>NC_035443.2:164742112-165413825 GCF_002127325.2 Helianthus annuus
ATAAAAAGTCTGCAGTTTGATGAAACTTATGCATAGTGTGCAATAGATGGTGGAGGTGGGGAGTTTCGGGGGTGGAGATAGATGATGGAGTTGGAGATAGATGGTGGTGATGGATAGTAGTTATTATGGCAGGAGAGAGACAGAGAGAAAGGAGGTAGAAGAAGAAGTGGGGGTGTGATGGGACCCACAAAATATTATTGTTTTAATAAAAGCTTTAAATAAAATAAAAAAGAAATTGCCATTTTGCCCCTGAGGAAAAAGACAAAATACCATATTTAATTTGAGAAATATGATCTGATTTAATTTTGGGACCAAAATGGCAATAAAAGTGAAACCACAGGGACCAGATGCAAAAATGGTTTCAAATTTGGACTAAAGTGGCAAAAGTGACTAAACCTCAGGGACCAAAATGGCAGTTTACTCTTGAAACTATTTGGAGTAAAATGGCAACGTTTTAAACATTTGGACTAAACTGGCAAAATGGTCTAAACCACAAGGACTAAAATGACATTTAACTCTTTATTTTAAATTATTAATGTTTCTAAATTTTATTTATTGATTAATTTTCAACAACAACTGTACCCAGTAAATCCGACCACACAGCAAAAGCTATTGGTAGGATCTAGGGAGGGTGGGATGTAGGCAAACCTTACCTCTATCCTTGTGGATAGAGAGGTTGCTTCCAGAGAGACCCCCAACTCCAAAACAAACGACATGGAAACACATAGTACAAATTAACGGAAGAAAAATTAAGAAAAGAAATGGTAAGTAACACAGTAAACTTGAAACAAATATATCATAAAGAAACTACATAAAAGAATGAATTAATGTAGGAACGTTTTACGACCTGACGAGTCGATCAGAAGAGCGCTTAGACTGAATCAGAGGCGGAATTCATTGATTCGGTCTTCGTAAAGCTTGATTTCACTATTTAACGTCTCTTTTATTGATTATCTGACAAATATACAAGATTCGGAGACAAACGGGCAGGGCTTCGCCATTACACCTTCAAAAACACACACACAGATCCGCTTGAATGACTCATATATATATAGGCACACTAGTTCGCTTATATGGACATGTCCATATAAGCGGACCACTCATCATGTCACAAAAGCGAACCACCTAAGTGACATATGAGCGAACCTATATATAGAGTGACTAATAAGCGGACCTCTCTATATACCCTATAAGCGGACCTATCTCAAACATAATTTCTCGATTTCCGCTCACAATATAATCAACCCTAGCCTAAGACTCGAACGAAGATGTAGTCGACAGACAACTGCACCAACAGACTCCCCCTTGAATGTTGACGGAATCTTCAGTGAGAGTCTTCAAACATTGACAGCTCTTCAATCTTGTTCAGTCTTCTTCAGGAACTCTGCCTGGAATCATATGCCTGGATCTTTCACTGGCTCTAACTTTCATCAGACTCCCCCTATCATTAAGCTGGGATTGCCGTCTGGCATTTGTTATCACCATTGAAATCAAATCCTGGCTTTATCATTTTAAGCTCTCCTCAGGTTCTGCTGTACCTCCTGGCTTTCCGTAGCAACAGGATCAGAAACCTGCAAAACTCAACCACTCTATAACAAACCAAAATAATTGTGATTCAACTTAATGAGTCAACTAATCATTTGAGACTTTTCACAATTAAAACTTTTTCAACATTTGACACATTCCAATTACTGATTCAACCTAATGAATCATTTTAAACATTTCAAACCACTTAACCAACCTGTCTGTTCATCAAGTTTAGCTTTTTGAGATTTTGAAAATCAGCTCTTCAACATCAGTTGTCGAAAATCTTTTTGGATTTTTCAAAAATATAAAACGTAAATGCAAAGACAGAAATTTAAATGCAGAACAAACATATTTTTGTGAGTTTGTGCAAGAGGATCATATCAGTTTTTGAGACACATTACAAGCACCGTTAAGCTTCTAATCGTTTTAAGTTCTAAACGATTCACGTAGATTGACGATATAGTTGTCCTCTTAAATCTTCATACAATTTTCAATTTATTCAGGATACTATTTAAGTGTTTTATGAACTTAGTTCAATTCATGTGTCCCACCTCTTGAATATACTCCCGTATCCAGAATCCCAATATTCAGTCTTACAGGTATGAATACTACAATGATATCTGTACATAAATTAGGGGAAAAATGCGAGAACTGAGGGATCTCAGGTCAGAACTTCCGTTCAGCAGAGAGATATCAGCTTCGACTTAGCAGTGTGTCCCCTTTAGAGGATCTTTTCAGCTACAACAGATGATTATCAATTTTATTGTCTAATCAGCTGAGGGCTTTATGCTATGTTTCAAGCATTTCAGGTAAAGTATTAGCCAAGGACTAGGTCAGAACTACCGTTCAACAGAAGTCCCGGAATAATACCCCAGACATCATAGAGTATAAACACCTAGTATATCAGAATACGAGACCTTTCAAACGAGATTTCAGGGGTTACCTATATATCCAAGTAGTGTTCCCCACGAATTTCACGAGTTTGAAATTTTAGGTTTATATCCCAAATAAATCTACTAAATGTACAAAAACCTATCGTCACATCATCAGTGAGACCGTTTATCACATTGACATTACATTTCTTTAGCGTGCTGTAATAGTCCACTGATTTACTATCATTTCCTCTTATTTCGCAACAAAACTCATTTTTAATTTTTCAATGTTTTTAACATTTTCAAATTTTCTGATTTTTTTTTTTGATTTTTTTTTAATTTTTCTCCCCCTAAAATCAAAATATGTTTCAATTTTGATTTTCTGGGAAAATTTGAAACAAACTGTACAAAGTTGACAACTTGATGAGAATCGCATCAATTCTCCATCCACATGGCGTAAACAATCAGAACTCCCCCTCTCAACAAACTATTTTCCCATTATGATCTCAAAACACTTAAGTTTGTTTTAATCAAAATGGTTTTTCCGGAAAACTTAGTTTGTTTACCAATCATTTGTAGATACTGGGGATCAAAACATGTAGTTAACTCAAGTTCAATTTAATGACCTTGATTAACCACTTGTAGGATTGATCTGATTCAAAATCTGAACCACTTGAATCAATCACAAACAAACCTTTTACCTTTTGAATGAATGACGTTACCGAATAAAATTTTAAGAAAGATGCCGATTCATGCTCCATGCTTACCAACCTGGGAGCTCCGGCAAGTCAGGTTTTTCTATTTAAACAGATTCACCCAAGCCTGACGGTCCTTGGGTGATTTCGAATTCTTGTTCAACAATGGTGGAAAGTTTGCATCATCCATTGTTAAACTTGAATTCTCCTTTTTTACCTCAACCAATGGCTCCTCTGGTTTTGACGAACCAGAATCATTGCCCGCAGGTGGCTTGTCTGACTTTGACCTGTCAGATTCATCGCCGACCATTTTCTTCTTCCTCTTTTCCTCTTTTGTCCTCAGATTTGTATCTGATGAACTCATCTTGCTTGACTTTGCAGCCGAGGAAGCTGATTCATCAGAACTCTTATTCTTTCCAACGGATGAACCCGAGGACAAAATCCTTTCGAGATACTCTCTTGCCTTCTTTCTCTTTTTCCTCAGTCTGTCTTTCTGCCCCTGTGAAAATTTAACTTTCTTTTCTTGAATTGACTGTTCTTGAACTTTAGGTTTTAGAACCTTCTGTTCCTGGGGCTTGACTTTGACTGGAATCTTTGCCACTTTCTGAGAATTAACCCTCAATATTTCACTTGATTTCCTTGGGCAATCTCTGGCAATGTGACCTTTGAAGTTGCAGTTAAAGCACCTCCTGGTCTCATAACTCCAATACTGGCAGTTAACAGCAATGTGTCCGTGATATCCGCAGCTGTAACACACTCTGTTATCATACCAATCACCATTTTGAGTCCAAACGCTCAGATCAAAGCATTGTCTGGCTTGGTGATATTCCTTCCTCAGTTTGCTGAATTTGGCTTTGAAGCACTGTGGTCCGACCTGCACCACTTATTACCAACAATTTTTTAATTTTCATTTTTTACTTTTTGTAATTTTTTCTTTTGATTGGATGATCGATCTGATGAACTTTTATTATCTTTTGGTTTCTGTTCCACTTTCTTCTTCAAAGGTTTCTGTTTAGAACATTCACCTTTTTCAGTCGATTGTAGAACAGTTTTCTGAAATTTTTCTTTTAAATTTAAAAACAATTTTTGTTTTTCAATTTTTTCATTTACATCATCAGATTTCTCATCACAATCTTCAACTTTGACATTGTCAAAGTTTGTGACACTGTCACTTATTGGAACAGAATTGATAGGTTTTGGACAGGGGATATTCAAACACTCAGATGAAGTCACAAAACCTTTCAATTTCTTTTGAAGTTCCTCAATTTTGCTCCTCGAATTCTCAGCTTCACTTTCAAGCCGAGATATTCTCCCAAAATGAGACTTGATTGTTTTCTCATTCTCATTCTTCAAATTTTCAAGAACAGATTTTTCATTCATCAAAACTTTTATCTGTTCCTGAAATTTTGATTCATTCGCTTTCAGATTCTTGTTTTCTAGCTTAATCCAGAAATCCTCATCTTCTGAAGATTTCTTTTTCTTTTCAAGCTCTTTTTCCAACTCTATAATTTTCTGAAGATGGGAATTTATCATTTTTTGTTTTTCAATGTTGTTTTTACTAAAAACATCTCTCTTATCTTCAAGAATTTTCATTTGGTTTCGAAATTCTTTTTCACTTCTTGATTTTTCAATTTCAAAATCCTTAATTTTCTCTTCAAAAACCTTTTCTTTTTCTTTCAACTTCTTGTTTTCAAATGTCAAACTGTTCAAATTACTTAACAGTTTGTCATTTTCAACCTTCAGTTTCTCACAATTTTCTTTCAGAATAAAAATCTGCTTTCCATCAGTTTGCTTTTCTTCTTTCAACTTCTTGACTTCTGATGTCAAACTTTCCGCATCCTTCAAGAATTTGTCATTTTCAGTCTTGAAGTTGTCACATTTTGAGCAAACTGATACAGAACTTGAAGAGTCATTCTTCACAGATTCTTCAATCTTTGAATCTTGATCTTTTTCCATCTTGTATGTTCCTGCACCAAAAAGTTTAACAAAATTAAAAGGATTCATACTTTCATCGATATAACATTTCCTTTTAATATCATATTTCATAATCCTCTTTGTTGCAAGACATATCCGAACTCTTTTATCGATTTCTGTAATCACATCCAATTCCAATTCTTGTAAATTCTTTCCTATCTCATTCAAAATTTCCCTTCTTTTCTTTTCTTCCTTACGACACTCTGCATGAACCTCATTAAAGAAATGATGTGGATTAAGCTCTTGGAAAAAATCTTTTCTTTTTAGCTCAACCATGAATTCATCCCATTTAGCAGGTAATGCAGTTGTCAGTTTCAATATATGTTCATCAGTTGACATTTTAATACCATTACTCCATAAATTGTCCGTTAGAATTTTAAATCGTGCTTCCATCTCATTCAATGTTTCATCCTTTTGACATATGAAAAGTTCAAAATTTTTAACCCAAACGTCCGTACTCACATTCCTATAATTGGTATCCACAGTTCTCATATACCAATTATTAAAGCTTTCAAGCTTATTATTTTCTTGTTCATCAAATACCATCGTCATTTTTCAAAATAATCCCGACACGTATTTGCTGAATACAAACGCGAACCACCAAAGATGACACGAAAGTGAACCAGAATGTTTCCCAAAAGCGAACCAGACTGAATCTAGAGCGGACCAGACAATAGCCTTAAAAGCGGACCAGAAATTGTCTCTATCAGCGAACCAGATTGATGTACCTTCGAGCGGACCAGAAATGAATTTGTCCTTAAAAACGAACCTGATGATTGTCTTTCGAGCGGACCAGGTTCAATTTTGGACTTAAAAGCGAACCTGATTTGTTCCTATGAGCGGACCAGGTGCAATTTTGGAGCGGACCAAACCTTAAAATGTACTTAAAAGCGGACCTTAAAAGCGAACCTAAAATAATGCCGTAAAAGCGGACCTTATTCGGAACACATTTTGACCCATTTTTAGTCCGTATTTCAGTCCAAAACTTTCAAGGGTTTGTCTATGTTCAATAACACACAGTCTGTGAACTTTTGGTCCAATTTTGTCCGGTAAAATTCCCTGAACTGATGAAAGAAGGTGTAGAAAACAGAATTTTAAGCGACAATCGAGCTAAACGGTAAGAACTCTTCCTCCTGAGCTCTGATACCATTTGTAGGAACGTTTTACGACCTGACGAGTCGATCAGAAGAGCGCTTAGACTGAATCAGAGGCGGAATTCATTGATTCGGTCTTCGTAAAGCTTGATTTCACTATTTAACGTCTCTTTTATTGATTATCTGACAAATATACAAGATTCGGAGACAAACGGGCAGGGCTTCGCCATTACACCTTCAAAAACACACACACAGATCCGCTTGAATGACTCATATATATATAGGCACACTGGTTCGCTTATATGGACATGTCCATATAAGCGGACCACTCATCATGTCACAAAAGCGAACCACCTAAGTGACATATGAGCGAACCTATATATAGAGTGACTAATAAGCGGACCTCTCTATATACCCTATAAGCGGACCTATCTCAAACATAATTTCTCGATTTCCGCTCACAATATAATCAGCCCTAGCCTAAGACTCGAACGAAGATGTAGTCGACAGACAACTGCACCAACAATTAATCATTTGTTGATTAATTTAAATTTATAAATTTTTAAATAAAAGAATGAATCAAATTTAATTTGAAAGTAAATTAAATTAAATAAATAAATAAATAAATAAATAAATAAATGATTAAGTAATAACTGACGGGGCTTTATTCCATTACATGGGCATTATTGGTATGATAGAATACAAGACTCTTTGTTGAGGTGGCACTGAAGTGGTAGAATAAAGCCTTAGGGGCTGCTTGACAACTTCTGAATGTGTAAGTGCAGAACTAGTTTATAAAACTTTTTTTTATCATCCATACATTTTATGTTCGTTTATTGAAGGCCGACTTTATTATTCAACTTTTTTTTTAAATTAGTTACTAACGCAAATGTAGTCGGTAATATGTCGGTACAAGCCCTCGTACATCCATCGTTGATTTAGTGTCATAGATCCGTCGTGAAATTGTTATGGTAACTAGCTAATTACCACTAGCATCTAACAATGATTCCTCAATAAATTCCATCAATAATCCTTCAGATAATGCATTACCCACAACTTGTTTAACGATGAGTATTTGCAACAAATTACCGATATGACCCAGCTTCACCCTCCAAGGATTCCATCAATCGGTAAAAGCCAAGGCCAGCCTTTTCTATTATGATGATAAAACTATGGCTTGGTGCCTCCAAAATGTTTTATAGTTTGTCAGGGTTTTGAGTAAACGTAGTAAACCTAAAATGATGAAATTTAGTTTTGTTCAAGCGAAAATTTTTGTAATAAGTACACTCTTGAATAGTTAACAGTATTATAGAAATATAAAACTAACAAAAGGTTTGCTTTTCTTCTTTTTTGGGGGAGTTTGCAAGCTTTCGCTACATAGCACTATCCATCCCATTTGAATGTGAATGCTAACCTGGGTGGAAGCAACGAATACCACTGGACTGTCATCATACATGGAATAGTACGAATGTTTGATATGAGCGGCCATTAAAATTCTTCCAAGGAGTGTAAGGATGCTTTCTTACTATTATGAAAATAGTAAACAGTTTTAGTGCTCAAAGCCAAATTATTATTGTTGTTGTTGTTGTTGTTGGATTTTAATAATCCCAACTATTCGTCATTTGCCACCAACAGTCCCAACTTCAAAAATAACCATTAGCAGTCTACTATTGATATATTGGCCACCAATGGACCCTGACTAACAGAACCATAACGTCGTTAGTCTACAGTTGTCGGAAAACCGTTTTTGGCTAGAAAAAGGTTTCTAAAGGTCCGATCTAAGGTTACAAAGAGGTTTGGGATGAAAATGTTGATTTTTCGTCCTAAAAAAGTTTTCCGGCGGAAAAGAGTTTGGACTGCCAGTGGTTATTTTTGAAGGGCGAAAGTTTGGACTGCCAGTGGTTATTTGTCGTTAGCTACCTGAACCGGTCGGGCCGGGGTCCGGAAGCTATGCCGGGTCGGTTCACTATGTCAGCCCGTTTTTGCATCAGGTCGGGGGTCCGACCGGGGACCAGCGGTTCGTTATGAGAGGTCGAGTCATTTTTTCTTCAAGCATCATCGATTCACATGTGCACCACCACATGTGCTCATCTGCCATTGATTATCCATACCAAACGAGCTCAAATCATCAAACACGAACAACTTCTTCCATTGCAGGTAGCTTGAATTCGTTAACACACAGCAACAATGGCGACTGTGTGAACAGTGTGTGTGTGAGTGTGTGTGAAGAGTGTGTGAATGTGAATGATGAAAACTGAAAAGGGGGAAAAGACAAGTGTAGGTAGTAAGTACTTAGTTGTGAGAGGAGAAAGGCTGACCTAGAACCGGTTATTTGGGATATAGGATACGATGGGGGGGATATCTGCGGTTGATTTGTTATGTGAGCGTTTGTGGCCGTTGATTGTGAGTAACAACTTGGATTTGGAAGAGTGTGGGGGTAGAGAGTGGAGCAGGGGAATAGGTGGGGGACATTTTTTTCAATAAAGTTGGACTCCATTGGTCAATTAGAAAAGTGGTTGTGGTCTACTTTGCCTTTGTGTTTAAAATTAATCACTTGTGTTGATTATTAGTTTGATAATGAAAGGAAAAATAATACGAGTTGGATGTGATGTCAAGAACGTCATATGGGTGTGTTAGTGGACGGGAGACTCGGAGACATCGTATAACTGTATAACTTGGATAAATATGCAATATATATATATATATATATATATATAGAGAGAGAGAGAGGAAGATTAACATACATTATGGCTTAACGTACATCACGTACGACAGGTAATTACTCACGTTCATTTTAAAATCACGCACGTTATAACTCAAAAATCCAAAATCACGCATGTTGAAACACAATAATCACGCATATTGAAAACATTAATCACGCATGTTATAGAACAAATCACGCACGTTGTTGTGCGTGAAGTACGTTAAGCCGTAATGTACGATATACTTTTTCTATATATATATATATATATATATGCATGCATATATAAAATAAATCCGGTTCTTAACTCCGCTTAAACCGCTCTGACCAGTGGACGGTAAGGACCCCGGTTCAACATCCGGTCCGGACCTGAAAACATTGGTTACTTCTACTTGAAAGCAATTATTCTAAAGTATTTCATTTGCGCAAGTTTGAACCTAGGCGAATTCCAAACATGGCAACAGGGTATTCACTAACTATGTCATATGTGTTTTCTTAGCTTTTGGCATCTTGGGACTTGCCGACTTGGTTTTTTCTTATTTCTTTGAATTTAATAACAAGAACAAAAAATGAATTAGGGCGTTGGACTTTTAAGTCGTTTTGGTCCCCCGGTAAAAGTCGTAAGTTCTGTAGTGTCCTATGTCGTTTCCATGTGTCGCACGACAAAACTTGCTTCCATTAGTGCACATCAAAACTTTTTGGTCTCATTCGCAGATCTAAATCGAAACCTAAAAACATATTGTATATTTGGTCTAGAACAAGTAATTTAAAGAAATAACAAACCTAGAACCCGAATTGAAATTACAAAATTATGATAAAACGTGGATTTATCTTTGAATCGTATGAGAACTATTAGATAAACCTATTTGCGGATTACACGCAATGATTTGTAGGAACTAGGTTCACGTATTCAATAAAATAAATTACAAAATATATAATAACGAGACTCTTGTTATTTGTGGGAAATTTGACTAGTACAATACCGGTTACAAAAACTAAATAAATGAATATAAAATACAATATAATTGTACCAATCTTGATTCAAGTCAGCGTCTTTGGAAGAACTTCAACCGCATCGTCTTGTACGAACATCCGTTGCAAGAATGAACAAACTGTCGTTGACGGTTTTGGTTGAAAATTGTGTTTGACACGGGGCCCTTAAAACAGATTTTGCGCCTCCTCTTAGACGGTCTGTTTCCAGGATACAACAACCGAAGCAGTAGTTGTACTACCGGAGATGGCTCTCACGCCCGAGTACACCGGGTATAATTTGGTGTTTATACAATTAAGAAAAAGATGAAGTTGATAAAAGGATAATCTAGAGAGTGCTCCTCTCTAAAATTTCATGGAACAAAAGATATTTTTTGTGTTTATATTTCTTCTTTTTTATAATGAGTCCTCGTTCTTTTTATAGTCATACACATAAAGAGCTAATTAAAACCCAATTAATATTATCATAATTTAGACAATTAAACAAGATCATTAATCTTGTAATTAACGGGTTTAAATCTCAACATAAATGGACTTTAGTATTTCGGTCAAAACTATCATTTCTCTTAATGACTAGAATTAAACGAGTTGAAACAGCTAGTGTCACGACCCCCGACCCCATCCTGGCCGGAATCGAAAGCCGCGAGCAGTCAAGTGGTACCGGTGATTATTTTGAAAAACATTGCAGCAGAAATTTCATCAGGACCGTGAGTTAGGAAAAATATCAGAGTTTAGAAACACCGGATTTTATTTAAATAGATGGAATAAATTCCATGTTTTACAAAGGTAGCTTTTAATACGGGATAAACCCAAAAACAATATTTCTTAAGTTGATTTAATTAAAATAAATAAGCCACTTCTTGAAGTCCTTCAGTGCCGGATCCAATTCTTACTCCAATCTATTGTAATTACCTGAAACGTGTTTTAAAAAGGTTTTGTCAGCGGGGAAATACTCAGTGAATCATTCATTTTACTGAAAACGACACATTTGTTATAGTTTACAGTATTAAGAGCAATTACAATGTTTTTGATATCAAACCAACTACCCACGGTACTTTGTCACTCGACCCGTTGGCCCTCTCAATGTCCAATGGTGTCTGTGATTATGGTCATATCACCCATTGGCTGCCCCAATGGTGAAGATTATCAAGTAATGTATACAAAACCCCACATACCGGCTGTAACTTGGTGATTACAAAGACTTAATCCCTGTAATTATAACTTTGAAAATAACTTGGAGTTTTGTAAAACAGTTGATAAAAAGAGAATGACTCACTGTATAAGCATGCAGTATTGATCTAACAAGCTTCTTGATTCTACTCCTTCTGATAATTAAGAATATACTTTATTATTTTGGATCTTCTGATGATTAAGCATCCATTTTGATTGTAAGCGTATAGTTGGGAGTATTCTGATGGTTAAACATATAGTTTAACAGAATGGAATACGTATTTGTGTAAAACCATATCAAACCTAACGATGATCACGAGATTCGAACCTTAACGAATTTCACAAAGTGTAGTCTTATTCAGACAGTACTTTGGTATCCATTTAATGAACTCACAAGGTATAATACTTTGGATTCTGTTTAACGAAATTCACAAAGTACAACACTCTGGCATCCGTTTAATGAACTCACAAAGTATAGCACTTTGGTATCCGTTAGTTGGTTCCTGAATCGATCGGACAGAATATCGCATCGGTAATTATTGGTTAGAACACCAACATATAGAGAGAAGAAGAAAAGAAATGAGCAACGAAAAATGAAATCCTAGGTTCCTATTTATAGCAAGCAAGCAAGCACCTCAACAAATCTTCTGGTCGATGTGGGATACAATTGACATGCCTACCTACCTGATTGACATGCTAGCTAGCTTGCTTATATATATTAATTCAGCTGCTTCGCTCGTTTTTCTCGTATAACTTTTAAAATATGACGTTTTATAAAACGACGAATATGTCTTTAGAACGAGCATATTTTTATCTATGTTTTAACCTAAGTTTCATTAAAAACGGAGTAAGGTAAAAAAAAATAATATATTTAATTATTAATATTAAACGTTCTCATACGTCCCCATATATATCTATTTTTAATAAATCTTACTTAGCTTAATTAATCTTGTTAGCTTAATTAATATTGATTAACTGATTAATTAATCATACTTAACTTAATTAACAAATTAATTAATCTACTCAGTTAACTTAACTGCTAAGTTTATTTAACTTATTAAGTTTACTTAGCTATTAAGTATTCTAGCAGCTACCTGCTTACGAGTTCTAATTTCTAGATACAATGGAACTCGTATTAGTGTATTAACTCGATTCATCTTTAACGATAATCACGAGATAGAAACCCTCACAATGAATGACAAAGTGCGATACTTAAACATCCATCGAATCCACGACGAATGACAAAGTATAACCCGAGTTTGAGCAGCACTTAAACATCCATCGGATAGTCTCAATCGATCGGATAAAGTATCGTACCAGTGATTAGAGTTATTACCCTAATAACGGGCAGAGTTTCGGGGTTTTAGGGGTTTTAGTATTAGAACGACGGAACAAGGGGGAAAGAAGTATCGATTTTCGATCGAAACTGATGCACTGAATTCATCCCACTGCTGCCTGTTATATACCCCAAAATGGCACCCCCCGCGAGTCGCGGAAGACACCGGGGTAACCATCCGCGTATCGCGGCGAGAGTCAGCCCAGCCTAGGTCTGCCACGTGTCCAGTATAGGCTTGACACGTGGCGCCTCATCGTGACACGTGTCCTTGGCCGCTTTTTCGTCCAATCATGCGTTTTTCCTCGATTTTCGTGCCGATACTTATCGCGTATATTCGGGTCTTGATCCTAAATGATGCGTTTTATAATTTCGAGTCTAATAAGACTATTTTCATGCGATTTGGTTCATTGGACTCCAAGATTCCTTACCTGTTAAATTTTCCAGATTGAATCTACAAGTTTCATTGTGAGCACATCTGGTTTTGATCACATGTTGTCGTTGGGAGTATTTTTGAGGGTTGTTACAGCTAGTTTGACTAAGTCTAACTTGCTGTTTTGTTTGCTGCCACAAACCTGTGCGCGCACCTGAACTGAGTTGCCAGTCCACGCATAAAGCTGCATGGACCTTACGCCACGCCATATAGAGACGCGCATCACACGGATGCCACTACGCATACCAGGACGCCACCAGGTCATGCGTCATCCATACTCGTGCGCCATCTACACTTTCCGCCCTAGCCAATGACGTACGCCACGCGCCTAAGTAGCTCGCGCCGCATCGACATGCGACATGCCATAGCATCCGCCCACGCCACCCAAGGGTGCGCCATATTCGGACCCACCATGTATCTGACCACGCGCTCATGGGCAAAAATACAAAGGCGGTGTGCGAAGTTCAAAGTGCACCACATTGCAGTGGCGGATCCAGCCAGTTTTTTCACTGGGTTCCTTTTTCCAAATCATACAAGGTTTACACTACAAAAAAACGTTTTTTTTTCAAATCATACAAGGTTTACACTAAAAAAAACGTTTTTTTCCAAATCGACTGGGTTCCTGGGAACCCGTAAAAAGGCTCTAAATCCGCCCCTGCCACATTGGGCCTATATCCCACGTCACGCGCGCATATGTGCGGGTGCGATGCACCCTTTGGGTCCCCACTAATGTTTGCATTTAAGGAAAAAATTTACAAGGATTTCTCCTGCTACTTTAAGTTTTGTCATCCCACTTATGTGACAAATCTCAATCCATTTTTCTCTCTTTGTTTGTTCCAAACATACAACTTCAAGCTTTAATATCTAATTCATCTTAGCTCTATTTGGAAATAGTTTGAACACAAACTCATAAATAATTATTTATACAACACATATATAAATATTATTGATGTCCAAAAAATTTAGTGAAAAAACCAATTTTTACTAAAATTCTAACATGATTTATCGAATTAGATACAGATCAATTTTGAAGAAATTAGGATTGAGTAAATTGTCATTTTAGTCCCTGAGTTTTGTCCAAATTTGCCATTTTAGTCCAAATAGTTTTTTTTGCCTCTGGGTCCCTGATTTTTTCCCTTTTGTTGCCATTTTGATCACAAACACTAACTCTATCCAAAAACTCCATCTTTAACCAGGGGTATTTTGGGGATTTTCATTTTAAATGTTTTCAATTGCCATTTTGATCCAATTCCAAAAAATCAAAAAAATTCCAAAAAATCAAAAAAATTCCAAAAAATTCTAAAAAAATTATAAAAATTTTAAAAAATCCAAAAAATCTGTTTCGGCGCGAACCGTTTCGAACCCGAACCGTTTCGAGCTGAACCGTTTCGAGCTGAACCGTTTCGACGCGAAACGTTTCGACCCGTACCGTTTGGACCCGAACCGTTTCGAGCTGAGCCGTTTCGACGCGTACCGTTTCGACCCGAATCGTTTCGACGCGAACTGTTTCGACCCGTACCGTTTCGAGCTGAACCGTTTCGAGCCGAACCGCTTCGAGCCGAACCGTTTCGACGCGAACCGTTTCGAGTCGAACCGTTTCTAGTTGAACCGTTTCGAACCGAACCGTTTCGAGCTGGACCGTTTCGACGCGAACCGTTTCGAGCCGAACCGTTTCTAGCTGAACCGTTTCGAACCGAACCGTTTCGAGCTGAACCGTTTCGACGCGAACCGTTTCGACCCGTACCGTTTCGAACCCAACCGTTTCGAGCTGAACCGTTTCGACCCGTACCGTTTCGAGCTGAACCGTTTCGACCCGTACCGTTTCGAGGCACGGTTCGCGTCGAAACAAATCAGCTCGAAACGGTTCGGGTCGAAACGGTTCGGGTCGAAACGGTACGGGTCGAAACGGTTCAGCTCGAAACGGTTCGGTTCGAAACGGTACGCGTCGAAACGGTTCAGCTCGAAACGGTTCGGCTCGAAACGGTTCGGCTCGAAACGGTTCGGCTCGAAACGGTTCAGCTCGAAACGGTTCCGCTCGAAACGGTTCAGCTCGAAACGGTTTGCGTCGAAACGGTTCAGCTCGAAACGGTACGGGTCGAAACGGTTCGCGTCGAAACGGTTCAGCTCGAAATGGTACGGGTCGAAACGGTTCGCGTCGAAACGGTTCGGCTTGAAACGGTTCGGGTCGAAACGGTACGGGTCGAAACGGTTCGCGTCGAAACGGTTCAGCTCGAAACGGTTCGGGGCGAAACGGTTCGCGTCGAAACGGTTCAGCTTGAAACAATTCGGGGTCGAAACGGTTCGCGCCGAAACGGATTTTTTGGATTTTTTAGAATTTTTTAGAATTTTTATGATTTTTTTAGAATTTTTTTGATTTTTTGGTATTTTTTTGATTTTTTGGAATTTTTTTTGATTTTTTGGAATTGGATCAAAATGGCAATTGAAAACGTTTAAAATGAAATTCCCCAAAATAACCCTGGTTAAAGATAGAGTTTTTGGATGGAGTTAGTGTATGTGATCAAAATGGCAACAAAAGGGAAAAGTTAGGGAACAAAGGCAAAAAAAAAACTATTTGGACTAAAATGACAAATTTAGAAAAAATTCAAGGACTAAACATTAGGATTTGATGAATCTATGAAGTTGAATACTCAATTCCAAGAAATATAACCGTATGTTTATCCTTTTTTTTTCTCTGCGATCGAGAGAGTAAGAAGTCTTCCATTAAAATAACGTTTATGAATTAATTGTTTATGTCCCAACAAAACAAAACATATTTAATTGTTTTAAAACAGCCATCTTGGCCTAAGAAACATATCAGCGTAAAGGACTTTAGTCCAAAACAAGAATTCCATTTTCCATATGCTCAAACAATTAATGGGCTTAATAAACCAGTAATAATATAATATATAGCAACTTTAAAACCATTGGTTACAAATTAATTATTATTTACAAGGCTATAGCAACTTTTTTTTTTAACGGTAAATTTGGATCACTGACGGACCACTGGAGTATCATCGTGCCACCAGCAGAACCACCCGATCGTATCCATCTCCACTAGGCAAAAATGCCTATACGCCAATTCAGGAGGAAACCCAATAAATCTGGAAAAAAAACCCCTTTGTGAGAATCGAACCCATGACCTAATGGTCCACCACCAAGATACCACTAGACTATAATGCCATGGATAAGGCCATTGATTACAAACTAATTAATAAATAGTACAAGGCCATATAAATTATTTAGCCTTTGTGCAGGGCTGGCCCAAGCCCTTGGGCTTTGGGCCACCAATACAATAGGGACTCCAATTATTTTTAAAATTGGGTATGGGCTTCAAGGGATTCATCAGATCATTATTTGTAGGTTTTTCTGGTTTCATATGTTGATTTCAAGATTGTTGGTGTGGAAAGCGGAAATGGGTCGAATCCCCACTGCGGACGCTCTAAGTATTAGAGGAATTGTCACGGGTGAAGGGTTATGCCCCTTGTGCAAGTCGGAGTCTGAATCTGTCGACCATTTGTTTACCTCGTGCATCGTTGCAGCAGTCCTTTGGCAGAAGGTTAGTATTTGGTGCCGAATTCCTCCGATATTTGCGTTCTCCTTCAAGGATCTTCTGGAGGTGCATGTCTCCAGCCGGGTTTCGGTTTCTAGGCAGCCGATCATTCAGGGGGTTGTCTTTACAGCCGTTTGGTGCTTGTGGTTGGCTCGGAATAAGGCTTCTTTTTCGGGCATCGAGGCGAAAGTGGAGAGTATTTTCTGTAATGTTAAGTCCCTTGGGTTTTTGTGGTTTAAATATAGATCTAAAAACAACCATATCTCGTGGTTGGAGTGGTGTAATTTTTCGTTTTAGTAGTTTCTGTGGGCTGTAGTTGTTCTTGCCTCGGCTCGGGTTTCGAGTCGGGTGTGTGTTAATGAAGTTTTCTTTTCAAAAAAAAAATTCGCCTTAGGCCCTACCTTTGTGGGTGTCAATCAATCTTTATAATTAATTATGTGAGCTAGTGAAAGATAGGCGTTTGATAAAAATTTTCAATGCAAATTCATTCATCATTTGAGGGCAAAACCAAGATGAAACTAATAATAGAAAACAAATAACAGATCATAAACAAACAAACAAATAAATAAATAATAAAAGTGATTACATTACATAATAACTTTAGTAATATGAATGAATATCAATTCCATGACTCATTGACTCTACTGTCACAATCCCTAAACGAAGATGATTCCTACGAGCGAAATCAGCAGCGAAGCAGAGACGAACGCCATCGAAAGACTAGCTGGAACAGCCGAACCAGCCTCCATGGGAGCAGGAGCCGGTGCTAATGAGAACTCGGCGTATTCTCTACCAAGAACCGCGGTGATGGAGATCATTAGAACAACGAGTGCGATTGCGGATTTGATTGCGCCACCGGAAGCCATTGTTCAGCAGCAGGAGAGATCAAATGACAAATGTTGAAACTAGAGAGAGAGTGATGAGAGAGAGAGAGTTTGGAATTATGCAAATGGAGATGAGACTGAGGGCTGTTTATAAACGTTTGTTTGGGTCCAACGGTCGAAAATTCGAACGTTATGAAAAGGAGTGTCTGGTATTATCGATTTAAAAAAGTAAAGTTTTAAGTTCCGATTTTGTATTTTACTTTATAGATTGTCATAATTTAATTATTTCTTCCCCACTTTTAATTCTAACTTCTAAGTAACTTTAAAAAAAATTATATTATTCATTTTCTTTTGTGAAAAAAATTGTTAACGGACTTTTACAAAATACCAAAAGGGGTAGGTTAAATGTACCCCCCTCTTATTACTTTTTATACCCCCTTTCTATAAAATCACATTATTAAAATTTGTAATATTTACCCCTGTACAAATTATCATTTTAAAAAATATTCTCTTTGTTACAAAACAAATTCAAATGTGTAAAAAAAGATTACAGATGTTTTTTCTTTAAATTGTTTTTTTAATTTTTATTTAAAAAACATATTTTTTAAAAGTTTTCGGATATTGTTTTTAAAGACACTTTCTCAAATCGTATTTTGATTATGCTTTTTTATTGAATATCTTTATAAATAAATACTAACATTTTTTATAAAAACAATAAAAAAAAGTTTTGAACTCTCTTTTTTTTAAAAAAAAATTCTATATTATATTTTTCTCTCGTCTAGTTTATATTTTAAAGATCTTACTTTTATAATTTTTAATACTTTAAATATGTTTATAAAATAATTAATAATTTTTATTTATTAAAAAGTAATAAAGTTTTTCCTTTTAAAATAGTGTTTATAGAGCCCTAGCACGTATTAATCATTCAAACCATCTATGTAAGTGAACAAATAAACAATAGGTACTAAAATAATTTTATCAAGCTATAAATTAACAATCTATATAAGTTCAAATTTAATTAGTGTAAGGAGTATGTTATAAGGAAGTTAAAACCAGTTTAGGACTTTCGATCGAAGTGAACACTTTAAAAAAAATATGTTTTTAAATCAATATAAAAAACAAACAAAAATTTTGAAAAAAAAAACGTCTACAATAGTTTTTACACTTTTAAATTTGTTTTGTAACAAAAAGAATACTTTTAAAAAATATGACATGTATAAGAGGTAAATATGATAAGTTTAGATGTGATTTTATAGAAAGGGGATATGAAAAGTAACAAGAGAGGGTACATTTAGACATTTAGTAGCCCCAAAAAAAATATGTTGGTTTTTTTATGCATAAAAATTATTAAAGGACTTTTACGAGATAAAAATAGAAAGTACGATAATTTTTTATGTTATTCACTCATATAATAAAGCATAGTTTTACAGACAAATAAATACGTAGAATTAAATTAAAGCAAAGAGTTTAGGTTTTAACCATTTCTAAAAACACTTCTATATTTTTATTTTTGAACAGCGAATTTCTCGTGTTAGGCCAACGCATTTTCCAAATTGCAGAGCTCTGGTTTTCCACTCCGGCCAAACTATATTGTTTTAATCGGTCCACGTTGCCTTCAGAGTTTGGCTTGGACATTCTCCCGGAAGCCACACCATCGACTGCCACTTGAGAGACGTGTCACCACAAGAGCTAAATACTCTCTGCTGTAACACACGGTGGGACGAAAACCGGGTGGGCTCAGGATAGAAACTGGCTCGTCTGCAAGGAGGCTAGACTTTATCCATCATTGCCTAATCCACCAAAGTGACACAAGTAGCGATTGAACTTGGATCTCTATTAGAAAACCCAAGCCTCTCAACCACTAGGCCACAAGTGGTAGATTACTACAGTGCGCCTTGGTTGAGTCAAGGGTTCTGCCACAGTGGGCTTTTGGGTAGTAGGTTTTCTCTGGAGTGGTAACAGGTCGGGTCACCAGCGTGCGTAAGTGGCCTTTTACCATACCATTGGGTTTACTCGGATGATCAGGTCTTTGTCGATCGTTCAAAAAAGAGTAAAATACTACTAAATGGATTGCAAGCCTCTACTATCTACAAGCACAAAACCAATTTTAACTCTTACAAAGTGCACAAACATTAACAAAGGCAAACAATCACTTGCACTTATGAAATATATTGTGAAATAATGAAATAAATAAATATGAAAACAGAGATCAAAACAAACATTATCAAAAGCAAATAATTACTTGTATTTATGTCATATATTGTGAAATATTGGAAATAAAAAATATCAAAACAGAGATCATGATGCACAAATCAGTTTTCATTACATCAAATTTCTAAATGCAATTTCTTCGTAGTTCTATGCACAAAAATTACATTGCCGAGTCACAAAGAAACTTACATGTTGCTCGATTGTTGTGCTCGCCTACTCACCTCTTGAGTCACTCCCGAGGGATGGTAGCTACCGTCTAACGACGGCTCAAGTATTGGTGTTACCTAGCTCTACAAAGCTACGATTTGCACCGTTGAGGATTGAAGGATTTCAGATTCGGCAACTGCCCTTTTGCGAACTTTCATTTGTAAATAGTTGTTTACCTCATTGTTGATGGCATGTTACTGCTAATGAGAGAATTAATTGATGGCAAGTTGTTAGTGCTAAAAGTTAGTTAACTTACCTACTAATGGTAAATTACTATTGAGGTCAAGCTACTACTGATAAAAGTTATTGAGAGCAATTTAGTGTGATAGAGTTGCGCATGCAAGTTGATACTAAAGGAAACTTATTGGTGATAAAGTACAAAGCCAAGTTATTGCTAACATGTAACTAGTTGTTGAGCCATGCACTACTACTTATGATGATGTTCCATTGTGGTCGTTGGTGAGATAAACGCGAACAATATCGGGGAAAAATCCAAAGTAAAGATATAATGAAGATTGACATTAATTTTATTTATCTCTATTGAAAATTTTGTATTTATCATTTGAGAGTCGTGGCTAGAATATAGCTTTAGGAATTGTTAGGAATCAAGTGATACGCAACGGAAGCAAACAACACATACAAACGATTTAATATGCAGAAAACATAAAATAGTTGAACACGACAATATAGTGTGCTTTAGTCTCGATATGAGACATACGTCCACGTAGGGTTTTTGTTATTAGCTCATAGTGCAAATATTACAATTACATCACGATTGTATATTGATAATGACTAGGGTTATTAACTTAGGGACCAAAAAACAAAACAAATAGGCCCTTTCATTTAAAAAAAAAAAAACAGCCCTCCCTTGCTTCTCCACTTTATTGACCCATGTATTGGGCCAAAGTCACCACCATAATAAGCCCAACAAGAATCGTATAAATCCAATTTATATTCAAAACCAAATAGTAACATTATTCTGAGATCAACTGAATTTAGACGATTTTGAGTATTTATATTCTTGAGTTTATTTTCTTTCCATTAAGCAGTTTTCTCTCTTTTTTTTTTATTTCTTTCCATTAAGCAGTTTTCTCTTTTTTTAACGACTAATACATTAAAATCCCCACCTACGCTACTCCTAAATTACATGTTGACTAGATTTGTATCCGGGTCTTCTCCAAAAAAGCTTTGCTTCTTACCACTAGACGACAACGTAAGTGGCAGCAGTTTTCTAAATTGACTATTGTTCTTCCGGTGCAAAAACTAAGTTTTAGTGAACTAATGAATTTGGTTTTTAGTTAAATATCGATAACAATCCAACACCCGCCCCTAGCAACTACACAAGCCTCATTATTAATTAATTTATTCAAAAAAGGCAAATTGGATTTAAATAATCCCAACTTGCTCAATTTGGCCGATAATAATCCCAACTCAGTTATTGGCCGATAATAATCCGAACTGGTCCATTTTTGGCCGATAATAGTCCGCCGTTAAAAATAGCTTAACAGAGTTAAGCTTTTTTCCGAATTACAAACCGATGTTTTATGGATTTTGATTAGAACGAAGATACGATTCGATTTATGTAAAACTTACCTCGAAACGGTGCTTCAAACGACTTGATTTTTGCTAATTGGAAGTTTAAACACCCGAATTGAAGCACCGTTTTCGTCGTTTGGGGCAGTATTTCGAGGTAAATTTTATATCAATCAACTCGTATCCTCGTTCTAATCAAAATCCATAAAACATCGGTTTGTAATTCGGAAAAAAGCTTAACTCCATTAAGCTATTTTTAACGGCGGACTATTATCGGCCAAAAGTAGACCAGTTCGGATTATTATCGGCCAATAACTGAGTTGGGATTATTATCGGCTAAATTGAGCAAGTTAGGATTATTATTTAAATCCAATTTGCCTTCAAAAAAAATGTAGAGAGGCCTAAATTTATTTTTTTATTTACTAGAATAAAAAAATAAGTGTCAACGGACGTCTTAAATGGGGTCTTTCCACACTGTTAAAAGGCTACCCAAAAAAAAAAAAAAATCCATAGGTATCCAAAAATATCAATAACCTAATAAGAGTAATAAAAGGGGATTTAGACCAACCAAGTCTTCAATTGATACACATTATAAGTTGTGTAATCATATTGGACACATTCACTATAAAACAAAGTAAAAGTTTCTTAAGGAAAAGATTACAACGCACTAAGATTATCATGTGTGTTCTAAATATAAAATAAAATATAGTTTTCTTCGAAAAATTACAAGAGAACTTGCTTGAGTGCAATCTTGTATCAAACAACATAACTAATAGCAAAAGCAACTAGTGATCTGTATCAAACAACAGGTTACATAACTAATAGCAAAAGTAACTAGTGATGCATGTTATGTGGTTTATATGTAAATAACAGGGACAAATGAATATGGTTGAGTAAGATACTTGGACCACAACATGTACCTAAAGAATCCAATACGCTAACTGTAACTTAATAATATTTTGTCGGCAACAATGAAAGATTGTAAGAAAATATAAATGATTACCGATGGTAACTAAGGTAACTGGCCTGCCTGGAGGGAGATTCTCCGGGGGCGAAATTTTATTTATTTTTAATATATTTCACACTCTAAAAGTAGGGATTTATATGTACTGAATTGGAAAAAAAAACATGAAGAAGCGCTTTGGTCTGGTGGTTGTTGCAGTGTTAAAAAAAACCAAAGTGCGCGAGTTCAAAACCCCAAATTTAGTTCAAAACTTATTATTATTATTTAAATTGACTTATGAATTATTATTTTAATCTACATTGAGTTTTTAAAAGTATATATTTTCTCATGAAAAAATGTTATTTTGTTTTTCTTTCTACTCTATGTTTTTTAAATATATTTGGATAAGTTACAGTGATTTTACATGACCTTAAATTACGTTTCTGAAATATTACAACGTAACTTTCCCATATTTTCTGAATATACCTTACAACGTGTTTTCTTTCTACGTTTCGACGTGTAAACGCGCGTGTGATGAGATTTTTTTATTTACGTTTCCACATAAATTTTAGTTTAAACCGGCCCACGCAACATACGGGTGATTCCCACTAGTTTTTAATTCATTTTCATAGATTTTAAGCTCTTTTATATATTCTTTTTAGAAAAAGGTATATATTTTAGGGGCTCGTATTTTCTATTCACCGTGGCCTCCAGATTTTTAAGAATTTTCGAAGACAGCCATGATGATAAGTACATGTATTAAGGAAGTGATGTCTACATATGGGTAATTATGGATTTTCAAGAATTTTCGAAGAAAGCTCGTATTTTATATTCACCGTGGCCCACGCAACATACGGGTGATTATGGATTTTCTATAGCTCGGTTATAGTTATATATTTATGTGAAACTGAAACGGCTGAGCGGAAGCGTCACTAAAATCCAACCTTAATATTTTATTTCTTATGAATATTAAATTAAGCAAACACTAATCATGGTTGTGATTACTAGAAATTACTCAAACATGGATCACTGATAGAAAACCATCGACCGCTGATAAAGAATAAACATGCAATAAGAACACAAAAACAAGCCAGTAAACCAATAAAAATAACAAGAACGGATATCATTTAAACCTATTCAAATCCGAAACCCGTTGCTAAACGCTAACAAATAGTTTTAGGTAAATAAAGTTTACTAAAAAACTGACCCCAAAAGATTAATCGCTCTCTCTTTCTCTCTCTAAGACAGTGGTGAGGCTGCTCGACGATGCAGAGATAATTCCGATTAGTATGCAGGGACTTATCGATACATTCATTGGAGCTATCTAGAGTAGTCTGTTCATCCTAATTAGAGTAGATCTCATCCATTCGCTCCTTGCACTGATCTTAGATCTCGTTTTTCAATCATGAACGTGGGGGAAGAAGGAGAGAGATGGAACGACGTGCTTCCGAAGAAGAATAACAAGAACAAAGGAATCAAAGACGATAGGAGCCGCTCAGGAAATATATCAAAATTCTACATCACCAATCTCCCCCATGGTTGTAATACCTGGGACGTTGCAGATTTTGTAAAAGTCTTTGGAGAAGTTTCAGGGGTTTATATTGCCAGGAAAAAAGACAAGGAAGGAAGAAGATTTGGTTGCGTGAGTTTTAGAAATGTGGCCGATGTTAAGGAAATGGAGCGTGCACTCAACGGAACTAAAATGGGAGGATCTAAACTCATTGCTAATTTAGCTAAATTTGCAAAGGAGAACGTCGGAACCACTGGCAAGAGGATCGATAACACGAATGGGAACGGTAAGGAAATTCATATTCCTCATCAGGAAGTTAAGTCTCACAGTAATGCCTTCATAAATCAAGGGAATGGAAAACTCTTCAGTGAATTGTTTCATAAAGATCATAACTCGTCAGCTCGCGTTAGTGACCCGATGTTAGAATCAAAATGTACTATCGAGATTTCGGACGAGACTTCAGCATTTAAAGATCTGATAGGTTATGCTCTTATCGGTAGGTGTAAGGATCTTATAATCCTGAGGAGTCTAAACCTATTGTTGGCGGAAAGTAGAATCAAGGGGGTTACGTTAAGCTATTTGGGAGGTCTTTCAATGTTATTAAAGTTCGATGAAGAAGATGCATGTTCCAACTTTCTGCTTGATCACTCTGTTTGGAAGGAGTGGTTTTTTAACCTTGAGTCGTGGAATTGCCAATCGCTCCCGTTTGAGCGACTTGCATGGGTTAGAATTCTTGGAGTTCCTAAACATTTAGCTGATAACGACGTTCTTAACAACGTCACGGAACACTTCGGTAAAATTGTGCATGGATCCCAGCTGGAGACGGAAGACGGCGATTTATCGGTTAGTTGGATTGGGTTACTAGTGGGTAAAGGAAACAGAATCCATAACCACGTGTCGTTGAAATGGATGGACAAATAGTATCGTGTTTGGATCGAAGAGGAAATGAGCGATTGGATTCCGGATTCAGTTGGCAAGGTGATTATCTCGGATGATGTTACGATGTCGCCGGAAAAGTCCGTCTCCGATGAAGTTCAACAGTCTCTCAATTCACAGAGCCCAAGGGTGGAAAACAGAAAGGCGGGTAAGGAGAACGAATGGTCGGAGGAATTAAATGCAGTCGAATATGGGGATCCTAACATTAATAATGACAAGAACGGTAATAATATGGGGAAAGGAAGAGAGGTTTCTCTCACCTCTAATAAGGAGCCGCAATTACATTCTAGTGGGACCCAGGAAATTGCAAATGGAGCTAATTTATTTCGAAAGGATATTATCTTTTTTAATTAATCGGACCAACAAGTGAGGCCCAAAAAAAGACAACCTATTTTGAGGCCCGGAAATAAAGCCCAATCTAAGTTTAGAGAGTCCAGTCCTTTTTCGGCTGAAAGACCAAGGAAACGACCCAGGGACAATGGGGCTTTTAATTTTGACTTGAATGTTGACTTGTACGATAATTCTAAGGTCCACCCTCAAGAAAAGGATAATAATGATCCTCTGGATACGACTCAGGTGCTTGATTTGGAGGTTCAAGGGGAGCAGGTATATGAGGAAACTAAAGCCTTTCCAGATGTTGAGATTGAAGCTACAGATGGTGATGTCTCCCCTGTGACTCAGATGGGAGAGGAAGAAATCGCAGATACTTTTGACGTTCAGGCCACAGATGAGGTCGAGGCTACGTTTAGAATTGGAAACCTTATTGGAGTTAATCTCAGTAATCATAACGATCTCGTTAAAGATGCGATTAGAGGTGAAGGTATGTACGCTGTGAATCCATGAATATTCTTTCCTTGAATATCAGAGGTATAAACGGGGGTGTTAAAGCAAACTGGGTGAAGGAAATTAGGTTTTCTAACAAAATTGGGACTGTTGCTTTGCAAGAATCTAAAATGGAGTCTGTTTCTAAAGCGGGGCTTGTGGGTTATTGGGGCAATAATAATTTTGAGTTCTCTTTTGCGGCTTTAGTCGGTTTGTCAGGTGGGTTAACTAGTTATGGGATCCAAAAAATTTCAAAGTTGAAGAGACTATTCAGAACAGATGTTTCTTAATTGTTAGAGGTTCGTTGGTTGGTAGTGGGTTTCCTTTAAATTTGATGAACATATATGCCCCCCCAAAGTGTTGTGGCCAAACGCCATCTTTGGGAAGATCTCACTGCTCAGGTTGAGAAGTTTCCCGGTAAATGGGTTTTAGCGGGTGATTTCAATGTTGTCCGCTCTTTGGAAGAAAGGAAACATTCTAAGTTTAAAGCTGCTTGTGCTGAGAATTTTAACAACTTTATTTTTGAGAACGGGTTGCAGGAATATCCAATGCAAGGCCGGAAGTTCACATGTATCAGAGACAATGGTAGAAAGCTTAGTAAACTTGATCGTTTTCTGGTTTGCTCTTAATTTTTTTAATTCATGGCCTCAGGCTTGTGTGCGGGTGCTCCCTGGTAGGCATTCAGACCACTGTCCTATTGTTATGGAGGTTGTCGACCTCAAATTTGGCCCTCGTCCTTTTCGAGTCTATAGTTCGTGGATTGGGCAGCCGGGTTTTGAGGAAACTGTCAAAGAGGTTTCGGAGAATTTTGATGCTTTTGATCCTCTGGACGCTAGTCTCACCTCTAAATTCGCTCATATTAGAGCTCGTCTTAAAATTTGGAGGGATGAGTTCTTGCTTAAAGAAAAGGAAAGTGTTAATTTGGCTCTTTCGGAACTAGAGGCTTTGGAAAGTGAAATGGAAAATAAGGATCTCACCGAAGAAGAAGAAGAAGAATGGACTTTGGCAGAAAATAGAAAAATTGTAAGAGAAACGGATTTTAGAAAAAATCCGGATCTCAAACAAAGGGCACGTTCGAAGTGGGCTTTAGATGGTGACGAGAACTCCAAATTCTTTCATGCTTTGATTAATAATAGGAAGGCTTCCAACTCGATTCACAGCCTCAACATTGATGGTGTTTGGTGCTCTAAACCGAAGTTAATTAAGAAACAGGTACTCTCTTTTTTTCGTGATAAATTTAAAGAATTTTCCCCCATTCGTCCAAAGTTGGAATGTTTGAATATTAAAAAGATTTCGGAAATGGAAAGTAATCTTTTAATTGAACCATTCTCAGAGCAAGAAATCAAAGAAGCAGTTTTTGATTGTGGAGACGAGAGAGCTCCGGGTCCAGACGGCATGAACTTTAGATTCATCAAACATTTTTGGAACTTTTTCAAGGAAGCTTTTCGGAGAATTTTCGAATGGTTTTATAACTTTGGTGAGATTACTTTAGGTAGTGGGGCTTCGTTTATTGCTCTTGTGCCTAAAGTAAAAGATCCAGTTTCGCTTATTAACTATAGGCCCCTTAATCTGGTGGGAGTTATTAGCAAGGTGATCTCAAAAGTGATTGCCAATCGCATGAGGATGGTTCTAGACGGTGTTATTTTGGAGTCTCAGTCGGCATTTCTTAAAGGGAGATACATATTGGATGGTCCTCTTATAGTTAATGAACTTATTAAGTGGATAAAAAAAAAATCAAAGGCTTTCATCTTGAAAATAGACTTCAACAAGGCATACGACAACGTGAATTAGAATTTTGTTGTGAACATCCTTCAACAAACGGGTTTTCACAATAAATGGTGTTCTTGGATGTTGATGGAGGTTGTGAAATCCAAGTTTTCACGTGCTTAATTTGTGTGATCTATTGCCGTTTACGTGATTATACGTTATGAATGAGATAACTACGAGAAATCGTTGTTTTGCAGGTAAAGCATGTAATTTGGAGGAGTTATGGTGGTTAAAGATGAAGTGGAACATGTTCAGTTAATGAAGTGGTTTGAATGTGCAAGAATTATAAACGAATGAAGTCCTAAATGAAAGTTGAATTATAACCAAAAAGTTCCAGAAAGTGTGGAACGTAACCTATGTCTTCAAGCGTAGCTTATGGTTTGGCATAAACAAGACAAATAGAAATAACAGACCGTAAGCTACGGTCAAAACACCGTAGGCTACGGCTCAAATGAATGGCAGCGATAACAGAATTGTAATCAGTTTTAAAACCCAAAAGATATCTTGGCACATGGGTCGCAGACATGTTGAGGGGATTCTTTTGGGATTCACGTGACCAAACAGTAACATCATTATCATATTTTGTGGGGGTTTGAGAACTTTTAATATCATCACATGGAGGCTTTGTTTTCAAAACATCATCATCACATTGACACACAGGGATTTTGGCGGCTGACTTCTTTTAAGGAGGGCAACAAGGGTTGTTTTTTTTAACATATCATCACATCATCTCACGCAGATCAAGGTGATAAGCAGCTGCCATCTTGGATTAGGAGATACACGTGAAGGAGAAGTGAAGGACACATCATTCTCTACAATATTGGCAGCCATATGTTCACGTTGACTTCCTGTGACCATATTGGGAGTTGTGGTTTTATGATTTTCATGATATAAGATCATCATCATTAATCATCGTTACTTGGGGCAGCAATAGAAAAGAAAAGAAAACAATAACTCATGTTGACTTCTATTTGGGCCGATTGAAGGGGAGTTTTGGATTTTTATTATTGGGCCGAAACTATCAAGTGACGGCATCATCACAAGTGGGCCGATTTTTTATGAGAGGGGATCAATTTTGATATATCTAAAAAAAAACGAATATCGATCATTGACGGCAGAGAGGGTTTTCAACGATGGTTCACGCATACGAAGATCAGTCTTACCACATGATCGGCTAGTTTCTTAGTGGTTTCCTCCGGATGGAGGGTTTTTGTAAGTTAACAGATTTTATGTGTTTGGTGACAATCGTTTGACTCAGTGATCTAAGCATTCGATGCTTTTCACTTATCATTTAGTTAATTAATTGTAATCGATTGCATTTGCTTAACCTTATTCTTTGATCATTCATTTCCCGAGAGTTCTAGTAATTGGGATATATTTGTTATGGGATTAGGGTTGGTAATTGTGATTGGTAACCACTAGATAACCTCCCGTTATGTATTGACCGGAGTACTTAGTCTTTGGTTATCACAATTAGTTGATTAGGTTAGTCCACTTATGTCTATGTAAGTGTTCGATTAAACATATAATTGAAGTTAACTGCAATTCCAAAGTCCGGAGGAACCATTGTTCTCTCCCATTGTTTACAACTTTTTATTTTTGTAATTTGTTAGTTAATCAAATAATCAAACCAATAATTGAGTTTTACGTTTTCACTAGTAGTTAATTAAAACTGAGCATTACACACTTTCCACTATCCTCCTCTGGTTCGATATCCGACTTACCCTAGCTATAGAGTTAGTTGGTTTTTGCATGTCCTTAACGACAGACATCAAAATGGCGCCGTTGCCGGGGAGGCGTGCGCAAAGTGTTTAGTGTTAAGTTTTAGTAAAAAAATAAAAAAAAATAAAAATAAAAATCCATAAATAGTGTCAGTTTTGTTTTGTTTTGTTTTGTTCAGATTTATGCGTGGTGCTTGTGTTTTTGTGTTTGTGCAAGATGAAAGATCTTACAATATTATGCGGCTCTTCTAGATGCATTTTGTGTAGGGAACCACTTCACCCGTGTATCGGTTGCCACGAGGCCCAATTTAGACGGGAAAGAGCGAAATTGGCAGAACCACCGATGCCTTGCTATGATAATCCTTCCCCTCCACCATATTTTTATGATTATGATACAACGGTGGAGGATGGTTATTACTCTGATGGATGGGATCGGGACGAGGATGCTTATTATGAGCCAAGGACGGATGGACGATGTTTCTGTTGCGGTCGTTATCATACTTCTTATTATGATGATGTGTGCGCGGTGTATTTGGAAAATCCAGAGTATTGGAATAAAAAAATGATGGATGCGTACATCTCAACACCGTATCAGGGATACCGACAGTATCATCCCGAGGAATATTCTGAGCCCGAGGGTGTTTATACTTATCAGACCGAGGAGGAGAAAGAGCTTGCTACGTTGGAAGTGACTTTGTCCAAACTCAAGCAGTATTTATTAGCACCCAACCTTTCCGATGAAGATCGAATCAGCTGCCTAGTTTCCAAGTGTCAGAAGTTAAAAATGAAGATAGAAATAGAAGAGCGTCTCTCACCATTACCTGATGATATTAGAGATTATTCTCACATGGAGGAGGAGGTTGTGGAGGATAATACCACACCAATGAATCCTTTATCTGATGAAGAGTCACTAGTGGATCAGATGGTGTGTGAGGATGAGAAGGCAGAGCAGTCTGATGAGATGAATGTGTGTACCGAACCTCTCCCCATATCAATCATTCAAATTAATAAGTGTGGGGAAGAGGGTTCGAGGAAGAAGAAGAGAAGGATGAAGCTAACATCGGTGTATATCTTGTGAAGTGGATTAGGGAAACCCACAGGTGCAGTCTGAACATGCCAATTATACTGACAAACCTATGGAGATGGCATGTAAATTTCCGGGCATTTGTTGGAAATGTTTTGGGTAAGTGTGCACTAAGACCACCATAACGCATATCAGGTATGGTCTGGCTGAAGACCTTTAAACTTAGCGCTCTCGGGAGGCAGCCCGAGGATGTAGAGTTTGTACTTTGTTTTGGTTTCGTTTTGGTGTGTTTGTGTTTTGACAGGGTTCTGCGTTCTATCTTCACGGATGCAATGAATCAAGTGTGGGGATGTTTGGCAACATCCCCGGTGAGATCTCAAAGAATCCATGAGGGGCGTATGTTCCGGTTAGATCGCAGCAGCTACACCACTACAAACACTCACTTGTTTTCTGATCAGGTGCATGTGTTTATCTATCCTGTGTTTTATTTGTTTTTGTGTATTTGGTGGTGTGAACGTTTGTGTTGGGAATGGTGTTACGTGTCGCGTGGAGTAGGTTGTTAGCCGTTCATGTTCTGTGGGTGGTATCTCTCGGGTTATGACTATAAATTGCACCATACATTGGGGACAATGTATCCCAAGTGTAGGGATGCGGTAACTCGAGAGAGGGTTGGTAAGATTGTGATCTTAAATGCTTGAAGGGTTGAAATTGGAAAAAAATTGAAAATTTTTGAAAATTTTTGTTTCTCAAGTATGCTTGAACTACATGAAAACCAATATTTTCAATCGCTAAAGGGTTCCTACTGATATTAAACTAACTTAGATCCCTAGTCATGGTTGTCCCTTTAAGTTTCATGAGAGTATTTCTGACAAGTTTTAAAAGATAGTTGAGAATAGATGCCTAACTAGGGGTAACATGCTTTAGGAATTACACATGCTACGTGTCGGAAACCCATATTCCTTTTGTTCGGTGAGAGATTTGAGCCTACTAGATTGTTAGTTGAATTACAATAATTGTTCAATTGTCGAGTGTAGGCCATATGTTGCTTTGTGTTAGAACTTGTGTGGTTTGATACGTGCCGAGACTGTGGTTTGGCGTATGCGCATAAATGATAAAGGCATTAGGATCCCTTCCATTGTGTTATTTGTTGATTGTTTATCGATCCCACCTTAGTTAACCATGTTGCGCCTTTCACCTTTCGTTTGTTACACCCCGTTTGACCCGTTTGATTACCAACCATGAATGGTAATTATGTGTTAGATATTTGTTGAAAAAAAAAGAAAAAACAAAATGAAAAAAAAAAGAGAAAAGAAAGAAAAATTATTGTTATGTTCGTGTTAAATAAATGGGTCGAAAATCACCCAAAGTGTTAGTAGTTATTGTGAATAAAGTTGTCATGGTTTGGTATTCGTTTGTGTTCGCCAATAAAAATACAAAAAGCCAAAAAAAAATACATCCTTACCTTTACCCTTAACCCAAAAGTCCTTTTGATATGTGTTACGTTACTTGATACAGTGGAGGTATGATTGCTATACAAGCTTATGATTACAAGGTAGCATATTTGGTTTTGAGTGAATTATATTCTAGCACATTACACGCTAGTCTTGATTAAGCCGAGAGGAGTGATCATTGTGAGGGGCGTGCGGCATGTGTGTAGTAATATAAGCATGTTAGTTCTAGTTAGACAAGTCTTAAGTTTTTAAAATTGCATCATTTACTTGTCAGACTGTCAATCTCGATTGTGTCAGTCTATGGGATGGGTATGACTTGGGACCTTAAACTGCTATTCGGTAAAGGATTTAATGGTGATTTGTTAATAAGGTGAGTAATGTTGTAATGCTTGCTTGAGGACAATCAAGGATAAGTGTGGGGATGTGATGGAGGTTGTGAAATCCAAGTTTTCACGTGCTTAATTTGTGTGATCTATTGCCGTTTACGTGATTATACGTCATGAATGAGATAACTACGAGAAATCGTTGTTTTGCAGGTAAAGCATGTAATTTGGAGGAGTTATGGTGGTTAAAGATGAAGTGGAACATGTTCGGTTAATGAAGTGGTTTGAATGTGCAAGAATTATAAACGAATGAAGTCCTAAATGAAAGTTGAATTATAACCAAAAAGTTCCAGAAAGTGTGGAACGTAACCTATGTCTTCAAGCGTAGCTTATGGTTTGGCATAAACAAGACAAATAGAAATAACAGACCGTAAGCTACCGTCAAAACACCGTAGGCTAGGGCTCAAATGAATGGCAGCGATAACGGAATTGTAATCAGTTTTAAAACCCAAAAGATATCTTGGCACATGGGTCGCAGACATGTTGAGGGGATTCTTTTGGGATTCACGTGACCAAACAGTAACATCATTATCATATTTTGTGGGGGTTTGAGAACTTTTAATATCATCACATGGAGGCTTTGTTTTCAAAACATCATCATCACATTGACACACAGGGATTTTGGCGGCTGACTTCTTTTAAGGAGGGCAACAAGGGTTGTTTTTTTTAACATATCATCACATCATCTCACGCAGATCAAGGTGATAAGCAGCTGCCATCTTGGATTAGGAGATACACGTGAAGGAGAAGTGAAGGACACATCATTCTCTACAATATTGGCAGCCATATGTTCACGTTGACTTCCTGTGACCATATTGGGAGTTGTGGTTTTATGATTTTCATGATATAAGATCATCATCATTAATCATCGTTACTTGGGGCAGCAATAGAAAAGAAAAGAAAACAATAACTCATGTTGACTTCTATTTGGGCCGATTGAAGGGGAGTTTTGGATTTTTATTATTGGGCCGAAACTATCAAGTGACGGCATCATCACAAGTGGGCCGATTTTTTATGAGAGGGGATCAATTTTGATATATCAAAAAAAAAACGAATATCGATCATTGACGGCAGAGAGGGTTTTCAACGATGGTTCACGCATACGAAGATCAATCTTACCACATGATCGGCTAGTTTCTTAGTGGTTTCCTCCGGATGGAGGGTTTTTGTAAGTTAACAGATTTTATGTGTTTGGTGACAATCGTTTGACTCAGTGATCTAAGCATTAGATGCTTTTCACTTATCATTTAGTTAATTAATTGTAATCGATTGCATTTGCTTAACCTTATTCTTTGATCATTCAGTTCCCGAGAGTTCTAGTAATTGGGATATATTTGGGGGGGGGGTTATTGCACGGACCTCCCGGCCGCTGGAGTGATCCCACTCCACAAGCTAGCAATGTCCCAATGCTGCCTGGCGGTTAATACCCCATCCCGAGCTGAGTCCGTTTCCCTCTGGGAAGAAGGTGACAGAATACCCCCTGCCTGGACTCGAACCCGGGTCTCTGTGAAGAGTAGAGGTGGGACTGGCCAACTGGGACACCCCAATTGGTTTAATTGGGATATATTTGTTATGGGATTAGGGTTGGTAATTGTGATTGGTAACCACTAGATAACCTCCCGTTATGTATTGACCGGAGTACTTAGTCTTTGGTTATCACAATTAGTTGATTAGGTTAGTCCACTTATGTCTATGTAAGTGTTCGATTAAACATATAATTGAAGTTAACTGCAATTCCAAAGTCCGGAGGAACCATTGTTCTCTCCCATTGTTTACAACTTTTTATTTTTGTAATTTGTTAGTTAATCAAATAATCAAACCAATAATTGAGTTTTACTTTTTCACTAGTAGTTAATTAAAACTGAGCATTACACACTTTCCACTATCCTCCTCTGGTTCGATATCCGACTTACCCTAGCTATAGAGTTAGTTGGTTTTTGCATGTCCTTAACGACAGACATCAGATGTCACGGCCCCCGACCCGGTTTTCCCCGGTTCAAAAGCCGCGGGACAGAAAACCCGTGGTATTGGTGTTTAATTAGGCAGCGGAAATTTTAACAGGATCGTTTAAACTGAAAACACCCCTTTATTTTATTTCAAATTTCGGGACAAACCCCGTAATTTACAATAAAGGAATTTCACTGGGAAACCCCTTGGTTACAAAAACATGTTTATTTATTTACTGAGCCACTTTATCGAAGCTGGTAGTGCTACAAGGCACTTTTTCTTGTTCACAGTAAATCACCTGAAACATGTTTAAAAAGATTTTATCAGCGGGGAAATACTGGCGAGTCATTCAATTTGCATAAAACGACACATTATTATAAATTACAGTATTAAGAGCGATTACAATTGCCCCTATCTTATAATTAGCTGGTTCAGTTGTCACTCAACCGGATCTATGACTGTGGTCATACCACTATTGGGTACGTTCACCCAATAGTGACGTGTATCACTATTTTGGTCCATTCACCTAAAAGTGATAAAACAGCAGTAATGTGCACAATACCCCACTTACTGCCAGTAATTTAAGATAGCAAAGACTTAATCCCTGTAACATATAACTGGAAAACATGTAGGTATTGTAAAGCACTTTTGATAAAAGAGAATGACTCACATTGCAAGTTTAGTTGGACAGAGTTTTGCCTACTGATTAAGCTTGGTAACCTTGTTAAATAACAATGCACACGAAACTAGGTTAGTAACCTAATACAACATTTACGATAAGCTCACGAAATCAAAACCCTCACGACGAATGACAAAGTATAGCCCGAATTCAAGCAGCACTTAAACATCCATCGGATCGGTTTCAATCGATCAGACATTGTATGTGACAACCCGAACTTTCAAGGTTAGTGTCGTCTAACCTCGTAACATTTAATCTGGTATAATTCCCATTGCACTACGTTTTATCACACGTTACGGTGAATGCTTGCTATTTGTTATTGTTAAACCTGAACGTAAACGAGAATCATTGTTCGTATGTTTGGACCTTAGATTATATTTGGGCCGCATCTTCACATATACACACACCGGCTAATATGAGTCCATATATACACCCCCGAAGCTGATGTGGGCTACCTATTCACGTTTGGGCCTGGTCAAGCCCAAGAGGATTATTAGATTGGGGCCGGCTAGGGGTTTAGCATAAATACACACACAAGTCACGTAAACATGATAACACAAATATGTCTCAAACTCTAGCACATCCTCTATTTATCCATCTTCGGTGATCAACAGTGGACGCAACCCCTGTAGGATCGAGAATTAACCCGAACGAGTCGTTCAGAGGCGTTCTTCTATGTTTCAGGTGCGGAATAACAAGAAACGTAGATAGAAATAGCTTGTTCTTCACTTAATCTACTGATTTTATTAACTTGACAATGTTTACAGCTCGATCTTCACACCGGCAGCACCTCGGTATGGAATTCAAGAAGGTTACAAATGATTTTGCTTTAAGGGTTTATATAGGTGTGAGGGTTTCGCTTCAAGTGACATGTACGAATAAGCGAAACCTTCCACTTTACCGTATAAGCGAAACCTCTCACTTGACATTCAAGCGAAACCTCTAAACAATGTCCCTATAAGCGAAACTAGCTCTCTAAACATATTCACTCGCCTATTTTCTCGTATATTGTACCCTAATCTATACAATGCAAAGTTTGACTTGATCCAAGACGAAATCAACAGATGTAGTGCACCAACAGACTCCCCCTCAGATGTTGATGGAGTCATTCATCGAGTCACAACCATGCTGTGTCTTCATATCTTCAGTCTTGATCAGTCTCTGGGCTTTTCTCTCTCTCTATCTTCAGACTCCCCCTCTCGATTTACTGGCATTCTTTTGTTCTTCAGTAATATCTTCAGGATCTTTGTCTGAACTTCTCAGATTCTCAGGATCAATCAGCCTGGCTCAAACAGAGGTCTTCAGGTATCGAAACTTGGCACTCTATCTCCAGATCCAAAATCAAAACCTGACTATACATGCACATTCTTATCCCAGCAATAAAATTTCTAAATATAACAATTTGAAAGCTTCAACACTAACTCTTCCTCAGAAATAAGTGCACCAACTAACAACTCTCCCTCAAATTACTTTCTCTATGATGAACCACTTGTTGATTTAAAAAAATTTTGACATTTAAAGCACACTCCCCCTCACAACAATGTCATCATGTTTAGCACTCGGAATTTTGAAAATCAGCTTTCCTACATCAGTTGTCAAAAATCTTTTTGTCTTTTTCAAAAGTTTATGCTAAAACACACCCAAAATCTTTTTGGATTTTTCTAAAGGAACGTAAATGACACCACTTGTAAAAACATAATGAAACAGAAAAGAAATATACACAGGCAATATTTTTGTGAGTTCGTGTAAGAGGATCATATCAGTTTAAGAGACATGTTACTAACACCGTTAAGCTTGTTACATTTTAAGTTCTAAACAATTCACTTAGATTGTCAGTATATCGGTCCACTGAAATTTTCACACAAAGTTCAATTGATCCGAGATATGACGTTAATATTTTAGATACTGACTTATTCGTGTGTCTCACTACTTGAATATACTCCCGTATCCAGATCCCAATATTCAGTCTTACAGGTGAGTATACCACAGCTGATATTTGTATAGGGGTTAGATGCGAGGGCCGTGAGAGCTCAGGTCGATACTTCCGTATACGCAGAGAGATGACGGCTTCGACTTTTGGTGTGTCCCCTTTAGAGGATCTTTTTATTTCAACAGCAGCGACTATCAATTTTATTGTTTCATCAGCATGCTGAGGGTGAAGCTATGTTTCAAGCTTTTTGCGGAAAGCATTATCCGGGGACTAGGTCAGTACTTCCATACAGCAGAAGTCCCGGGATAATACCCCAGATATCACTGAGCATAAAGACCTAGTATCTCAGAATAAGGGACCTTTCAAACAAGATTTCAGGGGTTACCTATATATCCAAGTTTGTGTTAACCCACAGAACAAGCAAGTTTGAAATTTAGTTTATATCTCGTCACAATCTACTAAATGTGCGAAAACCTACTGGCATATCTGTAGTGAGATTGTTTATCACATTTTATCTTTACATTTCTTTAGCATGTTGTGACAGCCTACTGATGTACTATCATTTCCTCTTTTCACAACAAAACTCATTTTTTGAATTTTATCATGTTTTTGGCTTTTTCAAATTTTCTAATGTTTTTGGATTTTCTGAAATTTCCCTACTCCCCCTAAAATGCAAACACATTTCAAAGGTAATTTGAAAACTACTAGACACTTGACCCACTAGAAAACATAGAAAACAACACAAACTGTACAGAAACTTGACAACTGACATCGAATTGCATCAAATCTCGATTCACTCGGCAAAAACAATCTGAACTCCCCCTTTCAACCAACCATTTTCTCATTTGATCTCAAAACACTTAAGTTTGTTTTAATCGAAATGATTTTTCCGGAAAATGAGTTTGTTTTTACCACTTTTAAGTTTATCACTTGTGAAACATGGGGATATGGTTCATCATCTTGTCAGTTTTATCCAATGTAGTAAATCAAATACAACTTAATGTCCTTGATTCACTGTTTTGCAATTAAGCAACCTGTACCATTTGTAAAAATAACCACTTGTAGATATAACCAATCAATTCCAATTGTAGGAATGAATCATCTACATTTCACCCATCAGAATGCCGATTCCTGCTTCGCACTTACCAACCTGGAAGCTCCGGCGTAGTCATTAAACCTGTTAAACATTCAAACACTTATCAAAAATTTTCATACACAATCATCAAAACATGCATGATGCCGATTCATGATCCACGATATAAACTTGGGATCTCCGGCGTAGTCATTCAACCTGTTAAACATTCAAACACTTGCAATTGACAAGATGGGTAAGTGTAACACCTCGAAAAATTACGTCCAATAATGTATTGACACGTGTCATAAAGTTCCGGTATGTGAAAACAAACTTTAGAGGGACTAAAATCGACAAACGGTGAAAACTATGGAACGTAAGGGTCCAAAGTGTCAACAATGGCTAAATAGACTCCATAATAACCCTACATAATGTTTATAACCTTAAACGGATGGATCATGGATCATACGAAGCGGAAATTGCACAAAAGTGAGGAGTTACAAACTATAGGGGCCAAAAGTGTCAACATGTTGAATTTATACCTCTGAGTGGACTTTTGGCAGACCCGAAGCTTTGTAATGCTAAAATATACTCATTAGAATGTGTGGTAAAAATTTCATGAAGTTTCGTTACCGTATGAGAAAGTTATGGCCAAAACCGTACTTGAGGGGTTAAAAGCGTCAACGTCGAATTTCATGGCTTTTCGGTTGAGCGCAAAGTTATCCGAGGACATTACCATGTTGTTAAATGTCCCAAGGTTCTTAAAAACCAAGTTTGAGGGTTTACGAGTCATGATAAATAGCCGAAACCTTGTTTGCGAAGACAGGGACCAAAACTTCCAAAGTTTGAAAGTGTTTGGGCCTGCAGAACCCCAGGCGGCCCGCCTGGGCTACATGAAGCGGGCCGCGTGCCCCTGTCAGATGCAGTAATTCGCGAAAATTGCTAATTGGGTCCGAAGTTGGAGTGGGATACAGCTGCTAGCACTTCCTAAATGCACCAATAGAAGCCCTTGCATGTTGGGACACCTGTTGTCTTCTTACAACCTCTGAATTCACCTTATAATCTGATCAAACTTCACATTTTGAGGCACATGTGATAGTAACAAGAACAAAGCAAACTTCAAGAACTTCACAAGGCAACTTCTGGAGCAATCTGATCGTCAAGGCCACTTCCAAGTCCTATATGAAGCTTCATTAGGACCTTTGTAAGCCTTTATATCATTCTATAATCCGTTCTAGCATAGATTATTAGTTAAAAGTCAAACCGTTGTTCATATAGTTTGACTTTTCGATTAAACGAGTTTGGCTCTGTCATTTCTCAAATTGAAACCACTTATAAGTTGGTATTTATGTGGGAAACAAACCCTCAAAAGGGTATTCTCTGATTCCCACTCTAAGCATGCTATTTGTCGAGTCAAAGATGTTCTTAAAAAGTCAACAGAAATTGTTTTTGTGAAATATAGCATAAATGGTAATATAGATGACATGCAATCAGTTTGATCATCAAAAATAGCTTTATAATGAATGTAAGAATATGTTTTACCATGATCAACTCGACAATCTTTAGTATAAACTCGGATCGGAACCGAAAGTCCTATAAAACGACTTTTTCGTTGACTCTCGATTCGGATCCATGCATGCATGTTTGAGATTTGTATTAGAGTTTTTTGTGAGCCATTTTTATTTTAGTTTAACTCTCTGGAATTTTTACATCTTGAGTCTATGCTTAACCGATTCATATGCATGTTTCCGATTTATGCTTAAAGTTGACTATTTTGCCCTTTTTGATATAAAACGTGATTTTTGGAAAAGTGAAAGAGTGGAAATCTTTATTTCTAATATATAAACTTGCACCGAAAATTTGAGATCAGTTGGTGGTCCAGATTTTTAGTTATGGCCGATAGCGTAAAACTATATCTTTATGTTAAATAAACGGCGCATTTAGCGTATAACCTATTTCAGGCCACGTTTTGATATAAAACTTTTTACTAACTGATGTTATATAATATTTTGGGATTTTTGATGATTTTTATTTAATTTTTGGCTGATCGTTTCTTAGATCGCTAAGTTATTTCGGTTAATGCCGTTTTGACCGTTTAAGCCATAAAATGAGTTTTATAAATCCTTTTGACCCCAAACCTTTTTCTACTGATTTTATTTGTTAAATAAAGTATTTTAAGTATTCTGTAAATATAAAAATCTCTGCTTTCTTTTAAAAACCCGGAAACGGCTCTAAATCGTATTTTTAGCGTTTTTAGCGCATAGTAAGCGTTATACTCATATTAAACATATAAGACTCATACCTACTGATGTATTTAGCATATTTTCATATAATAACAGTAAGTATAAGATTTTGATCTCAGATTTCCAGTTTTGACATTTTTAGCCCTTGTGAAATTACTAAAATACCCCTACGGTGCATAGTTTAATTTTAAATGATAAGTTTTGAATATGGGTCATACCCTACTGTTATAATATGCCAAATTAAGTATATGTGTTGTATAAATCAGACCCGAAACCCAGATTTCCAATTTAACTCTTTTATAACATTTTAAATGACCAAAATGCCCTTCTAAGGCATAAATTGAGTTTAAAATTATTCGGGGCATAATAGGACATAACTTGCTGATATTATATCATATTTAAAGCATATTATCTCAGGGAACTTGCATATGACTCTTTTGGTTACCCGTAACGCCCTTTTTGCGTTCGGTTCGGTTTATGTAACTAGTTTGCGTAAATTGACCGAAACGGGTCAAACGTTATCATTTTTATCTCAAAATCCAGAATGTATTTAGTATACCCATATTATACAAGTATTCAAACTTGTCGGGTCTAAATCACATTCTATCCGGTCTTTCGCTTAATCGTGCGCTTGTACCGTATCGTCCTTAAAACTAACCGGTCTAAGCTAAGGCTTAAATAAAGACCCGTTAGGAATCTAATAGGTTATTATAAACCTTTGTTCCAGAATAGGAGGCCCAGTAAAAGCTATCTACACTTACCAATTGTGATTCATACTTACTCAGGTAAATACATTTTGACTTATTTTCCCTATACGGGCTTGGGGTAAGGTACATAAAATACCGCTTGGTCCGGCATCGAATCATTTAATCGTATAGTGGTTAAATCCATTGAGATGACCCTGTTTTGAATGTGTTTTATTACTTGAAGCCTTTGGGGGGTTAATGACCATGTCCCGGATATCCTTGGCATTATCTTACGAGATGGCCACGACCAGAGCACGGGGTGTAGGCGTACATCCGTCGTGTATAACTCTATATTGTGGTGTGTCTATTAATCTTTAACCCGGACAGAAGATCCCGGGCTACTGAATGCGGAGTAACATATAAATCCATTACAAGTTTATCTTGCATAATTATCCCAAGTTATAAAAATATTTATGCCATGTGCATTTAAATCAATTTTCAATCATTTTCAAAATGAGTCAGTTAATTTGTATTTACCAGTGTAAACTGACGTATTTTTCCCAAAAGGTTAAGTGCAGGTACTATACGTACTAGGCTGGCTGTTTCCTAAAGAGCGTCCACAATAGTCTCGCAAGCTCGGACGACAATAAACTGTTGAACAATTTATCTTATTTTATTTGATCCGCCTGTGGATCCGTTTCAACTACTTGTGATATTTATTATTGCATTTTTTTAAAGTTGAAATGTATCTATTTCTGCTTCCGCTGTGCATTATTATATTGTGTTGTTTGTCTATGACGATGCCAACTACGTCACCATACCCCACACCGGGCCCACCGGTGACACGTGGAGATCGGGGTGTGACAGGTTGGTATCAGAGCCAACGCTGAGTGAATTAAACACTAGTCTTTTGTGCTTAATCTCAGTTACACAATTGCACATTCCTCGATTTTCGAGTCTAGACAAAGAACTTAGGAAATGTTCAAAATTTCGTTTATTTTTATTTTCATTTTCTAACTTTGTCTTATATATATATATTTTTGTTGTGCAACTTGTTTGATTTTTTTGACAGGTTCAACATGCCGCCACGAGTTCGAGGAAGGAGACGAGGAGGATTCGCCACCTCACATGACCACGAGGCAGGGCCTTCGCATAGGCGGACCCCATCAGCATCCCACAACACTGCTGCCCACGATCTTTGGAGATCATTTGCTGAACCAGCCAGGCACTCGGTATCACTGAGTACCTCACCATCCCTACCTCACTCCTTTGGGCCACATTCTGAAAATGGGCCCCACGACTCCCATGGATCTTTCATACCTCTTCACCAGTCACCTCACAACTACCCAGCACCCGTTTATCAGGGCCTGTACAACCCTGATGCCTACTTGGATGAACCAGTGGGTCATAACCCACTAGGACCTGAAGACCACTTCTCTGGTGGCAACGAGATGGAGGTCGACGAGGACACCGATCCCTCCATGCCACCGTCCGGCACTCCCAACCATCCCATTGAGATATCGGATGGGTCACCATACAGGGGATCACCTTTCAATGGTGTTGACAGCTACGAGGAGAGGTTTAAGCAGCACGACTAGGTCTATACCCCCAGCTACCATAACTCCCCCATGCACCAGTCTTACCACGGTTCTCCCGTGCGCTCGCAGCATCACTCTTAGCAGCAGCCTCAGCAGCAGGACCCATCTGAGGCCTTCTGGCGCGACGTGGTCACTCCGTCGCCACCACCACCACCGGTTTTGCCTCCTCCGCCTCAGAGGCCAAGGAGGAACGCGCGTATGTCTACGCGAGGAGGGATTCGCATTAGCACCCCTCCACATTCAGGTAGCAGCCGCTACTCGCCGCTTCATGAGGAGTCAGAGATGGGAGAATCTCCGCATGCCGTCTCAGGAGTTACTTCTGCGCCTGTTGCGCCACTGCCGCCACAGAACTTTGGAGAGCCAATCCCTGCGTATGCTAGCGCAGCACAGTTCAACCCTTTCGAGCCGACTTTTCCTCCAGGTTATGATTATATGGGAGATCCCTACTGGTTAGCTTCAGGCTACAACCCTCTCAACCAGGAGAGTGCTTTTGGAGGTCCCTGGGCTACGGGACAATCAGCTTTTGGGTACTTACCGCAAGGGTACCAGCAGCCGCAGCCTCCACAGCCATCGCAGTATCAGCCACCGCCGCCGGCGCCAATGATGTCGCCACCGCAAGTCCAAGAAATCCTGCAAGGGATACACGACGTGCGACGGGAATTGCGACAGGAAATGCGACAAGATCGCCGACACAACCGCGGTATGTTCAAGAAGATGGTTGACTTGATCAAGGGTAAGAGTAAGAAGGATTATTAAATCCTTGGTTGATAGCTCATTTACTCATGTCCCTGCGAGGACATTTATTCCTGTATTCTACCCCTGCGTGGGTATATTTCTCTTATTCTACCCCTGCGTGGGTATGTTATTTCTGTTTAACCCCTGCGTGGGTTTGTTTTGTTTTAATTGTTTGTTATTTGGTTTAGCCCCTGCGTGGGCATGTCATTTGAGTAAAAGTCCCGTTTAGGGCAAAGTTGTATTAGTTTACTTTATTAAAAATGGTTAATTTAAGTTTTTCATTTTATCTATGTGCATGAACATAATATACAAATAAATGAAAAATATCAATTTTATTTTGATTTACCATTTTAACAAGGATCTTAAGAAGGTAAAACCTAGCTTGAATGTCTTATTAAAAGGCCTGGCCAATATGGTAAAACCTGGATAAAAAGATTCAAATCTCTGTTAACATCTGTAAACATGTTAACATTCTTGGCCAAGCGTGATCTGTAAGAATCACACAGGCCACCCTTTTTAATAAATCATCTACAGATTGTATCTGTATACAAGTCTGATTGTGACTTGATGCCTACGGGTTATGACTATGTCATAAAGGCAGTTGTGGTTTATGACTCCCTGCCAAGTAAAGGATTATTTGTCTAATTATACAAATTTTGATCCTATAAAAATCTAAAATTTAGAAGTTGTCCGAAGTGACTAGGCCTATTGTGCCAATATATATATTTCATTCTATGATATAATTGCTAATAGAAGCGCTGAGTGAAATTAAATAAATTAACTAATATGGCTATTATTTCCATGGTTAATAAATCGTCAAAAACGATAATACTGTTAGGTTTCTAAATAGACCTTGTCCTTACTTTTATATAGCTTAAAGCTACATTGCAAAATCGGAAGAAACCAACAGTCGTTCTGGGGAACACCCAGATAATACAAAGATTCACGTAACTGGTGCGGAACTGCAAGCACTGGTAGAAAACGCTGTTGCCAAAGCTATGGATAGGCAATTCAGAGAATCTAGCGGGACTCGGAGTAGGACCCGAACCGTATCGCACGTAAAGCCCAAGACTCATTCGGAGGCTCATAGTAAGCCGCCTTCTAAGAAGAATGAGCCGAAGAAGGATGAGGAGGATAATCACTCCTCCAACCACAGCAGTGTACCAAAACAAGAAATCAAACTGAAGCATGATACGCACAGCAAGTCCTGTACGTACAAGTATTTTGTTTCATGCAAACCCAGAGATTTTACTGGGGAAAAGGAGCAGTTGACTGCAAGACGTGGATTGATGAGATGGATACAGTCGTTGATATCAGCGGGTGTACTGATAGGGACGTAGTAAAGTACGTGTCCCAGTCATTTAAAGGAGATGCTCTAGCATGGTGGAAGTCACTCCTACAAGCTGCCGGTAAGGCCACATTGTACAGCATGACATGGGATCAGTTTGTAGCCCTGATCAAGGAAAATTTCTGTCCGCAACACGAAGTTGAAAGGATCGAATCGGATTTCGTATCCCTGGTAATGAAGAACCTCGACTGTCAGGCGTATCTCACTACCTTCAACACCTTATCTCGATTAGTGCCGTATTTGGTGACCCCGGAGCCGCGAAGGATCGCTCGTTTTATTGGGGGTCTGGCACCAGAGATCAAGGCGAGCGTTAAGGCATCCAGGCCTACGACGTTCAGATCAGTAGCTGATCTATCCCTCTCCCTCACTCAAGATGTAGTCAGATTGAGAGCCCTTAAGAGCTCGGAGGAAAACAAAAGGAAACGTGAGGATGACACCTCACGAAGATCTGAGAAACGACACCGAGGGAACAACGACCGCAGGAAAGGGTCGGGATCTCGGAGAGATTGGCAACCATCAGGGGATAAGCCCAGATGCAAGACCTGCAAGAGACATCATTTTGGGAAATGTCGTTTGGAATCGAAATCGCAGTCTCCCTTGAGGCCCTGTGGAATCTGCAAATCTGCAGATCATACAACTCTGAAGTGCAAAGGTCTGAAAGATGCAACCTGTTACGGTTGCAACGAGAAGGGGCACATCAAGTGTAATTGCCCAAAGAGTACTAAGAAAGCTGAGGATGGAAAGAAGACAAATGCGAGAGTCTTCAGAATGGACGCCAAGGAAGCAATTCAAGATGACAACGTCATTACAGGTACTTTTCTTGTAAACGATGTTTTTGCTAGAGTCCTATTTGATTCAGGAGCAGATAAGTCATTTGTAGATGATAAGTTCTGTAAATTGTTAAACCTACCTGTTAAAACCTTAAGTGTGAAGTATGAGGTGGAATTAGCCGATGGAACCATAGAAACCGCCTCGACTGTTCTAGATGGATGTGTTATATCCATTAGGGATCATTCTTTCCCGTTATCCTTGCTTCCCTTTAAGCTAGCCGGATTTGATATAGTGATAGGCATGGATTGGTTATCGCATAACCAAGCCCAGATTGTGGGCAATAGAAAGCAAGTGGTAGTGAAGACTCTGTCTGGTGAGTCACTTACTATCCAAGGAGATACCCAGCATGGATTGCCTGAGCAAGTGTCCATGCTCAAGGCATCCAGATGCCTGCAGAAGGGATGTGTCATTTATATGGCCCAAGTTACAATTGATGAGCCAAAGCCGAAGATTGAAGATATCCCTGTTATCTCAGAATACCCTGAAGTATTCCCTGAAGAGCTACCCGGTTTGCCACCGGATAGGCAAGTGGAGTTTCGGATAGACATCATTCCAGGTGCAGCGCCTGTAGCAAGAGCACCATACAGATTGGCACCAACGGAGATGAAGGAGTTGAGGATGCAGTTAGATGATCTATTAGCTAAAGGTTTCATTAGGCCTAGCTCGTCTCCTTGGGGAGCGCCAATCTTGTTCGTTAAAAAGAAGGATGGGTCGATGCGTCTGTGCATCGATTACCGTGAGCTTAACAAGGTCACTATCAAGAATAGGTATCCGTTACCCAGGATCGACGATCTGTTCGATCAGTTGCAAGGAGCAAGCTATTTCTCAAAGATCGACCTAAGGTCAGGTTATCATCAATTGAAAGTCAAGGATGAAGATGTACACAAGACAGCGTTTAGGACTCGTTATGGACATTACGAGTTCCTAGTGATGCCTTTTGGGCTCACTAACGCACCAGCCGCATTCATGGATCTCATGAATCGCGTCTGCAAGCCTTATCTAGATAAATTCGTCATCGTCTTTATTGACGACATCCTTATCTACTCGAAGAGCCAAGCTGACCATGAGAAACACCTTCGTTGTATTCTCAAACTTCTGCATCAGGAGAAACTTTATGCCAAATTTACGAAGTGTGAATTTTGGCTTCGAGAAGTCCAATTCCTTGGACATGTCGTAAGTGAGCGAGGTATCCAAGTAGATCTCGCTAAAGTAGAAGCAGTCATGAATTGGCAGGAGCCGAAGACTCCTACTGAGATTCGCAGTTTCCTCGGATTGGCAGGATACTATAGGCGATTCATCGAGAACTTTTCAAGAATTGCTGCGCCCCTAACTTCGTTGACTCGTAAGAAGATTAAGTTTGATTGGGGCCCTAAGCAGCAGGAATCCTTCGACATTTTGAAGAAGAAGTTGAGCAATGCGCCCGTGTTGACATTGCCCGATGGTATTGAAGAATTTGTGGTGTATTGTGATGCGTCACATACTGGTATGGGCTGTGTACTCATGCAAAGAGGCAAAGTCATTGCCTACGCTTCTCTTCAGTTAAAGGTGCACGAGAAGAACTACACCACCCACAATTTGGAACTGGGTGCAGTTGTATTTGCATTAAAGCTATGGAGACATTACTTGTATGGAACCAAGTGCATAATTTATTCGGATCACAAGAGTCTTCAACACTTGTTCAATCAGAAGGAATTGAACATGCGACAAAGGCGTTGGATGGAAACTCTCAATGATTACGACTGCGAGATACGATACCATCCAGGCAAGGCAAATGTAGTTGCCGACGCCTTAAGCAGAAAGGAAAGAGTGAAACCGATCAGAATCAATGCCAAGCGCATTGAAATAAGGAATAATTTGAATGAAAGGGTGTTAGCTGCACAGAAGGAAGCTGTGTTGGAAGCTAACTATCCTAAGGAGAAGTTAGGAGTAACTGAGGAGCAGTTATCCTACGACAAGGATGGAATGCTACGACTAAACGGACGAATATGGGTTCCAGTTTATGGAGGACTTCGGGATGTTATCCTCCAGGAAGCCCACAGCTCTAAATATTCCGTTCATCCTGGAGCTGATAAGATGTACCAGGATCTGAAAGCAAACTACTGGTGGATTGGTTTGAAAAAGTCAGTAGCTGAGCACGTAGCTAAATGTTTGACTTGTGCGCAAGTCAAGGCTGAGCATCAGAAGCCGTCAGGTTTGCTTCAGCAACCTGAAATTCCCAAGTGGAAATGGGAAATGGTGACAATGGATTTCATCACCAAGTTGCCGAAGACGAAAAAGGGAAATGATACCATATGGGTCATAGTAGATAGACTGACGAAATCAGCTCATTTTCTACCCATCAAGGAGACATATAGCTCCGATATGTTAGCTCAATTATACGTCGATAAGATTGTAGCATTGCATGGTATACCTGTATCTATTATCTCCGATAGAGATACTAGATATACGTCGCATTTTTGGAAGAGTTTCCAACAATCGTTGGGCACTCGTTTGAATTTTAGTACGGCTTATCATCCTCAGACTGATGGTCAGAGTGAGCGTACTATTCAAACTTTGGAAGACATGCTTCGTGCATGTGCGATCGACTTGGGTGGTAGTTGGGATAAGAACCTACCACTGATTGAATTCTCCTACAACAATAGCTACCATTCCAGCATAAAAGCTGCGCCTTTTGAGGCCTTATACGGTAGAAAGTGCAGATCGCCCATCTGTTGGGCAGAAGTTGGAGATGTCCAACTGTCAGGACCAGATATCATTTTTGAGACGACGGACAAGATCGTGCAGATTCGCGATCGTTTGAAAGCTGCCAGGGATAGGCAGAAAAGTTATGCGGATCCTAAGCGCAAAGATTTTCACTTCGATGTAGGTGATAAAGTGTTGCTTAAGGTATCGCCCTGGAAAGGGGTGATGCGATTTGATAAGAAAGGCAAGCTAAGCCCGAGATACATAGGACCTTTCGAGATCATCGAACGCGTCGGGCCAGTCGCTTATAAGTTAAACTTGCCGGAAGAACTTAGCGCTATTCATAATGTGTTCCACATCTGTAATTTGAAGAAGTGTTTCGCTGACGAATCACTGGTTATACCGCATACAGATATACACATGGACGAGAGTTTGAAGTTCGTGGAAAAACCTTTGTCGATTGAGGATCGACAGGTGAAGAAGCTTCGAAGGAAGCACGTGCCTATTGTTAAGGTCAAATGGGATGCCCGTAGAGGTCCCGAATACACGTGGGAAGTGGAATCCACGATGAAAGAGAAATATCCTCATTTGTTTCAGTAAATCTCGAGGTCGAGATTTCTTTTAAGGGGGTGAGGATGTAACACCTCGAAAAATTACGTCCAATAATGTATTGACACGTGTCATAAAGTTCCGGTATGTGAAAACAAACTTTAGAGGGACTAAAATCGACAAACGGTGAAAACTATGGAACGTAAGGGTCCAAAGTGTCAACAATGGCTAAATAGACTCCATAATAACCCTACATAATGTTTATAACCTTAAACGGATGGATCATGGATCATACGAAGCGGAAATTGCACAAAAGTGAGGAGTTACAAACTATAGGGGCCAAAAGTGTCAACATGTTGAATTTATACCTCTGAGTGGACTTTTGGCAGACCCGAAGCTTTGTAATGCTAAAATATACTCATTAGAATGTGTGGTAAAAATTTCATGAAGTTTCGTTACCGTATGAGAAAGTTATGGCCAAAACCGTACTTGAGGGGTTAAAAGCGTCAACGTCGAATTTCATGGCTTTTCGGTTGAGCGCAAAGTTATCCGAGGACATTACCATGTTGGTAAATGTCCCAAGGTTCTTAAAAACCAAGTTTGAGGGTTTACGAGTCATGATAAATAGCCGAAACCTTGTTTGCGAAGACAGGGACCAAAACTGCCAAAGTTTGAAAGTGTTTGGGCCTGCAGAACCCCAGGCGGCCCGCCTGGGCTACATGAAGCGGGCCGCGTGCCCCTGACAGATGCAGTAATTCGCGAAAATTGCTACTTGGGTCCGAAGTTGGAGTGGGATACAGCTGCTAGCACCTCCTAAATGCACCAATAGAAGCCCTTGCATGTTGGGACACCTGTTGTCTTCTTACAACCTCTGAATTCACCTTATAATCTGATCAAACTTCACATTTTGAGGCACATGTGATAGTAACAAGAACAAAGCAAACTTCAAGAACTTCACAAGGCAACTTCTGGAGCAATCTGATCGTCAAGGCCACTTCCAAGTCCTATCTAAGCTTCATTAGGACCTTTGTAAGCCTTTATATCATTCTATAATCCGTTCTAGCATAGATTATTAGTTAAAAGTCAAACCGTTGTTCATATAGTTTGACTTTTCGATTAAACGAGTTTGGCTCTGTCATTTCTCAAATTGAAACCACTTATAAGTTGGTATTTATGTGGGAAACAAACCCTCAAAAGGGTATTCTCTGATTCCCACTCTAAGCATGCTATTTGTCGAGTCAAAGATGTTCTTAAAAAGTCAACAGAAATTGTTTTTGTGAAATATAGCATAAATGGTAATGTAGATGACATGCAATCAGTTTGATCATCAAAAATAGCTTTATAATGAATGTAAGAATATGTTTTACCATGATGAACTCGACAATCTTTAGTATAAACTCGGATCGGAACCGAAAGTCCTATAAAACGACTTTTTCGTTGACTCTCGATTCGGATCCATGCATGCATGTTTGAGATCTGTATTAGAGTTTTTTTTGAGCCATTTTTATTTTAGTTTAACTCTCTGGAATTTTTACATCTTGAGTCTATGCTTAACCGATTCATATGCATGTTTCCGATTTATGCTTAAAGTTGACTATTTTGCCCTTTTGATATAAAACGTGATTTTTGGAAAAGTGAAAGAGTGGAAATCTTTATTTCTAATATATAAACTTGCACCGAAAATTTGAGATCAGTTGGTGATCCAGATTTTTAGTTATGGCCGATAGCGTAAAACTATATCTTTTTGTTAAATAAACGGCGCATTTAGCGTATAACCTATTTCAGGCCACGTTTTGATATAAAACTTTTTACCCACTGATGTTATATAATATTTTGGGATTTTTGATGATTTTTATTTAATTTTTGGCTGATCGTTTCTTAGATCGCTAAGTTATTTCGGTTAATGCCGTTTTGACCGTTTAAGCCATAAAATGAGTTTTATAAATCCTTTTGACCCCAAACCTTTTTCTACTGATTTTATTTGTTAAATAAAGTATTTTAAGTATTCTGGAAATATAAAAATCTCTGCTTTCTTTTAAAAACCCGGAAACGGCTCTAAATCGTATTTTTAGCGTTTTTAGCGCATAGTAAGCGTTATACTCATATTAAACATATAAGACTCATACCTACTGATGTATTTAGCATATTTTCATATAATAACATTAAGTATAAGATTTTGATCTCAGATTTCCAGTTTTGACATTTTTAGCCCTTGTGAAATTACTAAAATACCCCTACGGTGCATAGTTTAATTTTAAATGATAAGTTTTGAATATGGGTCATACCCTACTGTTATAATATGCCAAATTAAGTATATGTACTGTATAAATCAGACCCGAAACCCAGATTTCCAATTTAACTCTTTTATAACATTTTAAATGACCAAAATGCCCTTCTAAGGCATAAATTGAGTTTAAAATTATTCGGGGCATAATAGGACATAACTTGCTGATATTATATCATATTTAAAGCATATTATCTCAGGGAACTTGCATATGACTCTTTTGGTTACCCGTAACGCCCTTTTTGCGTTCGGTTCGGTTTACGTAACTAGTTTGCGTAAATTGACCGAAACGGGTCAAACGTTATCATTTTTATCTCAAAATCCAGAATGTATTTAGTATACCCATATTATACAAGTATTCAAACTTGTCGGGTCTAAATCACATTCTATCCGGTCTTTCGCTTAATCGTGCGCTTGTACCGTATCGTCCTTAAAACTAACCGGTCTAAGCTAAGGCTTAAATAAAGACTCGTTAGGAATCTAATAGGTTATTATAAACCTTTGTTCCAGAATAGGAGGCCCAGTAAAAGCTATCTACACTTACCAATTGTGATTCATACTTACTCAGGTAAATACATTTTGACTTATTTTCCCTATACGGGCTTGGGGTAAGGTATATAAAATACCGCTTGGTCCGGCATCGAATCATTTAATCGTATAGTGGTTAAATCCATCGAGATGACCCTGTTTTGAATGTGTTTTATTACTTGAAGCCTTTGGGGGGTTAATGACCATGTCCCGGATATCCTTGGCATTATCTTACGAGATGGCCACGACCAGAGCACGGGGTGTAGGCGTACATCCGTCGTGTATAACTCTATATTGTGGTGTGTCTATTAATCTTTAACCCGGACAGAAGATCCCGGGCTACTGAACGCGGAGTAACATATAAATCCATTACAAGTTTATCTTGCATAATTATCCCAAGTTATAAAAATATTTATGCCATGTGCATTTAAATCAATTTTCAATCATTTTCAAAATGAGTCAGTTAATTTGTATTTACCAGTGTAAACTGACGTATTTTTCCCAAAAGGTTAAGTGCAGGTACTATACGTACTAGGCTGGCTGTTTCCTAAAGAGCGTCCACAATAGTCTCGCAAGCTCGGACGACAATAAACTGTTGAACAATTTATCTTATTTTATTTGATCTGCCTGTGGATCCGTTTCAACTACTTGTGATATTTATTATTGCATTTTTTTAAAGTTGAAATGTATCTATTTCTGCTTCCGCTGTGCATTATTATATTGTGTTGTTTGTCTATGACGATGCCAACTACGTCACCATACCCCACACCGGGCCCACCGGTGACACGTGGAGATCGGGATGTGACAGTAAGTGCGAACGAGTCGTTCAAAGGCGTTCTTCTATGTTTCAGGTGCGGAATAACAAGAAACGTAGATAGAAATAGCTTGTTCTTCACTTAATCTACTGATTTTATTGACTTGACAACGTTTACAGCTCGATCTTCACACCGGCAGCACCTCGGTATGGAATTCAAGAAGGTTACAAATGATTTCGCTTTAAGGGTTTATATAGGTGTGAGGGTTTCGCTTCAAGTGACATGTACGAATAAGCGAAACCTTCCACTTTACCGTATAAGCGAAACCTCTCACTTGACATTCAAGCGAAACCTCTAAACAATGTCCCTATAAGCGAAACTAGCTCTCTAAACATATTCACTCGCTTATTTTCTCGTATATTGTACCCTAATCTATACAATGCAAAGTTTGACTTGATCCAAGACGAAATCAACAGATGTAGTGCACCAACAACCCCCCCCCCTTTGGGATATCGTTCCAGTATTTGGCTTGTGGTTAGTGTTTCGGGTTCGTATTAATTCTATTTAATTGATCTTGGTTATTTGAATATTTGATAGTATGTGTACGTATGCATATTTCTAGTATGATGTTTGCGGTAGGCCGATTTACATGTTTAATAGTGGTAGTGCTATGTATGTGGATCGAATAGGTTCGGGTATGTTATAATATTGTTAATCGACTGAATTGTTTCTTGATTTAAGGTATCCCATAATTGTTGACAATCTTGTCATGATAATGTTATTGATTTAATAGTAATTCGATGGGTGAGTAGGGATTGGTATGGAGCATGTAAACTGTGAAGTTAGGATCGATACTTGTTCCGGATGAGTATGAGTTTGCTAAATTGACAACTTATCCTTGTTTGAAATTAGGGTTGCATGATTTATTTGTTCCTTAGATTGCATGATTTATTTGTTATTTGATCACTGTTATGTACATTGAACTCATGATCTGAGACTTCTGATTTGTTAATGGGCCGGCCACAAGGGTTGGGTAAGGGGCCCAAGACTTCGATATATATATTTGGACTCAAACAACAACATAGGGATATGCATAGATGCTAGTGGAATCGGGATATGGGCATCATGTTTAACATTGGGATGAATTAAGCATTGTATAGTTGTGGGCTGGGTTTTGATGGACCACCCACACACACATAAACAGTTATTAGATATCATGTCACCTTGGGCCTCATATGTAAACAAATGAGCTATTGGGCCGCATAAGTGGGTTGTTTGCTGAACTCGGATCAGTTGCGTAGCCCATTGTGGACTGCGGGCCGATCAGGTCAGATTCCTAATAGGGCCGCACACCATATGATAATGTCAGTTTGGCCCGGGGTTTAACACATGTGGTTCAGGGTATTAGTGATAAGTCTTGAACACTTTAATGAATATTATATGGGCTGGGCTTCATGATAAAAGCTGAACACAGGTTAATGGTCTGATTGTGATGGATCAGATTGTATTATTGTGAATAAATGGTTCCAATTCTAATTGTCAATTCTGAATGATTATGAAAGTGTTAACATTTATTTACAATGTGATTAGTTACTATGTGTGCCATCCTTGACATATACTAGATTCATGCACATGTGTTATTGTCACAAGATGACAACTTGTTAAGTTAGTTACAATAGACACCGGTCATTTGGACACTTAGGGAATTGCAAATTCTAATTGCATACATACTTACGTTTAAATGTACAATAGGTCACACATAACAGACCTAATATTCACTTAACGCGTAAAGACACGTTAACATTACCGAGCAAGTCTAAGGTGAGTTCACTGCTCTTTTTCCAAGCATGCATCCCGGGGAGGGATATCGGGTAACGTTCCGGGGAGGAATGTCAGGTAAATGGGATGTTTGTTATTACTCATTTCTATCATATAAGACCCCTTACATCTACCGATAGTTGTCGGGGAGGCAACGAGGTTATTAGTTGATAGCGCTATTAGGTTTGGCAGCCTCACACCGTACCGGGGAGGACGGGCGTGAACTAATTACCTTAAAGCATGACCAATGTTTTGATAGAGACATTGGGGTTGAGCAAATACATCTTGTAGCCATTGCGGTAATCGAGTTAATAACAACGTCAAATCAAATCGTTGAACTGTTTTATACACATATCTGGTAACTAAACTTGTTCACAAAACTTTGAACTCACCAGCGTCGTCTGAGACACTTGTCTGCATGCTTGCAGGTCGTTAGATTTTTGATTTTGGACTTGCTATCTGGGAGTGCTGGAGTGGTCATGGATCGAGACTTTTGGATATGTAATACAATGGCTTTGAACATTTATTTTGCAACAATGGTTTAACAATTTACTATATGCTTCCGCTGAACGTTTTCCTTGGTTTTAACTTATGACTTGGATTTATCTTATGCAATGAATTGAATGTTTTATTTAAATATTATTATTGGTTCAATGTGATTGGTGGCTCGTTTACGTCACACGCCTAACAGGGATATTCCCTAGGTGGTATTTTGGGGGTGTGACATTGTATCATAGCAGTGATCGAGTTACTACCCCGTAATCGTAGTAGCGTTTCACTACTTTTAACTTGTGATTTCGACAGAAAGATGGCACTTTTGATCAAAATTTTTGAGCACAGACGAAAGGCCATGCAACGTACTATTTATAGCAAAATTTTGGGTTTTACGCGGCCCGCGTAAACTCGAAGAACAACCTACGCGGCCCGCGAGGGCCACCCTAGCTACGGCTAGGGCTGCCGTGTCACGGTGTAGGTCTGCCACGTGGCCTAAAGCTTATCCGGAGTTTAGCCTGGCTTTCGCGCCCCACGTAGACTATCCTTAAGTCTTACGCGGCCCGTGACAGATCATTAATTTCAAATTTTCTTGATTTTTCATAAGGATTAGGGTTTTAGGGGTCCGGGTTTTCACTTACGGAGTGTTTTGGGACATTTTTGCCGGTCCTTACATCCTCCCCACCTTATTTAAAATCTCGTCCTCGAGATTTACTGAAATAGGTAAGGGTACTTCCGTTTTATTTCCGATTTTAGTTCCCATGGGTACTCAGGTCCTCTTTTTGAATCCCACTTTACTTTGACCAGTAACAATCTTTTGTGCTTGAGAAACTTGATTTTTCTATCTTCTATTTGTAGTGGTTTCTTAACAAATTTTAATTTTTCATTTACCTCTATATCTTGAAGAGGTACTAACAGAGATTCGTCCAATAAACACTTCTTAAGATTAGATACATGAAACACATCATGTACTCCTGCTAACTTTTCTGGTAGTTGTAGTCGATAGGCAACTGGTCCTATTTGTTGGGTAACGGCGAAGGGTCCTATGTATCTAGGACTTAGCTTTCCTTTCTTACCGAATCGAACTACCCCTTTCCAAGGATAAATTTTCAATAGTATCTTGTCTCCAACTTGAAATTCTAACGGCTTACGTCTATTGTCTGCATAACTCTTCTGGCGGTCTCGAGCCGTTTTCAGTCTTTCCTTGATTTGAGTGATTTTATCGGTGGTTTCTTGTACGATCTCAAGACCTGATAATTGGCTTTCTCCTATTTCTGCCCAACATAATGGAGTTCGGCAGTTTCGTCCATACAGTGCTTCGAATGGGACAGCCTCGATGCTTGCATGATAACTATTGTTATAGGAGAATTCGATTAAGGGTAGGTGGTCATCCCAGTTTCCACCAAAATCTATTACACATGCTCTGAGCATGTCTTCCAGGGTTTGGATCGTCCTTTCACTCTGTCCATCTGTTTGGGGATGGTATGCAGTACTTAAATTTAATCGTGTTCCCATTACTTCTTGGAAACTTGTCCAAAAATGCGAAGTGAAACGACTATCCCTATCTGATACAATGGAGAATGGAACTCCATGTAAGGATACTACCTCATCTACGTATAATTTTGCTAATCTTTCCATGCTAAAGGTTTCCTTCATTGAGGAAATGAGCTGATTTGGTTAATCGATCTACAATTACCCATATTGCATCGTTACCTTTTCTGGTCTTGGGTAGCTTAGTAACAAAGTCCATTGTTATTAGTTCCCATTTCCATACGGGCATTTCTAACTGTTGAAGTAACCCTGAAGGTTTCTGGTGTTCTGCCTTAACTTGCGAACAAGTTAGACACTTAGAAACGTATTTAGCTATGTCCTTTTTTCATTCCTATCCACCAGAAGTTATTTCTTAAATCTTGGTACATCTTATTATTACCAGGGTGCATTGTATACCTAGATTTATGGGCTTCCTCTAAAATTTTATCTCTTAAATTTTCTTGCTTAGGTACCCAAATCCTGTTCTTATGGAATCTCCAAATCCCATCAGTCCCTTGCTCTAATTCTTTCATCCGTCCTTTCATTCCTTCAGCATCATCCCGGATTGCTGTTTTCTGAACGTTCTTCAATTGTTCCATTAAATCTAATTGGAGATTTAATCTAAGAGCACGAACTCGCCTTTGTTTTTCATGGTACTTACGACTTAGGGCATCTGCTACTACATTTGCCTTTCTTTCGTGATATTGAATATCATAGTCGTAGTCACTTAGAATTTCCATCCATCTTCTTTGCCTCATGTTTAATTCTTTTTGCCCAAATATGTACCTTAAACTTTTATGATCTGTGTAGACAGTAAACTTACTTCCATATAGATAATGTCTCTAAATTTTAAGGGGAAAATTATTGCTCCTAATTCTAAGTCATGGGTCGTATAATTTTCCTCGTGCTTCTTCAACTGCTTTGATGCATACGCAATTACCTTGTTGCATTGTATTAGCACACATCCTAACCCTAGCTTAGAAGCGTTGTAGAAGACTTCAAAATCTTCTGTTCCGTCTAGTAAGGCAAGTATTGGGGCGTTTGTTAGTCTTCGCTTTAAAATCCTAAAGGCCTCTTCTTGCTTAGGTCCCCATTCAAACTTAACAGGTTTACAGGTTAGCTTAGTTATTGGAACAACTATCTTAGAAAAGTCTTTAATGAATCGCCTATAATATCCAGCTAATCCCAGAAAACTTCTAACTTCGGTAGCAGATTGTGGGGCCTTCCACTTTGTGATCGCCTCTATCTTGGAGGGATCCATGTGAATACCTTCGTGATTCACCATGTGTCCTAATAATTGCACCTCTTGTAGCCAAAATTCACATTTCGAGAACTTGGCGTAAAGCTTTTCCTTCCATAACAAAGTTAAAAGTGCATGCAGGTGCTTGCGATGCTCATCCTGGCTTTTGGAATAAATAAGTATATTGTCGATGAAGACAATCACGAATTTATTCAAATACGGGTTACAAATTCTATTCATCATGTCCATAAATGCTGCAGGAGCATTCGTTAGTCCAAATGGCATGACTGTAAACTCGTAGTGACCATACCTGGTCCTGAAAGCAGTTTTAGGTATGTCTTCTTCTTGTACCTTCAGCTGATGATATCCGGAGCGCAAGTCCATCTTAGAGAAATATCTAGCTCCTTGAAATAGATCGAAAAGATCGTCAATCCTAGGTAATGGGTATCGATTCTTAATTGTAACCTTATTCAATTCCCTATAATCGATACACATTCGCATTGAACCATCTTTCTTTTTCACAAACAACACAGGTGCTCCCCAAGGGGATGAACTAGGTTGTATGAATCCTTTGCTTAGTAATTCATCTAACTGCTTTTTCGGTTCTAACATTTTTATGGGTGCTAACCGATAAGGTGCCTTAGCTATTGGTGTAGTTACAGGAATTAGATGAATTCTAAACTATACTTCTCTATCTGGTGGTAATCCAGGTAACTCTTCTGGGAATACATCCGATTATTCTGACACTACTGGAATTTCCTCCAGTTCCTTACCTTTAGTGTTAATGATTACCGAAATCATATACACTGTTCCTTGTTTTCGTTCATAACCAGCAACTTTCATTACTGAAATGAACTTCATTGGTTTACGTGGCTTATCTCCCGTAACCACAATTACTTCTCCTGCGGGTGTATGAATTTCTATGGAATTCTTATCACTAAGGATTCGAGCATGGTTGGCTACTAACCAATCCATTCCTAACACGACATCGAATCCAACTAAATTCATAGGCAGCAGGTTTGCAGAAAATTTATGGCCTGAGAGTTCTATCTTTCCTTCTTGCAAAACCGTATCTATATTAACAGAATTTCCATCTGCCGTTTCTACTATATAAATCTGCCTAAGTTTGGTTAAAGCTTGCTTAAGAGCTTGGCAGAATGAAGTATTTATAAAACTTTGGGTTGCACCAGAGTCAAATAATACTTTTGCGTAAACATCGTGTACCAGAAACGTACTAGCTATCACATCTGGAATCAAATCTGCTTCTTGCGTTGTCAGCTGGAAGGCTCTTGCATTTTTCTTAGTAGTTCCCTCTGTAGGTTTGGCCTTGTTGTCAGCCGGCTTGACTAATTTTGGGAAGTCGGGCCTGAAGTGCCCTGTTTCTCCGCAATTGTAGCAGATCATGGATTTCTTCCTGCATATCTCCTCTTGGTGCCCTGGAATTTTGCAGAAATTACAGTACCCCTTACATTTTCTAAAATGCTTTGTTTTACAGGTACTGCAAAATGGAGCAGTGGAGGATTGCCCGGTTCCCTTTTTCTTAAAGTTAATAGCATTACTACCCCCATGAAAACCTTGAGTAATCTTTTGGGCCAATTCCTTTTTTCCTGTTCTCTTCTCTTATACGGACCAGCCCGTCGGTTAAGGTATTTGCCAATTCAACCGCATCGTCAATTGTGCGGGGTCTCGCAGCTTTGACGATATCACGGGTCTCGCTAATTAAACCCCAAATATAGCGAGAAATAAGTACCGGTTCTGGCGAAGCCAGAGTTGGTACAATTCTAGCATACTCAAAAATTTCGAAGTATACCCTCGACAGTCCACATCCACCATCCGGTGGTTCAGGGACTTATTCGTCATTTGTTCCTTTTCATAGTCAGGACAAAATTTCCTTTCCACCAATCCTTTAAATTCCTCCCAACTCATGGCATAAGCCACGTCACTTCCTTTAGCCTGCAACACTGTATTCCACCAGTTTAATGTCTCTTCCTTGAAAAGGTGGGATGCATACATAACCTTGTCTTCCTCTGCGCACTTACTGATTTTAATTACTGCTTCGGTCTTTTCCAACCAACGCAGTGCGACAGTCGCCCCTTCATTGCCTGCAAATTCCACTGGCTTACATGCAAGAAATTCCTTGTAAGTGCAACCAGGTGTTGCAACTTTCATTTTCTTAAGTATTGTGGCTTGAACCACATGATTATCATTGCCGCCTCCATTTACACTATTATTGAAATTATCGTCGCGAGTGTGTTTACTATGGTTGGCTTGGGAAGGCTCAACAAGGTTCTTAACAGCAGCGACGATTGCCGGGATAGCATTGGCTATTCCCTGGGCAACGATATTTTCGATATCTTGTCTATTAAGAAAATGATCCTCATTGTGTTGTTCAGATTGATTAACTTCATTGACCGGTTCATTTACTGTGTTTTCCATCTGAATAATTAGCAATATATACAAGTTATGGTCACAACTTGGATAACAACTAAACACAACAAGGCAATCACAACACAATTAAGTCAACACATATAGCCAAAATTGTCAACCTTATATAGAGTAGGAGTTGGGTAGAAAGTGAGTTTTTCCTAGAAAGTCTAGGAAGCAATCAGAATGCGACATGTGGCATTGAAGATTTTTAACTAGAATGGCAATTGTGTACTTTCACATTCTATTTTTATTTTTGGAATTTATCTTCATTAACTAACTATCCATGTCCATATTTTGTAACCGTTTTTCTCTATGATTTTCTGAATAATTTGTTTTTGAAATCTAAACCAATCGCATATTCCATTGTTCAGAAGATTATTGGAAATTATCAGCTTGTTCTTCGTGCTGTGTTTTAACAGTTTACAGGGCTAAAGTCAATTTTTTTTATAGATCCCATAATATAAAGGTGGTTTTGTAATTGGCAGATTACTGTTTTCTAATCTGCTTGCTGTTAAAACACAGCGTCAAGAAATCCTCCAGCATTACCAGCATGGATGGTAAAACATAGCGTATGAATTTGCTTACTGTTAAAACACAACTCTATGAATCTGAATGCTAAAACACAACTGTATGAATCTGCTTGCTGTTAAAACACAACTGTATGAATCTGAATGCTAAAACACAACTGTATGAATCTACTTGCTGTTAAAACACAACTGTATGAATCTGCTTGCTGTTAAAACACAACTGTATGAATCTGAATGCTAAAACACAACTGTATGAATCTGCTTGCTGTTAAAACACAACTATATGAATCTGCTTGCTGTTAAAACACTGAATCTGAATGCTAAAACATAACTGTATGAATCTGCTTGCCGTTAAAACACAACTGTATGAATCTGCTTGCTGTTAAAACACATCGTCAAGAAAACGGAGATGATACGAACAGTATTTGAATGGTGATGATGAACTTGGAGATGGTGGAGATGGAGAAGTGTTTTAATTTGATCCGGTGCTCTCCATCCTTTCTAAAGTTATCTTCTTCCATGATTGTAGTTATTTTGGTAGGGATTGGGGTTTCGAAGATGGGTTTGGAGAGAGAGAGGGAAAATCGCGTGAAATTAGGGACTGGGTTTGACTGACGGTTATCTAATTGATTTAAAACACAATATATTGACAAAATTGCCCCTAGTCTTTTAAAACAACAAATTAAATAAACTAAAAAATTACAATATTGCCATTGACTTCATCTTAACCATTCAACACACCCATTGGATGGCCCAGATCGCTTCCTAGACTTTCTAGACAAACACACTTTCCGCAGGATCCCTACTATATATATATATATATATATATATATATATATATATATATATATATATATATATATATGCATCAATACAAACCGTCTATTTTACAAAAGTTTTATTTTTAGTTATTATTATACAATATTATATCATTATTATTATATATATAGATTATGATTTTTTCCCACATACTAATATTATACAACACATGCAACTTGATTAACTGGCTCTTCAGAAACGACGCTCCCTCTCGTCGTACTTCCACATGATGTTTTCCCCCACTTCTCGAATCATGTTTCCCGCATCCACCAGTTCCTCGCCATAACGGCGTAATTCGGCAATGTTTTCTGCGCTCATAGGTGGGAATGGTGCAGGTTCAGGATCAAATTGGGGAAAGTAAACATTGGGGTTATTCATGAAGTTCTGAAAATGCCAGTCGCTCATCCACCACCCTTCTAGCTGTCCTGAAAAAAGGTTGTGGGTTGACAATAGGGTCCGGAATAGCGGGTTCCAAATTGATTGGAAGTTCTGATTGGGCTGGGAAATTGAAAAGAGTTTCGTCAGCAGGTCTGATGAGGTCACAATTCGCCAGTTTCCTATCAAGCTCTTCCCAAGGTGGCATCTCCTGGCTTGACCGGAACTTTCCCCTACTTCCATTCCTTTCCCTTTGTCCTTTGGATCCTCTGTCTTTTTCACCTTTTGGGCAGTTGGCTTCTTCTTTCGCTCGCGTTTCTAGTCCAGGATTCTTCTCCTCTTTTTAGGCTTGGGTTTCTCCTAGGGTTGGGCCTGGAACACTAGTGGCTCCTCAGTATCCGCTTGATAGCCAGATTGGGTTCCTGTTGTATCCATATCGGATGTATGGATGGTAAAGTTTCGGAGTGCCTCCGACAGTTCATTCATACTGTTAGCACACATGAAGAAACACACAAAATTCAAGTTAAAATTTTATTTGTTAAATTAAATTTTCACAGAATCACAAAATGGCAATTTGACAAATTAAGTATTGCTAAATACTGGATTAGCTTAAATCAGTGGCTCTGATACCACCTTTTTCTGTCACGGCCCCCGACCCGGTTTTTCCCGGTTCAGAAGCCGCAGGACAGAAAACCCGTGGTATTGGTGTTTAATTAGGCAGCGGAAATTTTAACAGGATCGTTTAAACTGAAAACACCCCTTTATTTTATTTCAAATTTCGGGACAAACCCCGTAATTTACAATAAAGGAATTTCACTGGGAAACCCCTTCGTTACAAAAACATGTTTATTTATTTACTGAGCCACTTTATCCAAGCTGGCAGTGCTACAAGGCACTTTTCCTTGTTCACAGTAAATCACCTGAAACATGTTTAAAAAGATTTTATCAGCGGGGAAATACTGGTGAGTCATTCAATTTGCATAAAACGACACATTGTTATAAATTACAGTATTAAGAGCGATTACAATCGCCCCTATCTTATAATTAGCTGGTTCATTTGTCACTCGACTGGATCTATGACTATGGCCATACCACTATTGGGTCCGTTCACCCAATAGTGACGTGTATCACTATTTTGGTCCGTTCACCTAAAAGTGATAAAACAGCAGTAATGTGCACAATACCCCACTTACTGCCAGTAATTTAACATAACAAAGACTTAATCCCTGTAACATATAACTGGAAAACATTTAGGTATTGTAAAGCACTTTTGATAAAAGAGAATGACTCACATTGCAAGTTTAGTTGGACAGAGTTTTGCCTACTGATTAAGCTTGGTAACCTAGTTAAATAGCAATGCACACGAAACTAGGTTAGTAACTTAATACAACATTTACGATAAGCTCACGAAATCAAAACCCTCACGACGAATGACAAAGTATAGCCCGAATTCAGGCAGCACTTAAACATCCATCGGATCGGTTTCAATCGATCGGACATCGTATCGTAGCAGTGATCGAGTTATTACCCCGTAATCGTAGCAGCGTTTCACTACTTTTAATTTGTGCTTTCGACAGAAAGATGGCACTTTTGATCAAAATTTCCGAGCACAGACGAAAGGCCATGCAACGTACTATTTATAGCAAAATTTTGGGTTTTACGCGGCCCACGTAAACTTGAAGAACAACCTACGCGGCCTGCGAGGGCCACCCTAGCTACGGCTAGGGCTGTCGTGTCACGGTGTAGGTCTGCCACGTGTTTGACACGTGGCCTAAAGCTTATCCGGAGTTTAGCCTGGCTGTCGCGCCCCGCGTAGACTATCCTTAAGTCTTACGCGGCCCGCGACAGATCAATAATTTCATATTTTCTTGATTTTTCATAAGGATTAGGGTTTTAGGGGTCCGGGTTTTCACTTACGGAGTGTTTTGGGACATTTTTGCAGGTCCTTACATTGGATTTTGGGGATTCTCAAGTCGGCTAATTCTTCGGTGTTGGTCAACGGCTCGCCAACTTTCACGTTTAGATGTTAAAAAGGTATGAGACAAGGTGATCCGTTGTCGCCTTTTCTTTTCTTGATTGTGATAGAGGCTCTTTCTTGTATGATTGACAACGGCTAAGAGAGTCGGGGTTATTAAATGGATTTCGACTCCTAACAATGGGCCGAATATTACTCACCTTTTGTACACGGATGACGCAATTGTTATGGAGAATGGTCTAGAGCTGAATTATTGAACATAGTAAGAATTCTTCGATTTTTTTCTCTGTTCAGGTCTTAAAATTAATATTGATAAATCTTACCTTTACGGTATTGGAGTGGGTTTGGGGGAAATAGGGGAGTTGGCGAGTGTGGTTGGGAGTAAACATGGTTGTCCTCCTTTCATATACCTGGGGCTCAAAGTTGGAGCCAATATGAATAGGATCTCGAATTGGCTTCCGATCATCGAAAGTTTTCGTGCTTGTCTTTCTAAATGGAAGTCTCACCTTCTTTCAATTGGGGGTAGGGTGGTGCTAATAAAGTCTGTCATGGAAAGTCTCCCAACTTATTATTTTTCTCTTTACAAAGCTCCAAAGAAAATTATCTCAGATTTAGAATCCATGATAAAGAAGTTTTTATGGAGTGGCTTCGGAGAAGAAAAAAAGATGCATTGGGTTGCTTGGGATAAGGTTACTTGTCCTAAAAAAATGGTGGTTTGGGATTAAGTAAATTAGAAGTGCTGAACAAGTCTTTATTATCGAAATGGGGATGGAGATATAAGATGGAAGAAAGTAACTTATGGAAAAAAGTTATCAATGCTCTTCATGCTAGTAGGACGGGATGGGAATGTATTCCGTTTAAAAAAATCTATCTCTGGAGTTTGTAATAATATAGCAAAGAATTTTGTTAACACGAAGGTGGGTGGCCGCCCATTAAGATACTTTATAAGAGGATCAATTGGTAACGGTGAGGATGTAGCGTTTTGGCTTGATACATGGCTCCTCGATGAACCACTCAAGGTTGTTTATCCAGAATTATTTAATATGGAAGTTGATAAAAGGGCCTCGGTTGCAGATAGGCTCAACAGTCAAAATGTCGATGGCAGGTACACTTGGAGCTGGAACTCGGTCATATCGGACTCAGGTCCTCGTTCCAGCCTAGATCAGCTAGTTGGGCTTCTTGACAATGTCCAATTATCGGCTGGAAAGGCCCGGTGGAAGTGGATCTCCGAATCGGATGGTTCGTTCTCGGTAAAAGCGGTTAAAAATTATTGAAAGAGGATCAAATGCAGGAAAATAGCTTTGTTTTGGAATGGTGCAATTGGGTTCCTGCCAAAGTTAACATTCATGCATGGAGGTTGGAGATGAACAAAGTGCCCGCAGCCGAAACGTTAAGGAAAAGAAACGTTGGGATTGGCGACACAACGTGCCCCATGTGTATTCTGATGAGGAATCGGCCGATCACCTGTTTGTGGCCTGTTACATCGCCTCGACAGTTTGGAGTGGAGTTAGTTCTTGGTGCAAAATTCCTAACATCTTCGCTTTTTCTCTTGGTGATCTATTTTCCTACCACAACGATCTCGGATTGTCGGAGAAGAAAAAGGACGCGGTTCAAGGCATCATTATGATTGCTAGCTGGAGCATTTGGCGAGCTAGGAATAACGTCAAAATTTTCAAATTCGCCGGTCAAGATTGAAAGTATTATTAGAGAAATTAAGGCTTTAAGTTTCCTTTGGTTTTCAAATAGGTCGAGGTATAAAGGTTTAGATTGGAAGGATTAGAGTTCGTTTGTAAATATGTAATTTTGTAGTTGTTCTGTCGGCCTGACTTGAATCGTTGTTTTTTCGTTAATGAAATTTACCGTTCAAAAAAAAAAAAGGTAAATAAAGTATAATTGCTACAAAAGATTAATATTGATCATAACTTTGTAGGTCACTAGATCATTTCTTTTGTAGCCACCATTCAGTAGGGGTGAGCAAGAAAACCGAAATAACCGAACCGTAACCGAATAACCGAAATAACCGAACCGAAAAAACCGAACCGAAACAAAAACCGACGGTTCGGTTTTCGGATTTTAAATAACCGAAAATTTCGGTTCGGTTTTCGGATAAACTTTTTCAATAACCGAAAAAAACCGAACCGAACTGATAAGTTACAATACATATATTTTTATGTTTAAGTTTAAATTCTGTAAGTGTTTAACCCAATGCTAGCAGAAAATGTTAATTTTATTTTTAATGTTAAGTGTTTATAATAAAAACATTATAACTGAAATGATTTATTATTACCTATAAGATATAACAAAATTTAATATAAAAATTAAATTTAATAAAAACTTTGAAGAAACATAAAAATAGATTAGAAGTTTAGATTTATATAAACGATATTAATTAAAGAGGTTAACTATAATAACTTAAATATAAACATATAAAAAGATTGTTATAATATAAATTAAACTTTTTATTTTTTGAATCTTACATAATTTTGTTACAAAAACCGAAATAACCGAAAAACCGAACCGAACCGACGTAAAAACCGAAAAACCGAAACCGAAAAAAACCGAAACCGAACGGTTTTTAAAACCCAAAAACCAACATTTCGGTTTCGGTTTTTATTTTACTCAAAAACCGAACCGAACCGAACCGTACACACCCCTACCATTCAGTACCAAACTTGTTTAATTTCATTATTCAGGGCCCGCTATCCATCATTCTAAAACAAGCCCTCCACGTGGCATATCACAAATGCCACGTAGGATCCACTCAACACTCTATCATCCCGGCGCACTTTAGCCATTACCCTACAACCCCTTCTACGGTGACCTCAAAGGGACAAAGACGGAAATAGCAAAACATTTCAACGGACAAAACGAGGCCAACTTATAAACTTCAATCTCAACCGTCAGATCAGAATCCAATCCAACAGTTCACATTCACCCACCCCCTCACCTATAAATAACTTAACCCCTCACATTTTTCCCACTGTTACGACCCCGGATTCCGCCGCGAAACGCCGTCGTTTTGTCCAACCCGAAACGCCATCGTTTTGTCCGACGATGGCGTCAGTTTCTCTCACAACCTCCGTCAACCTAGGGTTCAGATCACCTCCGACGATCAAACTCCGACCGTCTCTCCACCAATCGCCGCCGCTAAACCTCCACCGATCCACCGGAGAACACCTCCGATCATCACTCAAACTCAAAACACCGATCAGAAACTTCAATTTCACCGTAAAAGCATCAGCAGCTTCCGTTCCGGCGAAACCAGATCCTGTTCCGTCACCGGTACCGGTACCGGCACCAGCACCGGTAGCGCCATGGCAAGGAGCGGCGGTGAAACCTCTGCTTGCGTCACTCGCTACCGGAATTATCCTCTGGTTTGTTCCAGTTCCGGCCGGTGTATCGAAAAACGCGTGGCAGTTATTATCAATATTTCTCGCAACGATCGTCGGAATCATCACGCAACCGCTTCCACTAGGTGCCGTTGCGTTGATGGGATTAGGTGCATGTGTGTTAACCAAAACCCTAACATTTGCAGCTGCATTTTCGGCTTTCGGTGATCCGATTCCGTGGTTAATTGCTCTTGCGTTTTTCTTCGCTAGAGGATTCATCAAAACAGGATTAGGTAACAGAATAGCTTATCAGTTTGTTAAATTGTTCGGTAGTTCATCGTTAGGGTTAGGTTATAGTTTGGTGTTCAGTGAGGCGTTGTTAGCGCCTGCGATACCGTCGGTTTCGGCCCGAGCAGGGGGGATATTTTTGCCATTGGTTAAGAGTTTGTGTGTTGCGTGTGGGAGTAATGCAGGGGATGGGACTGAACATAAGTTAGGGGCGTGGTTGATGTTGACTTGTTTTCAAACTTCGGTTATTAGTTCGAGTATGTTTTTGACTGCGATGGCTGCGAATCCATTGAGTGCGAATTTGACGTTTAATACGATTAAGCAGACAATTGGTTGGACGGATTGGGCTGTGGCTGCTATTGTGCCAGGGATTGTTTCGTTGATTGTGGTTCCGCTTATTTTGTACGTTGTGTATCCGCCGTCGGTGAAGAGTAGCCCGGATGCGCCTAAACTTGCTAAAGAGAAGTTGGAGAAAATGGGACCTATGACCAAGAATGAAGTTATTATGGCGGGGACTTTGCTTCTTACGGTATGATGACTGATAACGTGTGTATAGTTAGTTAACATAGTTTCTTTTGTTAGTTCCTGTTATATTAGAGGCATGTTGAATGTGTATAGTTAATAACGGTGCTAATTACAATGTTGAAAAGATAAATTCATTCTTGCGTTTTGATTCTCGAGTCAGGTTGGCCTGTGGATATTTGGAGGTATGCTGAATGTTGATGCTGTTACGGCTGCTATTCTTGGACTGTCGGTTCTCCTTATAACCGGAGTTGTGACATGGAAGGAATGCTTGGCCGAAGCTGTTGCATGGGATACCCTTACATGGTTTGCCGCACTCATTGCAATGGCGGGGTACCTTAACAAATACGGTCTTATCTCCTGGTTTAGTCAAACCGTTGTCAAGGTATGCTTCTCATTAAATCATATATATGTACTAGAACCGGCAAAGTAGTTGGGCCAGAATGATTTTTTTTTATAAAAACGGTTCCGGAGGTTGTAAGGGGTGCATAATGGGTCGTGTTTGTGGGTTGGCGGGTTGAACCCGAAATTTTGACACAGATGTGAAAATCATGTCAGACACATGAGCCCAAACACGACACAAATAGTTACAGGCTGATACAAACATGAAGCCTGATTTTTTTTATTTTATTTTTACGTATCAATTTTCTAAAAAAACCAAATTTACAAATAAAATACAAATGTGTATAAAAGAATTACGTTTATTTTATTAAAGTTGATGTAAATTTCTCCTTTAGCTTTAAATTTGGCATGAAATACCCAAGCATTTAAAGCTATGACATCAAAATACATTTAGTTTTTAGAGTAAATTTTTCGTCCTTGAGGCCAGTTTTGCGACTTTTGTTCAAATGTTTATTTTATTAAAGTTGATGTAAATTTCTCCTTTAGCTTTAAATTTGGCATGAAATACCCAAACATTTAAAGCTATGACATCAAAATACATTTAGTTTTTAGAGTAAATTTTTCGTCCTTGAGGCCAGTTTTGCGACTTTTGTTCAAATGTTTATTTTTCCGCATCTGGATCCAAAAGGTTTGCAATCTTGACATTTTCATCTGGCTCGTTAACTCCTTCCATTTTTCTTCGTTAAGTGGGTATTTCCGTCTTTTTTGCTAACCTAAAGGGCAATTCGGTCTTTTTCACTTTATGTAAAAAGACCGAATACCCCTGAAAAAGACCAAATTGTCCTTTAAATTAACAAAAAAGACGAAAATGCCCCTGACTTAACGGAGAAAAATGGATGGAGTTAACGAGCCGGATGAAAATGGCAAGATCTCAAACTTTTTGGATCCGGATGCGGAAAAATAAACCTTTGGACGAAAGTCGCAAAACTGGCCAAACCTCAGGGACATGAAAATGTAAACTGGTTAGACAAGTCAATCCTAAATCTGCCAGCCGCCAGGTCAACCCCAAACCAACTTGTTTAGCTAAACGTGTTTTGGGTTCAAGCCGAAACTGACCTAAGCCCATTTAGTCTAAACCCGCGGATTTTGCGTCAAGTTCATGTCATGACTCGCGAGATAAATCCACACTCTTTGTTGTAAGCATTTAACTATACTGTGAAGCTGAACACGGGCTTTTTCTGTGCAGTTTGTTGGTGGATTAGGTCTTCAATGGCAAGCATCGTTCGGCATTCTTGTTCTTCTATACTTCTACTCCCACTACTTTTTCGCTAGCGGAGCTGCTCACATCGGTGCCATGTTCACCGCCTTCTTATCGGTTGCCAGTGCTCTTGGCACACCACCACTATTTGGAGCCATGGTCCTGTCCTTCCTCTCAAACCTCATGGGTGGTTTGACCCACTATGGAATCGGGTCAGCCCCTGTATTCTATGGAGCCAACTATGTACCGCTTGCCAAATGGTGGGGCTACGGGTTCCTCATCTCTGTGGTTAATATCATCATCTGGCTTGGTGTTGGTGGAGTCTGGTGGAAGTTCATCGGCTTGTGGTAGGCATTTCTGACTTTTATTGTGCTGTTGGTTGCGAAATCCTTTCGGTATTGAATCTGGTTGCAAGATTTTCTCTCAGGATTTTTTCACCTTGCAAATTTTGTGTTTTTTTTTTAATTAATCTGACGATTCCCCTGTAGTTGACAAAATATGAAATGCTATCAAACAGATCAACTCGTTTTGAGCAAGTACACGAAGTTTAATCAGTTTTAAATCATCTGGGGCTACTAGCCTACTAGTGTCTAGTTTAATCGTATACACATTATTCATGTATGTCAAACATGCTAATATAAAACACGGTATATGTTGATCAATATGGATTGTATATAAAACGTTGATATATGGCTGTATTAATACATATGCTTTGTCTTTATGACATATCATCACGTCAAACAAAAGATGAAATTACACTGTTGTATGTTCTTGTATATCATCTTTATGACAGTGGGTTCATTGATTGATTTGGTCTATTTCAAAGCTATCGTGACATCAGTGTGTTCGTTGATTATTTCAGCCCGCTAACCTATAATCATGACCGTTTACGGTAAGATGCATGCTTACATACATAAAAATTAGTGGTGCATGCTTAAATGTTTCATACATCAAAACTAGGGGTGTTAAGTGGTTGTGTTTGTGTTTGTGGGTTGACATGGCCTGTTTAACCCGAAATTTTATTATGTTTTTTTTTACAGATTAATACTCTAAATTTACAATAAAACATATTCAGTGAGTTAGTGGTCATGGCATAAAACATAATTAAACAAAAAATCTTCACCCATCCGATCGACCTCAACACGACATGTTTAGATAAATTTGTTTATGGGTTTGAGCCGAATTCATCTTGACTAAAGACAAACCAAACCTGTGAATTTTACGATAGGTCCTTACTGCCAAAAAAATAATACCCTTAAACAAAATCCACAATCAAATTCATCCGCTCTTCTTTGAAATTTTATAGTCAGACAACCATATCACCGTCCATTAATTCTTCATGCATCAGCTTCTAGTTCTGGTTTAAAAGATCATAGATGTTTGTACATATGAGAATGATCCAATTTCGAACTCCAAAAAAAAAAAAAAAAACCCCCCACATATCGATGTTCATATATTTTCAAGTTAAAAAAAAAAAAAAAAAAAAAAAAAACCCTTTCTTGCTATCATTTGTTTTTGCTAGGAACCTAGAATCCGTCAACTAAGAACTTTTTTTTTTTGACCGATTTCCTTTGCAATTAAAATCCTAATTACTTGTGTTTTGAGTCCACAATGGAACACATATGACCCCTACCATGCTTCAAAACGCATAGAGATGAACTAACTAAGACCCTAGAAACAAGATCTTTATGTGGAAAGATTGGAACTTTTTGACCAAATAAATAAAATAAGAAAATAATAGAAACCAACATGAAATGTGAATGCAGACTTTGAAAGGTTCATGTGTAAAAGAGGGGTAGAAGGTGATTGTGGTTTGGTGAGTCAGATAAGTCATGAGGGGAACACTAGTGGAAAAAGTGAACAACTTGAGGTACAAAATGGTCCAGTCAATAATGTTTTTCATATTGAATCTTTGGTGTTTTTTCCTAATGTTTGAAAAGTTTGGGGTGTTGAATTTTAGGTTTGGAAGCCAAAGAACCAAAAATCCATAAAATTTAAATTTGAATACTGTGTTGAATAAGCAATAGTAAGTGGGTGTGAGCACTAAGAATTTCATTCTTGACTTGTCTTTTTTTCTTCTTTCTATACATAAGATGTAATATATTGATCCAATCTTAATAAACAAGTCAAAAAGTATTATTGTTAGCTTTTCGAGAATTCTAAGACTGCGGGGTATGGTGGGCTTGGGTTGGGCGTGGGTTGAGGTAATTGCTGACACGTGGATGTTAACCCAAACCCAAGTTTTAATGGGGTATGGTGGGGCTTGGGTTGGGCGTGGGTTGGGCCGGCGTGGCCTAGCCACATCATCATTTTTTTTAATATATATTTAAATTAGTTAAAAACATAAAAAAACATATTTTTTTTAAATACATAAATAAACATAATAATTATTAAAATAAAAAACAATCATTCTTCGTCGTCTTCGTCGTCTTCGTCGGTTTCGAACCCAGGAATCGTTCCACCAAATCAGATCGAAGGTTGTGATGTATATCCCTTGACTTGATCCAAAATTCATTAACCGCTTTATCTTGGTCTGTTACGTTACCTGGTTGGGAATCATCGTCATCATAGTGGGTAACGACCGCTCTACCTTCGTCCTCCAAAATCATGTTGTGAAGAATGATACATGTGTACATCACGTTTCCAATCTGATTCTTGTCCAATAGTCGACAAGGCATTTGTAATATTCGCCAGTGGCGAAGGATAATGGGTGCTCGGGGGTGCACCCGCCCACCCCAATGTTTCGGTTAGAAGCGTATATGGTCCGATTTTTCGTCCGAAATTTTTAAAATTATATAGGATTACCCCCGATTATTTTTCCTAAATAATGGGTAGTTTGGTAAATATATTTTAACTCTTATTTTATTTTTTTAACCCTTGATTACCGACCACACAATATAATTAATATCTCACAATAGCTTCATGATTTACATAGAAAAAGAAATTGCTGATAAGTTTGATTCGCTAGACATATTTGATGAATTCAAAAATCTTAAAGGTCGCCGGGCTGAGTTGTAATTCTTCGTCTAGGTTCCATTTATCTCGTATCATTATATATATATATATATATATGTCTTTTGTTTGTTATACAATATTTAGTTTTTCTATGTGCAAGAACAGGTCCATTGAATGAATGAATTTTTTTAGTTTTATTTGAAACTATTATTATTTGACATGACCTGAATCGAATAGCCGATCCGACCCGAAACATAACGATAGGAAAAAATTTTTGGGTCCCATCACTTTACGCCCCCTCGAAACTTTTGGTCAAGCTCCGCCACTGATATTCGCCACCTTTTCTTCAAAACACCGAATGCTCGCTTGACGTCTTTACGTGCAGCCATCTGTACCCTGTTAAACTTTAATCTCTTTGGATCTGTCGTACCGTGTTTTGTGAATGATTTTACAAAAACCCCCCACTCTGGGTAAATCCCATCAACTAGGTAGTACCCATACACGTACTCAACCCCGTTTACAAAGAAAGTTCCTTTGGGTCCTATACTATTTATTCGATCATTGAAAAGGGGCGAGTGGTTTATGATGGTAATATCATTATGTGAACCTGGCATACCGAAGAACGCATGCCATATCCAAAGATCTTGGGACGCAACCGCTTCAAGCATGATAGCTGGACTCCCGTGAAATCCACTCGTGTGAGCGCCTTGCCATTGGGTAGGACAAAGTTCCCAAGCCCATTTCATACAATCTAAACTACCTAGCATCCCGGGTAGCCCATGATAATCTGCGTGATGTTCCAATAATTGTTGCATGTCACTGAACGAGGGTTTTCTCAAATATCTTTTCCTATAGAGTTCTAGAATACACGAACAAAAGTTGTGAAGACTTTCTCTAGCTACACGTGCAGACATTTTTAAATAGTCATCCATAATGTCCGAACTATTGCCGTACGCTAACTGCCTAAGTGCGGCCGTGACCTTTTGCCACGTAGTAAATCCTAATTGCCCGGTTACATCGGGTTTTTGTTGAAAATAAACATACTTCTCCTCAAGATCTCTAGATATCCTTAAAAATAAGTTTCTACTCATACGAAAACGGCGCCTAAACATTTTTTCATCATACTTAGGTTCAGCTGAGAAGTAATCGCTTACCAACAAATCGTTAGCGGTAACCCGTTCACGAGCGATGTACCTTCTTCTGCGTTTAGGTTGTTGACTCTCTTCCTCCTCCTCTTCGTTTTCAACGATAACTTTCACCACCGTCGCGATCGTTTGTAGAAATATTTCCGCCCCATCGTCAGATGATGATGACGATTCAGTATAACTTGAAGAACTCATGGCGAGATTGTGTTTTATGTGTTTGATTTTGTGTGAGAAAAATGATAAATATTGTAAAGTATTTATAAAGGAAGAAATTTTTTTTTTAAAATAGCCCAACGGCTAGCCCAACCCGGCTAGCCTGGTTTGGCCATTCACAACCCGCCATGTGCTTGGCCAGACCGCCCCACGCCCGGCTTGAAACCCACGAAAAAGGGGCCACGCCCAAACCCATGCCCACCCGGGGTGGTGGCTTGGGCGTTTTCAGCCCACCCACGCCCAAACCCCCGCCCCATACCCCACAGTCTAAGGAGGTGTTTTCCATCATTCGGCTTGTTTGTTCTTACAAAGGTGTTGAAAAAAAGCATAAAATGGTGTGAAAAGTATAAATGGACATAGTATTAAACGAATGAGTATCACCGTCGAATATGAATATACGTTGGTGATTGGTTGTCAAAATATGACCATTGGTAATCTGATTTGCAACGGATTACCAAAAAAATTATGAATTTACTTTTAATTTTTTTAAATTTTTCTCGTATCTGTCGATGATTATGATGACTATTATAGATTATCTTTTTGCTTATGTTATTATTACTATAAATGAAATGAACAGTAATTTTATTATATTATAATAATATTAATATAATAATAATTATTATTATTATTATTATTATTATTATTATTATTATTATTTTCTTTACTTTCTCAGTTAGATAAACTTGGTATCAATCAATACTTGTATCGAAAATACAGGTACAGTCCGGTTCATTATCGGTATATGAAGGTAAAAATTATTATTATTATTATTACTATATATTACTATTACTATTATTACTTTACTATTAATATTACTTTACTATTAATATTACAAATGAAATGAATAGTAATTTTATTATATTATAATAATATATTAATATAATAATAATTATTATTATTATTATTATTACTATTATTATTATTATTTTCCTTACTTTCTTAGTTGGATAAGCTTGGTGTCAACCAATACTGGTATCGAAAATACAGGTACGGTCCGGTTCATTATCGCTACATGAAGTTAAAAATCGATACCAGCCTGATATAGAAAACGTCAAAAGTCGGTACCGGATGGAGTTTGAGAATCTTTTAGTTCGGGAAATTCGGTACTGCTACACGGTACCATTTGCTCATCCCTGATCATGGGTGTCGTACAAACAACAACGGTATCGTACAACTTTTTCTTGTTGATTTTCTTCAACTTTTAATGATTTCTTTTTTTTAGTTTCAGGGGTAGAGTTGAGTGTCACACCCCAACCGATGGCGGAATCATCGGGGCGCGGCACTGAGCGAAACAAATTGTTCAAAGAAATTCCATAACGACTAAATTACCGAATAGTTTAAAATGCCATGTCCCATACCATGACCCATTAGATAATCAAGTTATTACGGACATAGATATTCTTCAAACAATAAAACATGTTCCGACAACTCAGATTTAAACAAATAGAAATAAATTGTCTTTGTTTCTAGACTCTTTCCTAGCCTCGATTTCACAGCAATCCAAGCAAATAAGCATCTTAAACACCTGTCACAGACGTTAAAGTAAAAGTCAATACACGTAGTGTAAAGGTGAGCATACAAGTTTGATATAGCATAATAGAGTTCGAAATTGTTTACGCGTAACCAGCACGTACACAGTGTGAAATGAAGTACGTAAGTTATTGATGTGCGTGAAGTGTGCTATATTTTTTATGTATATTTTAAGCCCTCTTACACTTTTTAGCCAAGTTTTAAATTTATAAAACACGAAATTTACTAACACTAAACACACATGTGGGCAAGTACACCCATCGTGAGCGTAGTATAGTGTTGGTAAGATACCGAGGTCGTCCAAGGACACAAGAGCTTTTAATACCGGTTTATCCTCAACGTCTAATCAAATCAAAAGTTAGAAAAAAGGTTTTTAAACTGGAAAAATAAAGCTATCTAAAATGCTGAAAAATAAAATAAAAATAAAAACAGATAGACAAGATGAATCACTTGGATCCGACTCGTGTGTAGTGTAACCTTTGATTATTTCCGCACTTTTGCACTTTTTAAGAGATTATCTTAGTTATTGTAGTAGGCCCCTCTTTTGAAGGTGACGTTACCCTCAACCCAGTAGTTTGAGTCAGCAAGGATACAATCCTAAAGGGTCGGATTATTGAAAGATAATTAACTAAGTTATTAATGCATAATGTGGTAGGCCCCTCTTTTGAAGGTGACGTTACCCTCGGCTTAGTAGTCTGAGTCAGTAGGGATACAGTCCTAAGTAGCCGGGTTAAAGTTTTAATAGTAGCTTACATATGAGGGGATCAAAGAGTTTGGACCCCCGTCATCCAATACCAGTGGGTATTGAAGGAGGTCCTACTAAATTTGACCCAGGTCCTTGCAGGATCTATACACTGAACAAGGCAAGACTCTTACCAAACCGTTCCCTTAACCCCCGACCAGGTAGCCAATATATCTCCATATAGACCGTGGAGATATGAATGGTGAAAATCTTTTATTTTATATAGACAGTAAAATAATGTCAAGACACCACGGACAAACAATAAGGAAAAATCACTTTCAACATAAGAAACTGGTTATTAAAGTCATTAATACATAACCAAATAAAAAGTGCGAAAAGATTAAAAATAAAAAGTATTACATTAGACACTTGTCTTCACCAAGTGATGTAAGAGACTTAGGCAAACATGGGCTTTGATTGTCGGGGGGGGGGGGATATTCCACGGTCCTCCCAACCGCCGGAGTGTGACACTCCGCTGGTTAGCTTAGTCCCATAGCCACCTGGGGGTTAATACCCTATACCGAGTCGATCCGTTTCCCCATGGAAGAGGTGGGAGGCTGGTGACCTTCCCTGGAGGCGAACCCGGGTCTCTGGGGAGAGAAATGGCCTTTGATTGTCAAGAACTCTTACGATCAATCTTGGATCCCGAGACGACTCACACACTCTATGATGGATGATGGATGATGGTGTTGTGATGGTGGTGGTGGGTGGGTGAAGTGTGAGAGAGGTGGTGTGCCAAGTGATGGTTTGCAAATGAGCCAAGCACCCCTATTTATAGCCTGAACAGCAGCTCGGGCACGACCCCGTGTCCATCCTCCTTCTCTTTCTTCATTAATTGCAGTTTGTCTGCATTAGTTGACCACGCCCCCCGTGTCCGCTGGGCACGACCCCGTGTGCAGAAGCGTATCTGTACTATCAAGATTTCCCTAGATTCTGCGAATCTTAGAGTTGACCACGGCCCCGTGTCCACTGGGCACGCCCCCGTGGTGGGTGATAGAAGCTTCTACAACTTTATCTTTTCCACTTGGGCACGCCCCCGTGCTCACTGACCACGGGTCGTGTTCAGCCTTCTGTTCTCTTGTTTTTTGCTTGGGAAGATGCTGTCGGGGGGTCCGATATGCCATGTTTGTTCCTTTTCTTGTATTTATGTTAGATTTAGCTGCCTTTTTGCTTCTTTTGTTCATTTGAGCTCATTTAATCCTGAAAATACAAAAGGAAGACAAAAACACACTTTTTCCAACATTAGTACTAAAAAAGGGTTAGTTTTATGCCACAATTGATGTAATTTATATGTTGCATTTTGTGCACATCAAATACCCCCACACTTGAATCTTTGCTTGTCCTCAAGCAAAACTCTTTATAATGTTGCTTTACACTCCCAAATGGAACGGGTAGAAAAGAAGGTTTTTGGGCTTGTCATAGAGTGTCGGGATTCCCAAGATTCTTTATGAAGTTTTATTTTTATTTATTTACAATCCTATTCGTCATGATTTATTTAAAACATCACATAAGACAAATTACTTATTTGGGTATAACATGCCTTTTTAAAATTCCATTTATATACAAGTTCACACACCTCACGGGGGATCACTCAACACTCGGCCGAAGATGTATTTTAGTGAATCACTCGAGAGCGGCATGGAACTTACTCCTACCATAAGCTTTCCAAGCAATCAATCCTCCTCCTTTTTAACTATACACCTTTGTAAATATCAAGAGGACTTTTGGGTGAAGGGTTAGGTTTGGGCTAAAGGTAGGCGGTTGGGTTAGTGGTTAGTAAAAGGGCGAAAGGCGTAAAAAGCGTCGGTTTTCGTAAGACTTGCTATTATTTTGTAACTTTTTTATTTTGATGAACTACTTCTTCAAACAAAGTTCTTTTTGATAGACTTGTTTGTTTATTTCTTTTGGCTTTATCATCATCATATTTTTTTTTCATAAGCAAGTCATAAGAAGAATCGAGCTTTGTTACTAAAATAAAGGGTTTAAAATGAAAAAGGGTTTTGGTGGGTAAAAGGGTGTTTGTTTTGGGTTAAGAAATGAAAAGGTTTAGGCTCAAAGGGGTTAACTAGGGGGATTTTGGGTAGGTGGTAAAAAAAGAAAAATAATGGTGTAAACATAACAATCCATGTGTAAACATAACAAACAAGCATTCATTGAGTCACGTATAACATACAGTAACTGTTAGCGTGTAAATAGTGTTTACGTTGTGTGATTGATCTGATTTGAATATGGAACGTATGTAACACCCAAAAGTGCGAAAGCAAAAAGGGTTCGAGTATACTCACAGCGATGATGGATTGAAGGGAGCACTTAGAGCGGAATTAGCCTGATCAGAACGATAGCATAGACAATAAGTGACGCGTAAAATGGTGTAGAATATCAGTGGATCGGATGGTAATCCGATCGGGTGACAATCCGGTTGGATGGCCAGTCGATCGGGTGACAATCCATTCGGATGGTCATCCGATTGGGTGACCATTCGATTGGATTGTTACCTCGTTTGGGAAGGATGTGTTTGTGTATTATGGCTTGACTTTTAAAGTTTTTTTGTTGTAGCATTTTGTAAACATAGAAGTATCTCTACCTTTCAGGTCGGTCGATCGAACGACCGTTCGATCAGACGACAATCCGATTGGAGGACACTTAGTGAGAACAAGTTCACAACAGTTTGTCACTCGATCGGATTGCAATCCGATCGGGTGACAATCCGTTTGTATTGAACATGTTGATAATTGTTTAAGGGTTGAAGTATGAACATCACATAGTCGAGGGGTAATCCGATCGGGTGACAATCCGATCGGACGGCAGTTCGTTCAATGTTCAAACCTCAAATATTAAAAATAAAAGTGAAGTGCGGGACCCAAGGTGCAATCCGATCGGGTGGCTGTCCGGTCGGGTGGCAATCCGATCGGGTGGCTGTCCGATCGGACGACAATCCATCCCAGATGACCTGGTCGTCTTCATCCTTGGTTGTTTTGATAGTTTGTCGTTTTATCGAGGCTGTTTGATAACGTACTAAACAACAGAACCTTGCCAAGACCCTTATGAACCAATCGGACAGGAATCACCCAAACCCGACCCGTTCACTGGTTCGTGACGGTGGTTCATGTTTAACCCGAAATCAGAATCCTCATAGATAGAATCCAGATCTTGAACCGACCAACACCAAGAATGAGTAGGAGATCAGAACAAGCTCTGATTCTATCGGTTTTGAGTGCATTGAGTGTAAAAGAGTTGAAAGAAAGTTAGAAACCATCTTTCAATCCTTCTACACCATGAATATATTCAGATCTGTGTAAGATCTTTGTTGATTTGCGTGGAAATCGTTCAGATCTAAGTTGTTCTTGGTGGATTGAAGCCAAAACATGAAGTTCATAAGAACACCATGATGACATCATCCTAGAACACCTTAAATCTAGTGATTTCACGGTTAAAAGTTAAGATTCAAAAGATAGAAAGGTGTAGGAGTGCCTGTAGATTAAGAAAGTGCAGGATTTAGGTTGAATACTTACAAGAATCGCGAGAAATCTGAAGAAAAGTGGGTATTTATAGGGTTTCCATAAAAGGAAAGGGGGAGGGGTATTAATAGGGTTTCCATAAAAGGAAAGGGGGAGGGGAGGCTGGTCGATCGGGTGGCACCCCGATTAGGTGGCACCTCGATCGGGTGGCAGTCCGATCGGGTGGCAGCTCGATCGGCTAACCACTCGATTGGAGTGTTTTGGGCGACGAGTTTTGCGATTTCGATTCACGTGTCGAGCGTTGCATTGCGATAGAGTTTCTCATTCGAATTACTTTTAATCCCAACCACTATATCTAACATACAATCATCCTAAATAACTTGCGTTTAACATTTGCGATTCGATTGCGATTGCGTTTCGACTGATCACCACAACATAAACATAAATAACATGCACAAGTAACACATAAATAGCACACATACGTAAAATAATATTCAGAATGCATAATTCGAGTTGCGAGCGCGATTGCGATAAGCGATAAAGCGATAAAATAGGCAATAAATAGCGATTAAATATCGATATAACCTCGATTATTTCAAGTACTCCACATAATACAACTAACGTAACATGCAAAATAAACTATCTACAAGTCAAAGAAGTCAAAACAGGGATTGAGCAAGGAGTGACAGATCGCAATTAACAAGCTTTTCTTCCTTTGACTTCAATCTTGACTTTGACTTTCGAAACACGGGGTGTTACAGCCTCCCCCTGTTAAGGGAATTTCGTCCCGAAATTAGGCTTCAGCCGTAACAAACAACTGCGGGTACTTCACCTTCATGTCGCTTTCGAGTTCCCAAGTGAACTCTGCGCCTCGCTTTCCTTCCCAGCGAACTTTCACAATAGGAATGCGTGGGCGCCTGAGCTGCTTGGTCTGTCGGTCCATGATTTCGACAGGCTTCTCCACGAAGTGTAGTGTTTCATTTATCTGGAGATCCTCAAGAGGAACTTGGATATCATGCTCAGCAAGACACTTTCGGAGGTTAGACACATTGAAAGTCGGGTGAACGTTGTTAAGTTCCTCCGGTAGTTCGAGTCTGTAGGCCACTTTTCTGATTCTTTCCAGAATCCTAAAGGGTCCAACGAATCGAGGCGCGAGCTTTCCTTTCTTTCCGAATCTGACCACTCCCTTCCAAGGTGAGACATTTAGGAGTACATGGTCGCCAACATCAAATTCAAGGGGCTTGCGTCATCTATCGGCATAACTTTTTTGACGACTCCGAGCTTTCAACAGGGTGTCTTTTATTTGGAGGATTTTGTCTGTCGTTTCTTGCAGTAGCTCAGGACCGGTTAATTGCGAGTGACCGATCTCGTGCCACACAATTGGCGATCGACATCTTCTTCCGTATAAAGCCTCAAACGGTGCCATTTGAATGCTGGAATGATAACTGTTATTATACGAGAATTCGACTAGAGGTAAGTATGTGTCCCAATTACCACCGAAGTCTATGACACATGAGAGAAGCATGTCTTCCAAAGTACGAATCGTTCTTTCAGTCTGGCCGTCGGTTTGTGGGTGGAATGCGGTACTTAGATTAAGCGCAGTACCGAGAGCAGCTTGAAACGTTTCTCACAGACGCGAGGTAAACCGACCATCGCGGTCAGAGATGATGTCGTGAGGCGTACCGTGTCGACAGATAACTAAGTTTGTGTAGATTCGGGCTAATCTTTCTACCTTTTAATCTTCTCGTAGTGGCAGAAAATGAGAAGATTTGGTCAAACGATCAACGATAACCCAGATGCTATTGTGACCTGCGGTTGTACGTGGGAGTTTCGTTATGAAGTCCATGGCTATGCTCTCCCACTTCCACATCGGGATCACAGGTTGTTCAAGCAAGCCAGAGGGTCTTTGATGCTTGGCCTTGACTTTCGAGCAAGTCAGGCACTTCCCAACATAGAGAGCGATATCCCTCTTCATGCCCGACTACCAGTACTTGTAGCGAAGGTCCTGGTACATATTGTCAGCACCGGGATGAATATAATACCGGGACTTATGGGCTTCGTCCATCAGGATCTGTCGCAAATCGGACCGCTTATGGATCCAAATTCGGTCTAGATAATGGAATATCCCATTTGATTTATTCACTAACTGGGCTCTATCGTGATGAATCCTTTCGTTCTTCAAAGTACGCTCGGTAAAACATGCATGTTGGGCTTTGCGAATGAGAGACTCGAGATGATGCTGGGCGGGAATATTACGAGCGCTATGCAAATAGCTTCATCTGCTGAGGGCGTCGGCAACGACATTTGCCTTGCCAGGATGATAACGAATCTCACAGTCGTAATCGTTGAGAAGTTCTACCCATCGGCGTTGACGCATATTAAGTTCTTTCTGGCTGAAGATGTGTTGTAAGCTCCTATGGTCGGTGAAGACAGTACACTTAGTACCGTAAAGGTAGTGTCGCCAGATTTTCAACGCAAAAACAATTGCGCCTAGCTCGAGGTCATGGGTTGTATAGTTCTTCTCGTGGATCTTGAGCTGACGAGACGCGTAAGCGATAACCTTGTCCCGTTGCATGAGAACACAACCAAGACCAAGGTTCGAGGCATCGCAATAGACAATAAAGTCATCGTTTCCGTCGGGTAGAGCAAGAACGGGAGCATTGCAAAGCATGTGCTTGAGGGTTTGGAAGGCGGTCTCCTGTTCAGTTCCCCAAACAAAAGGCTTGTCTTTATGCGTGAGAGAAGTAAGCGGCACCGCGATTTTAGAGAACCCTTCGATAAATCGACGATAATAGCCTGCTAGTCCGAGAAAATAACGGACTTCAGACGGGTTCTTCGGCGAACCTAACTCTTAACTGCTTCAATCTTCGCGGGATCGACATAAATACCTTGACTATTGACAATGTAACTGAGGAATTGAACCTCCTCTAGCCAGAATACACTTGGAGAACTTGGCGTACAGTCGATTTCCTTGGAGTAGCTCGAGAACCAAACGTAGATGTTGCGCATGTTCGGCTTTCGACTTGGAATAGATCAGGATATCATCGATAAACACAATGACGAAGCGGTCGAGAAATGGTTTACACACGTGATTCATCAGATCCATGAAAACCGTGGGTGCGTTGGTTAAACCGAAAGGCATAAACACGAACTCATAGTGGCTGTAACGGGTGCGAAAAGCGGTTTTGGGTATATCCTCCTCTTGGATGCGAAGTTGATGATAGCCTGAGTGTAGATCGATCTTTGAGAAACATGAGGCACCTTGCAGTTGATCAAATAAATCATCGATTCGAGGTAGGGGATAGCGATTCTTGATGGTTAGCTTATTCAATTCCCTGTAGTCAATGCACATCCTGAACGACTCATCCTTCTTTTTGACGAAAAGGACTGGTGCGCCCCACGGAGAGGTGCTAGGGCGAATAAAGCCTTTATTAAGTAGTTCCTGGAGTTGACTTGAGGGTTCACGCATTTCAGAAGGAGCAAGGCGATAAGGCGCTTTAGCAACAGGATTTGCACCAGGAATGAGGTCGATACGAAAGTCGATATCACGACTCGGAGGAAGTCCAGGAAGATCATCAGGGAACACATTCGGAAATTCACACACAACGAGAACATCCTTAACTCCCGGATTACCTTTCTTTTCCTTCTCCGCTACTACAATGTTAGCCAAGAAAGCTCTGTATTCCTTGCGGAGATACTTGCTAGCTTGGACACACGACATGAGCTTGAGACCTTTCGATGCAGTTTCACCATAAACACACAAATAATCACCATTAGCGAGCGAGAAGTGAATCATCTTATCGGAACACACAACTTCAGCACGATTCTCACGAAGAAAATCCATGCCTACTATGATGTCAAAACTTCCGAGCTGCATCGGAATAAGATCGATTGGGAAGATGTGATTTTTGAGCTCGAGAGTACAATCACGAAGAACAGAATTAACGGCGACGGTTCTTCCGGTGGCGACTTCGACATCGAATGACGAGGGTAGATGGGAGCGCTTACAATTAAGAAGCTTTTTGAATTCCAGCGATACAAAACAGTTATCGGCTCCAGTATCAAATAAACACGGTGCATAAATACCATTCACAAGGAACGTACCATTAACCACATTGTTGTCGGCTTGAGCTTGGCTGACATTGATGTTGAAGGTGCGTCCGCGTGGTGCTTGTGTTCTTGTTGCTGCTGTTGTTGCTGCTGAGGCTCCTGGTTGACCACCCTGTTTGGGAACATGTTGGCGAAATGGTTTGGATCGCCACATGCGAATCAGGCTCTGGCGTGGATTGCGGGTGCTGGAGCTGCTTATTGACCCTGCGGGGCAGTAAGGAGAGCTTGTTGAGCAAGGGCAGGAGTTGCTGCATTGCGGGGACCGGTTCGACAATTGGCGGTGAAGTGGCCATACATATTGCAATGCACGCAAAATCTGCAGGCAATACCCACCGAGTGATGATAAGTGCATGTTGGGCAGACAGGGTGAGGACCGGTATACGCGCGCTTTGCAGGCGGCGCATAGGTAACTGGTGCAGCTTGGCTGTCACACCCCGATTTCCAGGTATTTCACCGGTGGGCCCGGTGGGGGATTACCGTGACGTAGTTGGCAACAATATAGTCAAACCACACAATATTTAAATGCACATCGGAAGTATAAAGATAGATTATATTTCAACCATCAAATGTAATATCCAAGTATCACAAGTAGTTGAAATGAATCCACAGGGGATCAAAATAAAATAGAAAAATATTGTTCAACAGATAACGACATCCCAAGCTTGCGAGACTCTAACGATGCTAAGGAGTGGCCAGCCTATTACGTGTAGAACCTGCATTTAATCTTTTTGGGGAAAATACGTCAGTTTACACTGGTAAATGCATTCAACCGACACTTTTGTAAAATGTTTAATAAAAATTGATTTGAATGCACAAGGCACAAACTCTTTATAACTTGGGATAATTTATCAATTAAATCTTGTAAAAGAATTACATGTTCGCTATGCGTTCGGTTGCCCGGGTCGTGCCGGGTTTAAGGTTAATTGACACACCACATAGCATAAAACCGTGGCGGGAAATCCAACGGTTATACCTTTATAATTATGGACACATTGTCGGTTGTACGCCTACACCCGCGTGTCAAGGTCGTGGCCATTTCGTAAAATGCTGCCAAGGATATCCGGGACATGGTCATTAAGCTCCCAAAGGCGTAAAGCCAACAAAACAAATTTTTAAACGGGTCACATTGATAATACCCAACTACTAATGAGTTGGGGTCAATTGCCCGACCAAGCGGTATTTTTATATACCGTAACCCAAGCCCGTATAACAGAAAATAAGTTAAAAGTATTTACCTGAGCAAGTAATAACCTCAATAAACAAATGCAAGTATCTTTTACTGGTCTCCTATTCTGGAACGAAGGTTTATAACAACCTATTAGAATCCTAACGGGTCTTTAATTTAGCCTTAGCTTAAACCGGTCAGTTTCGAAGGATAATTACGGTTTAATCGCGTGAAAGGCGAAAACCGGGAATGGAATGTGATTCGGACCCAACAAGTTTGAAGACTTGTTTTATGTGGGTAATATAATCACATTCTGGATTTTGAAGTATAAACGATAAGGTTTGACCCGTTTCGGCTAGTTTATGTAAACTAGTTACATAAACCGAACCGTGCGCGTAAAAGGCGTAACGGGTAACCGTAAGAGTCCTACACATGTTTCCTAAGTTAATATGCTTTAAAGAGGTTGTGGTATCAGTAGGATACCTTCCATTATGCCCATTATGAGTTTAATCCCAAAGTACGCCCCGTAGGGGTATTTCGGTCTTTTTAAAGATTATAAAAGAGGGTTCCGAGTTCTACAGGAAATCTGAGTTTTCCGAACAGTTTATAAAGTCCAAAATACTTATTTATTATTTAAAATCAGTAGCAACTAAAGTTTCCGTAATTGCGCTATTTAGCATAACTCCTATTCTAGACCTCAGATTGACGTGAAATTTTAGGGACATGCTTAGAAATCAGTAACTAAGGTTATTGTCCTTTCACATATCCAAAATTATCGTTTTAAAGTAAAAAGGGCGTTATGGTCAAATTTTAAGCTTTTAACGGAAATGTGCGAAAGACTCGGACAAAAAACGAACCGGTCACAGAGGGTTATACCATCATGTAACCTGGTTCTAAGAGAGTCCTAAGGCATATCTAAATCATACCATAACGAGTCAGAACTGAAGTCAAAGCAAAAGTCAAAGTTTTGCGACTTTCGGTTCCGAACCGGGTCAAAACAGCAAATGGTCGGATCAAACAAGCTTAGACCATTTATAATACTTATTATCATGTTGTATGAGTGTTAAAACAGGTTACACGCCATCTACATTACTGATTATGCATAAAATCGAAAGTTAGCATTCTGTTGGCTTTTCCTAAGCAAGTTTGACTCGACATTCGGACTAGTTAGAGTGGGAATCAGAGGGTGCCCTTTTGGGGGTTTAATGCCCACATAATTACCAACATATAGCTATCTTTGATTCGGCAAACGACTGGACCATTTGTGATTTATCGTTAAGTCAATCGTTAATTACGACGGATTGACTTTTAGGCTATATCTAAGCAAAACTTAACCAAGAAAGGGTGAAGCATACTTACAAGAGTCCTATGCATGACTTGTGAAGCTTAGAGAGAATGCTTGAGCCTCAGAAATGATCAGAAAGCAGAATGAAGGTGTGAAGAACTTGGTTGCAACCCATTGGCCTTTTATAGTGTTCTAAATCCTCCAAGATGGTGACAACTAAGTCTATGGGATGATCCAGATCATTTACAAGTGTCTCCTAATCTCTAGGATGGGTTAGGGGTCGCCCATGTCTCTGAAAATACCTTACCATGCTGTTTTACCGTTTACAACAGCCAACAGCCAAGCTGCTGTCGCTGGGCATCCCTTACGGACCGTAAGGCAAGGCCCTTGCGGTCCGTAAGCCTTTGACAGAGAAATTTTTTTTTAACCTTTCGCACCTTACGGACCGTAAGGCAGGACCCTTGCGGTCCATAAGCCCTTGTTAGAAGCAAAAAAATATAACCTTTCATGCATTGAAGAAACAACCTGTATTGCATGATGAATTTTCAGTACAATGCCTTTAACCCATGCTTGGACAGTTATCTACCCGATCATGAAGAATCATTGGTTTGCACAAAGATGGGATTTATGAACGAAGGTTTAAATTGCATTATTTTCTTTGGATCCATACTTAGTAAACTTGGACCTCTATTATTATTTGAAATCACCGGATTAAAGGTATAATAGATGTTTGTTAATCATGTTAGGGTCTTGGGATTTATAATGAAGTCGTTCAGAGGTATAAATTAACATGTCGACAAGTTCAAAAATCCTACCATACATCTTTAATTAGATCCGGGTTTACAATACTTTTGTCGTAAGTGACACGTGTCGTTTATTTATTGGACACAAATTTTCGAGGTGTTACATCCTCACCCCCTTAAAAGAAATCTCGACCTCGAGATTTATTGAAATAACTGAGGGTACTTCTCTTTCATCGTGGACTCTACCTCCCACGTGTACTCGGGACCTCTACGGGCATCCCATTTTACCTTCACAATCGGTATATACTTCCTGCGAAGTTTCTTAACCTGTCGATCCTCGATCGACACAGGTTTTTCTACGAACGTTAAGCTCTCATTGATATGTACATCTGTATGTGGTATAACTAGTGATTCATCAGCGAAACACTTCTTTAGATTGCAGATGTGGAACACATTGTGGATACCACTGAGCTCTTCCGGTAAGTTTAACTTATAGGCAACCGATCCGACACGTTCGATTACTTCGAATGGTCCAATATATCTCGGGCTTAACTTGCCTTTCTTACCGAATCGCTTCACCCCCTTCCAGGGTGATACCTTAAGCAAAACCTTGTCGCCTACTTCGAAATTGAAAGGCTTACGCTTCAAATCTGCGTAGCTCTTCTGCCTGTCTCGGGCAACTTTCAATCGATCGCGAATTTGGACAATCTTGTCCGTCGTTTCAAATATTATATCAGGTCCTGTCATCTGGACATCCCCAACTTCTGCCCAACAAACGGGCGTTCTACACTTTCTACCATATAGGGCTTCAAAAGGTGCAGCCTTAATGCTCGTATGGTAGCTGTTGTTATAGGAGAATTCGACTAAGGGTAGGGCTTCAAAAGGTGCAGCCTTAATGCTCGTTGGCCTTGCCTGGATGGTATCTTATTTCACAGTCATAATCGTTCAGAGTTTCCATCCAACGTCGCTGCCTCATATTCAAATCTTTCTGATTGAATAGGTGCTGGAGGCTTTTGTGATCGGAGTAGATCACAAATTTAATACCATACAAATAGTGTCTCCATAGCTTTAGTGCAAATACAACGGCACCCAACTCCAAGTCATGGGTGGTGTAATTCTTTTCATGCACTTTTAGTTGTCGTGACGCATAGGCAATCACCTTGCCCCTCTGCATAAGCACACAACCCATACCGGTGTGCGATGCATCGCAATATACGACAAATTCTTCCATTCCTTCCGGCAATGTCAACACAGGAGCATTGCTTAGCTTCTGTTTGAGGATGTCAAAAGCTTCTTGCTGCTTAGGGCCCCAATTAAACTTTATATTCTTTCTAGTTAAAGAAGTTAAGGGTGCAGCAATCCTTGAGAAATTTTCGATGAAGCGTCTGTAGTATCCTGCTAAACCTAGGAAACTGCGAATCTCCGTAGGTGTCTTCGGCTCCTGCCAATTCATGACGGCTTCAACTTTGGCGGGATCCACTTGGATACCACGCTCACTGACTACGTGTCCAAGGAATTGAACTTCTCGTAGCCAAAATTCACATTTAGAGAATTTGGCGTAAAGCTTTTCTTGATGAAGCAGTTTAAGGATACATCGAAGATGCTTCCCGTGGTCAGCTTGACTCTTTGAATAGATGAGGATGTCATCGATGAAGACAATGACAAATTTATCCAAATAAGGCTTACAAACGCGATTAATGAGATCCATGAATGCGGCAGGTGCATTAGTGAGCCCAAAAGGCATCACTAGGAACTCGAAATGACCATAACGAGTCCTAAATGCAGTTTTATGCACATCTTCGTCCTTGACCTTCAATTGATGGTAGCCTGACCTTAGGTCAATTTTGGAAAAATAGCTCACTTCTTGCAACTGATCGAACAGATCGTCGATCCTGGGCAAAGGATACCTATTCTTAATTGTAACTTTATTAAGTTCACGGTAATCGATACATAGACGCATCGAACCATCTTTCTTTTTGACGAACAGGATTGGTGCTCCCCAAGGAGATGAACTTGGTCTAACGAAACCTTTGGCTAGCAGATCATCTAGCTGCGTCCTCAATTCTTTCATTTCTGTGGGTGCCAATCTATACGGTGCTCTTGCAATAGGCGCTGCTCCTAGAATGATGTCGATACTGAATTCCACTTGCCTATCTGGTGGCAAACCAGGCAGTTCTTCCGGGAAAACTTCGGGATAGTCAGAGATGACTGGGATGTCATCAATCTTGGGTTTCTCCTCACCAATAGTCACCTGTGCCATATAAATGACACATCCTTTCTTCAAACATCTGGATGCCTTCAGCATAGACATTGTGCAGCCAATCCATGTCGAGTATCTCCCTGAATGGTAAGTGGTTCTCCAGACGGAGTCTTGATTACCACTTGTTTCTTGTTGCACACAATTTGGGCTTGGTTATGCGATAACCAATCCATACCCAACACCACGTCGAAACCAGCGAGTTTAAAGGGTAGCAGGGATAAAGGACATGAGTGATTCCTAATGGATATAACACATCCATCTAAAATAGTTGAGACTGTTCCCATAGTCCCATCAGCTAGTTCTACTTCATATTTCACATTCAAGGTTTTAACAGGCAATTTTAACAACTCACAGAACTTATCATCCACAAAGGATTTATCTGCTCCAGAATCAAATAACACTCTTGCGAATACATCATTGATAAGGAACGTACCGGTTATGACGTTGTCGTTCTGGATAGCCTCTTGAACATTCATCTGAAAGACCCTCGCATTGGTCTTTTTCCCATCTTCAGCCTTCTTCACTATCTTCGGGCAGTTAGTCTTGATGTGCCTTTTTTCGTTGCAACTATAACAAGTTGCATCCTTGAGTTTCTTGCACTCAAGAGTCCTATGCTCGGAGGACTTGCATATCCCACATGCCTTCGGCTGGGATTTCTTTTCATACCTGCACTTTCCGAAATGGTGCTTCTGACAAACCTTGCACATGGGCTTATCGCCCGACTGTCAGTCATTCTTCTTGTTCTCTGACCCCTTCTTGTGGTCACGATTCCCCCGGTGCTTCTTGTTAGATCTTTGTGAATCACCTTCTTCACGTTTTCTTTTCTCACTATCAGCATTTCTTAATGATCTCTGCCTCACTGCGTCCAGTGTGAGAGACAGAGATATATCTGCCACGGATCTGAAGGTAGCAGGCCTAGAAGCCTTCACGCTAGCCTTTATCTCTGGGGCCAAACCCCCGATGAAACGCGCGATCCGTTTGGGTTCCGGGGTTACAAGGTACGGAACCAATCTCGACAGAGTGTTGAAACTTGTGAGATATGCCTGGCAATCCAGGTTCTTCATGACTAGTGATAGGAAATCAGACTCTATCTTCTCAACCTCGTGCTGAGGGCAGTAGTTTTCTTTAATGAGAGCAATAAATTCCTCCCATGACATGCTATACAAAACAGCCTTCCCAGAGGCTTGAACCAATGATCTCCACCATGCTAGGGCTTCACCCTTAAAGGATTGGGATACAAACTTCACCACATCCCTCTCAGCACAACCACTAATGTCCACCACTGTGTCCATTTCGTCTAGCCAGGTCATACAATCCACAGCGCCCTTTTCCCCAGTAAAATCACGGGTTTGCAAGAAACGAAGTACTTATACGTGCAACCCCTGGCGCGAGGTGCATCATCGACCACTTTCTTCTTAGGATGGACACTATTCTCATTTGATGAGTGTCGATCGTCATCCTTCTTAGGTTTAGGCTGGGTCGAGGGTGGTTTACTGTGAGGTTCAGAATAGGTTTTTGGTTTAGAGTGTGGTGCAGATCGGGTCCTACTTCGAGACTCGGTATACTCTTTGTACTGCCGATCTAAGGCCGCCTTAACAGCGCCGTCTACTAAAGCTTTTAATTCAGCGCCTGTTATATTAATTTGTGTGTTATCGTTGTCATCCTCCTTTGAATGACTATTAACTTCATTTGGGTCAGCCATTGAGATCTTGATCTGCTACAAAGAATATGACAGAATTTTATTTAGGAGTTTATTATGGAATTGTCTTTTATGGCAATTCATTAACCATGGTAAACATAGACCATATCTGGTTAATTTGTTACTCACCTTCATTTAGGATTTGAATATAACTTATCCTAATTTTAAACAATATTGTTAGTGGCACAAAAGCCTAGTCACAAGGACGTGTTATTTTATTAGCCAGGATTTCAGAGAATCAAAGCATGAAGGTTTGAACCATAGTTCTTTTACCTTTTCTGACAGGGAGTCATAGACTACAACTGTCTTTTGTCTTATATGACAATAAGTATGGCCCGTAGGCACTACATCACTAATGGATGTCTGATAAGTGATCATCTTAATTGATGATTTAAACCCATGATTCTTAAATCATTAATTTAGGTCTTGGAATCCTTCGAAAGATTCTTATAAGAATGACGCGTGTGATTTTAACGAATCACATCTGCCAAGAATGTTAACATGTTTCTAGAGGTTAACAGGAATCTGAACCTTTTACTCAGGTCTCACCATCTTGGCCGGGTCTTAAAATGACACCAGGCTAGGTCTCACCATTAAGATTCTTTATTTAGGCAGACTTAATTAAAAGGAATGATTTTTAATTTATTTCATATAATAATGTATTAAAATGACAAAAATGAAATTTATAAACTTAACATTCCATCAATCATAATAATGATTACACACTGCCCTAAACGGGACTTTCAATAGACAAATACCTACTGATGTGTGTCGGTGTGTATATAATTTTGATGTATATTTAAGCCCCTTTTACACTTTTAGCCAAGTTTTAAATTTATAAAACACGATATTTACTAACACTAAACACACATATGGGCAAGTGCACCCATCGTGGACGTAATATAGTATTGGTAAGATACCGAGGTCGTCCAAGGACACAAGAGCTTTTAATACCGGTTTATCCTCAACGTCTAATCAAATCAAAAAGTGAGAAAAATGTTTTAAACTAAGAAAAATAAAAACTAACTAAATGCTGAAAAATAAAATAAAAAAAAACAGATAGACAAGATGAATCACTTGGATCCGACACGTGTATTAGTATAACCTTTGATTATTTTCGCACTTTTGCACTTGTTTAAGAGATTATCTTAGTTATTGTAGTAGGCCCCTCTTTTGAAGGCGACGTTACCCTCAACCCAGTAGTTTGAGTCAGCAAGGATACAATCCTAAAGGGTCGGATTATTGAAAGATAATGAATTAAGTTATTAATGCAAATTGTGGTAGGCCCCGCTTTCGGCGGTGAGGTTACCCTCGGCTAAGTAGTCTGAGTCAGTAGGGATACAGTCCTAAATAGCCGGGTTATAGTATTAATAGTAGTTAACTTATGAGGGGGTCAAAGAGTTTGGATCCCCGCCATCCAATACCTATGGGCATTGAAGGAGATCCTACTAAATTTGACCCAGGTCCCAAGCAGGACCTCTAAACGCTGAACAAGGGCAAGACCCTTACCAAACCGTTCCCTTAACCCCCGACCAGGTAGCCAACATACCTCCATATAGACCGTGGAGATATGAATGGTGAAAATCTTTTATTTTATATAGACAGTAAAATAACGCCAAGACACCACGGACAAACTATAAGGAAAGATCACCTTCAACATAAGTAACTAGTTATTAAAGTCATTAATACAAAACCAAATAAAAAGTGCAAAAGATTAAAAATAAAAAGTATTATACTAAACACTTGTCTTCACCAAGTGATGTAAGAGACTTAGGCAAACATGGCCTTGATTGTCAAGAACTCTTACGATCAATCTTGGATCCCGAGACGACTCACACACTCTATGATGGACAATGGATGATGGTGGTGGATGATGGTGTTATGGTGGTGGTGGGTGGTGGATGAAGTGTGAGAGAGGTGGTGTGCCAAGGGATGAGTTGAAATGAAGCCAAGCACTCCTATTTATAGGCTGAACAGAAGCCTGGGCACGGCCCCGTGTCCGCTGGACACGGCCCCGTGCCCGTCTGACACTCTCTCTCTTCATTAATTGTAATTCGCAATTACAATAAATGCACCTGCAGCACTCTGACCACGCCCCCGTGTCCGCTGGGCACGGCCCCGTGGTGGGCAATAGAAGCTTCTACCACTTTGTCTTTTGTGCCAGGGCTGACCATCCTGGACACTGCCCCGTGCTCGCTGAGCACGGCCCCGTGTTGAGCTGGACACGCCCCGTGTCTGCTGGACACAGCCCCGTGTTCAGCTGGGCACAGCCCCATGCTCAGCTGGGCACAGCCCCATGCTCAGCTTTCTTCTTGTTTTTGCTTTGGGAGATGCTGTCGAGGAGTCGAGCATGCCACGTTTCTTCCTTCTCTTTGTATTTATGTTGGATTTGGCTGCATTTTTGCTTCTTTTGTTCATTTAAGCTCTTTTAACCCTGAAAATACAAAAGGAAGACAAAAGCACACTTTTTCCAACATTAGTACTTAAAAAGGGTTAGTTTTATGCCTCATTTGATGTAATTTATATGTTGCATTTTACACACATCAAATACCCCCACACTTGAATCTTTGCTTGTCCTCAAGCAAAACTCTTTAATATGTGGCTTACACTCCCAAATGGAATGGGTAGAAGAGAAGGTTTTGGGCTTGTCTTGAGTGTCGGGAATCCAAGATCTTTATTAGGTTTTATTTTTATACTATTTACAATCCTATTCGTTATGAATTCTTTAGAACGTTTCATAGGATAAATTACTTATTTGGGCATAACATGCCTTTTTAAAATTTCATTTATATACAAGTTCACATACCTCACGGGGGATCACTCAACACTCGGCCGAAGGTGTATTTTTAGTGAATCACTCGAGAGCGGCATGGAACTTACGCCTTCCATAGGCTTGCCAAGCAATCAATCCTCCTCCTTTTTAACTTTTACCTTTGTAAATATCAAGAGGACTTTTTGGGTGAAGGGTTAGGCTTGGGCTAAAGGTGGGTGGTTGGGTTAGTGGTTAGTAAAAAGGGCGAAAAGCGTAAAAAGCGTCGGTTTTCGTAAAACACTTTGTTTTTTTTTTTTAATGAAGCATTTTTCAAACAAGGTTTCTTTTGATGAGCTTGTTTGTTTATTGCTAACTTCATTTCTCTTTTTTTTTTGTGTCACAAGAAAACCGAGCTTTGTTACTAAAATAAAGGGTTTAAAATGAAAAAGGTTTTGGTGGGTAAAGGGTGTTTGTTTTGGGGAAAGAAACGAAAAGGTTTAGGCTCAAAGGGGTTAACTAGGGGGATTTTGGGTAGGTGGTAAAAAAAGAAAACTAATGGTGTAGAAATAAAAAGGGGTTAGTCCTAATGCCTCCATCATTTTCTTACTCGGGTTTAAGTTGGTAAGGACCGGGAATGTATCGTCGTGGCAAGTTCTAGAGTCGTAAGAAACCAAGCGGCTATTCACACAAGAAACGAAAAATGAGCATTTAGTTTAAAGATGTATATTTGTATGCTCAATAAAGGCTCAAAACTCACTTTTGTGGGAATGGGTTTTTATGTGATCAGGTATATATAATCAAATTTTAACTAAGCTTGTCATGCCGTTTCATAATTTTCTTATGTTGGTTCTTTTTATCACGACGTTATCGGTTGTAAATTTGTAAAAATATAACCTTTTTAGAATTTTGAAATTCCCAAATTAAACCAAGACAAGTAAAAAAAAATGAAAAGTTTTTGAAAAAATTTGGGGTGTTTAGCGGTTCCAATAGAGTTTTGTGTAAGGCTTGTAATTAGGATTTGCAAAATTCAAGGTTTTAGCATCCCCCCACACTTAAATTACACATTGTCCTCAATGTGTCCCAAAAATAAGTTTTTCGGTTGATTAAAATGTGTAAAAGTGGGTTAAAAACAAGATTTTATGGTACTGGGTAGCTGAACACGGGGTGGTGTTGGCTGAGCACGGCCCCATGTCTAGACTGCCAGTACCAAAAGTAAACAGAAGGCTGGGCACGGGGGCGTGTTCAGTGAGCACGGCCCCGTGTCCAGATACCTGAACTGGGCATTTCTGCAGAGTTTTGGGCACGGGGGCGTGTTGGGTGAACACGACCCCGTGCTGAACTTGCTGTAATGAAGAAAAATTATCGAGAGGCTCTGTTTTTGTGTATGGGGTGTTGGTTCAAGCTTCCCTTAGCATCCTTCATCATCCCGAGTGTGTTTTATTCCTGAAAATTAAAACTAAACTAGAAAGCATAAAAGTTAAACTAATCTAAAACTAAGGATAGTTCCGCGGAATGCCTCCGTGGTGCGCCACATTTATAAGGGTCCTTGGCTAGACCCTCCTTATCGGGTGGTTCTGGCTCATCTTCAATTAGGGGATCATTATTGCCAAAAGGATATTTCATTGAGCGCTCAAGATCTATGTTCCTTTTGAATGCCTCTAATTGAAGAGGTAGTTTGTTGTACTTCCGGTTTTTCAAAGCTTCATGAGTTTTTACAAAAGGTCGTCCCAACACTAGAGGAGCGTCATCGAGGATGACAAAGTCGGCTGGGATTACCATTTGATTTGTTTGAACCAAGACATCCTCAACTTCACCGATTGATTTTATTACTTTCCGATCGGATAGAAAAATGGGTATTTGAAGTGGAGCGAAATCACTAATACTTAACTTTTCAAAAATGTAGTTAGGCATTAAGTTAACACAAAGATCTTTATCAATGGTGACATTACTAATAAATGAATTTTGAAAGAAACATGGAACCGGTGTAATGTTAATTTCAAAAGGGTCTTCTTTTATTAGCGAAGTTTGATCATTAGTTAACTTAACACTTACTAATTCTTTGATTTTAGCACTAGTGTTTAACTCTTTTAAAAACTTAGCATGAGGGGTTACTAAACAATGATTTTCAAAAGAAGGTGACAAGAGATTAATTTCTTCTAAATTAGACTCTTCTTGAATTTTAACATTATCGGACTCACCTTTTTCGTTGTTTAACTCATGTGTCGGTTTTTCACTTTCTTGTTCTTCCATTTTTACACTTTCAACTATCTCTACGTTATTATTACTATTCAATTCTTCTCTTGCGTGGGATTCCTCTTCCCTTACGCGAGATTCTTTCATGTAACGTTCGATAGTTTTAATGTGTTCTAATATCCTATTGGTCACTTCGGTGAGAGAAAAAGAATTTGGATCCACAAAGCTTGAATCCGGTTGTTCGATCCTTGGCTCCTCATAATATTCATATGAAGTAGATGGTTCACACCATTGTTCTTCACTGTAAGTATATGATGGATAAGGGTCGAAACTTTGTTCTTCATAGTACTCATATGAGGTGGGTTGTTCACGCCATGGTTCCTCATAGTAAGAGTATGAAGATGGTGGCTCATATCTTGAATCTTCAAAGTATGAGTATGAAGGCTCATGCCTTGGTTCATCAAAACATGAGTATGAGGGAGGAGGTTCATACCTTTGGTCTTCATAGGATGTGTATGAAGTTGATGGCTCGTACCTGGGCTCCTCATAATAGTTGTATGAATTGGATGGTTGATATGAGTTATTATATTGAACCGAGCGTGCGTTACGACAATTAGTGCAATAATTACCCCTATAATCATCCTCATCATAGGTGTAGTTGTAACCTCTTGAGTATTGATCCATAAGAATCACTCAACAGATCACAACTGAGTCTCGGGACCAGAAAACAAAAACAAGACGGAAACAGAAGCTGGACACGGCCCCGTGTTGAGTGAACACGGCCCCGTGTTCAGGGTCTGTATCTGGGCGATTTAATTAAAGTTACTGGTCACGTTGGACACGGGGGTGTGTTCAGTGAGCACGGCCCCGTGTTCAGACTCTGTATCTGGGTATCTAACTAAAAATATGCAGCACGTGGGCGTGTTCAGTGAGCACGGCCCCGTGTTCAGGCTACTGTAAATGCAAAACTAAACTAAAATGCAAAAAAAAAAATGCGCGCGTTTTGAAAAGGTTTTGAAAAACTGATTAGGCCGTCGATTTTAAGCTTTCTTAAAATCCTTGCGTCCCCGGCAACGGCGCCAAAAACTTGATGTGTGTCGGTGTGTATATAATTTTGATGTATATTTAAGCCCCTTTTACACTTTTAGCCAAGTTTTAAATTTATAAAACACGATATTTACTAACACTAAACACACATATGGGCAAGTGCACCCGTCGTGGACGTAATATAGTATTGGTAAGATACCGAGGTCGTCCAAGGACACAAGAGCTTTTAATACCGGTTTATCCTCAACGTCTAATCAAATCAAAAAGTGAGAAAAATGTTTTAAACTAAGAAAAATAAAAACTAACTAAATGCTGAAAAATAAAATAAAAAAAACAGATAGACAAGATGAATCACTTGGATCCGACACGTGTATTAGTATAACCTTTGATTATTTTCGCACTTTTGCACTTGTTTAAGAGATTATCTTAGTTATTGTAGTAGGCCCCTCTTTTGAAGGCGACGTTACCCTCAACCCAGTAGTTTGAGTCAGCAAGGATACAATCCTAAAGGGTCGGATTATTGAAAGATAATGAATTAAGTTATTAATGCAAATTGTGGTAGGCCCCGCTTTCGGCGGTGACGTTACCCTCGGCTAAGTAGTCTGAGTCAGCAGGGATACAGTCCTAAATAGCCGGGTTATAGTATTAATAGTAGTTAACTTATGAGGGGGTCAAAGAGTTTGGATCCCCGCCATCCAATACCTATGGGCATTGAAGGAGATCCTATTAAATTTGACCCAGGTCCCAAGCAGGACCTCTAAACGCTGAACAAGGGCAAGACCCTTACCAAACCGTTCCCTTAACCCCCGACCAGGTAGCCAACATACCTCCATATAGACCGTGGAGATATGAATGGTGAAAATCTTTTATTTTATATAGACAGTAAAATAACGCCAAGACACCACGGACAAACGATAAGGAAAGATCACCTTCAACATAAGTAACTAGTTATTAAAGTCATTAATACAAAACCAAATAAAAAGTGCAAAAGATTAAAAATAAAAAGTATTATACTAAACACTTGTCTTCACCAAGTGATGTAAGAGACTTAGGCAAACATGGCCTTGATTGTCAAGAACTCTTACGATCAATCTTGGATCCCGAGACGACTCACACACTCTATGATGGACAATGGATGATGGTGGTGGATGATGGTGTTATGGTGGTGGTGGGTGGTGGATGAAGTGTGAGAGAGGTGGTGTGCCAAGGGATGAGTTGAAATGAAGCCAAGCACTCCTATTTATAGGCTAAACAGAAGCCTGGGCACGGCCCCGTGTCCGCTGGACACGGCCCCGTGCCCGTCTGACACCCTCTCTGTTCATTAATTGTAATTCGCAATTACAATAAATGCACCTGCAGCACTCTGACCACGCCCCCGTGTCCGCTGGGCACGGCCCCGTGGTGGGCAATAGAAGCTTCTACCACTTTGTCTTTTGTGCCAGGGCTGACCATCCTGGACACTGCCCCGTGCTCGCTGAGCACGGCCCGTGTTGAGCTGGACACGCCCCGTGTCCGCTGGACACAGCCCCGTGTTCAGCTGGGCACAGCCCCATGCTCAGCTGGGCACAGCCCCATGCTCAGCTTTCTTCTTGTTTTTGCTTTGGGAGATGCTGTCGAGGAGTCGGGCATGCCACGTTTCTTCCTTCTCTTTGTATTTATGTTGGATTTGGCTGCATTTTTGCTTCTTTTGTTCATTTAAGCTCTTTTAACCCTGAAAATACAAAAGGAAGACAAAAGCACACTTTTTCCAACATTAGTACTTAAAAAGGGTTAGTTTTATGCCTCCTTTGATGTAATTTATATGTTGCATTTTACACACATCACCTATGCAGAGGTTTACAGAAAACAAGTCCACGCAGGGACCAAATACAAGGATAGATGTCCGCACAGGGATAAAAAGGTAAGTCGACGCAGGGACTAAAAGGAAATTGTCCACGCAGGGACTAAACAAATAAATGTCCACACAGGGACTCGATTTAAAATAGGAATTACAATAGAACATATAAGGACTAATGATCTCGCTTCTTCTTCCCTTTTAACAGGTTTGCTAGGCCTTTAAGGAATCCATGATTGTTCTTGCGTTCTTGCTCAAAGTCTCGTTCTACCCTATTTAAACGGTGAAGGATTTCTTCCTGCTCTGGTGGGGAAAAACGTGGCTGCTGCGACGGTTGTTGAACCGGAGTTCTAGTGGGTATTTGGTACCCGTGAGTTGAGTGTCCCCTTCCCCAAGGTGTTTCATAAGGTATTTCAGGATGAAGGGCGTAGTAATTTGTCGTCGCTTTTGTGTATGGGTCGCCACCCATATAGTTGTAGTGAGTGTGAGTTAGCTGCTCAAATGGATTGTACGCGGTGGAACCGGCGTACGCAGGTATCGGGTTATCATAGCCGAATTGTGGTGGAGGTGGTGCAACTGGTGTAGAATTCACCTCTGCAGGGTGGCTCGAAGGTCCACCTAATTGTGGTTCTTCAGGCAACGGCGGATAATGACTTGCACTCGAGTGGCGAGGGGTGCTAAAGTGGAATTCCCCTCCTCGGGTGGACATCTGCGCGCCTGATCTCCTACGCCTTGGCGGATCTGGAGGTGCTTGATGAACTGGTGGCGGAGGAGGCGGTGGCGTAACTGCCACAAAACGCGAATCCTCGGAAGGATCCTGTTGCTGTTGCTGCTGGTGAGGTAATGAATGGTGAGAGGGTGTAAAGTACTACTCGCACTGGTTAAACCTCGCCTGGTAACTGTCGGGACCCTGATAGGGTGTTCCATGAAAGGATGACCCATCAGAGATCTCGATAGGATGGTTGGGAGTACCTCTTGCGGGTTCGATGGGATCCGTGTCCTCGTCCATATCCATCGCGTTATCTTCGGAGAAATGGTCTTCATGTCCTAAGGGTTATAACATATTGGTTCTTGGACATAATCAGCCAGGTTGAACTGGCCTTGGAAGAAATGAGTAGGATCGCCATAAGAACGGTGCGAAATAGAACGCTGGAGAGGTATAAACGGAGATTGAGGGTTACTGGGCTCGTTCTCCGAATTTGGTCCAAAAGAGTGACGGTATGAAGGTGTCGAACTGTGTGAGGTAGACCGTCTTGCGGGCTCAAAGAGGTTCCTTCTACGCCTCCGAGGTTCTTCACTTCTTGTGCTGGAAGGAGCTCGCATATGTGAAGGTCCAGCCTCGTGATCATTGTGAGTAGTGATCGGCCCTTTGCCTCTTCCTCCTCTTCTAATTGCTGGTGGCATATTTCCTGCTTAACAAATTTTTAAATCACAATAAACAATAAAAGACAAACTGGAATAACAATTCGAATTTGTCCTATGTTCTTGTCTAGACTCGAGTATGTGCAATTGTGTCATTGAGATTAAACACATAAGGATAGTGTTTAATTCACTCAACATTGGCTCTGATACCAACCTGTCACACCCCGATTTCCACGTATTTCACCGGTGGGCCCGGTGGGGGATTACCGTGACATAGTTGGCAACAATATAGTCAAACCACACAATATTTAAATGCACAGCGGAAGCATAAAGATAGATTATATTTCAACCATCAAATGTAATATCCAAGTATCACAAGTAGTTGAAATGAATCCACAGGGGATCAAAATAAAATAGAAAATATTGTTCAACAGATAACGGCATCCCAAGCTTGCGAGACTCTAACGATGCTAAGGAGTGGCCAGCCTATTACGTGTAGAACCTGCATTTAATCTTTTTGGGGAAAATACGTCAGTTTACACTGGTAAATGCATTCAACCGACACTTTTGTAAAATGTTTAATAAAAATTGATTTGAATGCACAAGGCACAAACTCTTTATAACTTGGGATAATTTATCAATTAAATCTTGTAAAAGAATTACATGTTCACTATGCGTTCGGTCGCCCGGGTCGTGCCGGGTTTAAGGTTAATTGATACACCACATAGCATAAGCAGGAAATCCAACGGTTATACATTTATAATTATGGACACATTGTCGGGTGTACGTCTACACCCGCGTGTCAAGGTCGTGGCCATTTCGTAAAATACTGCCAAGGATATCCAGGACATGGTCATTAAGCTCCCAAAGGCGTAAAGCCAACAAAACAAATTTTTAAACGGGTCCCATTGATAATACCCAACTACTAATGAGTTGGGGTCAATTGCCCAACCAAGCGGTATTTTTATATACCGTAACCCAAGCCCGTATAACGGAAAATAAGTTAAAAGTATTTACCTGAGCAAGTAATAACCTCAATAAACAAATGCAAGTATCTTTTACTGGTCTCCTATTCTGGAACGAAGGTTTATAACAACCTATTAGAATCCTAACGGGTCTTTAATTTAGCCTTAGCTTAGACCGGTCAGTTTCGAAGGATAATTACGGTTTAATCGCGTGAAAGGCGAAAACCGGGAATGGAATGTGATTTGGACCCAACAAGTTTGAAGACTTGTTTTATGTGGGTAATATAATCACATTCTGGATTTTGAAGTATAAACGATAAGGTTTGACCCGTTTCGGCTAGTTTATGTAAACTAGTTACATAAACCGAACCGTGCGCGTAAAAGGCGTACGGGTAACCGTAAGAGTCCCACACAGGTTTCCTAAGTTAATATGCTTTAAAGAGGTTGTGGTATCAGTAGGATACCTTCCATTATGCCCATTATGAGTTTAATCCCAAAGTACGCCCCGTAGGGGTATTTCGGTCTTTTTAAAGATTATAAAAGAGGGTTCCGAGTTCTACAGGAAATCTGAGTTTTCCGAACAATTTATAAAGTCCAAAATACTCTACTTATTATTTAAAATCAGTAGCAACTGGAATCGGGTCAAAATACCATGTAGAACTCAAGTTATGTCCGAAAAGGGTATATTCAGTAATTACCGAATCGATGCCATAACCGCAGGTTATGAGCAGGTTAAAAATAATTAAAAATCTTTAAAATCTCAAAATATTATTTTACATCAGTGTGTAAAAGGTTTGGTGTCGAAATTTGGGTTTAGATAGGTTTTATGCTAATTGCGCCGTTTAATTACTTAAGTTTCCGTAATTGCACTATTTAGCATAACTCCTATTCTAGACCTCGGATTGACGTGAAATTTTAGGGACATGCTTAGAAATCAGTAACTAAAGTTATTGTCCTTTCACATATCCAAAATTCTCGTTTTAAAGTAAAAAGGGCGTTATGGTCAACTTTTAAGCTTTTAACGGAAATGTGCGAAAGACTCGGACAAACAACGAACCGGTCACAGAGGGTTATACCATCATGTAACATGGTCCTAATAGAGTCCTAAGGCATATCTAAATCATACCATAACGAGTCAGAACTGAAGTCAAAGCAAAAGTCAAAGTTTTGCGACTTTCGGTTCCGAACCGTGTCAAAACAGCAAATGGTCGGATCAAACAAGCTTAGACCATTTATAATACTTATTATCATGTTGTATGAGTGTTAAAACAGGTTACACGCCATCTACATTACTGATTATGCATAAAATCGAAAGTTAGCATTCTGTTGACTTTTCCTAAGCAAGTTTGACTCGACATTCGGACTAGTTAGAGTGGGAATCAGAGGGTGCCCTTTTGGGGGTTTAATGCCCACATAATTACCAACATATAGCTATCTTTGATTCGGCAAACCACTGGACCATTTGTGATTTATCGTTAAGTCAATCTTTAATTACGACGGGTTGACTTTTAGGCTATATCTAAGCAAAACTTAACCAAGAAAGGGTGAAGCATACTTACAAGAGTCCTATGCACGACTTGTGAAGCTTAGAGAGAATGCTTGAGCCTCAGAAATGATCAGAAAGCAGAATGAAGGTGTGAAGAACTTGGTTGCAACCCATTGGCCTTTATAGTGTTCTAAATCCTCCAAGATGGTGACAACTAAGTCTATGGGATGATCCAGATCATTTACAAGTGTCTCCTAATGTCTAGGATGGGTTAGGGGTCGCCCATGTCTCTGAAAATATCTTACCATGTTGTTTTACCGTTTACAACAGCCAACAGCCAAGCTGCTGTCGCTGGGCATCCCTTACGGACCGTAAGGCAAGGCCCTTGCGGTCCGTAAGCCTTTGACAGAGAAAATTTTTTTTAACCTTTCGCACCTTACGGACCGTAAGGCAGGACCCTTGCGGTCCGTAAGCCCTTGTCAGAAGCAAAAAAATATAACCTTTCATGCATTGAACAGACAACCTGTATTGCATGATGAATTTTCAGTACAATACCTTTAACCCATGCTTGGACAGTTATCTACCCTATCATGAAGAATCATTGGTTTGCACAAAGATGGGATTTATGAACGAAGGTTTAAATTGCATTATTTTCTTTGGATCCATACTTAGTAAACTTGGACCTTTATTATTATTTGAAATCACCGGATTAAAGGTATAATAGATGTTTGTTAATCATGTTAGGGTCTTGGGATTTATAATGAAGTCGTTCAGAGGTATAAATTAACATGTCGACATGTTCAAAAATCCTACCATACATCTTTAATTAGATCCGGGTTTACAATACTTTTGTCGTAAGTGACACGTGTCGTTTATTTATTGGACACAAATTTTCGAGGTGTAGGGCCATCTTCGCCAGTAAATTCCTTTGGACCACAAGCTTTGAACTGCTTGAAGCTAAAAGCAGTCTTCGTGGCATCTGTTCGAGACTCTACACACGATTTGCTGCCGTTTTCGTTTAGCTCACTGACGATCTGGGGGATTACTTTAACGACTTGGGAAGCGACGAGAGAGGCGAGTCGCTTGTCAGCTAGCTTGCGTTTCATGGCACGAGAGCGATGGGATCCAATAGACGACATTGTCTGCAACAGACATCGTCACAGGACTCAGACACAATAAAATCGAATCTCACCCCACACGCCTAATACTACTAAAGCTCGGGAACACGTACAGGTACTTAAACATACATTCACATAGGCACGTATTCACCAGAATCACATAAGCACATAGGCACATAAGGCACATAGGGTACGTAGAAGCACATAGAGGCACATAGAGATAGAGGCACATAGAGGCAGTCAGAATACAAAAACCTATTATTCAAATTTGTGGCGCTCGAGAATAGCAATTGCGAGTATATAGCGTATAGTATAGCATAAGCGAGTAGCGATTCGTCGGCGTTTTGGGGTAGATGTGTAGTGCGGTTCGTGTGTGTTGACCGAAGCGAATAGCGAAAAGCGGATGAAATCATCAAAAATCGAAACACATAAACAGTAAATCCACATAGAACACACATAAAAACAGCGAATATCAGAGTCAGTAGTTGCGGGCTCATAATCGAAACACATAAAAATCAAGAATAGATTGTCTGCGGCTGTTTAGACATCGACTACCCAAAGTGTTTCAACTATTCTCAAGGACTATTGGTACACACTTTGGCTTTCGAAACTATGCTCTCGCCTCGAATTTGGGCGAATGGCATGCATTCTTTGAGTTTCGGTGTGACTTCAAGTCGTTGGAGTCCATCGAGACTTTGGTGAGAGTTTTGTAAAACCAAAATAGAGGCGGAACAAATCGTCAAGGTTCGGGTTTCACCCTGTCTTAACAACTTCATTCCTGTTTTAATAAAATAGAAAGAAAATCTGCGTTAAAGTGCGGATTTCACTCCTGATTCAATGCAAATTCTCGTGTTTTATAGATAAATACAGATCGAACAAGCGATTTAATTGAGAGTTGCGGTTTTCACACCTAATCTCAATCCAATCATTCGTCTAAATAGTGCAGTGCGACTACCTTTAGGAAAGGCAGTTGTGATAGTATAGCGTGATTGTGAGCGAGAAATAGCAAGTAAGCTTGCGCAGAATCCCTACCGGATTCGCACAAGTCGGTCCATTGGTACTTAAACTATAGACTAGGTCGTTTCTAAGACATCGACCCGGACTAGGTCGAGTATTGCCTAATTCCCTATAGTTATGGCTCTGATACAAATCTGTCACACCCCAACCGATGGCGGAATCATCGGGGCGCGGCACTGAGCGAAACAGATTGTTCAAAGAAATTCCATAACGACTAAATTACCGAATAGTTTAAAATGTCATGTCCCATACCATGACCCATAAGATAATCAAGTTATTACAGACAGAGATATTCTTCAAACAATAAAACATGTTCCGACAACTCAGATTTAAACAAATAGAAATAAATTGTCTTTGTTTCTAGACTCTTTCCAAGCCTCGATTTCATAGCAATCCAAGCAAATAAGCATCTTAAACACCTGTCACATACGTTAAAGTAAAAGTCAATACACATAGTGTAAAGGTGAGCATACAAGTTTGATATAGCAAAATAGAGTTCGAAATTGTTTACGCGTAACCAGTGCGTACACAGTGTGAAATGAAGCACGTAAGTTATCGACATGATCCTATTAATACCAATGATTGCGGGTTGACTGCCCATGGCAGTTCGTAATGCATGATCACCACTGTGACCCATGTAATTAATTGTCCTTAACAACCCCTGAGTGAACAGGTGCTGAGTTCAAACTATAGTACTATCGTTGCTAAGGCAGGTAGACAGCAATCCATGTGTAAACATAACAAACAAGCATTCATTGAGTCACGTATAACATGCAGTAACGGTTAGCGTGTAAATAGGGTTTGCGTTGTGTGATTGATGTGATTTGAATATGTAACGTATGTAACACCCTAAAGTGCGAAAGCAAAAAGGGTTCGAGTATATTCACAACGATGATGGATTGAAGGGAGCGCTTAGAGCGGAATTAGCCTGATCAGAACGATAGCATAGACGATAATTGATGCGTAATATGGTGTAGAGTATCAGTGGATCGGATGGTAATCCAATTGGGTGACAATCCGGTCGGTTGGCCAGTCGATCGGGTGACAATCCGGTCGGATGGCCAGTCGATCGGGTGACAATCCGTTCGGATGGTCATCCGATCGGGTGACTATTCGATTAGATTGTTACCTCGTTTGGGCAGGATGTGTTTGTGTATGATGGCTTGACTTTTGAAGTTTTTTTTGTTGTAGCATTTTGTAAACATAGAAGTATCTCTACCTTTCAGGTCGGTCGATTGAACGACCGTTCGATCAGACGACAATCCGATTGGTGGACACTTAGTGAGAACAAGTTCACAGTAGTTTGTCACTCGATCGGATTGCAATCCGATCGGGTGACAATCCGTTTGTATTGAACATGTTGATAATTGTTTAAGGGTTGAAGTCTGAACATCACATAGTCGAGGGGTAATCCGATCGGATGACAATCCGATCGGAAAACATTTCGTTCAATGTTCAAACCTCAAATATTAAAAATAAAAGTGAAGTGTGGGAGCCAAGGTGCAATCCGACCGGTTGCTGTCCGGTCGGACGGCAATCCGTCCCATATGACCTGGTCATCTTCTTCCTTGGTTGTTTTTGTCACGGCCCCCGACCCGGTTTAACCCGTTTCAGGAGCCGCGGGACAGAAATCCTGCGGTATTTAATTTAGGTGACAGCGGAAGTCTTTTAAAACAGGATCTTTAGTATTAAAACTGCTCGTTACATAATTTAGGGATAAAACCCAGTAATTTACAATAATGTGATTTCCATGGAAATCTTTATTTTTAAAACATGTTCCTTTATTTATTTACACTGAGCCACTTTTCTAAGCTGGTAGTGCTTCCTGGCACTTTTCTTTGCTCACAACTGATTACCTGAAACATGTTTGAAAAAGGTTTTGTCAGCGGGGAAATACTGAGTGAGTTCATTCAGTTTTTAGGAAATGACCCATAGTTATAAATTACAGCATAAGAGCGATTACAATGGTTCATATCTTATTTTTATCTGGCTTTCTGTCACAATGGTGACAAGTCACAATGGTGACGATGGTCATACCACTATTAGGTCAATGAACTCTAATAGTGACGTTTCTCCCTAGTAGGTCAATGAACCTAACTGGGAGAAATAGTAATGTGCACAATACCCCACTAACCAATAAATCAAGATCTCCACGACTTAGTCCCTGTAATTATAACACTTTGAAAATAATTTGGAGTATTGTAAAACAGTTGATAAAAAGAGAATGACTCACATTGCAGATTTAACGAGCAGTGTATAAGCCTACTGATTAGCCTTGATTATTTCTAATTTAACAATAATGCACACAAAACAGGGTTAGTGATCAATACAGCAGTTACGATAACTCACGAGATCAAATTCTCACAATGAATGATAAAGTGCAATACTTCAACTCATTTATCGAATTAACGACAAACGACAAAGTATAATACTTCAACTCATTTATCGAATTAACGACAAACGACAAAGTATAACCCAATGTGGGCGGCACTTAGACATTCTTTGGATATATTGATCCCGGAAAATGAATCGTAATAGCGATCGAGTTATTACCCTGATTGCGGCAGCACTTCGTGAACTGTGTGTGTTATAATAGTATACAGGCGATATCTCCGTGTGTGTTTGGAGTTTTATCGTCGTTTTTGTGCCCAGATTCAAGTCCCAGACACCCCTATTTATACCCAGAAATTGCCTCCCTCGCGCCACGCGAAAGAAACATGTGTACCCGTCGCGTGGCGCGACAATTCTACTTTCTAGCCTAGGTTTCTTCGTGTCCAATATAGCTTAGATGAGTCAACAATCGACGAAATTTACATTCTACAGCAAATTTTGAGGATAATTATCAGCTAGGGTTTAACCCCCCCTGAGTTTTAGGGGCCCTGATCCTGATTCTGATTGTTATGAAAATTTTAGGGTTAGTGCAGAATTACTTGGGTATCTCAATTATGATTTCCTAATTGACTAATTATTATCCTAATTATTGATTTTAGTGACAGTTGTTACAGTTTTGATAGTTTGTCGTTTTATCGAGGCTGTTTGATAACGTACTAAACAACAGAACCTTGCCAAGACCCTTGTGAACCAATCGGGCATGAATCACCCAAACCCGACCCGTTCACTGGTTCGTGACGGTGGTTCATGTTTAACCCGAAATCAGAAACCTCGTAGATAGAATCCAGATCTTGAACCGGCCAACACCAAGAATGAGTAGGAGATCAGAACAAGCTCCGATTATATCGGTTTTGAGTGCATTGAGTGTAAGAGAGTTGAAAGAAAGTTAGAAACCATCTTTCAATCCTTCTACACCATGAATATGTTTAGATCTATGCAAGATTTTTGTTGATTTGCGTGGAAATCGTTCAGATCTAAGTTGTTCTTGGTGGATTGAAGCCAATACATGAAGTTCATAAGAACACCATGATGACAGCGTCCTAGAACACCTCAAATCTAGTGATTTCACGGTTAAAAGTTAAGATTCAAAATATAGAAAGGTGTAGGAGTGCGTGTAGATTAAGAAAGTACAAGATTTAGGTTGAATACTTACAAGAATCGCGAGAAATCTGAAGAAAAGTGGGCAAGAAGCGTTGGTCGGACGAGAGGTGCAGAAAAGGTAAGTTTGTGATGTTGACAGGGGTATTTACAGGGTTTCCATAAAAGGAAAGGGGGAGGAGAGGCTGGTCAATCGGGTGGCAGCCCGATCGGGTGGCACCTCGATCGAGTGGCACCTCGATCGGGTGGCAGTCCGATCGGATGGCAGCTCGATTGGCTAACCACTCGATTGGAGTGTTTTGGGCGACGAGTTTTGCGATTTCGATTCACGTGTCAAGCGTTGTGTTGCGATAGAGTTTCTCATTCAAATTACTTTTAATCCCAACCACTATATCTAACATACAATCATCATAAATAACTTGCGTTTAGCGTTTGCGATTCGATTGCGATTGCGTTTCGACTGATCACCACAACATAAACATAAATAACACGCGCAAGTAACACGTAAATAGCACACACACGTAAAACAATATTCAGAACGCATAATTCGAGTTGCGAGCGTGATTGCGATAAGCGATAAAGCGATAAAATATGCAATAAATAGCGATTAAATATCGATATAACCTCGATTATTTCAAGTACTCCACATAATACAACTAATGTTACAAGCAAAATAAACTATCTACAAGTCAAAGAAGTCAAAACAGGGATTGAGCAAGGAGTGACAGATCGCAATTAGCAATCTTTTCTTCCTTTGACTTCAATCTTGACTTTGACTTTGACTTTCGAAACACGGGGTGTTACAATGAGATCGGTGGCAACCGATACCGAAAATACCGGTTACGGGACCGGCGTGTGAAGGTAAAAATTGGTAGCGAAATGGTACTAGGAACGCCAAAAGTCGTTACCGAATTGGTACTTAGGATCCTTCGGTTTGGAATATTCGGTACTAGTACCCGGTATTATTTGCTTATCTCTGACCACGGGTTTCATACGAACAACATCATTAACATACAACTTTTTTGGTTGATTTTCTTTCGATTGTTTTTTACTGTTTTTTACATTTTTTTTTGTTCTTGTTAGTGGTTCCGCGTGCAACGCACTCGTAGTGATTTACAAACACATGTAAACACAGAGTAAAGAATAAAAGAAGTTCGCCACAACACGGCTAGGGTGATAAACCTAGTTTCATGAAAATCATTGGTAACAGATAACATATTTTTCCGTCCCTTACTTGGTTTTAGTTTTGCAGTAGTGGGATTAACTTTATGGTGGTATAAAGCACAATATCTAAAAAAATTGGCAGACCTTACACGTAGAACCATTAATATTTTGTTATATTTATCTCGTTCATAGCACTCCTTGCACTAATATGAGTGAAAATATTAAAGATATGTTTCAAGAAACATAACATTTGATCATCTGATTAAAAAAAAAGGGACAATTCTTTGAAACTTTTTACGTTCCACTGTAAAACCTTTTTACTTTCCGCTCATTCAAATTTACATTCCAGTCATTCAAATTTTGTGTTTCAACTTCTGAATTACGTTCCATTCATTCAGCAACATTACTTTGCAAACCTTTTTAATCTAGTCCAAATCGAACCTTTTTACCAATCACCAATTCGTTTTTATGGATGCACTCCAAGTGTTTGATTAAATGCCTATGCTTAAATTTTGGTTTTTTACATCCAAATTTTGTGTCTCAACTTGAATCGTGATTTATTTAACCTTAATGGCACCCCTTCTACACCTTTGAGTGGCTCCTGGCCATGTCCGTTTCGTATGTTTCATTGTTGCCCGGATGGTAAAGTGGGAAATAAGGGGATTTCTTGGTTGATCTCTCATCTCAAGAGGTTGCACCTTTCTAGTGATGAGCGTAGAAGTGCGTTGCGTGAGGTTATTTCTACAGACCATGGGTTGTTCAAGGACGTAGAAGGTACTTTGAAGTTTTTTGGCCAACGGATGTGCGAGAAGTGTTTGAGTATACATGCATTGAGTCGTGCATGCCATCACCCCGATGGGCTTGTCCGTTTTACCAATCGTGATAATGACATAGATAGCTACATTATAGGGATTTCGAGGCCTTCTCCCAAGGCGCAGGTGACCAATGTTCATGAGTCGTTCATGTTGGATACCGTTCTACTAGATCGTGTCTTTAAAGCACCCGTTGTCACCGTGAAGAGCATCCCTCATAGTTGTATGTTGGCTTTCTCTCAGGCGTTGAAAACCGCTCTCTACAAAGTGGTTGCCCAACCTAGATCCATTGAAGCGTGGGTTAGGTTGTTCCTTCTTCCTCGCTGCACTTTGCAAGTGGTCAGACCAAAAAATAGGCAAGAAAGAAGGTCTGGGAATAGGAAGGCTTTGCAACAAAGATCAATTCTGAATTCTTTAGCCACATGGGGGAAAGAAGATGGTATCTTTATGTTAGTTAAAAATATATTTGATAGTCCTACGGTGGGGTCTCTAGGTCAAAGAGGTGTTGATAATCCTGAGGAGAGTACTGTTAGTAATACCAATGTTAGGCAGTGTCTTCGAAAGGTTGCTGATGGCCACTTTACAGCTGCAATGAAGGTGTTATATTCATCCGGTGTTGCTCCGTACAATGATAATACTGTACAGGCTTTAGAGGCTAAACACCCGTACAGAGAACCTCCATCTATGCCAGGTACTATATATTCTGAGCCTCCCCTTGTCACAGAGGTGGATAATGTTCTTTGCTGCATTAAATCATTTCCTAAAGGAACCTCATGTGGGGGATGGCTTGAGGGCACAACACATTTTGGATGCTTTATGTGGAGAGGGGTCTGTTATTACCACTGATCTCTTATGCGCTATCACTGCGGTAGTCAACTTATGGCTAGGGGGAAATGCCCATCGTGTTTGGCAGAGTTTGTCGCATCTGCTCCCCTTACACCGCTTTTAAAACCTGACAATGGGATTAGACCTATTGCAGTGGGTACTATATGGAGGAGTTTGGTTTCCAAGGTTGCTATGAAGGGTGTTGGTAAAGAAATGACCAAATACCTTAATGATTTTCAGTTTGGGGTCGGCGTGTCGGGTGGCGCTGAGGCCATTTTACACAGCGTCAATAGGGTTCTAAGTGAACGTCACACGGATGGGTCTCTTGCAATGCTTACAGTAGATTTTCTAATGCTTTTAACCAGGTGGATAGATCAGCCTTACTACGTGAGGTCAGGATGAGGTGCCCCTCTATTTCTTTGTGGGTGGAATTTCTATATGGGCAGCCAGCAAGATTGTATCTTGGAGATGGGCACATTTGGTCTACCACGGGAGTTCAGCAAGGGGACCCATTGGGACCACTTCTTTTCGCTCTTGTTTTGCACCCCCTTGTGCATCAGATTAGAGACAAATGCAAGCTTCTCCTTCAGGCTTGGTATCTTGATGATGGGACTGTCATTGGAGGTTCAGAAGAGGTGGCTAGAGTGTTGGACATCATTAGGGTGTCGGGTCCAACATTGGGTCTTGAACTTAATATTAAGAAAACTGAGCTATTTTGGCCTTCTTGTGATGGTAGCAAGTTTCGTGAAGGGTTATTTCCTAAGGATATCGGGAGGCCATTAATGGGGGTGAAGCTTCTTGGGGGAGCTGTTAGTAGAGTCGCAAGCTTAATTAGGGGGTTGGCAAAGAAAAGAGCTGCTAAGGTAGTAGATTTGATGCGTCTTCTACCGAAATTAGGTGACCCGCAGAGTGAACTACTCTTGCTTCGATCCTGTATGGGCATTGCCAAACTTTTCTTTGGCTTGAGGACATGCCAACCTGTACGTATGGAAGATGCAGCGTTGTTCTTTGACAAAGGTTTGCGTGAGGCGATCGAGGAATTGGTGGTTTGTGGAGGTCCTTTCTTTGGAGACCTCCAGTGGCGACTTGCTTCTTTACCTATTAGGTTTGGAGGTTTGGGGTTGTATTCGGCTGTAGAGGCTTCATCCTACGCTTTTGTGGCATCGAGGGCCTAATCGTGGGTGCTACAGGACCACATCTTAAGAGACAGTGGCATATGCGGTATGGATTCTGATTATGTTTGTGCTTTGGCTTGTCTTCGTGATACGATTCCAAGCTTTGACTTCAGCGGTTTCACTAATAAGGACACCGCCCCCCTAAAGCCCAACATGCATTGGCGAGTGCTCTTTTTAGTAAAATTGTCCACGAAATCGAAGTGCAGTTTGACTTGACCGTTAGACAAAAAGCCGTTTTTGAGTGTCTCCGAGCACCACATGCACAAGATTTTCTTCTTGCTATACCTATAGATGGGCTAGGCCAGCATATGTCGCCGGTGGAGTACCGTACTATCCTTAAGTATCGCCTCATGATTCCTTTATTCCCAGTTGATGAGGTATGCCCAGTTTGTCATAAGGCATGTTTGGATTCTTTTGGTGAGCATGCGGTTCATTGTAGAGAACTCCCGGGGTTCAAATACCGACATGATTTGGTTAGGGATGTCCTTTTCGACATATTCAGGTGCGCTGGTATTTCTGCTAAGAAAGAGGCGCCCGTTAATTTCTTAACAGACCCGTTGGAAGGGAGATCTACCCTTCGACCAGCTGACATTCTGGTCTTTGGATGGGTCGGAGGAAAACACGCCTGTGTGGATCTAACAGGGGTTTCGCCGCTTGTGGGCTTAGGGAGTAGTGTTTTCACAGTGGGTCAGGCTGCTTTAAAGGCTGCTTCGGATAAAGTGATCAAGCATGAGAAAGCGTGCCTTGACAACCAGCACATGTTTATCCCATTTGCTTTTGATACTTTCGGTTTCCTGGCGCCAGAGGCTGTGGACCTACTTAGTCGAGTTCAAAGGGTCATGCATAGTAATGTTATGACCCCGAGATCTATGGACGTAGTTTTTTAAAAGGCTTAGTTTTGCTATTCAAAAAGGGGTAGCGGTGCAGCTTGTTGCCCGTTTACCAACTATCTCGATGTAAATTTTTATATAATATTAATAAAATATATATATGTTTAAAAACCTCCTTTATTGCACGAGTTGAATAAATATAAGTTTATATATTAAATAATAAAAGTTATATCTATAAGAACCATATTGTACGAGTTTAATAAATTTAACTTTATATATCAAATAAAAAAGTTATATCTTTAAAATCACGTGTATTACTCGGGTTGAATAATGTAATATTGTTTACCAAATAATAAATTAATACATCTTTAAAAAACCTCATTTATTACACAGGTTGAATAAATGTAATTTTCTATACTAAATAATAAAAAATATATAATTTTTTTAGTAATGAAAATAAAAATATTTCAATATTAATACAAAGTTTGGTTTTCGTGATAAATAATTTGTTTTATTTAAAAATATATTAAATTAACAATTTAAATTTTAGAATTATATTTTAAATTTAACTTTTTATTTAAAACTTATAAATGTAACGAAGTCTCAATAAATTTAACAATTTATTTAAAACTTGTAAATGTATAAATTATAAATAATATTAGTTAATTTTATTTTAAGTTTCGTAAAATCTATTTGATACCAAACTAAACAAAACGTTCAAATATATAGTTAATATCAAGAGTAAATTACGATTTTGACCCATGTGGTTATATCACTTTTACACTTTAGCCAAAAAATGAATCTTTTAACATCCGAGCCCCCAACATGTTTTTTTCTAACTTTTTTGGCCCCTAACACTAACCCCATCCATTCACTTTTAGGGGCCAAAAGAGTTAGAAAAAAAGACGTTTGGGTCCAAAAGGGTTAGAAAAATAGACGTTGAGGGCTCAGATGTTAAAAGATTCCTTTTTGGGCTAAAAGGGTAAAAATGATATAACCACAGGGGCCAAAATCGTAATTTACTCTAATATCAAATTAGATAACTAAGTTTGAATTTGAAGTAAATAGATAAATATAAAAGTAATAATTAAACTAAATAATATTTAGCAGTAGGATTATCTATAACTAATTAGAAGAGATTAAAATAAAATAATACTTATCCATAAGACATGAACTAATATGATGACACATATCCTAAAGTTGATTTCTTTTATTATAGTAGATTGATACAATTAAACAAAGCAATCGTATTGAACAATAATATAATAATAAATAATAATTAAGAATACAATACCTATCCAGAATACTAGAGGGGTATATGTGCGCGTTGCGGCGTGGGTATATCGCAAACGTCGAACAGATTAGTCCAAGCGGTATGTGATGTGTTAACCATATAAACACGCATGTTTCAACGTATCCGAGTTAACTTAATGTGACCTATATAAACATTGTGATTGGATCAAAACGTAAAGTAAATCGAATTTATACCAAACAATCATAGCGTATTATATGTGATCCGACCAACTCGAATTTATACCGTCAAGTCAAAGCGAATTATACGCGACCCAATTCATACGTAGGAAACGTACAAAAGAAAGCACGAAAGCGTGAACCAAATTTACATCGAAAGGTAGACAAACTTGAATTTTTTTTATTGGGATAACACCCATACGTTGCGGTGGGTGTGAACCCACTCTATTCGATGCATAGCAAAGATAGGAAGAAACGCAAAAAAAACAGTGTTAATTTTTTTCTATTGAATTTCTCAAAAGCTATATAACTAAAGAATTAAATCTTAACTTAAAAAAAACAAAACGTTCAGTTGATTCAAATGAAAAAAATATGTGTATAGATAATAAAGAGGTTCCACAAGTAAGTGATCTCTCCTTAATATAAAAATTGAATAAAAGTAACGAAGGAAAAAAAAAGAATAAAACACTAAAAATGAAAACTTAAAGAAGCAAAAACAGAAAAGAAGAAGGATAATTAGATTACATAAAAAAAACTAAAACAGGCTAAACCTGGATTCGAACCTATGGTTTTGTGTGCAAATAACAACGTCCTAGCCAACTGTGCTACTTCCCATTTAGTTACAATTTTGTTTTCATGCATATATATTAAAGAACAAAGTCGCTGGGTTGATGTGATATCCACTGACTTTGTCTTTTAAGTCTTTACTAGTAATAAGATTCGCGCGCGTTGCGGCGCGGGTACATTGTAAACGTTGAACGGATTAGTCAAAGCCATGGTTGTAAAAGTCCCGACTAGGCTCCGATTACTCCCCGAGTACTCACTACAAGGTAGGTTGCCGAGGCACGAGTACTCTTCTCCCAGGCCAATTACTCCCCGAGTACTCCCGAATACTCCCGAGTACCTCCCGAGTACTCCCGAATCCGACTAGGGAGCGCCTAGCGACTTTTGCAACCATACTCAAAGCGTTATGTGATGCGCTAACCTTATGAAAACACGCGTTTCGACGTATCCGGTTGAACTCAACGTAACATATAGCTGCATTGCGATTGGATCAAAACATAACGCAAATGGAATTTATACCGTACAATCATAACGTATTATACGTGACCCGACTAACTTGAATTTACACCGTTAAATCAAAAACTCTCGAGGGGTCAAAGTGATATTTTACAAAGTTCATAAAAAGTTACGGGATTAAAAATTACATTTCCTAAACTTAAGGAATAAGATGGGGTAATAATGAGATTTGACAAAGTTGGGGTAAAAAGGAAACTATGGCAAAGTTGGGGGTATAAAGGACACTACCACAAAGTTGGAGGGTAAAAAAGCAAACTACTTAATAAGACCCGTGCGCGTTGCGGCGCGGGTACATTGCAAACTTCGAATGGATTAGTCCAAGCGTTATGTGATGCACTAACCTTATGAAAACACGCGTTTCGACGTATCCGGTTGAACTCAACGTAACATATAGTTGCATTGCGATTGGATAAAAACATACGCAAATCGAAATATAACGTACAATCATAACGTATTATATGCGACCCGACTAACTTGAATTTATACCGTCAAGTCAAAAACTCTCGAGGGGTTAAAGTGACAACTTACAAAGTTTATAAAAAGTTATGGGGTTAAAAATTACATTTTCTAAAATTAAGGGCTAAAGGGGGGTAGTAATGAGATTTGACAAAGTTGGGGGTAAAAAGAAAACTATGACAAAGTTGAGGGTATAAAGGACACTACCACAAAACTAAAGGGTAAAAAGCAAAATAATTGTATGGTCGGTGGCTTTCTACTTTAAGGGGCTGTTTGGCTAAGCTTATTTTAGTGACTTATTTACTTTTTGAAAAGTTAAAAGGTGTTTGGATTAGGTTATTATGTGAGAGGAATAAGTAAATAAGTCATTCTATTATGACTTATTTGCTTTTCAAATAAGCAAATAAGTAAATAAGTCATTCCAATAAGCTTAGCCAAACAGCCCCTAAGATGTTACAAGTTAATCTTAAAGATTTAACTACAAGGATGCAGGTCAAACTGGGTTAGAATTTTCAAAATCATCTCCTGTATTCAAATCTATAAAACCTCCAAAATCACTTCATTAATAGATATTCTGTTTGAAATAATATAGTTTTTTTGTAATCATGTTTTATTGCTTATATCATTAGAAACTTGTATAAAGAAAGTGTTATGTCAAACCGTTCACGTATATGGTTATATATGGGTTGGTTTGGGTTATGTTTTATCTAAAATGAGTCAAATAAAAATGCAGCTGAAAAGGGAATGTGTCAAACAGGCTGGAAGTTGTTCAAAGTGTGTTTTTATGCGCTTAAAAGTTACCATTTTCACTTGAACTTGTTTTGACCCATTACCCAAGCTGTCCGACCCACCCATTTCACGACCTTTATATTGGAGGCTGGTGGTTAAATTGTAAAGTTTATCGCATCCATGATTTGCAATCCAAAAAGATCGAGTGTGTTCTTACGTGTTTCGACAGTCAAGTTACCAATATATGTACCACTTCCAACAATATATTAAAATTTATTTGTTTTAAGAGTGGCTGAGCATCCTCAAGGAATGATGATGGAAGTGATAGCTATAACATTTGAAGCCTTTTTCTCCCAGTTAACATAATTTTCTTGTTTGTAATTTGACTTGATGTATTTAAGTAATGTTTAATAAAGATATATGCATTTTTAACATGCTTTAAATTCATTTATTTATTTTTCTTGATAAATTTTTATTAAACTCCTGATATACCCCAGAATTCATCTTGCATGGTGAGCATGAACTTAATGATAGTAAATGACCATTTTAGCCGTTTGTCTGTCTGTCCAAAATCATTAGAATGATTGTTTTATAAGCGCTTATAATGTAAATACTGAACGACAAAGAATTATATAAATTAGTGACATATACTTGACTAAACTACTACATCATCATATATAAAAAATTATATGCAATCAATGCAATATTGTTATATAAAAATAAGAAATATAAAACTTTGATTATTGACAGCGACAATGGTTCCGTTTGAGCCTCGAGACCGAGTCTCTCTCTCCCTTCCCACCACCATTGCAGTCGCTTGCTTCATCTTTGTCGGAATCGAAGGCGCCAAAACACCCTTTTTATGTTCTTTAAGGAGCACCGCCGTGTGAGCAATGGGCCAATGGTTAACACCTTGTCCTATGATCTCCCTCGGCCCCTACCAAAACCACCGCCACGTCCACCACCACCACGAAAACCACCACCTCTGCCACCTCTTGGAGCACCTCTACCACGGAAAGAACCTCCACCACGGCCACCACCTCTACCACCCCCATGTACGCCATCTCTTCCACCTGCTGCTCCCCTGTAAAATCAAAGTCTAAACATAGAAAACCAAATCAATATATCATCAAGTCATTAACATGAATAAAAACATATGATTTGCAAGGGTGTATGCTCAAATTCTTGATCCTGGGTCAAGAAGCATTCAAGAATCACATGATGACATTGCTCATTAGTTTTAATATTACAATATGGTAACATCCAGATAAGTGTATTCAAAAACTGTGAAAGCCGACCAAACCAAAGCAAGTCAGCCACTCTAAAATAAGTGTTCAAACCGCGAAACCAGTAAAACCGCCAGATGTTTTGTAGTCAACCATTCGGTCTAGATTTTTTTTTGTCAAAACCGACCCACAGTAAACACCCCTAGATGAAACAAAATGAAGATCACAACTAACAAAACATGCTTGGGCTGCGGAAGAAAGAGCGCCAGAGGCAAAAGCTTCGTCGGATCAATATAAAACTTATCACCAGCCGCATACGAAGTCGCTATAATCCCTTCCAAGATTTTAACAGAAAAGAACTACAAAATTTCGACAACAAACATAAAACACGCACATCAGCAGAAAGCCCCGATTCATAAAATCACACCACAAAATATACTCACATATTCATTAATTGGACCAAATATTCATTAATTGGACCAAATATTCATTAATTGGACCAAATATTCATTAATTGGACCAAATATCTCGTCAACTTTACAAATCTGAGTCTTATTCGGAAGATAAATCGGAGCGTTAAAGTACGGTATCTTCTCATTAGTGAGCTGCGTAACCGCATCTTCCTCACAAGCATGAACAAAAGATAAAACCTCTGCATAATTAGCAATCAAGTTGTGTTTAAATGTGCATAATTAACAAAAGATGAAACCTCTGCATAAAGATGAAACCTATGAAAAAATGATGAATACGAACCTACGAATTGCTCCGGTGGACCTTCATTGAACCGGTCGCCGCCGAAGCGGCCACCACCGTTGCGTCCGCCACGGCCTCCGCCGTCCCTGCCGACCCTGAAACCGCCGCGTCCGCCACCTCTGCTACCGAATCCGCCGGCTGTGTCAAAGTATAAAACAGCAAGCAAAAAAGAGAGACTAAAAATTGAATCAAAGGATAGGACGAGTATTGTCGGTGGCAAAACGCCACCGACTTTGTGTTTTAAGATATAAGATAATACAATTAAACAAAGCAATCGTATTGAACAATAATAATAATAAATAATAATTAAGAATACAATATCTATCCAGAATACTAGAGGGGTATGTCAGTATGTGGTTAACTTTATAGCGTACTAAATTCCTATTTAGCATAAAGGTGGGACACAAGTGGAGTGCCACTTCAGCACTTGGGCAAATAATATTAATTTATTTTCTATACCGTGACGTATTGCACTGATATCGTATGAAAAAAATCGGTAGCGATACAGTAGTGAGCTATTCTCGCAATTGAATATATATTTTTTTTGTCATAAGCTGTATTGATCGTTGATTCGGTACGAGTATCGTTTACAATTTTTTTTAAGGGCTAGACTTTAACCTAATTTGTCACATAGATTTTCAATCACCAAGTCAAACTTACATAAGGATAGCAGGCAGACGGGCAACAAATTGCGCCGCCATCCCCTTTTGAATAGAAAATCCTAATCTACTAAAAACAAAGCCCCGCCCCTGAGGGGTCGAAAAGTTGCTATGGACAACACGCTGAACTCTAAAATTTAGTCTCATGTACGTTTCATTATTAACCTCAATATACTAGTTTAGAAAACTTTGGGCTATAAACAACACTAAATCCATTTCAAAGGGTGTCATAGAAAACTCCCCACACAACTAAGTACTAAAAACGCAAATAACTCCAAAGTACATCATCATCACACCGGCAAATCGAAGATCCGGAAGAGGACACAGGGATCTTAGAGTGCACGTAAGCACACAGAATCCAAACCCGGACGTGTTGATACGAATTAACCAAATTGCAAATCATCCTTCACGTCCGTTAAAACTCGTAATTGCAGCGAAGATTATCGCTTACCGGCTCCATTTTCAGTCAAAAACACGAAATTATTCGGTGAGCGATTATTATTCGTCTGCGGCGTAGGGTTTATGACCTCTTAGACGACTTCAATAAGCTCCGATTTCGCGAAATTCAGTTGAAATTTTGACCTAATTTAGTGTTTATTGTAAGTTTCTGAATCTATGTGATGTTATTGCATTCAACGAATTTGGATATGGTTACTGATTCATCTGTACAGATTGTTAGTTTGTGTGTAGGTTGAAATTTCGATTGTGATTTGTGTTTGAATGTTTATCGGTCAAATAGCTAAACTAATCGGTGAGCGTAGGGTTTATGACTTCGTAGAAGGCTTCAAAAAGCTCTGATTTCGCGAAATTCAGTTGAAATTTTGCTCTAAATTAGTGTTTATTGTAAGTGCCTAAATCTATGTGGTATTGTTGTTAAGGAATTTGGATATGATTGCACTTTTTAGCTGTTTAGATTGTTGATTTGTGTTTGAACGTTTTTCTGTCAAAACGCAATTTTAATCGGTGACGGTAGGGTTTACGACTTCATAGAAGGCTTTAAAATGCTCCGATTTCACGGAATTCAGTTGTAGTTTTGCTCTAATTTAGTGTTTATTGTTAGTTTTTGGATCTATGTGGTATTGTGTTTAAGGTATTTGGATATGATTGCGCTTTTAGCTGTTTAGGTTGAAATTTTGATTGTGATTTGTGTTTGAACGAGTCGAAAAGCAAAATTAATAGGTGAGCATACTTCAAACATATCCAGTTTCTCAAATTTCAGTTGAAATTTTGACCTAATTTAGTGTTTATTAATTATTGTAAGTGCCTAAATCTATGTGTATTGATTTCAAGGAATTCGGATGTGATTGCAGTTTTCAGCTGTTTAGATTGTTGATTTGTGCGTAGGTTGAAATTTCGCCCCAGTTTGATGTTATTGTGAGTGCCTAAATCTATGCGATATTGTATTTAAGGAATACGGATATGATTTCAGTTTTCATCTGTACAGATTGTTAATTTGTGTGCAGGTTGAAATTTCAATTGTGATTTGTGTTTGAGCGTTTTTCAGTCTTAATTTTTCTCTAATTTAGTATTATTGTAAGTGCTTAAATCTATATATAGATGTGATTGCACTTTTCAGCTGTTTAGATTGTTAATTTGTGTGTAGGCTGAAATTTCGATTGTGATTTGTGATCTGTGTTTGGATGTTTTTCAGTCTTGATTTTGCCATCATTTAGTTTTATTGTAAGTTCTTAGATCTATGTGGTATTGTATTTAAGGAATTCGGATATGATAGCACTTCTCATCTGTACAGTTTGTTAGTTTGTGTGTAGGTTGAAATTTCGATTGTGATTTGTATTTGAACATTTTTCTTAATTTCGCCCTAGTTTGGTGTTATTGTAAGCGCCTAAAACTATGTGATATTTTATATAAGGAATTCGGATACATTGCACTTTTCATCTGTACTGATTGTTAATTTGTGTGCAGGTTAAAATTTCGACTGTGATTTGTGTTTGAACATATTTTATTGGATCAGCCGTTGATTTTTTGGAAGCAGATGATCATTTTTAAGGATTCAACTGCTGAGGCGTAGGGGACAATTTATGTGTGGAGTTAGAGATGGATTTGGTAGCGAGTTGCAAGGTATTATTTCAACTTTGACATTTTTGCATACAGGATGGTTTTTAGTGTGTCCTTTGCTTAATCTGGAGTATAGCAATAGGTTGTGTGGTCAATCACCTCCCCTTTGTGTTTATGTATGGCGTACAGGATAATAGTGAGTTAGTGACATGTTTTATTAAAGTTCGAAAACAATAATTGGATTGGTGTGCAGTTATTTACTGAAGTAAATGGACTACCGAGTGTGTAAAAACTATGCAGTTTTAGCGGTCCAAAATTAAATAGAAGTCAAGGTCAAACTATTTCAAATTGAACTGCTGTACATATCAAATTATTCGATATATATGACTTGTGTAAATTGTAAAGCAAACCATGCAACTGCCTGTTGCATTGTTTATATGTTTATTTATTCAGGAAAATTTACACATGCTTAAAACAACTTTTTCAACACTAAAGGCGAGAACTTTGGTGCATTATCATACATATACACGCTTCGAATTTCTTCCAGGTGCAATATGTTTATTTTCATCTGTTCTCTGTTGTGTAGGAAAAATTGTCACATTTTCGGATAAGAGAGCTGAAGGGGATCCTCACCCAACTAGGTCTCTCCAAGCAAGGAAAGAAGCAGGTCAAATTGGGTTTTCAATGCCTTTTGTTTGTTATTACATCAACCGTTTTAATTTGCGTAGGTTTCAGATTTGTATGGCATGCTATGGGGTTTCTGCTACCAATTTCATCTTTATAGTAGGTGCTGTAGTAGGGATGGGATCAGTATAGTATCCATACCCGTACCAATCAAATTAGAACAAAACTGGGTACCGAATACCGCAAAAAGCGCGCGCCTAGGCGCAAAAACATGGTTTAGTTGATTGTTGCCACAAAAATCTTAAGTATATCGTCAAAAGCGCGCGCCTAGGCGCAAAAACTGCCTCACGCGGGCCCGGGTTTTCAGAGCTGCATTCGTGTCCGCAGGACGTGCGGGCACGCACGAGTTCAACCAAATTCCAGCTCAGAAACCCATTTTTGCACCCCCCTTGCGCGCCGGTAGGACGTGTGGTAAAACATGTCATAAAGCTACAATGGAGTAGTAAAGGCTTTACCTTATAAACAACCACTCACTTTGTTCCCACACCAATGTAGGACAAAGTATTTACCACCTTTTGAGACTTTTATTCACACACCCAAAACTTACCACATATAAGTCCTAAACTTTTGCTACTAAGTATTAGCTACATGATCTTAAATGGCATATATAGTTTTTTTAATTTTATATGTGGATCTTATTTTATTTTCAAAGCATAACATATTTTTTTTTCTCTATTTGCGCTTTTCTTAAAAAAGCCCACACTTTTTTGCGCCTTGCGTCTTTGACAACATAGCTGTTTGTTCGGAGTTTTGGTTCCACAGGCAATGGGTCAATCAGGTTGTTATATCTTGTTTTGCTAAACGTTAAATTATCATCAACATCTGCTTACTCTAGGCTGCTGCTCATGTATATAAGGTGTTTTGGTTTGATTTCACATGTGAATGTACTTCTTGTGTTGCTCAATAGTATCGTTAATGTCGCTAACAAAGTTGACATCACTTTTAACTAGCAATATCTTTTGTTTCTGTATTCATGCCTTAGATATGATCCTGTGAATTTGTTGATTAAAGAATTACATTTTTATTCTCTCTCTCTCTTGTTCCTGTAGGATCTGATTGACCGTATAATAGCTGTTCTCTCCGATGAACGCGGTATGTTACTCCGTTATCTTATTCTGCATAGTTTTTACTTTTTACTTTTCTTTATACGTTACTGAAGTCGGTTACAGTGGCTGTGGAGCTAAGTAGTTAATGTGGTAAAATATCGGATATCGGTCAAGGACCGATATTTGAGGTATCGGTTATTGCCTCATCGGGGTGGGATATTGGTCTGACATCGGTATTTTAATATATTAAAATACCGATATCGCACCAATATCCCACCCCGATAACTGATACCTCAAATATCGGTCCTTGACCTTCCTGGAAAAATTGACTTTGTAGCCAACTCCCACCATCTATAGGGTCTATATCTATACTATATATAATTGCATAAGACGAGACATTTTAAGATACCCAAAAGTTAAGAACCTTTTTTTTACTTTAATGCATAAGGTACAACCTAAAATGAGGGTAAATTAGTCTTTCAAACACTAATTACACTTTAATCCCCTCGTCTCAGTTACACCTTAATTCCATCATCTTTAACAAAGTTATAGATAATTACTTAGGGGCTGTTTGTTTACCTCTTACTGAGGCTCTTAATGGTTCAGACCTCTTACTGGTTCAGCGCTTAATGGTTCAGACTGTTTGTTTCACAAGCAGATGTCTGAATGGTTCAGACATTTGCCTCTGAATGGTTAAGATTTATACAGAGTCTGAATGGTTAAGACCTCTAGTCTGAATTGGTCAGACATTTGTCTCTGAACGGTTAAGCATTATAGAGGCTCTTAATGGTTCAGAGCTCTTACTTTACTGGTTCAGCACTTAATGGTTCAGACCTCTTACTGGTTCAACACTTAACCATTCAGATGTTGCCAAACAGCCCCTTAGTAGTTACACTTTATCCCCTTATAAAAAACTAACTACCCCCACAATTTTTAAACGGTCATAACCTTTTTGTACGTTAACATTTAAAAAAAATTACACCATAAAAACGAGTATTTTATTCTCTTTAATTTGAGTATAGTACTACTATAGTTTTTTAAATTAAAAAAAAGTTGATATCTTACGTGATTAAGAGTGTCTAAGGATAAGCAATAACTGAATCGTTAACCGAAACCGAACCGAAAACAGATGAAACCGAACCGAAATCAACAAAAAAAATTTGAGTTATTTGAAAACCAGTTAACCGAAACCCGAATTAACCAAAACCGGTTATGGATTTTTTGTACCCTCATGTTACCAAAATTAACCGAACCGAACCATTCATATTTTCATATCTCTAGCTTTTATGCCTTCAGGTCATGTATTTCATATTTTATACCTCCATTTTATGTACTTATACTTCCATTTCATGTTTTTATACCCCAATTTCATTTAATTCTAAGCAAAAGTTTTAGCCCAAGCATAGTTGTTAATGGCGAATAGAGACAAATAGCGATAAGGTACCTATATGCTACATAGCAAATAGCGATACACTAGAAAAAAATTAATTTTTTTTATATGTATATAATATATCAAAAGACTTTGATATATATGCTATTTTACATGTATATTTAACAAATTCCTAAAATCCAGCTATTTTGTAGCTATATTTAATTGCCATTTATATTAAAAAAGCAAATAAAATAAAATAAAATAAAATAAAAATTAAAGGCTGCTGTCTATCGCTACAGATCATATAGCGAGCATGGACCTGTACGCCACACTATTTGCTATAGCGTGAGCCGAAGTTTGTTTTTGCCTATTAACCCAAATTAAGTGAATCAAACAAATACCATCAATCTAACTATTAACCGAAAACGGATTGGTTAATAAAATAGACTAACCGATGGCTTCGGTCTCGGTTGAGGATAATAACCGAACCAACCGAACAATGCACACCCTAACAATGCATCGTGCAGGCACCCTTCTAGTATATGTATATATATGTGTGTGTGTGTATACACATATGGTCCATTGAAATGGCTCGTGAATGTCATTTTCTGATGAATTCATTCTAGGTTCCAACTTTTCTTTTGTATGCATGAGCTACCTGTGTATGTTGCTTTTATTTACCACTTGTGGTGAATAACGGACTTTGTACTTGTATTTCATGCTGTGCAGTTTCAGGAATGTGGTCCAAGAAAAACGCTGTTGGGAAGGAAGAAGTTGCCAAATTAGTCGATGACATTTACAGGTGTGCATATCTTTACACTGATTATTCCTGCAATCTTGTGTAATATCACAAACTGGTGGTTCATATCATATAATATTCGTCAGTTATGCTTCCTATTCATTTCGTTTTGACATGTCACCTTTTTCCCTTGCCACAAGGAAACTGCAGGATTCGGGGGCAACTGAGCTGGCATCAAAAGGTCACGGTGTGTCAGATAGTAATAACACAAAACATAAAGCAGAAATCGAAGTCCCTCATCGGGTGGAAAAAGTCCGTTGCCCCTGTGGTAGTTCATTGAAAACTGATTCAACAATTGAGGTTTCAGACTTTAAGCATCCCTTTCTTTATCTTTTTCGCGTAATATGTTCTTCTAGGATGATATTGGTTGTTTGGGTGGCTTTAAATTCGTTAAAAATTCTCTTCTTCAGTGTGAAGATCCAAGATGCAATGTTTGGCAGCATATTACTTGTGTTATTATCCCGGAGAAACCCATGGAGGGTATTTTACCAACACCTCCCCCAAAATTTTATTGTGAAATTTGTAGGCTTGGTCGTGCAGATCCGTAAGTTATCAATCTTTTGATATAATGTTTACGTATTTGTTTGATCTGATCATGATTTTTCCAAAAGAAACATGATAGTGTTTGCAGTTAGGATAGTATTGGCACCCTTCTATTTATGTCCAAGCTTCTTACTTATTTTTCTTCTTACTTAAGTGCGCCATCTATCTACTTTCTTTTTGTTTGTGTACACACGCAAGTAAAACAGGCTAACATGACTGCTTAATAAGGAACGATGACTGATGCATTAGCTATTAAACATTCAGGTTCTGGGTTACAGTGGCACATCCGTTACTTCCTGTGAAGATGGTTATCGTAAATGCCCCAACAGATGGGTGAGTCTCATTCTTTGTTCTTTTGTTTTTAAAACGCACGTTGATGAAGTTTGCAGATCTTTGTTTTACATATTTTTAAAGTGATTTGACATGGATATTAAGCAGTTACAAAAGCTCTTTAATGCATATCTAAGAATGTCGCTATTTAGATAACATCCGTCATATGTTTCAGTGCAAATCCAATGCAAAGTGTTGAGAAAACTTTTCAACTTACAAGAGCAGACAGGGAGTTGTTGGTGAAACCCGAGTATGATGTGCAGGTTAGTCATATTAATTTTTCTTTTAGTTATTGCAGATAAAAACTTTGATGATCTTTTTTGTTATATATGCAGGCTTGGTGTATGCTTCTGAATGACAAGGTTTCTTTTAGAATGCAATGGCCACAATTCGCAGAGCTACAAATCAATGGTATATTTTAATATTTTATCTTGTTCCATTCACTTGGTAGAACATGATACGGAGAAAACTTGAACTTACCGCTTTCTTCTTGTTTAATTTATCTAATAGGAGTGCCTATGCGTGCAATAAATAGACCTGGTTCTCAGTTACTAGGAGCCAATGGCCGTGATGATGGTCCTATTGTAAGTTTAAGCCTTTGTAATTAAGCGTTAGTTATGAGCATGATATTCGGAAAGTTATCCTATTAGTTTTTGTCTTTTGTCAGATCACACCATGTACTCGAGATGGAATCAATAAAGTTACCGTAACATGCTGTGATGCTCGGGTGTTCTGTTTCGGTGTTCGGATTGTGAAAAGGCGCACAGTTCAACAGGTTTATTATGTTATGTATTATGGGCCTAGAATGTGATGCTAGTGTAAGTTTAATTATTTTAAGCATTTCTTTACACCTGTTCTGTTGTGTTGCCTATTCTACCGCAATAGATTCTCAATCTTATACCCAAAGAGGCTGATGGTGAGCGATTTGAAGACGCCCTTGCACGTGTTCGTCGGTGTGTAGGAGGTGGTGCCGCCACAGAAAATGCTGACAGTGACAGTGATCTGGAGGTTGTTGCTGAAAATATATCTGTTAATCTACGCTGCCCTGTAAGTAACACCTTTTCTGTAATCTTTATTTTTGGCTATTTGCCTTTAATGTTTTCTATTTGAACTAATTTGGTAAATATTTGTCTTTTATGCTGCAGATGAGTGGTTCAAGAATGAAAATTGCTGGAAGATTTAAACCTTGTCTTCACATGGGCTGTTTTGATCTTGAAGTGTTTGTGGAAATGAATCAACGGTCTCGTAAGGCAAGATAAGAAGACATTTTATAAATTCATAATATAATTTGTGTATTCAATTCTTAATATATTTTCTTTTTTTTGGCAGTGGCAATGCCCTATTTGTCTCAAGAACTATGCTTTGGAGAACGTCATTATCGACCCATATTTTACTCGTATCACATCTAAGGTGGCATGCGGGAATACATCTCTGATTTCATTTTTTACACTTTAACGATATACTAACGAGATGTTTTTATTTTTATTTATTTTCTTTTTAAGATGCGTAATTGTGGGGAGGATGTGACCGAAATCGAGGTGAAGCCAGACGGTTCATGGCGAGCAAAATCAGACGATGACCGAAGGAGTCTAGGTGATCTAGGGCAGTGGCATTCACCCGACGGCACTCTTTGTGTCCCCATGGAAGTCGAGTCAAAACCGAAATTAGAACCTCTAAAGCAGGTCAAACATGAAGGTGGTTCGGAAGGTCATAACACAGGATTAAAACTCGGAATGAAAAAAAATAAAGACGGACTTTGGGAAGTCAGAAAACCCGAAAATATGCATTCACTTTCTTCCTGTAGTAAGCTACCGGAAACCGTTATGAACAACGGTCATCATAAATCTATTCCTATGAGCAGCAGTGCGACCGGCAGCGGTAGAGACGGTGAGGCTACTAGCGTCAATCAGGAGGGTGGTGGTTGTGGGCGGTTTGACTTTTCTATCCCTAACGGGACTGAGCTTGATTCCCTCTCGCTCGGTGTTGACCGTAACCATATGGGTTCGGCAGGCAGGGATGCAGACGTTATCGTTCTCAGTGATTCAGAAGAGGAAACCGAGAACCTAATTCCTTCGGGACAAATTTATAACAACAATGATGATAATAATAATAATAATCCAGATGTTGAACGGGTTTCTTTTTCTAGTCATCAACTTGTTATTCCTGAGCCACCTCCCGAACTGGGTCTTTTTAACGCGGATGATTTCGACGTTCCGTTTTGGTCTTTACCTCCTAGTAATCAGTGTGAGCCGAGCTTTCAGTTATTCGGTTCCGAAGCGCACCCGACAGATACGTTACTTGACTTACATAACGGTCAGTTCGGTTCCACATCAATGAGTGTCGGAACCTTCTCATTGGCTGGTGAAACTTCCATGGGTTCTGGTTCTGGTTCTGCACCACTTGTTCCTAACTCTTCACATCATCAATCGATGAATATCAACAATGAGTTGGTTGATAACCCGTTGGCTTTTGGTGATGACCCTTCACTGCAGCTGTTTCTTCCAACAAGACCATCAGAAGCAGCACAACAGGTTGAGTTGCCAGATCAGCTGCCAGCTATGTCAAACGGTCTTCGTAGTGATGATTGGATATCACTCAGGCTAGGTGGCGGCAGCGGCGGCAGTGGCGTCCATTGTGAACCTGATGCTGCCGCTAATGGGTTAAATCAGAGACCGCAGCCACCATCAAAGCCGCCATCAAAGGACGGTGCATTGGATTCATTAGCAGATACTGGTATTCACTTTTTGTCAACTCTTTTTTTTTTACTTTAATTTTTGGATAGTATCGGTATAAGTGAACTAGATACATACTAGGGTGGCCTCCTTGTTATCCGAAAATTTTCGCTAAACAGGGAACAAGTCAAATGGGTCAAACCATTGGAAAGTCATTCTATTGTAACACATGGACCCTTAATCATTTAATCAAAGATTCAGATTATTATTGGAATAATTGTAGCACATTAATTAATTACAAAAGAGTAAAGTACACGGAGGGTCCCTGTGGTTAACCAAAATTTTGGATTTAGTCCCCAGCTTTTTTAAAGTACATGGATGGTGCCTGTAGTTTGCACTTTGTAACGCATTTAGTCCCCAGCATTTGCCAAAAGTACATGGATGGTCCCTGTGGTATGCACTTTGTAATGCATTTTGTCACTAACGTCTAGTGACTAAATGCGTTACAACGTGCAAATCATTGGGACCATCCGTGTACTTTTTACAAAAGTTAGGGACTAAATACGTTACAAAGTGCAAACCACAATTTTGGTTAACCGCAGGGACCATCCGTGTACAGCTCTTTAACAAAATGTTTTTGACAAAATCATTAGTGGGACAATACAGCATGTACTTATAATGACCTGCTTCAAACATCTAATATATTTGTGTATGTGCAGCTTCATTGCTTCTTGGAATGAGTGATGGTAGACCGGATAAGATAAGTAGGGAAAGATCCGATAGTCCTTTCTCATTTCCTCGTCAAAAACGTTCAGTCAGACCTAGATTATATTTATCTATTGACACAGATTCTGGAGAAGATATATAACCAGCATGGTGTTGACCATTTGACCCGCATTTTTTGCATCAAGTTCATTCTAGAAATATGATGGCTCATAACTCTCCGGTCCGGTGAGCTTCATTTTGATTGTCTTGAGATTTTAACATGTCAATAAGGCATGCATGGTATAGACACTCCTTTTTCCATATGATGAAATTGTAACATTCTAATAGCCCCAATCGCCTGTAAATGTTTTCAACTCTAGTGACTTAATAGAAACAAATGTACCTTTTTCTACCGCACAGAACATGCTTTAAGTTCCATGATTTACGCTTATATGTTTTCGCCTATTTTGCCAGCAACAGGACGTGTAGCCAGTTATCGGGTCACTATTATAATGGGTGCGAATCGACCCGTATGGTTCTGATGGGTTTTCTGCATCTAATATCAATGGTTTCTGTTGTTTCTTATCTTCAATGCCTCCGGCAAAGGGCATGTCAAAATGGGTATGATAGTATGATACTGATAGCAACTATTTATATTGGGTTGAAAAGAATCAAATTATCTAATAAAGCGAACAATGTATAAATGTTAACTCTATTTATTTAATACATCCGAGTATTATGTGTTAAAAAATATATATGGAGGTCTTTTTGGTGGTTTGCTAAATCGGTAATTCGTGGTGTGTTTAAATTCAAGAACAAGTTATGTGTAACAGACTATTTTGTTGGCTGGATTCATTATGGACAGCTTATATGTGACAAGCATCCGATTATGACGTTGAGCTGTTGGCTTGATTCATGATCCGCCATAGGCCCATAGTGCATCTTTAAATCTGGTTGAGGAGAGTGGTGGCACATCAATCGTCAGAAGGGCAAACTCTGTCCACCAGAATGGTGTTAGCCTCAACCTTTTTGTCTACAAGCTCAACGGGCTGCCTCTTCAACATGCAATCTCTGAAGCACGTTGTAGGATAGCTTTAGGTTGGACGTTAGAATCTAGGATATTGGATCCAGATTAGAATTTTTGCACAACGGATGTGGAGGAAGAACAGTGACGTATACAAGTGATGGGTATGCGTGGTTTAGATGTCGGAAACAACTCTAATAAACAAATAAATCTGGGTGAAGGTGAGATTTCGTGCATTTGGGAGTTGACAAAAAGGACATAGGATGAAAAAGGTAGTGACCGCCCATTCGACCCTGGTTTATTTTCTTCGGCTGACCAGTGGTATTTCTCTTTTCACGCATTCATCCCATATCAAGTTATCAACCCATTGATTAATTATTTGGGACCTATAGTCAAAGTTCGTCCATAAATGACCCAAAGTTGTATATTTGAGCTTGAATTGCTGGGTGTAGTTTGGATCGCTGTGATTTAGTGGTGCGCCAAGGGCAAAACGGTATGCAAGGAAGATAGTGGGGTGGGGTTAACATTGCAAGGGGTACCGTGTGGGAACACCCCTCCCTTGACCTTCGGTATTGCAAGATCTTAGGCGAAGCGGTTAGTACACACACTATGGATAAAAAACTGTGAAGGTGGAGTTGATTATTTGGTCTTGGAAATGTGTATTTGTTTTTTTTATCCAAATTCAGAAAATAACATACTGGATGATAGACGTTCCTTTTAAAAATTTGAAAAAAACAAAAATATTGCTGTTTGCTTATCTATCATATAAAGAAAATTGATCACACTTAAAAAGAACAAAATATTAGTCATTTAACATGTTTTTCTAATAAAATTTATAAGAAGGAAATTAATAATAAAGTTATGGTTTATGTAGATACAATCAATATATAAATAAATTTAAGTAAAAAATTATAGGAACTGGATAAACACATAGTTTTTCAGTCATCATTAACTATTATGTAGCACCATAACTATCTTTCAGTCTCACACTATATGTAATCAGTATTATTACAAAGATGTTGGATCATGTACATGACAAAAAAAATCATACGAAGCATGCACGACTAAGAGAGGAGGACAAGTAGCATTGCCTTTTCCTTACGTCTCAACTTCTGCCGTTCTGTTCTTTTTTTTTTTTTTTTTTTTTTTTTTTTTTTTTGTTTTGTGAAGGCCCTAGCGCTTAGCCATTTGTTTTTTTTTTTATTCTCTAGTTTGTCAATAATTATTCTAATATTTTCCAAAAAATGTGTACTTTAGTCTCTATGATTAGAAACTCTGTGAGTTGCTATCATGGTTGTAAAAGTCGTTAGACGCTCTCTAGTCGGTCAACCGGGGAATTGAGAGTATTCAGCCTAGTACTCAGTGAGTATTCGGTCATGTTAAATTATAAAGAAATTAGTTTCTGGAAATTAAATATCTGTCAAAGAACATAAATTTACTAATATTTATAACAAAATACGTGAAAATAATATTCATTCTTTAATTTGATAGACATAGAAATTATGTGTTTTTAAGCCAAACTTGGCCCGAGTTGACCCACTAGAGCCGATTTTAGCCGAGATTGACCGCTTTTGATTGATTCCGAGTATTTAGGCGAAGTTAAAGAAAGTCGTCTTGATAGCCTAGCGACTATAGAGGGCCTGGAGACCTTATTTTACAACAATGATTGATTGCTGTTCAAAAGAAAAACAAGCAACACATGATGACATGACTCATAGTCATAGTTTGTCGTTATAGAAAACGACGTCGTTGGCCCATTCAAAATCATAATTATTCTCCCAATTCAACAATTGATAAAGTGTTTGATCTTCTTCTTCATTTGCGATTACAAGCCCTAGCAGCTGCTGATCATCTTCTTCTTCATCATCATCAAGTAATATTCCTTCTAATCTATATATAATTTGTTGTTCATAGTGCAGTCTGTATGATTTAACACTCACAAATCATCTTACTCTCCACGATCATAATTTGTACAAATTCATCTTCGATTAATCTGAATCTATCAAATTTTGTATCTAGTGTAATAACACTACAAGTTTACTATTTCCAATCCTAACTGCAGATCTTATTGATTGCTAGTTTGATTTACATGATTTGTTCTCTGAATTCAACTTGAAAGTTTACTATTTCTAATCCTAACTGCAGATCTTTTGACCGATTAATGATTTTTGGTCCGACTAGGTGAAATTTCGTCAGTGAAAACCGATTAATCAGCTATTAATCCCGAAACACTGTGTGAATCTGTAGTAGCTAGCTTGTTATCCTGAATAAGTGATAGTTGAAACAGAAATTACCAATTGTAGTCTTTTGGAGGATGGAATCTGTGTTTTAGAAACTGAATTGTTGTTCATTTAATTCATCTTTTGAACTGATTTTGCTACAATTTGAAACAAACATGTAGAATTTCTCCAACTTGTCATTAATATTTAAGGCTTTGAAAAGTAGAGGCCGGTTAACGTACAAAATCCCTTAACGTACATTGCGTACGCGATTTAGAATCAACATGCACAACAACAACAACAACAACAACCACCGTACCCAGTAAATCCCACAACACAACAAAAGCTATTTGTAGGGTCTGGGGAGGGTGGGATGTAGGCAAACGTTACCTCTATCCTTGTGGATAGAGAGACTGCTTCCAGAGAGACCCCCAGCTCCAAAACAAACGGTATACAAACACATAGAACTGTAAAGGTAGAAGTAGAAAGTTACCAAATACAAATTAACGGAAGAAAAATTAAGAAAAGAAGTGGTAAGTAACACAGTAAACTTGAAACAAATATATCATACAGAAACCACATATACCCACGTACCCATGTAAGACCTCCTAAAGTGTCTAAGAAAGTTCACCCTTGAGACCCAAGTAAGATACTACTGTACCCCCCTCTAAAAATCCTTAACCGTAATCTTACGCCTCCACGAACTCCTATCGATATGCGAAATTGGGTTTATAACGTGCGACTTCCATTTGTTTTTTTCACATGCGATTTCCTTTTATTTAACAACATGCGATTTCCAGTTTATTACTCACATGCGATTTCATTTTTTATAACATAACATGCGATTTCCAGTTTATTACTCACATGCGATTTTCACTTTTTATAAACACAACGTGCGATTTACCATCGGGTACGCAATGTACGTTAAGGCAATATACTTTTTCTTGAAAAGTAAGCATGTCAAAAGGCAAATATATATGACATACCCTAGGCAATATATAACTTACATAAGAAGGTGAGGTGTAGGTTTTGACGATATTTTGTCATGTAGCCTAGCGGCACCAAGGTGTATGGAAAAGCAAATGTTAACTGCAAACTTGTTAAGGTTAATTATAATGAGATTTGCTTTTTGGTTGTTTTTCATTCACAGAGTTACATATAACCAACAAGATGTCTGGCCAGGGTCAGCGTTTGAACGTGGTTCCAACTGTTACAGTCCTCGGAGTCATCAAGGCTCGTCTCGTTGGCGCAACCAGAGGCCACGCTCTTCTAAAGAAAAAAAGTGACGCTCTAACCGTCCAATTCCGAGCCATTCTAAAAAAAATCGTAGCAACAAAAGAAGCAATGGGAGACATCATGAAATCCTCTTCGTTCGCATTAACCGAAGCAAAATACGTAGCTGGTGACAACATCAAATACACCGTCATCGAAAATGTCAAAACCGCATCTTTAAGAGTAAGATCCCGTACCGAAAACGTTGCAGGCGTTAAGCTCCCGAAATTCGAGTATTTCACCGAAGCCGAGACAAAAAACGAGCTGACCGGGCTAGCAAGAGGCGGTCAACAAGTGCAAGGGTGTAAAACCGCTTATGTGAAAGCGATCGAGGTGCTCGTGGAGCTTGCATCTCTTCAAACGTCGTTCTTGACCCTTGATGAAGCGATCAAGACTACTAACCGCCGGGTCAACGCTTTAGAGAGCGTGGTCAAACCAAAGTTGGAAAACACTATAAGTTACATCAAAGGGGAGCTTGATGAACTCGAAAGAGAAGATTTCTTTAGGTTGAAGAAGATTCAAGCTTTTAAAAAAAGGGAGATTGAAAAGCAGATGAAAGAATCTAAAAAGTTTGCTGAAGAACAAGCTGCTGAAAATCTTTCTTTACAAAGAGGAATTTCTATAGATGCTGCAAATAACATGCTTTCAGCTACTCACAAAGATGATGACATCATATTCTGAAAGGGAGGTTAGGGGGGGGGGGGATAGTGCACGGTCCTCCCAACCGCCGGAGTGATGATGACATCATATTCTGAAAGGGAGGTTAGTTTTTGTGTTATGCATCTTATGTTATTCCTGCTGGGAGTTTTATACTTTGTTACGTAAATTATGTCTACGTTTTATTTTGGCGGCCTTTGCATGTTACCGCTTGTATGTGTGTCTATACAATGTGTTATCTGTTCCTAGTATACGGTTTTTAGTAACCTTACTAAGACGTTATTTTAGCGTACTTTGTTTTTCTGCGTTGTTTAATTTGTGTGTAGCTATGTATGTTTTGAATTTAAGTTTTGTATACGTATATGACTTTTGGAGTAGGGATCCTGCTCAGACCCTACTAATAACTTTGCGATAGGTAGGATTCTACTGGGTATGGTTGTTGTATGTCTACTTTTTGAATAAAGCTTCACGGGTCAATTTTCTTTTCGTTTTTTTTCTTTTCTTTTCTTCTTTCTAAAGTTTAGTTTTTGGGAACCTGTTTATTTGTAGTATGTCATTAACTACAGTTGTTGCCATAGGCCGCGTGTTGCATGGCGACGCCTTAGTTGTTTATAGCTTGCGACACATTATGTGATGCGTTAACCATATGAAAACACATGTTTCGACGGATCTGATCTAAAGCATTACGGTTACAAAAGAAACAAAATCAAAACCTAAGGGGTGGTGTAGTGGTAACCGGTAAGCATGTGATTCCCCCCTAGCAGTGGTTTAAATCTTGTTTCCATTCAGTGGCGAAGCTTGACCCGAATAACGTGGGGGTCGAAAACGTATATACCCAAAAATTTCTATACGAAAGCTACATATATAACAGTACTAAACGAAAAGTTCGGGGGGTCGGGCGCCCCCCGGCCACCTTCTTAGCTACGCCCATGTTTCCATTGGATTCCAACCAACCCTTTGAAGGCTACTTGCCGATGCAAGTTTTTATTTAATTGATCCCGTTGGTTAACATTATGTGATGCAAGTTGGCCCATTTAGATTTTAGAGTTAAATGTCATTTTAGTCCCTGTGGTTTGGGTTATTTTGGCAGTTTAGTCCAAATGTTTTATTTTTCACCTGTTGGTCCAAAAAGGTTTCACCGTTGCCATTTTAGTCCACTAGGTTAACTTCATCCATTTTTTCTGTTAACGAGAAGGGCAATTCGGTTATTTTACATGTAGTTCTTTTAACGAGAAGGGCAATTCGGCCATATAAAATGACCGAATTGCCCTTCTCGTTAACAGAAATAATGGATGAAGTTAACCCAGTGGAGCAAAAATGGCAACGGTGAAACTTTTTTGGACCCACAGGTTAAAAATGAAACCTTTGGACTAAACTGGCAAAATGGCCAAAACCATAAGGACTAAAATTACATTTAACTCTAAAATCTAAATTGGCCAGGTTATGATTTCTGGAAATTAACTGATGAGGTTTTGAAGTTGATTAATAGGATGGACCAGTTGAAATTTGGTTAATCTTATTATTAAACGGTGGTGTTTTAACATCTCTATAACATCAAATCATAATTTACTAATTTACTAACTTTTAAATATACAAAGATAACGTGTATTTTTTTTTTGTTAATAACACACGTTTACTATTTATTATGGTTGTTTAATCTACAAAATTTAGGTTTGTAAGAGGAAACATCTAAATTTTAATATGGATTTTTTTGCACTTAAAAATTGATTTAGCTAAGTTATGAGATTGTGGAGAGAAATTAGGAGAAAGATTGACAACAAAGCAAATAATTTTTCTTTTAAAAAGTCAACAAGCTTGCGGCATTAAAGTATCGAGTTTGAGTCGAGTCAAAATCAATTTGAGCTTGAGTCGGTAACAATACAAGTTGAGCAAACTCGACTTGATATGTTTAACTGAGCAAAAAATTGGTTTATTTTTTTTGAACGCCTTATCAGAAACACTAGCAAGAAACTAGAAACCAAAGATTACAAGGACATTCAAAACTTACAGGACATTAAAATTACACCACTGATCCCACTCTAATGACGGTAGTTTGGGTCGATTTTTCACCCATAAGAACCCCAACGTTTTTATCTCCCCCACCATGTTTGTTATAATTGCCTTCTTGTTTGAGAAAACCGCTTCATTTCGTGTCTTCCATATGAGCTAGCAAGCAAGTAGGAAGTAGGATTGTTGTTTGCACCGAAGATTTCTTCACTTTAGAACCGGATACCTGATTGTGTATGGCGAAGAGATCGTTTGTATGGAAAGCATAGATTTGGGGGATGGTGCACCAATTCGAGAGCCCATGCCAACCCGCACTCGCATATAGCAACCGGTGAGCAGATGATCCAGTGATTCATCAGCTGAGCCTCAAAGTTTACGTACCTTGGAAGGGATTGATCTCCAAGTTGACAAGTTTTTTTTAAGTTTAATAATATTAAATGTTTCTTTTTAAAAGAATCAAATAAAAAATTAACATGTGAGGAACTAAAAAAAAAGTGAGTAACTAAAAAAAAGTGTATAGCTCGCGAGTTATTTGAAGAATCTGAAAACCCAAAAGACTTATTCTTAACTGATTTTTTTAGTATTAAGAAGAAAAACGATTAAAACTTTTTGTGATTGTTTCCAATGGATAGCAATTAAAAAACCTTTTGTTATTTTATGCAACTACCAACAACATGTTTTCTTGTCTAAGGATTGTAACTGAATCTAAAAGAAAAATAATTTCGCTATCAAATTAAATTTATTGGGATAAGACTCACACGTGACTATATCATCTTTCTTTTTTCTTTTTTTTTTCCTCCATTAAATTTAATATTATTAAAATTTCCTTAAACCATTTACCATCCAACATTACATAAAATAATTTCGCCATCATATTAAATTTATTGAGATAAGACTGACGCATGACTATATCATCTTTTTTTCTCCATTAAATTTAATATAATTAAAATTTCCTTAAACCATCCAACATTAGATACCAAAGGAAAAGATCAAATAGGAAGATTACTTTCGCTAGGAAGGATAGGAAGCAATAAGAGGATGACATGTGGCAAAGATGAAAAACATAAGGAGGGGCATTTTGGTCAAAACTCACCATCTTCAAAAAAACCCAGCATCTGCAATTCATTTCTCTTACCCATATACTCAAATCCACCATTTTCAAAACTATAAACTACCACATCACAACCAACACCACCACCTCCACCACCACCACCACCATCACCACCACTACGACCTACGATCGCCACCATCTTGCCGGAAGCTGGATCTGAAACCACCACCTTCAACCACCTGTTGGGTTTTTCAGATCTGACACCATCATTCCACCATCCACCGCTCCACCGCCACCAGTTTCCCACCACGGTGTATCAGAGTTCTTTTTCCGTCCACCGTCGTTAATCAGAGTTCTTTTGTAAGTTATGTTATATTTTATTTTCATTGCGTTTTAGTTATCAAACCTCAATTGCGTTTTTCACATCATTATGTTTTAGTTAGAGTTCTTTTCATTTTGTTCTTCTGGATGTTAAAACAGAGACATGACCATGCTAAAATAGAAGCATGATCATGTTGGAACAAAGGTATGACCACGTTAAAACTCATTGCGTTTTAGAACCTGCAGTGCAAAGAACATGATGATGCTTGGACAGAGGCATGATCATATTGGAACTAAGGCATACCCATGTTAAAACTACATTACTTTTTAGAACCTATGTTAAAACTCCATTGCTTTTTAGAACCTGTAGTACAAAATATTAATTTTGGTTTCATTGCGTCTTACAACTTGGAGTGTAAAGAACATGTAGAAACATGGACATGTTGGAACAAAAGCATGGCCATGTTAAAACATAAACATGACCATGCTAAAACTTCATTGATATTGATTTTTAGTTTTATTGCGTTTTACAAGCTAACATGATCATGCTAAAATAGAAGCATGGTCATGTTGGAACAAAAGCATGGCCATGTTAAAGCATAAATATGGCCATGTTAAAACTCCATTGCTTTTGCTTTTTAGAACCTACAGTGCAAAATATTGATTTTTGTTTTCATTGCGTTTTACAACATGAGGTGCAAAGAACATGATCATGCCAAAACAGAAGCATGGTCATGTTGGAAGAAAAACATGACCATGTTAAACATAAATATGGCCATGTTAAAACTTCATTGCTTTTTAGAACTAGAGTGCAAAATATTGATTTTTGGTTTCATTGCGTTTTACAAGCAAAGAATATGATCATGCTAAAATAGAAGCATGGTCATGTTGGAACAAAAGCATGACCATGTTAAAACTTAAACATGGTCATGTTAAAACTCCATTGTGCAAAATATTGAATTTTGGTTTCATTGCGTTTTACAATCTGGGGGTGCAAAGAACATGATCATGCCAAAATAGAAGCATGGTCATGTTGGAACAAAAGCATGACCATGTTAAAACATGAACATGACCATGTTAAAACTTCATTGCTTTTTAGAATATGTAGTGCAAAATATTGATTTTGGGTTTCATTGCGTTTTAGAACTGGAGTGTAAAATAACATCAAAGAACATGATCATGTTAAAAGGGAAGCATGATCATGTTGGAACAAAGACATGACCATGTTAAAATATAAACATGACCATGTTAAAACCTATTACGTTTTAGGACCTTGATTTTGGATGTTGGAACAGAGGCATAACCATGTTAAAACAAAGGCATGGCCATGTTAAAACAAAAACATGACCATGTTAAAGCAAAGGCATGACCATGTTAAAAGAGAAACATGACCATGTGAAACCCATTGCGTTTTAGGTACGTTTTCTTCATAATTTGAGTGCAGAGAACATGATCATGCTAAAACATAAACATGATCATGTTAGAATAGAGGCATGACCATGTTAAAACATAATCACGACCATATGAAACTCGATTGCGTTTTATAACCTGGGTTATAGTGTGTTGTTCTATCCATTGCGTTTTACGCATCTGGGTTTTCGAAATTTTTTTTCAAAAGTATCGCAATAGTGTGCTCGTTTTAAAGATAAAAAAACGCTCGTTTTTATGGTGTAATTTTTATAAAAAAATATTGTCGTATGAAAAAGTTATTAACGTTTTAAAAACGATGGGGAATTGGAGGAGAGAGAAATCATTGACTTGAATGGACTAGAATACCCTCAAACTAACTCACGCGCCTCTTTTTTCTTGTTCAATTTCACCCATTTAATCTCAACCATTGATTAATCAAACTGATGGTCAAGATTACTTCCTAGCCTTCCTAGCAAAATAAGCTTCCTATTGTATCTCCACCATAGATACCAAATTATTTTTCTCTCGTAAGACAATTATTAAAATACATTTCAAAGCACAAATATATAAACCTTTGCTTCAAGGTTTTGTTTTTCTACATTTTTCATTTTCTTCTTACAACCTTTCAAATATGAGGTTTCATAAAATTTCAGCTTTATTGTTGCGACGCAATTGTTTTTATCAACGTTTTGATGTGAATCTTTTTCCATGCGAAGTGAATAATAATATACAAATTGTTAAAACTGAGTCTTACATATTTTAACATTCCCATCGGAACACCAAATTTGTATGCAAAATCTTTTTGATAATGATATGATAATAAATTAATATACGCCTTAGAGCATTCACATCCAACTCCCTAAAAATATACATACATTCCACTAAAAAACAACTCCTATATCAATATATTTTCACTAAAAACAAATATTTTTTCTCTCTCCTTTTCAATTAAATAATATTTTTATACCTTTATCATTACATTTTTCTCTCTCCTTCACTCACAACCACTTTCAATATATATTAAAAAATTATAGTGGGTGAACAGTGTCCCTCCAAATATACAGATGAACAGTAACATTTTCTCTCTCCTCTACTCACAACCACTTTTTATACTTTTTATATTTTAAAAACCCCACACACAGATTTTGATTCCTAGGATGTGAATGCTCTTAGACTTTAAACGCTCTATAAAGCTATGTATTTATTTATTTTTTTTCTAATCATCAATAAAGTTGAAAAGTGACTTAAAACAAACCCTAACTATAATGTACGGAAGAAGCAATGTACGGACCACAGTTGGATAAATGCTAATTATAATATAGAAAGTTACACATATGATATTAATTTTTAGGTGTTTTTTTTAACGGCCAACAAATCCTCCAAATGGGCTACTGGCGAAATTCACTACATCGGGATACACTCGCCTTCCGAACCGGGGAAAACCCTCACCTAGGGGCGAAGCCCGTGAACACTCGCCCGAAGGCACGACAGTGCGGTGAGGTAAAACCCGCTCAGTTCAAGGATCGAACTAGCGATCGCCGCCTACTCGCCTAGTCTCCCATCATCACCAGGTGCCGCAGAAACTAAATGCTAGGGGCAGGAATTGAACTTGGGTCACTTGGAACACAAGGTCTCTCCCTTACCACTCCACCACTAGCTCATTGGCTTAATTTTTAGGTGTTAAGATTGATACACCGTGTGTCTGTCTCTTTATAGAGATAGAGCGAAAAAGAATGTGTTAATAATATTTTGGTCAAAAATTTAATCAAAGATAATGTAATCAAATTTGTAAAGTGAGGTAGAGTGCTTAGGTGGTTAACGATGATGAAATGATTGTTAAACGAATAAGACAATCAAACACAGAGATTGATACGAGGAAAAGCCCTTGATCACTAGTAGATCACCGGCACAAAAACCCCAGGTAGTGAAAACTATCACTACCAACTATATTGCACAATAAAAAGTGATTACAACTTCGGTTATTAATCAAGTGTATTACAACTGATTGCTCAGAGTGTTTGTGAGTTTTTCTGGTTCGTAATGTGTGTATGCGAAATGTAACATCCCAAAAATGGATTTGGTAAATAAATCAAATTAACTGGGGATGAGCGGGTAAAACACCGTTAATGGTAAAAGTTAACCCGTAAACATTAGGATTTAAATAAATAAACCTAATGTTAAATAAAAGTTAAATGAATGCTTTTTAGAAAAATAAAGTTTATAAAAGACCCGAGCTAGCGAGACTTAATTTAAATCGGGTTGTAGTATACAAATCGAATTGCCATGTTCGCCTGACTATTGACGTGAAGTATGTAACTAGGAATATTAACCTATTTAACATAGTAGTTTATTAATGAAGGTTAAGTGAGCTTAAACAAGCAAAATAACAAACCAAAACATGGAGGGGCTAAATTGCACCTTCTTGAAAGCGAAAAGTATAAAATGGTTTAAAAACACACACACACACATAAGATGTGTGTGTGGCGTGTTTTAGAGAGAGAAGAAAACCCTCTCTAAATTCAATCACAAAATCAACAAATTGAAGGTTGAAATCAAAGCCAAATCCTTGCATGATCAAGGGTTTTTAATCATCTAAACCTACAAATCACTAGGTATGTGATGAATTTGTGTATGATGAATTTTTATGTTAATTGGGTTTTGATGATATGATGAATTGATGATGTATGGATGTTCATAATCCTCATACTTGCTAGTATATGTGAAATACTTGAAGAATGTTGAGATTTAAGTATATGTTAATATATGTCATGAAGTGAGTTTTTATGATATAATGAAAATTGATGTTGTTTTAATGTTTATGATCACCATACTTGCTTGTATGTGTAAATTACTTGAACATTTTAGAGGTTTGATTAAATGTTCATACATACTATGAAATGGGTTTTGACATGAAAGATGAACCCGTGACTAATTGGTAGAAATGATGAATTAGCATGTGATAATTGGAAGTTTATGTTGAGTGGATGTTCAAAAGTATACAAACTTGTTGAATTGAAAGAATTGTAGTGATTTTGGTTGATAAATTTAGCAAATAAGATGACCTAAAAATGATGCCACCAAGTATATGATAAAATGTCTAAATGAGTTTCATTAACTTGTAAGTGCATTTATATATGTCAAATGGCAGTTTGACTTTTAAAAGTCAAACTGACCTATAATTGAAGTGAATGAAAAAGATAGTATAAAAGTCCCTAAGGTGATGGTCATGGTGTAGAATGACTAATCTAACCATCTTGTGGATATTATGTAATAGTTTGACACTTGACAAGCTAGGTGGGAGCTTGGAAAGAAGTGGGTCAAACAGAACAAAGGCATGAGAAGGCTTAAACGGACGCAAGGTAAGTAAAACTTACACTTCCTATAATAGAATCACTATTTAAGAAAATGAGAAGTAGTTGGTAAAAAAATGACTTGTTAAAGTCGAGACCCCATGGTGTAAACCATGAACGGGTCAAAATGGATAAAGTAGGATGTACTATAGTTAGAAATAAACAATGACTGGTTAAAGTCGAGACCCCATGGTGTAAATCATGAAACGGGCCGAACGAGAAAATGGTAAGTAACCATGTTTTCGGCGATGAACCAATGAATTTTTAAATAAGACCTTCTGGCGTGAACCAACACGGGTAAAACAAGTAAAAATGAGTTTTTGGTGTTAACACTTGCTGACGCAAACCAAAACGGGTAAAACAAGTAAAAAATGAGTTTTTGGTGTAAATACTATGCATTGCCAAGAATTAGGAAGTAAGAATCACAAAGTATTGATAACGGGTCAATGTTTTGACCCACGCCATGTATGTGCAATGGTCATGCTCTCGGTGAGGGTTTATGAATCGACTAAAGTTAGTTGAATCAAGGGTGGACACTAGACCACCCTCAGTGAGGCATGTCTAGTATTCGGGTAAAACGACCATTAGAGCCAAAGACATGCCTATGATGCGAAAATACAACGAAACGAGTTTTAAAATACTAGACTATTGGAAAGCTTTTATGGTCTTAGGAACATAATAAATATAGATGGGATAACGAGTTAAAAGTGCGCGTTAGTCTTAATCTAAACTATTAAAAGTTCTCCGGTTGTAAAAAAAAGGCTAAATTTGACTAAAATACCCTCAGATAATGGGTTTGGGTAAAACACCGAAACGAAAGAAGAGTTTGGGAAATAACGAGTCCGAACCATACTGAAGCAAAGTGCACAGGTCAGTGCACAGTGCACAGATTAGTATACAATGAACAGTTTAGCAAAAGTGCACAATTTAGCAAAGTGCACAACGTACAGTTTAGCAAGCTTCACAGTTTAATAAAGTATATAGTGCACAATTTAACAAAAGTGCACAGTTTAGCAAAGTGCATAGTGTACAGTTTAGCAAAAGTGCACAACTTAGAAAGAGTGCACAGTTTAGCAAAGTGCACAGTGCACAGTTTATAAAAAGTGCACAGATTAGTAAAAGTGCACAGTTAGAAAAGTGCAAAGTGCACAACTTAGCAAAAGTGCACAAGTTAATGCACAGTTCAGCAAAGTGCTCAGGCCAATGCACAATTTAGTAAAGTACACAGGTCAGTGCACCGTGCATAATATAGTAAAGTGCGATGATCTTGCTAAAGGCTTTTCTGTTGCGATTTGCGACAGAACCTCAATCGTTCAAAACATTTTCCTTTTTCATTTTCGATCCGTTAACATAAAAGAAATATAATATAACAACTCTCCTAAAACCCTTAAAATACTTCTATACGTCCTAAAATACACCCCGTATACGAAAAACGGACCCAATATACCTTTATATTAACAAAAATCAAATAAAAACAAAAATCTATGTCGCTCGCGGGGCGCGACCCAGTCGAGCTAAGGTTGTCGCGGGCCGCGACAACTTGGCACCAGGCGGCACCACAGGGCGCCATGTGTCATCAACGTGTTGGGTCTAGTAGGTTGAATCAACAAGGCTAGGGCTTACCCTAGTTCTCTCGCGGGCCGCGAGCCGCCATAATTGCAGCCTATTAATTGAGTGCTCGACTTCAGTTTACAGTCGCTCAATTCCTTTTCTTTCTCTCAGTCCCTTATAGTAATTAAACATTGCCCGGTTTAATACCCCTAAAAAGCGAAGCTCTGCCCCGCTGTAAGTATTATAACCCCCGGTTACGTATTAGTTACTCTGCCTGATTGATCTAGAGCTCCGTAACGCATGTCAAGGCTCTGCCTGACTCAGTCGTTGGAGTTCTGTCTCGGGGGTATAGCTAATGTAAATTGGGTTATCTTACTAACACGTGTGCATTGTTTAATTTAATAGATTATAACCAGGAAATCACCAGAAAGCAGTAGTATTAATCTAAAACAGCAATGTGAGTACATTCACTTTTTGGAAACTGTTTTTATAAAACCTCAATTATTTTAAAGTATATTTAACAGTGATTGAGTCAATGTATTCTACAATTACTGTCAGTATGTTGGGGTTTTGTATACATTACTTGTTACTACACTATGAGTAGTACCATGACCACAAGTCAGGATTGACAGTACCGTGGGTGGTAATTGGGTAGATAAAAACATTGTAATCGCTCACAATACTGTAAAGATATAAAATCATGTTTTTATAAACTGGGATGCACTCGCCAATATTTCTTGCTGATAAAACTTTTTAAAACGCGTTTCAGGTAACAAAACGTGAAAGCCAAATAGAAGCCAGCTGGAGAGCACTGAAGGCTTGGAAAAGTGGCTATAAAAGTTACCTAAACAAGAAATAAGTTTTACTTCAATAAATTAGGGTTTATCCCTATAAACATATTTGTAACGGAAACTTGGGTTTTTCCCATGAATTTATTATTTATAAAAGTGTGGTGTTTTAACTCTGATAAACTATTTCCTAACTACAGTCCTGATGTATTTTCCGCTGCCAAATTAATAAACACCGATACCACTGATACTGTCCTCGCGGCCGCCTGCTCCCGGGGTAGGGGTCGAGGGTTGCGACATATAAACACTAATCGATTTTGGTGTTTATGACAGGTTTATACAAAAGCTTATATAGGGCGGACGATCAAGCACGCGAAGAACCGAACACTCTTAAACCGCCACCTCCATGGGAACATCTTCTCAAAAAGATAAAATATGATCACGCGTGACAAAATTTTTTGTATAAAACCTTATTGTCTTTCACTGTAATTTAATTATGTAATAACCCGTTAAGACGGTTCGTCTAGGTTATCAATTAACCCAGACGTGTAAGCTTTAAGTTATTAAAAAAAATATTTGGGACCTAATCCTACGAATATTTCAGATATTCGGTATGAAACGGGATAGAGTGTTACAAGTGGTATTTAGAGCTCGAGGTTTAAGGGATCAAAGTGTTGGTTCAAGACTTGGTCACATGGTCCGGTAAGTAATTATGAATAATAACGGTCTAGCATGGTTGAAAGTTGTTGTAAACAACACATGCGACTATCATATGAACACATGTTACCCCAAAAGAATTGGTAAAAGACCGGTATGGTTAGCGAACTACTTGTGTTAACAAGCATTATAGAATGCCTTGTATTATAGTGCGGCTTTGATTAATTTTAACGTTACTAATCTTTGTGAACGTTTCAATGGTAAGATGCTCGCATCTGAAGATGGCGGGAATCTAATGATCTATCGACGTAACGGTGGAACGGTTGGATGTATAACAAGTAGGGCATGCTCACCAAGAACCTAAATCGAGTGTCGATACAGAATAAAGGTCGAAGGCAATGAGAGCCCATCAGGACGCGTCTCACCCAGGTACACACTTTAAATTATTATATGAATTTTCGTATGCAATATTTAGATAATCATATGAGAATATTTGTTATACTTGACAAGTATTTCTATTTTCTACATATTACAATATATAAATATAATTATTAAAGTTTAATATACGAAAATAATCATACAAGAATATTTGTTATACTTAACAAGTATTTCTATTTTCTACTAAATACTTTTATATTGGCGTATATTCTTTTTCCATATTTTCCCCCAATATATTCTCCTTAGATGAAGGCCCCATACCTAATTCCCATATTTACCCACTTTCTGTATTTTATAAATTCTGCCTTGTATTAGTTTTTATTATCATAAAAATAAACCAATTGAGCCTTGACTTTGGTATCATCGAATTGTTCATGGTATCAGAGCAGGTTCAAAACCCTGCTCCTATCAAAACCCTAATATAAACCATCACCAATAAAGAAGGAGGAAATAACAGCGACAAGAATGGAGTCACACCCGATACGAACTCCCCTTATTACATTCATGCTTCAGATTATCCGAAGCAGATCCATGTGAATGAAACCCTCAATGATCATAACTACACAGACTGGGCACAGGAGATGTTGAACTTCCTGTTCGCCAAAAACAAGGTGGGGTTCATTGACGGCTCCATCAAGAAACCTGAAAAATCTTCATCCGACTTCATGTTGTGGATGCGTTGCGATGCCATGCTGAAAGGCTGGCTCACAACAGCCATGGAAAAGGAGATACGAAGCAGCGTGAAATACGCCAACACAGTCTTCGAAATCTGGAAGGATCTCGAAGAAAGATTCGGGAAAGAAAGCGCGCCAAGAGCCTATGAACTGAAACACACTCTCACAACGACAACTCAATCAGGTACTTCAGTTTCAGCGTACTTTACGAAACTACGCGGGATCTGGGACGAGATCAACTCGGTTATGCCTATGCCGAGATGCACCTGTGAGGGTTGTAGTTGCGATATTGGAAAGAAGCTTGGCGAAGCGAGAGAAAAGGATAGACTCTATGAGTTTCTCATGGGGTTGGACAATAAGTTTGCAGTAATCAAAACTCAGATTCTTGCTACTAAGCCCATTCCAAGCCTAGGAACCGCTTACCACTTAGTGGCAGAAGATGAAAGACAGCGGGCCATATCTCTTGACAAAAAACTGGGAGCCGAAACTGCAGCCTTTAAGGCCTTTGTTCCTCGACGGCGTGAAGAAAACAACAACCGCGAAACAATAAAACATGATAAACCCGTGCGAAAGGATGCTCAGCATGGCGATGTCATTGAACATTGCACTTTCTGTGGGAGAGATGGTCACAACAAAGAGGGCTGCTTCAAAAGGATCGGTTATCCTGATTGGTGGCCTGGCAACAAAGCAAAACGTGAAAGCACCAAGGCCACTTATGTTGAAACTAGCTTAAGCCCCATTCCAGGCCTCACAAGGGAGCAATATCAGACTTCTTTGAGCACCTTTGCGGGAGACAAAACTGGTCCAAAAGATGAGGACACTCACACCGCCAACCTCGCAGGTAAACAAGAAGATGAGGATGAGTGGGTAATGGACTCGGGGGCCACCGATCACATTACTCATGATCCTGATTTTCTTAGTAATAAAAATGAAAACAGATTTGAAGCACCTATTGTTGTTGCCGATGGAAACGAGGTTCCGGTTAAAGGAAGAGGAGTTGGCACCTTAAAAGGGGGCATTAAAATTAAAGATGTTCTTTATGTTCCTGATATCAAATGCAACTTATTATCCGTGAAACAATTAACTAAAGGCTTACAATGCACAGTTTCATTCTTTCCTGATTTTTGTGTTATGCAGAAACTTCACACGGGGAGCTTGATTGGTGCGGGTAGATGCAAGAAGGGACTATATCGGATGGGGATGATCAAGAATGAAAGAAGGGCTATGGTTGTTACTAAGGACGTTTGGCACAAAAGACTAGGACATGCTTCCGCTGAGAAACTCCATGAGATTAGTTTTCTAAAAAACATTATTTTTGATAAGTTGTGTGATGCTTGTTCTAAGGCTAAGCACATGAGACTACCTTTTTCCATTAGTACTACTAAAACAGTTGGTTGTTTTGATTTATTGCATTGCGACATTTGGGGTAAATACCGTACACCCTCAGTCACAGGAGCAAGTTATTTTTTGACTATTGTGGATGATTTTAGTCGAGCCGTTTGGGTGTTTCTTTTAAAACATAAACATGAGGCCAGTTGGTATCTTAAAGATTTTTGCAAAATGGTTCAAACTCAATTTGGAAAGAATGTCAAAAGGGTTAGATGTGACAATGGAGGCGAATTTACCTCCAATGACATGATGACCTTTTATAAAGAGAATGGGATAATTCTTGAAACAACATGCCCTCATACGCCTCAACAAAATGGACTCGTTGAAAGGAAACACCGTCATCTCCTTGAAACGGCTCGGGTTCTTAGGTTCGAGGCAAATTTACCCAAAAGGTTTTGGGGGGAATGTGTTTTGACGGCCACCTACATAATTAACCGGCTACCCTCTAGTGTCAACAGTAATAAAACGCCTTATGAGCTGCTTCACAATGAAAAACCCGACTATGATTTCATGAGGGTCCTTGGTTGCCTAGAATACTATTGGAACGCTGACACTAAAGGGGATAAGTTCGAGGAAAGGGGGAGACCCGAGGTTTTCTTAGGGTACCCACCATGCACAATGGGTTACAAAATCTATGACCTTGAAAGTAAAAGGATGGTTGTCTCAAGAGATGTTCGATTTCATGAGAATCACTTTCCTTTCAAGGCCGTTCAAGTCCCTTAAAACAATGATTTCTTTGAACTTGAGTGCCAACCCTGATTGCAATGAAAACCAAAACCCAAATTGGGCCTGCTCAAGATGACGGCCCATTAACTGAAGATGAAGGAGAACCGCTGAGTGGGCCTATGCCTCAACAAGAACCCACTCCGAGTGGGCCCCTGCCTCAACAAGAACCCACTTCGAGTGGGCCTTTGCTTCAACAGGAACCCGATTTTGAAACCATTGGGCCCCAAGATGTGCATCTTGATCACGGTCCAGTTGAAGGTCGAGGCAAACGAACCAGAATTCCATCCACTCGTCTCAAAGGCTTCGAAGTCAAGCTTCCCCCATCTGTAGTCCCTGCGTCTCCAGCATCCGATCAAGACTCCTCAATGGTACATCCCTTGTTCAATTTTATTTCCTATGAAAAATTTTCAAATGCTCACAAAGTCTTTTTGGCGGCCATCAACTCACATGATGAGCCGAGAAACTTTGCCCAAGCTATACAGGACGATAGATGGAAAGAAGCTATGAGAAAAGAGATCCGCGCCCTTGAAGAAAATGGTACGTGGATACTTGAAAATTTACCGGAAGGGAAACGTGCCATAGATTCCAAGTGGGTCTATAAAATTAAATACAAGCCCAATGGGGAGATTGAACGGTTCAAGGCTCGTCTGGTTACAAAGGGATTCACACAATAAGAAGGCGTTGATTATCACGACACCTTCGCTCCTGTCGCCAAGCTCGTGACGGTTAGGACTCTCTTGACCATAGCTGTAAAAGGAGATTGGATTATTAATCAATTGGATGTCAATAATGCATTCTTGCATGGGGACTTGCACGAAGAAGTTTACATGAAGATACCACAAGGGTTTTCTAAGGAAGGTGAAACTAAAGTTTGCAGATTGAGGAAATCTCTTTACGGTCTAAAGAAAGCTTCATGGAATTGGTATAAAAAATTCACCTCCTCTTTACTCGACTTGGGCTTTCAACAATGCAAGGCAGATTACTCATTATTCATTCGCAAACAAGGCACCGACATTGTGGCAATTTTAATATATGTGGATGACGTCATTATGGTTGGTAACAACAAGCAGATCATTCGAGAAACAAAGAATGAATTAAATCGCCGGTTCAGCATCAAAGATCTCGGGGATCTCAAATACTTTCTTGGGATTGAGGTAGCTCGGACTTCGAAGGGGCTTGTCTTGAGCCAAAGGAAATACACTCTTGACATTCTCGACGATTGTGGTTTCCAAGGATGTCGACCGAGCACATTTCCTATGGAACCAAACTTGAAACTGGATAGAAGTACTACATAACCAAAGGTAGATGGTGGTAGATATCGCAGGCTCGTGGGTCGATTACTTTATCTACAAGCCACCAGACCCGACATCACATATGCAGTCAATGTTCTCAGCCAATTTGTCTCGGATCCTCGGCAACCTCACCTTGATGCGGCTCATCGTGTTCTCCGCTATCTCAAAGCTACTCCAGGTCAAGGAATTCTTTTGTCACGGGAAAATAGTTACAAGCTAGTCGGGTATTGTGATGCGGATTGGCTTGGCTGCCCCTTCTCTAGACGTTCTCGAACCAGGTACTTACTTTTATTAGGAGGTGCTCCAATCTCCTGGAAAACTAAGAAGCAATCTGTTGTGTCTCGTTCCTCTGCCGAAGCCGAATACCGATCAATGGCTTCTACCACCAGTGAGATTTTATGGATGCGTTGGCTCCTAAAGGAGCTTGACGTTCTTTTGGATGGACCCACACCCCTTTTTTGTGATAATCAAGCTGCTCATCATATTGCCAACAAACCTGTTTTCCATGAACGCACAAAGCACATGGAGATGGATTGCTACTTTGTCCGTGAAAGGGTAGAAACTAAAGAGGTACATCCCTTCCATATCGAATCACGTCTGCAGGTCGCTGACCTGTTTACAAAAAGTCTAGGGGCTCCACAACTCAAATTCCTTAGTGGCAAGTTGGGCGTTATCGACTTACACACTCCAACTTGAGGGGGAGTATTGGCGTATATTCTTTTTCCATATTTTCCCCCAATATATTCTCCTTAGATGAAGGCCCCATACCTAATTCCCATATTTACCCACTTTCTGTATTTTATAAATTCTGCCTTGTATCAGTTTTTATTATCACAAAAATAAACTAATTGAGCCTTGACTTTGGTATCATCGATTTGTTCAATGTTTTAACATGCCCTCCGGTCTCCTCCTTTCCCGATGGCTTTTTTTTTATTTTACTTTGGCTTCTTTTGTTTTTCCTTTTTACTTTTCTCATATTTTTTTATTTTATTTTAATTTATTGTTAACTATTTTTCTCAATTTCCTTGTTATGATTTGCTATTTTGAAAATTATTATTTTATGTATGCAAGTTAAACTCCAACTCTTGCCATCTAAACCCTAATATGGACCGGCGCCGGAAACCTATTCTGGAGTCAGTTCAACGTCGTATTACGAAGATCTTTGTTACCAATCTTCCAGAGGGATGTAGTGGAGTCGATCTAGCAAGTCGTATTCGTTTGTTTGGGGATATTTATGATCTTTACATTGCGAGAAAAAGAGATAAATGAGGAAATCGTTTTGGCTTTGTTTCGATGTTAGATGTGAAAGATCGATCAGAATTACTTAAAGATCTAAGAAGTATTCGCATGGGGGATAACAAGTTATGGTTCAATGTTGCTCGATTCGTATTGGAAGATGGAGAAATCGATACAGCAAGAGAGGTGCCGGTTCGAACCAATGCTAACAATGATATAGAGGGGAAGAATGTTTCGGGGGCCAAGTATGATTCCGGAGATAGATCGTTTAAGGATATGTTAGTTGGTAAATCTATTATTGTTGATGATCATATTAAGGGTTTCTCATCTTTGCATGGAAAAGCCATTGTTGGTCGAATGGTAGATGTGGCTGCAGTGAAACGTATTTATACATTCTTGCATAATACTTGTCCGGGTGAAGGTACGGTTCAGTATCTTGGAGGATTGGATCTGCTTATTTCTTTTGACGATCCGGGTGTAGTTAATAGTGTGTTTGATGTTTACTAAAAGTGCTAAGGATATGTTTATTTCGGTTTGTTTGTGGGAAGGACAACCTTTAAGCTTTGAAAGGTTGGCTTGGGTGAAAGCAATGTTGTAGAAGGCGCTAGGCGCTAGTCGGGCGGTGAGGTACAGCCTAGGGATTAATCGGGATTAATCGGAATGGGATTTTTATATGTATTTTTTCAAAATTATATATATATATATATACCCAATAATATAAAAATAATACTTCAAAATTCACATAAATACTTCAAGTTTCAGATAGTATGGTTCGATTTTGACCGATTTTGACCAATTTTGACCGCCTAGAACCGACTAGGACCGATTTTTATCGATTTTGACCGACTAATATTGCCCGATTAATCCGATTTTTGACCGCCTAGGACCGATTTTGACCGCCTAGGACCGATTTTGACCGCCTAGGACCGATTTTGACCGCCTAGGACCGATTTTGACCGATTTTTGACCATGACCGATTAATTGACCGCCTAGCTCAAAATTAGGCAGTAATCGGCCGCCTAGGCCGATTTCTGCAACCATGGGTGAAAGTGATAGGAATTCCGCTACACATTTTTACCCATGATATTGTTAACTTAGTAGGAGGGTTGTTTGGTAAAGTAGTCCACAGTGCGTATAAGTCAGAATCTGCTTCTGATCTCTCTTTTGATTTCGTCGGAATCTTGGTCGGTGATGGGAAACGATTATCTGAAGAAGTCGTATTGGAATGGAAGAATCGTAAATTCAGGGTATGGGTTAACGAGGAGGGTGGTGATTGGATCCCCGAGTTTGATCCGGTTATAACGACCGAAGATATGCATACTCCGGTTAATGCTCCGGTGACCGAGGAAGCGAATGAAGTTGTCATCAACGATAATGTGATGCCGGTGACTGTGCCACAGGCTGATGTCACCGGGAATGAAACTCCCACTGTTTTGGAAAGGAATGATTGCACTGATTTTGAGGGCATTAATTGCCATTCAATACCTGTTAATGAGAATAATGGGGTGACCGATTCTTTTTTGGAAAGAAATAATTGCGTTTATTCTTTTGTCCCTGCAGTTGACTTTAATTTTGACCAGCCCACCTGTGATAATATTGATGATTGTGATAATTCCAAAGTCAGTAAAAGGAAAAAAGGTAAAAAACAGGATGTGGGCCGGCCCAGCAATGCCTACTTGAGTAGTAATGAAAGTCAAAGAATAGGTAAAAAGCCCAAATAAAAGGATTGTGATATATTTGGGCTTAATAGCCTTTTGGGTATTTCTGATAGCGATACATCAGCTGAAGATGAGCCAGATTCTGAAGGTGATGAAAGCTTTGATCTCAATTGTAATCCTAGTGAGGCTCAGGTGGAGGAGTTCGATACGGTGGAAAATGTTCATTTGAAGCAGCATCACGATGATATCAATGTTAATGTCGAAGCGGGTGATATTTTGCAAAATATTGAAGTTTCTGCTACTAAAATAGTGGGTGAGAAGTTGGGTATTAACCTGGATTTGCAAGACAAGCTTATCAGAGAGTCGATTGTCGATAAAGGATTACAATCAGGTATAAAATGAATTGTTTATCTATAAATGTAAGGGGTTTGGGCTCTGGGAATAAAGCGAGTTGGATTAGTCGTTTAAAGTCAGATTTAGGAGTTTCTTTTATTGGGGTTCAGGAGACAATGTCTTGTAATGTAAGTTCTAGTTTGGTTTCAAACGTTTGGGGTGGCTCGGGTTTTGAATTTGAAAAGATTGATTCGATTGGGAATTCTGGGGGTATTTTGAGTATATGGGACCCGAAATGTTTTAAGAAAGATATGGTATTAAAAGACAAAAACTTTTTGTTTGTTTCTGGTCTTTTTACGGATGGTATGATGCGGCTTAATGTGATTAACGTTTATGCTCCTCAAAATAATGGTAAGAAAAAGGCTCTTTGAGATAAAATTACTTTGATTATACAAAGGGGTCAAGGTTGGTGGATTGTGCTTGGCGATTTTAATGCGGTTAGAGATCCGGATGAAAGAAAAAATTCGTTTTTTGACCCAGTTAGTGCTAGAGATTTTAATGATTTTGTTGACAATACGGGTCTTCGTGAATATGACTTAAAGGGTTTGAGTTTTACTTACTTGGCTAATCGGTGTGGTGTTTGTAAATTGAGTAGAATTAACAGGGTGTTTGTTTGTGATAGTATTTTCAATAAATGGCCTAGCGCTTGCGTCAGAGCTTTGAAACGTGAGCATTAAGATCACGCCCCATTGTGTTTAACTTTGATTGACACCAATTTTGGTCCCAAACCTTTCCGGTGGTTTGATTCCTGGTTGGATAGACCAGGGTGTGAAGATGTTATTAAGAATGCGTTATTAGAGTGGCAGACTAATGGTCCGGCAGATTTGAAATTTACGAAAAAGATGGGTATGCTTCGGGCTAAATTAAAAATGTGGATTCAAGATACTAGGTTTAAAGAAAATGAAGATTTTAATCGGTTGAAAAAAGAACATGAAGACATGGAGTTGCTTATGGAACAAAAAGATTTGGATGAAGGGGATCTATGGGTTTGGGCGGAATGTAAGAAGAGTTTGGAGGAAATTGAGTTGTTTAGAAGCCGAGAGATGAGACAAAAATCTCGGGTTAAATGGGCTGCTCTCGGGGATGAGAATACTAGCTTTTTTCATAGTATAGTTAATGGCCGTAAAGCGAGAAATTCTATTCCGGGTTTGGACATTAACGGTGAATGGGTTTCCAAACCGGCTTTAATTAAACAGGTGGTCTTTAAATTTTTTTGATCCCATATTCATGAGAAGCATACAGTGCGGCCATCTATTAATTGTGAAGGTTTGCGGCAGCTGGATGAACATGATGGTTTGTTTTTGACTAATATGTTTTCTAGACAGGAGATTAAAGATGCGGTTTTTGATTGTGGCTCGAATAAAGCTCCGGGGCCGGATGGTTTTAATTTTCTGTTTATTAAACACTTTTGGGAGTTGTTCGAAGATGATTTCTTTCGGATTATGATGGAATTCCATGAGACGGGTATGATTAACGTGGGATGTGGTTCGGCGTTTATAACTTTGATACCAAAGGTTAAATCCCCTATGGGACTCAAAGATTATAGACCTATCACGTTGATTGGGGTGATTAGTAAGGTTATTTCAAAAATCCTTGTTAACCGCCTTAAGAAGGTTTTGGGGAAGTTAATTTCAGAAACCCAGTCGGCTTTTTTATCAGATCGCTTTATTTTGGATGGGCCTCTTGTGGTTAATGAAGTTTTGGAATGGCTTAAACGTAGAAAGAAGAAAGCGTTTTTGTTGAAGATTGACTTTGAAAAAGCCTATGACAATGTCAATTGGCGTTTTCTTTTATCTATTATGTCTCAAATGGGTTTTCCTCCGGTATGGTGCAAGTGGATGAAGGGTATTCTTGAATCGGCTTATGCTTCGGTGCTTGTTAATGGGTCCCCTACATTCCAGTTTAAGAGTGAGAAAGGTCTTCGTCAAGGTGACCCAATCTCCCCTTTTCTGTTTCTTATTGTTATGGAATGCCTATCTTGTTTGTTGGAAAAAGCGAATAATATGGGCACTATTAAAGGTATCAATTTCTCGTGTGGCAACACGGATATTAATCATCTTTTCTTTGCGGATGATGCGTTAATCATGGGGGAGTGATCCCGTGAGAACATTCAAAATACGGCTCGGGTCCTTAGAATTTTTTGTTTATGTTCGGGTCTTCGTATCAATATTCACAAGTCTAATCTTTTCGGTTTTGGTATGAAAGAAAATGAGGTTGATAGCATGATGGAAATTTTGGGTTGTAGAAGAGGTACTTTTCCCTTTGTGTACTTGGGAATCAAAGTGGGAGCCAAGATGTCCCGTATAAATAATTGGAATGTGGTTTTAGACGTTCTTAAAAACCGTCTTGCAAGTTGGAAAGCTAAGCATCTTTCTATTGGAGGCCGATTAATTCTAATTAAAGCAGTGCTTGAGAATTTGCCAATATATTATTTTTCTCTTTATAAAGCTCCTAAGTCGGTTTTGGAGTCTATGGAGGCGATTATGCGGAGATTTTTATGGGCGGGTTGTAGTACGGATAAAAAGATTAATTGGGTGGCTTGGGACATAATTACAACGCCAAAGAAGATGGGAGGCTTAGGGGTGTCGAAGTTAGAAGATATTAACGACGCGCTTCTTCTTAAATGGGTGTGGTGTTTTAAGACCGGGGGTACTTGTTTATGGAAGAAAGTGGTTATTGGATGCCATGGGAAGAGTAGATCTTGGTCTTTACTTCCGTGTTCCGCTTCCGCTAGCGGGTGTTGGAAACAAATTGTTAAGATTGGAGCAAAAAGAATTTGGAACGGTAGAACTCTTGGCAGTTATTTCACCGGCACTGTTGGTGACGGATCTAGCATTAGCTTTTGGGTGGATTCTTGGATTAGGGAGGAGCCTTTAAGATTAACTTATCCTCATCTCTTCAGCCTTGAAAAAAACAAATGGGCTTCGGTTTTGGATAGGGTATATGTCGTGAATAATGTGAAGACGTTACAGTGGGAGTGGCGAACTAATCCATCTACCGCTTCTGAAATCTTGGAGCTCTTCACCCTCATGTCTGACATTTACGACTTCGAGTTGAAGGGGGGGAACGATACATGGAGATGGAACGATGATTCATCCGATGGATTCTCAGTTAAGAAGGTTAGGTGTTTGCTGGCTGATTTTCCGCATCCTCTCACTGGTGTGAAGATGAAATGGAAAGGATGGGTTCCGTTGAAATGTAAGATCCTAGTTTGGAGAGCTGCGTTAAATCGTCTGCCGTCTAAAGTCAATTTGGTTGTTCGAGGTGTTAATATCCCTAGTCTACAGTGCGACATGTGCGATGTGGATACTGAATCAGTTTTACACCTGTTTACGGGATGTTGGTTTGCCTTGGAGGTTTGGAGTCGTGTGGAGTCTTGGTGCAAATTAAGCCCGTCAATTGTCTTCAATGTTGCTGACTTGTTGCGGATTCCTAACTCGCAGTTGCTGTCCAAACATGCTAAGCATATTTTGAGAGGTATTGTATTTACTACTATGTGGATGATATGGAAGGAACGTAACGACCGTATTTTTCAAAGCAAACGTCGTCGAGCCCCGGAAGTTTTAGAGAGCATTAAAATAACTTCTTATTTTTGGTTTAAAAATAGATCTAGATTGAAAGGTTTAGCATGGAACGATTGGTGTAAATACCCGCGTGTGTTGATGTAACGTTTGTGTGCTCGGGGGTCCTTGTTTTGAGGTCCGTTCGTGGCCGTTTTTGAATGAAGTTAACCTTTAAAAAAAAAAGACTTTTATTTATTTTTTGTTTTCAAAGTTGCAGTTATTCAATGCGTTCTATTCCTTTTAGTTTTCTTATTTAAAATTTCCGTGTTCATTAAAAAAACGTATTTAATCCCGCAATACTTTTTTCATCGATACAACCTTTTTATATCTTATTTAGTTATTTATGTGTTTAATTTAAAAGCTTTTCACGAAAGTTTCAAACAAAAGTTCTAAAATGTCAATATTTGAAAAATTAAAACCCCGTGGTCATCATTAAAATGAATTTCTGGTTATTACACCTATGGCATAATAATTTTCAGAGTAAATTACGTTTTTGACCCCTGTGATTATATCATTTTTACTATGTTAGTCTAAAATAAGAATTACACCTATGGCATAATAATTTTCAGAGTAAATTACGTTTTTGGCCCCTGTGATTATATCACTTTTACTATATTAGTCCAAAATAAGAACTTTTAATATATCTGCCCCCATGGTCTTTATAACTAACCATTTTGGCCCCTAAGTCTAGAGATCATGGGGGCCATATAGACCATGGGAGCCAAAATGGTTAGACTTAGGGGCCAAAAACCATGGGGGCAGATATGTTAAAAATTCTTATTTTGGGCTAATATAGTAAAAGTGATATAACTACAGGGGCCAAAAACGTAATTTACTCTAATTTTCACTTTATTATTGAAAAACTATATAATCCCTTAGAAAATCATTAGTGGCGTTTGGTTCACAGGAATTCAATGGAATTTAAGACAATTGGAATCTGAATTGGAATCCTAATTTCAATTTTCATATGTTTGGTTGATGATAGAATTGAAATTGAAATTAGGCATGAATTCCTTCAAATTCCTTTAACTAAAGGAATTCAAAATCCTTCTTATATGTGAAACAATTGAAGTAAATTCATTGGAATCTTCAACCGTTTTGACCCGAACGGTTTCGATCCTCACCGTTTTGACCTATACCGTTTCAGTCGGATCCGTTTCGACCCGTACAGTTTCAATCCGGACCGTTTCGACCCGTACCGTTTCGAATCGAACCTTTTTGACGCGAACCGTTTCAACCTGTACCGTTTCGAATCGAACCATTTCAACGCGAAACGTTCTGTTTCGACCCGTACCATTTCGAATTGAACCATTTCGAAGCGAACCGTTTCGACCCGTACCGTTTTGAATCGAACCGTTTTGACCCGCACCATTGCGACCCATATTGTTTCCACCAGTACTGTTTCGACCCGAACCAGTTGTTGTGGGTGCCAGGGTGATGGATTTCAAATCATTTGACAACCAAACACAACAAAAATGGAATTGAGATTCCAATTCCAACAATTTCCAATCCCAATTAGAATGTTTAAAATTCTAATCCAATTCCTGCAAATTTTAATTCCTATACAAATTTCAATTCCAATTTCAATTATAGTTTCCAGTTTTCAATGGAATGTCTATATATATATATATTAACATTTTTACTATTTTAAATAACCTTAAAGAACTTGATAGATTTCCATCCATATATATTTTTTAAAATTTCTTAAATAACTCCTTAAGGAACTTGATAGATTTCCATCATAATACATATAATTTTGCTTTAACGTCTTGTTCTTAGAATTTTGAAATTTAAATCTCTTTTAACAAAACTATTTTTAAAAAGTTTCCTTCTAACCTTTTATTTTAAATATGTCTGCCAGAATCTTTCGATATATTTGATGTTTTTCCACCATAATTATTTAGAAAAGTTATCGTAAAACAAAAATTTAAAACTTTCAAATCGATATAACATCCGTCAAAAACCCCACCATAAATTACTTGGATAATAGATCGTTTTGACACTTACAAATCCGTCAAAAGCTCCCTAGAGTAATTTTTCTCATCAAAGAAAACAATAATCTTTTAGTCTTAGACGAAACTATATGGTCCATATGATATAATTATATGTCGAAGAAAGATAAGTGTGTCAAGATCAAAGAAATGCACCTAGTATATATGAACATGCATGAATGTATGTCATGGTGTGGACACAAGACAGGGAAAGAGACCAACGTCTAACCACAAACGGTTGAGTTCTCGTCAAATGGAAAGAATTATCTTCATGATTTAGTTTTGCTTGTATCTTAATTAATTTGAATTATATAACGTTGACAATAGTTAACAAATTTTCAAAACGGCACGTGTCTGCTTGGTTTATATTTTATTTAAATTGGGAAAACAATTTTATTTAAAATTTTATATTGTTTCTCTAAAATGCAAGAAATATATATTAATTATCACTTTAAAAAAAATTTAAACTCTTGCTAAAAATGATAGGCATAGAAAGTGAGAAATGAGTAAGTGCAACGTATCTTAGTGGTGAGTTTATCAAGTCCCCAGAGAGTCGTCGATGATAGTAATAGCATTCACATTATATCCATCAAATTTTTTGAGAGTAATCTTTATATTACAAAAAAAGGGTTATAAATGGTTGTGTGTAGAGGAGGGATAGAAAATTACTGTTCATTTGTATATTTGAGAGGACATTGTTCACTTAGAGCCAATGTGTTGTAGGTGAAGTGGTAAGCGAGAGACCTAGTGTTTTAAGTTACCCAGATTCGATTCCTGTCCACACTATTTAGTTTTGGCGACACCTGGTGATGATGAGAGACTAGGCGAGTAGGCGGCGATCACTAGTTCGATTCTTGAGCTGAGCGGGTTTTACCTCACCGCACTGTCATGCCTTCGGACGAGTCTTCACGGGCTTCTGTAGGTCCGTTTTTCTCAGAGGATCTATTACGAAACCTAATCCTGTTTATCACGAACACGATCACAAGTGCGGAATCCACGTGACGGTGCAAACCAAACAAAGCAATGTACGCAACAAAACAGATAACCAAAGATTCACTTTAGATTAAAAGGACGAGAACAACATCAAACATATACACACAATGCTTGAACGATAAACTCTCAGTAGTAGTCTCTCTAAGTTATATATATTGTCCAGAGACGAACCATGATAGACAAAGATTAATGTGTGACGAGATTGAACCTTCACCACACACAAACTTAGATGAAGATTGAAGGTTCGCCAAGCAATGGTTTGACGAAGATAGAACCTTCGTCAAACTCTAAACAAGGACAGTAGATATTACTAAGTTAACAGAAGACATAAGAAACATAAACTATAGTTAATTCCTTTTTCCTTTTCTTTACTCTCGGAGCCATGATGTACAAGATGAACATCTTTCGAGCCATTCTGTACAAGATAAACATCCAGTAAGAACAAATGATATATATCACTTTTATGATGCATATATGTATACATATTCAACCAAGAATCTGTATATATATACACACTGTTAAAAAGGTATAAAACTTTTGTTAAACGGCGAAGTTTGAAACTTCGTCGCCTCAGCTTGACGAAGGATCACTGGATAATAAAAATCAACTTTAGTGAAAGAATATTGTTTCTTCTTTGACCATATTAAGTTCGCCGTTCAAAAACAGAAATTTTGGAAGTTTCGTCACAAGGATCCTTCGCCGAAACAGGTTGAGTTTCAAGGATCTTTGACCATTTATTGAACCTTCGCCGAAATGAGTTGAATCACAGATGATTCAACATCAAAATGATCAAAGTCAGAAGCACAGTCAAATGACCAATAGGAGAACATAACAACAACAACTATACCCAGAAAGCACAGAGGTTTAACCAAAACTTTCATGAAAAAACAAAACAACAACAAAGACTTAAGATCCCCTGTTTTAGTCGATTTTCCATTTCAAACATTTTAAACCAACTTTATCACAAAGAAAAACTTAGACAATCATCAAAAACTAAAAGCCAGTTAAACACCTAAAACAGAAACCCGGTTTTAATCAACCAACAAGAACACTAGATCCTCTGTTTTAATCACAACCCAAATGAAAACGAGTATTATAACCGCATTTTGATCAACAAAAACAAACCAAACATCAAACAAACTTTAAACATAAACAAAACTCAAGCCCCTGTTTTGATGTACGAATGAAAAACCCAGAATCATATCAAGATCAATGAGATTTTGAGGGTTTCAGGATCATCTAATCAAGAACAGAGGGTTAATCATTGTTTTGATCATGTTTTAGATACATGATTTTACCTTTGATCTTCAAAATAACAACAAATGGATCACAAGTTTGAGTTGGTGAGGGGGGGGGGGGGTGCAATGAAGATGGTGGTTGAGCAGGTGTTGGGAGAAGAGATTTTGAAAACTGTGAAGAGTCTTTGAGAAGTGTGAGGCCAATAATGCAGGGGGGAATTTTTTTATAAACGGTCCCATGGCGAAGGTAAATAGATGACGGAGGTTTCTTTGGGCTCGGCGAAGTTTGGTGTTGGGCCAAAAGGAATTAGCCAACTTTTGATCTCGGCGAAGATTGCAGCTGGGCCGAAGTGAAATAGCCCACTTCTGATCTTCGTTGAAGATTTAAAGTTCGCTGATCGATAAAGTTCGTCAAAAACCTTAAGAAGTCTTGTTGACCAGTCAACACAAAAACACAAATGTTTGATTTTGAAAAGATTTTGTCTTGTGTTTAACTTATCAAATGCAAAAGGACATTTTTATGAAGCAGTGAAAACACCAACACGTCGGTTTTGGGCTTTTCGGCAGAAAACTTTCGAGTTTCAACTTCGGCTTAATCAAAAATGAACTATACAATTTAAACTAAGATAGAATTTAAAATGCGATAAATTAACTAGAAGCAAAAAAAAACATAAAGATACTGTACAGAAACAAACTTTTTGCGAGTTTCAAGGTAAGAGAATCATTACCAGCTTACGGATTTGTCAAAGTGGTCTATGATTTCTGTTTAAAGCTTTAGATAAATATCCTACCAAGATTATCGGTATTGTTATCCACATAAGCTCAACTTATCAGATGTAATCATAATTAGGAGATATGATTTATGGTAGAATTATACTTACTTGTCGGTGTTCATCCACTCACGACACATTCCCGTATCAAGGTATGCACGAGAGTTCATCTTACCGGTGAGTATACCGCTTATCATCCATTTGACCGTATAAAAGATGTGAGAAACTCACTTATTTTGATTGAAAACAAGCCCTATGTGATAGAATCACTTATTGATGAGGAACTTGATTTTCAGATGCATGAGGGCACAGGATGTAACACCCCGAATTTCCACGTGTCACCGATGGGCCCGGTGGGGGAGTATCGTGACGTAGTTGATATCATCATTTGTCAAACAACACAAATTATAATGCACAGCGGAAGCAAATGAAAATCGATTTATTTCAACCATCAAATGTAATATTTAAGTATCACAAGTAGTCGAAATAGATCCACAGGCGGATCGGAATAAAAGGAGAAAAATTGTTCAACAGATAAATGCATCCCAAAGCTTGCGAGACTCTATGATGCTAAGGAGAGACCAGCCTATTACGTATAGCACCTGCACTTAATCTTTTTTGGGGAAAATACGTCAGTTTGCACTGGTAAATACAATTTAACTGACTCATTTTGAAAAGGGTTTTAAAAATTGATTTAAATGCTCAAGGCACAAAACATTTTATAACTTGGGAATAATTAATCAAAGTTAAACTTGTAAAAGAATTACATGTTCGTTATGCGTTCAGTCGCCCGAGTCGTGTCGGGTTTAAGGTTAATAGACACACCACTCAGTATAAGTCCGCGGCGGGAAGCCAACGTTTATACCTTAATAGTATGGACATAATACCGGGTGTATGCCTACACCCGGGTGTCAAGGTCGTGGCCATTACTTAAAATGATGCCAAGGATATCCGGGACATGGTCATTAAACTCCCAAAGGCGTAAAAACAAACAAAACCAATTTTTCAAACGGGTCACATTGATAGTACCCAACTACTAATGAGTTGGGGTCAATTGCCCGACCAAGCGGTATTTTATATACCGTACCCCCAAGCCCGTATAAGGGAAAATAAGTTAAAAGTATTTACCTGAGCAAGTATAAACCACAAAAGCAAAAATGCAAGTGTCTTTTACTGGGCTCCTATTCTGGAACGAAGGTTTAATATAACCTATTAGAATCCTAACGGGTCTTTTAACATAGCCTAAGCTTAGACCGGTTAGTTTCGAAGAATAAATATGGTTTAATCGCGAGGAAGGCGAAAAACCGAAAAGGAATGTGACTTAGACCCTACAAGCTTGGATACTTGTATTACATGGGTAAACTAAACACATTCTGGATTTAGAGACTCAGATGTTACGGTTTGACCCGTTTCGGCTAACGTGCGTAGACTAGTCACATAAGCCGATCCGAACGCGAAAGTGCGTAACGGGTAACCATATAAATCATATACATGTTTCCTGAGATTATATGCACCAAAAATGTTGTAATATCAGTATGGTATGTCCCATTATGCCCCGAATGATTTTAAATTCCAATTACGCCTCATAAGGGTATTTTGGTAATTTTACATAGGCTTAAAAGGTCAAAACGGGAAACCTGAGTCCTCAACCTTAGTTTACTGTTATAACATGAAATTTTACTAAATATATCAGTAGGTATTAGACCTTTAGTATAAAAACTAGTTTTGACATATACTATGTCGTAAAAATGCCAAAAAGGCGATTTGGAGCCATTTCCGGGTTTTAAAGGAAAAGCTGATATTTCTATAATTCCAGAAGGCTCAAAATATTATATTTAACATAATAAATCAGTAGGAAAAAGTTTGGGGTCAAAAGGTTTTGTAAAACTCATTCTATGGCCGAAAAGGGCAAAACCGGCATAAGCCGAATTAAGCTTAAAACCTCTAGTTATGCTCATTCTAAAAATAAATAAAAATCTTTAAAATTCCCAAAATATTATTATATAACAGTGGGTATAAAGTTTTTGTATAAAATCTAAGTTTAAATAGGCTATGCGTTAATTACGCTAATTATTCACTAAGAAGGCTTCTAATTACGCTAATGAGCATAACTCTTAATCTAAACCTCAAACTGATGTCAAATTTTGGGGACAAGTTTATATTTCAGTATCTAACATGTCTACCCCTTTTATTTTTAAAAAATCATGATTTTTAGACCTTTGGGCATAATGGTCAACATATGTGCATTTAACGGAATCATGCATATGAACAAGATATCTAATGAACCGAGTTGTATAATCACTGGAGAATATACTAACATGTTATTAGGTCCAAAAAAAGCTCTAAGGCAATCTTAATCTTGACTAAAACGGGTCAGAACTGAAAGTCAAAGCAAAAGTCAAACTATGCGACTTTCGGTTCCGAACCGGATCTAAACAGAAAATTGTCGAGTTGAACATGTTGGAACATGTTCTTATACTTCTTACCAAGTTATATTAATGTTCAAACAGGTTACATGCAACCTACATTGCTAATTATGTATTAATTTGAAATTAAGCATCCTGTTGACTTTTTATAGTTAGCATTGACTCGACAATTGACATGCTTAGAGTGGGAATCTGGAAATACCCTTTTAAGGGTTTGTTACCCACTTAATTACCTTCCTAAAGGTATTCTTAATTTGTGATTTGACAGAGCACATTATGATTAACCACGAAGTCAAACCTTAATTACGATGGTTTGACTTTTACTTAATTAGTTAAGCTAGAATGGATTAAAGGAGGTTAAGAGCACTTACAAGAGTCCTAAGAAGGATTAGGGACCTAAAGAAAATGGGTTGCTGACCAGGAAAGCTCCAGAGAGTCTTGAACAAAAGTGCCAAGAGAGCAAGTGCCAATGGTTACAATTTCAAGTCTTTATATAGTGAGCCAAGAGGTCCAAGATTGTGACAAGCAAGTCTACAATGGTTGGAGGATCATCCCAGGTGTTCCTAGAGGCCTATAAACTGCCTAGCAAGCCCATGGTTTCATAATTTTACGTTTTAAGTCGGTTAAACGGGTTGGACAGGCAGCTGTCCAAAATCTGCTGCCAGCGACGCCTTTACGGACCGTAAGCACGTGGCCTTGCGGTCCGTATTCCTTCCTTACGGACCGTAAGCCTAAACCTTTACGGTTCGTAACCGACCTTGCTGAACACACCCAGGTAACCTGCTTACGGACCGTAAACGTGGGGTCTTGCAGTCCGTAAGCGATGGCCAGAAGACAAAAGTTTGAAAACTTTTAAGTCTTGACCATGCAACCAATAATATCCGAAACATGCTATCTCTTTTCAGTTTGTGGGACCTCTTGCACAGCCATTGCATGGAAGAAGAGCTCTTACATGTCCCCTTTCTCATAGTGGATTCTTGTGGGAGTAATTTGACGGAAAAACCAAGGAAGTTTGAATTGAACAAGATTAATCAATATCTCCCAAATAGATTAGGATTACAATTAGATTTTCTTGTAGTAACATCATCAATAGTCCATTTTCCATATAAAGATGGAAATTTTATTTATTCGGAAATCAACCGGTTAGAACATAAGATGTTTATCAAATGATTTATGGATCTTGGGATTTATAATTCGGGTCGCTCAGAGGTGCTTTAATAACATGTCACCCTTGGGTCGTTCAGAGGTATTTTTAATAACATGACGCCCTCTTTAAAATCCTACCATACATCTCTTTATTTGATCCGGGTTCCTGACGCGTGTCCTCCATGACACGTGTCTTTATTCTATTGGACAGGAATTTTCGAGGTGTTACATCCTCACCCCCTTAAAAGAAATCTCGACCTCGAGATTTACTGAAACAATTGAGGGTATTTCTCTTTCATCGTGGATTCTAATTCCCACGTATAATCAGGACCTCTGCGGCCCTCCCATTTGACCTTGACAATGGGTACATACTTCCTTCGAAGCTTCTTTACCTGTCGGTCCTCAATCGACACAGGTTTTTCTATAAACTTTAAGCTTTCGTCTATATGCACATCCGTATGCGGTATGACTAGCGATTCATCAGCTAGACATTTCTTCAGATTGCAGATGTGGAACACGTTATGAATACCACTAAGCTCCTCTGGTAAGTTCAACTTATAAGCCACCGATCCTACACATTCGATGATCTCGAATGGTCCGATATACCTCGGGCTTAACTTACCTTTCTTGCCAAATCTCATTACCCCTTTCCATGGTGATACCTTGAGCAAAACTTTATCGCCAACCTCGAACTTGAGGGATTTTCGCTTACCATCAGCATAGCTCTTTTGCCTATCACGGGCAACTTTTAGGTGCTCACTAATCTGGGTAATCTTATCCGTTGTCTCCAGGACTAATTCTGGTCCTGATAACTGAACTTCTCCTACCTCCGCCCAACAAATGGGTGTTCTGCACTTTCTACCATATAATGCCTCAAAAGGCGCAACCTTAATGCTGGTGTGGTAGCTATTATTGTAGGAAAATTCGATCACAGGTAAGTGTCTATCCCAACTTCCTCCTAGGTCAATCACGCATGCCCGAAGCATGTCCTCCAAGGTTTGAATAGTACGCTCACTTTGCCCATCCGTCTGAGGATGATAAGCTGTACTAAAATTCAATTGCGTACCCAGGGACTTTTGGAAACTCTTCCAGAAATGAGATGTGTATCTGGTATCCCTATCGGAGATGATAGATACTGGTACGCCATGCAGGGATACAATCTTATCCACGTACAGCTGGGCTAGCATGTCGGAACTGAAAGTTTCTCTAATGGGTAGGAAATGTGCTGACTTGGTCAGTCGATCAACTATCACCCAAATAGTGTTATTTCCTTTCTGCGTCTTAGGCAACTTGGTGATGAAATCCATTGTTACCATTTCCCATTTCCAAGTGGGAATTTCAGGCTGTTGTAGCAAACCTGACGGTTTCTGATGCTCGGCCTTAACTTGAGCGCACGTCAGACATTTAGCCACATGGGTGGCTATAGACTTTTTCAAGCCTATCCACCAATAATTTGCCTTTACATCCTGGTACATCTTATCCGCTCCAGGATGGACGGAATATCTGGAACTGTGGGCTTCCTTAAGGATGACGTCTCGAAGTCCTCCATAAACAGGAACCCATATTCTTCCATTTAGTCTCAAGATTCCGTCTTTGCCATAGGATAACTGCTCTTCAGTTACTCCTAGCTTTTCATTAGGGTAGTTAGCTTCTAATACTGCCTCTTTCTGTGCGGCTAACAACTTTTCATTTAGACTGTTCCTGACCTCAATGCTTTTGGCATTGATCCTGATTGGTTTTACCCTCTCCTTTCTGCTCAAGGCATCCGCGACTACATTAGCCTTGCCTGGATGGTATCTGATTTCACAATCATAATCATTCAGAGTTTCCATCCAACGTCGCTGTCTCATGTTCAATTCTTTCTGGTTGAACAGGTGTTGGAGGCTTTTGTGATCGGAATAGATCACACATTTGGTACCATACAAATAGTGTCTCCACAACTTTAGTGCAAATACAATGGCACCCAACTCCAGATCATGGGTGGTGTAATTCTTCTCATGCACCTTCAACTGTCGTGAAGCATAGGCAATGACCTTGCCTTTCTGCATTAACACACAACCCATCCCGGTGTGTGATGCATCACAGTAGACTACAAATTCATCAATCCCATCAGGTAACGTCAACACGGGAGCGTTACTCAATTTCTGCTTCAAAATGTCAAATGACTCTTACTGCTTAGGTCCCCAATTGAACTTGCTATTCTTGCGAGTCAGCAAAGTTAGGGGTGCTGCAATTCTTGAGAAATTCTCGATGAATCTCCTGTAGTAGCCTGCTAAACCTAGGAAACTGCGGATTTCCGTAGGTGTCTTTGGCTCTTGCCAATTCATGACAGCTTCAACTTTAGGGGATCCACCTGAATACCGCGCTCACTGACCACATGTCCAAGAAATTGGACTTCTCTCAACCAAAATTCACATTTTGAAAATTTTGCATATAGCTTTTCTTGATGAAGCAATTTCAAAATGCAACGGAGGTGCTTCTCGTGGTCAGCTTGATTCTTGGAATAAATGAGAATGTCGTCGATGAAGACGATGACAAATTTGTTCAAATATGGCTTACAGACGCGATTCATGAGATCCATGAATGCGGCAGGTACGTTACTGAGCTCGAAAGGCATCACTAGGAACTCGTAGTGACCATAACGAGTCCTAAACGCAGTCTTGTGCACATCTTCATCCTTAACCTTCAACTGATGATATCCCGACCTCAGATCTATCTTGGAGAAATAGCTTGCCCCTTGAAGTTGATCAAACAAATCGTCGATCCTGGGCAAAGGATACCTATTCTTGATAGTAACCTTGTTAAGCTCTCGGTAATCGATACATAATCGCATCGAACCGTATTTCTTCTTGACAAATAAGATCGGCGCTCCCCAAGGAGACGAACTAGGTCTAATGAAACCTTTGGCTAATAAATCGTCTAGCTGTGTTCTTAATTCCTTCATCTCCGTTGGTGCTAGTCTATAAGGCGCTCTAGCGATAGGTGCAGCTCCAGGAATGATATCGATCCTGAATTCCACTTGCCTGTCTGGCGGCAAACCAGGCAGTTCTTCCGGGAATACTTCAGGATACTCTGATATAACGTGAATGTCCTGAATCTTGGGCTTTTGTTCATCAATGGTCACCTGTGCCATATAGATAACACAACCATTCTTCAAACATTTGGATGCTTTGAGCATAGACACTTGCTCAGGCAATCCATGATGTGTATCTCCCTGAATGGTGAGAGGCTCACCGGATGGAGTCTTGATTACTACTTGCTTCCTATTGCATACAATCTGGGCTTGGTTATACGATAACCAATCCATGCCCAATACTACATCGAAACCGGCTAACTTAAAGGGTAGCAGGGAAAGAGGAAAAGAGTGGTTCCTAATGGATATGGCACATCCATCTAATACAGTTGAGACGGTCTCTAAAGTTCCATCTGCCAACTCTACCTCATAATTTGCACTTAAGGCTTTAACAGGCAATCCTAATAGCTCACAGAATTTACTATCCACAAACGATTTATCTGCTCCAGAATCAAATAATACTCTTGCGTAAACGTCGTTAATGAGAAACGTACCAGTTATGACGTTATCGTCCTGGATGGCCTCCTGAACATTCATTTGAAAGACCCTGGCATTGGTCTTCTTTCCATCTTCAGTCTTCTTGACATTCTTTGGGCAGTTGGTCTTGATGTACCCCTTCTCATTGCAACTGTAACAAGTTGCATCTTTCAACTTCTTGCACTCAAGAGTTCTGTGCTCAGAAGACTTACATATCCCACACATCTTGGGTTGGGATTTCTGTTCGAACCTGCACCTCCCAAAATGGTGCTTCCTACAAACCTTGCACTTGGGCCTATCGCCCGACTGTTGCTCGCTCCTCCTGGCCTCAGATCCCTTCTTACTGTCACGGTTTCCCCTATGTTTCTTGCTCGATCGACGTGAATTATCATCCTCACGTTTCCTCTTGTCAGAATCCGCATTTTCAAGGTTCTTAGTCTCACTGCATCTTGAGTGAGGGACAGAGAAAAATCGGTTACAGATCTGAATGTGATAGGTCTAGAGGCCTTCACACTAGCCTTGATTTCTGGGGCTAAACCCCCAATAAAACACGCGATTCTCTTGGGTTCAGGGGTTACCAGGTAAGGAACCATTCTGGACAAGGTGTTGAAACTGGTGAGGTATGCCTGGCAGTCTAGGTTTTTCATAACCAGAGATAGGAATTCAGATTCTATTCGTTCAACCTCATGCTGAGGGCAGTAGTTATCCTTGACAAGAGCAACAAATTGCTTCCAAGTCATATTGTACAAGGCAACTTTTCCAGAAGCCTGGATCAACGCTCCCCACCAAGCTAGAGCCTCCCCCTTGAAAGACTGGGATGCAAACTTAACCATATCCCTCTCAGCACAACCACTGATGTCTACCACTGTCTCTATCTCGTCAAGCCATGTCATACAGTCTACTGCCCCTTTTTCTCCAGTAAACTCTCGAGGTTTACAAGATACAAAATATTTATACGTGCAACCCTTAGCACGTGGGGCTTCATCAAACACGATCTTCTTGGGGTGAACACTGTTTTCATTCGAGGAGTGTCGGTCATCATGTTTATTAGATTTGGGTGGAGTAGGTGGTGGTTTGTTGTGAGCCTCAGAATGATTCTTTGGTTTAGCCTGCGGTGTAGGTAAGGTTCTACTACGGGTCTCACTGTACTCACTGTACTGTCGTTCTAAGGCTTTTACAACCGCATCATTCACAATTGCTTTTAACTCAGCACCAGTTACTAGGAATTTTGCATCATCACGGTTCCCTACCGGATGGCTATTGACTTCCTCTGATCCAGCCATGTAGCTTCAATTGCTACATATAAATGATGGGCAAGGTTTTAACTCAAAGGCTCTTATAGTATTTTATGTTTTATTAACCAAGGTTTTAAATTGCCATTTTAGGTTAATTCGTTAAAAGATTAGGATTTTACTATTATCCTATGATACTTTATTATTGGCACATAAGGCCTAGTCACAAGGATAGTTAAAATAAATAATTAAGATTTTATAGTATCTAGGTGTGTTAGGTTGAATCATAGTTCATTTCCATTTAATAACAGGGAGTCATAAGCTACCACTGTCCTTAGTCACGGAGGACATTTAATTATTGCCCACAGGCACTTCACTTCAAAGAAGTGGTTAAAATAATTAAGGGAATTTAAAATCAACCCTTTATGAGAGATGGCCTGTGTGACTTTGCCGATTCACAGTTTGTCAAAAATCATTAACATACTAACAGATGTTAATATTTGGAATCTATTGTGTGGGTTGTACCATCTTGGCCAGGTTTGCAATAACACAAAGGCTAGGTTTTCCCTCCAAGATTCTTTAATAATCAATGCAAAATAGTCCTAAATTGAGATGTTAATTATGGATCTTAACCTAATTATGGAACTACCATCTTGGCCTTGTTTTATAAACCAAAAGGCTAGGTCTTGGTTCTCTTTAGATTTTACCAAATTTAATATAATGGCAGATCTTTTTAATTTTCATTAATTTTCATATTTCATGCAGATAACTAATCAAAATGAAAACTTAATTAAACCATCTCATAAATTGTCTTAAACAAGTACAACATTTGCCCAAAACGGGACTTCTACAAAAACAAATGCCCACGCAGGGGCGGAATTCAAGAGCAAACCCACGCAGGGGTTAGCTAACCAAACATGCTCACGCAGGAGCAGAGTACAAAATAACAAGCTCACGCAGGAGCTGAATACTGAAGCAAAAAGTCCACGCAGGGACTGAATTATAACTAAATAAAAATAACAAGGATCTTCAATAGTCCCTCCTTTTGGACTTTCCCTTGATCAGATCTGATAGTCCTTTGAAGAATCCTCTATTGTGTCTGCGCTCAGTCTGAATTTCCCATTCACAACGGTCTAGTCTCTCAAGGACTTCCTGCTGGCGCTCAGGTGGAATAATCTGTGGCTGCGGCGGCTGATACACAGGTGGAGGAGGTGGCGGATGTTGGTACCCAAAAGTCGGGTAACTAGTAGTCCAGAGTCCTCCATAAGGCCCTTCAGGGTGACTGGCATTGTAGTCCCATGCCTCTTGGTACGGGTCCACACTAGCATAATTGTAGTTGTAGTGGGTATGCGCCGGCTGCTCGAAGGGGTTATACGCCGCTGACCCGGCATACGCAGGAATTGGGTTATCGAAACCCAATGGTGGTGCCACAGGTACTGAGTTAATTTCTGGAATGGGGCTTGATGGACCCCCCCAATTGTGGTTCTTCTTCTTCTTCCTCCTGAAGTGGCGGATAATGGCTGCCACTTGATGGTTGGGGTGTGCTGATGCGGACACCCCCTCGCACGGACATCCATGCGTTCGACCTCCTCCGCCTCGGTGGCTCCGGAGGCGGCTGCTATTCCACTGGTGGTGGTGGTGGCGGAGTAACTGCCACGAAACGAGAATCCTGAGAAGGATCCTGTTGCTGTTGCTGCTGCTGTTGTTGCTGCTGGTAGGGGGACGAGTGGTGTGAGGGGGTAAAATACCAGTTGATGTTTCGGAACCTCTCCTCGTAGCTGTCTGGACCGCGATAAGGCGATCCGTGGAAAGATGATCCGTCAGAGATCTCTATCGGGTGGTTGGGCGTCCCCGTAGCAGGCTCCATAGGGTCAGTATCCTCGTCATATCGTTATCCCCAGAGAAGTGGTCTTCCGGTCCAAGTGGGTTAAAACCCACGGGTTCTGGAAAAACGTTGGCCGGGTTGAACCGGCTCTGGAAGGTTGGGGTTGGGTCACCAAAGGAGTGGTGAGAGTTGGATCTCTGCAGAGGTATGAAAGAGGGTGGTTGTTCGTTGGGCTCATTTTCCGATTGGGGCCCAAAGGAGTGCTGGTAAGAAGGTGAAGAGCTAAGGGAGACAGACCGTCTTCCAGGTTCAACATAGAGCCTCCACGGCTCCTGGGGACTGGTGCTCATAGTAATGGATGGGGTTCGCTGGTGCGAAGGCCCGGCTTCGTGATCATGACCCGTGACGGGTCCCTTGCCTCGACCGCGAAGAAATCTTGGTGGCATGATGACCTGCATACATGATTTAAATAACAACCACAATATAATTATAAAAGACTCAAAGTAAAACAAAACAGAGTTTGTCCTATGTTCGATGTCTAGACTCGGAACTCGAAGAATGTGCAATTTGTGCATTGAGATTAAACACGCAAAGGCTAGTGTTTAATTCACTCAGTGTTGGCTCTGATACCAACCTGTCACACCCCGAATTTCCACGTGTCACCGATGGGCCCGGTGGGGGAGTATCGTGACGTAGTTGATATCATCATTTGTCAAACAACACAAATTATAATGCACAGCGGAAGCAAATGAAAATCGATTTATTTCAACCATCAAATGTAATATTTAAGTATCACAAGTAGTCGAAATAGATCCACAGGCGGATCGGAATAAAAGGAGAAAAATTGTTCAACAGATAAATGCATCCCAAAGCTTGCGAGACTCTATGATGCTAAGGAGAGACCAGCCTATTACGTATAGCACCTGCACTTAATCTTTTTTGGGGAAAATACGTCAGTTTGCACTGGTAAATACAATTTAACTGACTCATTTTGAAAAGGGTTTTAAAAATTGATTTAAATGCTCAAGGCACAAAACATTTTATAACTTGGGAATAATTAATCAAAGTTAAACTTGTAAAAGAATTACATGTTCGTTATGCGTTCAGTCGCCCGAGTCGTGTCGGGTTTAAGGTTAATAGACACACCACTCAGTATAAGTCCGTGGCGGGAAGCCAACGTTTATACCTTAATAGTATGGACATAATACCGGGTGTACGCCTACACCCGGGTGTCAAGGTCGTGGCCATTACTTAAAATGATGCCAAGGATATCCGGGACATGGTCATTAAACTCCCAAAGGCGTAAAAACAAACAAAACCAATTTTTCAAACGGGTCACATTGATAGTACCTAACTACTAATGAGTTGGGGTCAATTGCCCGACCAAGCGGTATTTTATATACCGTACCCCCAAGCCCGTATAAGGGAAAATAAGTTAAAAGTATTTACCTGTGCAAGTATAAACCACAAAAGCAAAAATGCAAGTGTCTTTTACTGGGCTCCTATTCTGGAACGAAGGTTTAATATAACCTATTAGAATCCTAACGGGTCTTTTAACATAGCCTAAGCTTAGACCGGTTAGTTTCGAAGAATAAATATGGTTTAATCGCGAGGAAGGCGAAAAACCGAAAAGGAATGTGACTTAGATCCTACAAGCTTGGATACTTGTATTACATGGGTAAACTAAACACATTCTGGATTTAGAGACTAAGATGTTACGGTTTGACCCGTTTCGGCTAACGTGCGTAGACTAGTCACATAAGCCGATCCGAACGCGAAAGTGCGTAACGGGTAACCATATAAATCATATACATGTTTCCTGAGATTATATGCACCAAAAATGTTGTAATATCAGTATGGTATGTCCCATTATGCCCCGAATGATTTTAAATTCCAATTACGCCTCATAAGGGTATTTTGGTAATTTTACATAGGCTTAAAAGGTCAAAACGGGAAACCTGAGTCCTCAACCTTAGTTTACTGTTATAACATGAAATTTTACTAAATATATCAGTAGGTATTAGACCTTTAGTATAAAAACTAGTTTTGACATATACTATGTCGTAAAAATGCCAAAAAGGCGATTTGGAGCCATTTCCGGGTTTTAAAGGAAAAGCTGATATTTCTATAATTCCAGAAGGCTCAAAATATTATATTTAACATAATAAATCAGTAGGAAAAAGTTCGGGGTCAAAAGGTTTTGTAAAACTCATTCTATGGCCGAAAAGGGCAAAACCGGCATAAACCGAATTAAGCTTAAAACCTCTAGTTATGCTCATTCTAAAAATAAATAAAAATCTTTAAAATTCCCAAAATATTATTATATAACAGTGGGTATAAAGTTTTTGTATAAAATCTAAGTTTAAATAGGCTATTCGTTAATTACGCTAATTATTCACTAAGAAGGCTTCTAATTACGCTAATGAGCATAACTCTTAATCTAAACCTCAAACTGATGTCAAATTTTGGGAACAAGTTTATATTTCAGTATCTAACATGTCTACCCCTTTTATTTTTCAAAAATCATGATTTTTGGACCTTTGGGCATAATGGTCAACATATGTGCATTTAACGGAATCATGCATATGAACAAGATATCTAATGAACCGAGTTGTATAATCACTGGAGGATATACTAACATGTTATTAGGTCCAAAAGAAGCTCTAAGGCAATCTTAATCTTGACTAAAACGGGTCAGAACTGAAAGTCAAAGCAAAAGTCAAACTATGCGACTTTCGGTTCCGAACCGGATCTAAACAGAAAATTGTCGAGTTGAACATGTTGGAACATGTTCTTATACTTATTACCAAGTTATATTAATGTTCAAACAGGTTACATGCAACCTACATTGCTAATTATGTATTAATTTGAAATTAAGCATCCTGTTGACTTTTTATAGTTAGCATTGACTCTACAATTGACATGCTTAGAGTGTGAATCTGGAAATACCCTTTTAAGGGTTTGTTACCCACTTAATTACCTTCCTAAAGGTATTCTTAATTCGTGATTTGACAGAGCACATTATGATTAATCACGAAGTCAAACCTTAATTACGATGGTTTGACTTTTACTTAATTAGTTAAGCTAGAATGGATTAAAGGAGGTTAAGAGCACTTACAAGAGTCCTAAGAAGGATTAGGGACCTAAAGAAAATGGGTTGCTGACCAGGAAAGCTCCAGAGAGTCTTGAACAAAAGTGCCAAGAGAGCAAGTGCCAATGGTTACAATTTCAAGTCTTTATATAGTGAGCCAAGAGGTCCAAGATTGTGACAAGCAAGTCTACAATGGTTGGAGGATCATCCCAGGTGTTCCTTGAGGCCTATAAACTGCCTAGCAAGCCCATGGTTTCATAATTTTACGTTTTAAGTCGGTTAAACGGGTTGGACAGGCAGCTGTCCAAAATCTGCTGCCAGCGACGCCTTTACGGACCGTAAGCACGTGGCCTTGCGGTCCGTATTCCTTCCTTACGGACCGTAAGCCTAAACCTTTACGGTTCGTAACCGACATTGCTGAACACACCCAGGTAACCTGCTTACGGACCGTAATCGTGGGGTCTTGCGGTCCGTAAGCGATGGCCAGAAGACAAAAGTTTGAAAACTTTTAAGTCTTGACCATGCAACCAATAATATCCGAAACATGCTATCTCTTTTCAGTTTGTGGGACCTCTTGCACAGCCATTGCATGGAAGAAGAGCTCTTACATGTCCCCTTTCTCATAGTGGATTCTTGTGGGAGTAATTTGACGGAAAAACCAAGGAAGTTTGAATTGAACAAGATTAATCAATATCTCCCAAATAGATTAGGATTACAATTAGATTTTCTTGTAGTAACATCATCAATAGTCCATTTTCCATATAAAGATGGAAATTTTATTTATTCGGAAATCAGCCGGTTAGAACATAAGATGTTTATCAAATGATTTATGGATCTTGGGATTTATAATTCGGGTCGCTCAGAGGTGCTTTAATAACATATCACCCTTGGGTCGTTCAGAGGTATTTTTAATAACATGACGCCCTCTTTAAAATCCTACCATACATCTCTTTATTTGATCCGGGTTCCTGACGCGTGTCCTCCATGACACGTGTCTTTATTCTATTGGACATGAATTTTCGAGGTGTTACACAGGAGCAAGTCCGTGAACAGGTTAGTACTAACGTACAGCAAAGAGACAAACTTGACTCCCGCAAAGAATTTGTGATATATTATCACTTATTTTGTTTGGACATGTGATTGATGATCACTTATTGAGGTCTTATGCAATATGTACACGTATGTATAGTATCATGGAAGATCTAGACTTCGTCTCCGTTATCTTTCGGTAAAAGATACAACCATGATACCCGGATGATAAGACAGCATAAAGACCACATTTCTCAGAACCTCGGCAATCTCTCAAACGAAATTTCGGTACTAAGACCATATGCCAATGAGTGGTTCCCACCTTGACTTGAAGTCTGTTAGGTTTATATCATCCTGCACATTTTAGTCTAATTGTGAGCCTACTGATACATCATTAGTAGATCTACTTATCATTTTTCAATTTAGTTTTTGACCATATTGACAGACTACACCAGTGATTATCATCACTTTCCCTTCTTTTATCCAAGAAACTCATTTTTGATTTTCTATTGTTTTTGAAATTTTCAATTTTTTTTAAACTTAAAGACAGAAAGTAAAGACATCTTTTTGGATTTTTTGAATTTTTCACATGTTTTTGTATTTTCTGAAATTTCTCCCCCTAAAATGCGAAAAGATAAATAAACTGAAAATCTTTTTGTATTTTTGTGTTTTTAGATAAAATATTTACGAAAAACGATATGCCGAAAGAAGTTTTACTCTTGTTTCACCTTAATGCCGTTAACCAACAAAAGATAGTCAAAACGAGATTTGTCAAAGGCTTTTGTAAAAAGGTCTGCTCGTTGTTCATCGGTGTGGACCTTAACAACATCGATAAGTCTTTTGTCGAAACAATCACGTATGAAGTGATACTCAATTTCGATGTGTTTGGTCTTGAAGTGTTGCACAGGATTTCTAGTAATCTGTAAAGAGCATTATTATCAACAACTTGAGAGCATTTGTTGAATCCAAAACCGTAGTCGCGCATTTGTTGTTGAATCCACAGAACTTGAGAGCAATAACTTGAGAGCAATAACTTGAGAGCAACAACTTGAGGCAGCAATGAATTCAGCCTCACAAGTTGATGTAGCTACACAAGTTTGCTTCTTGCATTGCCATGTGACTAGGCGATTTCCTAAGAACTGACAACCAGCAGTTGTTGATTTGCCATCGATTTTACAGCCACCAAAATCAGAATCGCTGAATGCAACCAAGTCTAAACTATCATCCCTAGGGTACCAGAGACCGGTGTCCGGGCAACCCTTCAAATAGCGAAAAATCCTTTTAACAGTAGCCATATGAGATGCCTTCGGGTTGGCTTGATATCTTGCGAGCAGGAACGTTGGATACATTATATCAGGCCTCGAGGCAGTGAGATACATTAAAGATCCGATCATAGCGCGATAGTAAGAAGAGTTGACACTTTCACCCTTCAAGTCCGGAGTAATCCCGTGATTAGTCGGATGTGGGGTACCAATGGGTGTCGCTTCTGACATCTGGAACCAGCTCAAGATGTCACCGACATACTTAGTTTGATGGATGAATATCCCAGACTTAGTTTGTTGAACTTGTAGACCCAAAAAGAAATTCATCCCCCCCCCCATTGCGCTCATTTCGAATTTGTCTTGTGTAACACGCTCGAATTGCCTGCACAAAGCATCGTTAGTTGAACCAAAAATGATATCATCAACGTATACCTGCACCAGCAGAAGATCTTTATCTGTTTCCTTGATGAAGAGAGTACAGTTGATAAGACCTCGTTGAAAACCATTCTCCAGCAGATAAGGTTGCGTACCAGGCCCTCGGTGCTTGATGTAAGCCATAGAGAGCTTTGTTTAGCAACCAAACTCGATCGGGATGGATAGGATCTTCAAAACCAGGCGGTTGTTCGACATACACCTCTTCTTCAACGATACCATGAAGGAATGCACTTTTGACGTCAATCTGATAGACTTTGAATCATTTGAAAGAAGCATAAGCTAAAAAGATCCGAATAGCCTCCAGACGTGCAACAGGTGCATAAACCTCGTTGTAATCAATTCCTTCAACTTGGTGAAAGCCTTGAACCACTAATCTCGCCTTGTTGCAAATGACCACTCCATGATCATCCTTTTTGCATTTGTATACCCAACGAGTACCGATTTTCTTGTAATCGTTGGGTTTTTCAACAAGTTTCCAGACACCCAGTTTCTGGAATTGCTGAAGTTCTTCCTGCATCGCTTCCTGTCACACCCCAACCGATGGCGGAAACATCGGGGCGTGGCACTGAGTGAAACAGATTGTCCAGAAGTTTCCATAACAATTATATTTATCAATTACTTAAAACAACATGTCCCATACCATGTCATCAAAGATAGCACAATTATTACAGACAAAATCTAGGCAAATAGTTCTGTTCCGACAACTCAGATTTCATTTGTAAAGACAACTATTTGTTGGCCTCTAGGACCTTATTCTAGCCTCGCTTTCCTAGCAGATAAGGATCCTAAACACCTGTCACATACGTTAAAATAAAGTCAATACACATAGTGTAAAGGCGAGTATACAAGTTTGATAATAGCATATAGAGTTCGAAATAGTTTACGCATAACCAGCACGTACACAGAGGAAAATGAAGCATGTTAGTTATCGACATGAACCTATCGATACCAATGACTGCGGGTTGACTACCCAAGGCAGTTCGTAATACATGATCACCACTGTAATCCATGCAAATAATTGTCCTTAACAACCCCCGTGTGAACGGGTGCTGAGTCCAAACTATAGTACTATCGTTGCTAAGGCAGGCAGACAGCATTCCATGTGTAAACATAACAAAAAAAGCAATCATTAAGTCACGTATAACATGCGGTATCAGTTAGCGTTAAAAGTATTGCGTAGTGTGTTCGATTGTGATTTAGAATAAGTAACGTATGTAACACCCAAAACTGCGAAAGCAAAAAGGGGTCGAGTATACTCACAGCGGTTGATGGATTGAAGGGAGCGCTTGAGAGTAGGGTTAGCCTGAATAGTTCGATAGCATAACGATAAGTAACGCGTAAAAACGAGAGCAAGTGTTGGTGGTTCGAACAGCTGGTCGATCGGATGGTAGTCCGATCGGACGGCTGATCATGCGGTTGATAGTCCGTTCGGACGACTGTCCGCTCGGATGGCCGTTCGAGTGGATTGTTTCTTCCTTCGATAAGGATGTGTTTGTGTATGATGGTTTGACTTTTGAAGTTTTTGTTGTAGCATTGGAAAACATTGAAGTATCTCTACCTTTCAGGTCGGTCGATCGGACGGTCATTCAATCGGCCGGCAACCCGTTCGGCTGGGTACTTCAGTGAGAACAAGTTCTCAGCAGGATGTCACTCGATCGGATAGCAGTTCGATCGGGTGGCATTCCTAGTGCATTGAACATGTTGAAAACTGTTTAAGTGTGGAAGCTCAAGTGTTTCATGGTACGGACGGCAGTTCGATCGGATGGTAGTCCGATCGGACAGCGATTCGTTCAACACTCAACTTCATAGATTGGAAAAAATGGTGAAGTGTGGGTCCGAAGGTGCTAGCCGTTCGGCTGACCGGTTGTTTGGGTGACTATCCATTCGGACAGCAGTCCGATCGGATGACACCCCGTCCTGGTCGTCCTGTTCGTCTTACACTTGGTTGTTCTGATTGTTTGTCGTTTTATCGAGATGCTTTTGATAACATGTTAAGCAACAGAAACCTCGTCAATACTTGGTATTCCTGATCGGACAAGAATCACCCAAATCCGGTCAGTTAACTGTTCAAGACGGTGTTCCAAGTTTAACCCGTAATCGGTAACCCTCGTCGATAGGATCCGGATCTTGGACCAACACATCCACAAGAATGAGTAGGAAGTCGGTACAAGGTTCGATTCTATCGGTTTTGAGTGCATTGAGTGTAAAAGAGTTGAAAGAAGGTTGGAAAACATTCTCTCAATCCTTTTCACCGTGTATATGTTTAGATCTATGAAAAGATCTTTGTTGTTTATGTGGAAATCGGTTAGATCCAAGTCGTTCTTGGTGGATTGAGGCCAAAACATGAAGTTCTTCAAGAACACATGATGACGTCATCCTAGAATACCTTGAATCTTGGTGATTTCACGGTTAAAAGTTAAGATTTAAAAGATAGAAAGTGTAGGAGTGCGTGTAGATTAAGAAAGTACAAGATTTAGGACGAGATCTTACTGGAATCGAGAGAAATCGAAGAAAAGGTGAGGAGAGCGTGCTGTTCGGTCAGAGAGTTACCAAAAGTAGAAAGAATGAAAGTGACAGGGGTATTTATAGAGTTCCAAAAGCGGAAAGGGCTGGCCGATCGGCCAGGCAGCTCGATCGGACAGCCTGTCCGATCGGACGGCAGTCCGGGCGGACGGCTGGTCGATCGACTGATTGCCTGATCGATCGGTCGCCTGGTTCGAGTGCTCGGTGAGACCAGTTTTCTGTTTCGATTTCGATTGCGAGTGTTGCGATGCGATAGAGTTTCCTAATCAAATTACTTTTAATCCCAACCACTCATATCTCGCGCTATCTCTTTTCCACCAATTATCATACTATATCAACATACAATCATCCTTATTTCCTATTCGTTTAGTGTTTGCGATTCGATTGCGATTGAGTTCGATTGCGATTCGATTGATTACCACACATGACATAAATAAACATGCACAAGTAACACATAAGGTACACACACACGTATAACAGTAATCAAAGTGCGTAATTCGAGTTGCGAGCGAGATGTTGATTAGATTAGTTCGATTAGCGTTTAGTTGACTTTATCGCATTGTTACTTCCTATTGTTCACAGTCGTAAAGCGAGTCGTAGCGATAAATTTTCATCGATGGCTACGATTGCAATTAATTACTCCACATAATACAACTAACGTAAAACATAAAATAGACTAACTATAAGTCAAAGAAGTCAAAAAAGGAATTGAGCAAGGAGAGACAGATTGCAATTAGCAATCTTTTCTTCCTTTGACTTCAATCTTGACTTTGACTTTGACTTCGAAACACTGGGGTGTTACAGCCTCCCTTACTTGAGGGAATTTCATCCCGAAATTAGGCCGAAGCCGTAACAAACAACTGCGGGTACTTCGCCTTCATGTCACTTTCGAGTTCCCAAGTGAACTCCGCGCCTCGTTTACCTTCCCATCGTACTTTCATGATAGGAATGCGCGAGCGTCGGAGCTGCTTGGTTTGGCGATCCATGATTTTGACCGGCTTCTCCACGAAGTGTAGTGTTTCATTTATTTGGAGGTCATTGAGAGGTACAATTAAGTCACACTCAGCCAAGCACTTTCGGAGGTTTGACACGTGGAAAGTCAGGTGGACATTACTAAGTTCCTCCGGTAGTTCGAGTCTGTAGGCGACTTTTCCGGTCCTTTCCAGAATCTTAAAAGGTCCAACATATCGAGGCGCTAGTTTCCCTTTCTTGCCGAATCGGACCACACCCTTCCAAGGTGATACCTTTAGGAGTACGTAGTCGCCAACGTCAAATTCAAGGGGCTTGCGTCGTCTATCGGCGTAACTTTTCTGTCGACTTCGAGCTTTCAACAAGTTGTCTCGGATTTGGAGGACTTTGTCAGTCGTTTCTTGCAATAGCTTAGGACCAGTTAATTGCGAGTGACCGATCTCGTGCCATACAATAGGCGATCGACATCTTCTTCCGTATAAAACCTCGAATGGTGCCATTTGTATGCTGGAATGATAACTGTTGTTATACGAGAATTTGACTAGCGGCAGGTATTTATCCCAATTACCACCGAAGTCTATGACACACGAACGGAGCATATCTTCAAGAGTACAGATCGTTCTCTCAGTCTGACCGTCGGTTTGAGGGTGGAATGCGGTGCTCAGATTAAGCGTAGTACCAAGAGCAGCTTGAAACGTTTCCCACAGTCGCGAGGTAAACCAAGCATCACGGTCAGAGATGATGTCGTGAGGCGTCCCATGATTACAAATGATCTCCTCGGTGTAGATTCGAGCTAATCGTTCTACCTTGTAGTCTTCTCGTATTGGCAAAAAGTTGGCAGATTTGGTCAAACGGTCAACAACAACAACCCAAATGCTGTCGTGACCTGATGACGTGTGCGGAAGCTTGGTTATGAAGTCCATAGCTATACTCTCCCACTTCCACATAGGGATTGGGGGTTGTTCGAGTAAGCCAGAGGGTCTTTGATGCTTAGCCTTGACCCTTGCACAAGTCAGGCATCTTCCAACGTAGAGAGCAATATCCCTTTTCATGCCCGGCCACCGGTACTTGTAACGAAGATCCTGGTACATTTTATCAGCACCGGGATGAATAGAATACCAGGATTTGTGGGCTTCGTCCATTAAAATCTTTCAAAAATCGGTCCGCTTAGGGATCCAAATTCGGTCCAGGAAATGGAAAATCCCATTTGATTTACTCACAAGCTGGGCTCTATCGTGATAGATTCTCTCCTTCTTCAATGTGTGTTCGTTAAAGCAGGCATGCTGGGCTTCGCGAATGAGAGTTTCGAGATCGTGTTGGGCTTGAGTATTGCGAATGCTGAGTTAATAACTCCGACTGCTGAGCGCGTCAGCAACAACATTTGCTTTGCCTGGGTGATAACGAATCTCACAGTTGTAATCATTGAGAAGTTCTACCCATCGGCGTTGACGCATATTAAGTTCTTTCTGATCAAAGATATGTTGTAGACTCCTATGATCGGTGAAGATCATACACTTGGTACCATATAGGTAGTGTCGCCAAATCTTTAACGCAAAAACAACCGCGCCTAGCTCGAGATCATGGGTTGTATAGTTCTTCTCGTGAATTTTGAGTTGACGAGATGCGTAAGCTATAACCTTGTCCCGTTGCATAAGAACACAACCCAGACCAAGGTTGGAAGCATCACAATAGACAATGAGGTTGTCGTTTCTGTCGGGCAATGTGAGAACAGGAGCATTGCAAAGCATGTGCTTGAGGGTTTGGAAAGCAGACTCTTGTTCGGTTCCCCAAACAAAAGGCTTGTCTTTATGCGTGAGAGCGGTAAACGGCATAGCGATCCTTGAGAATCCTTCGATAAATCGTCGATAATAGCCTGCTAGTCCGAGAAAAGAACGGACCTCAGATGGGTTCTTAGGTGTAATCCAACTCTTGACTGCTTCAATCTTAGCAGGATCAACGTGAATACCTTGACTATTTACAATGTGTCCCAGAAACTGAACCTTCTCTAGCCAGAATTCACACTTGGAGAACTTAGCATAGAGTTGATTCCCCTGGAGTAGTTCGAGAACCAAACGTAGATGTTGCGCGTGTTCGGCTTTCGACTTGGAATAGATCAAGACATCGTCGATGAATACAAGGACGAAACGGTCGAGATACGGTTTACACACGCGATTCATCAGATCCATAAAAACCGCGAGTGCGTTGGTTAAATCGAAAGGCATAACAACGAACTCATAGTGGCCGTAACGAGTGCGAAAAGCGGTTTTGGGTATATCTTCCTCCTGAATGCGTAGTTGGTGATAGCCTGAGCGTAGATCGATCTTCGAGAAACACGTAGCACCTTGCAGCTGGTCAAACAAATCGTCGATGCGAGGCAGGGGATAGCGGTTCTTGATGGTTAGCTTATTCAATTCCCGGTAGTCGATGCACATCCTGAACGACCCATCCTTCTTTTTGACGAAAAGGACTGGTGCGCCCCAAGGAGAGGTGCTCGGGCAAATGAAGCCTTTCTCAAGTAATTCCTGGAGCTGATTCGAGAGTTCACGCGTTTCGGACGGCGCGAGTCGGTAAGGGGCTTTGGCAACAGGGTTGGCTCCAGGAATGAGGTCGATACGGAAGTCAATATCACGACTCGGCGGTAATCCAGGAAGATCGTCAGGGAAAACGTCGAGGAATTCACAGATAACAGGTACATTTTTCACTAATGTGTTCCCTTTCTTTTCCTCTCCGCTACTACAATGTTAGCCAAGAAAGCTCTGTATTCCTTGTGGAGATACTTGCTAGCTTGGACACATGACATGAGTTTGAGACCTTTCGAAGCAGTTTCACCATAGACACACAAAATATCACCATTCGCGAGCGAGAATCGAATCATCTTGTCGAAGCACACAACTTCAGCATGGTTTTCGTGAAGAAAGTCCATGCCTACTATGACGTCGAAACTTCCGAGTTGCATTGGAATAAGGTCGATTGGGAAAATGTGATTGTTGAGCTCAAGAGTACAATCACGGAGAACATAATTAACGGCGATAGTTCTTCTGGTGGCGACTTCTACATCGAACGTCGAAGAGAGTTGGGAGCGCTTACGACTAAGGAACTTCTCGAATTCAAACGACACAAAGCAATTATCGGCTCCAGTATCAAACAAACACGATGCATAAATACCATTCACAAAGAACGTACCATTGACCACGTTGTTGTCAGCCTAGGCTTGGCGCGCATTGATGTTGAACGTTCTGGCGCATGCGGCTTGCTGCTGCTGTTGTGGCTGTTGCTGCTTATGAGGCTGCTGCAGCTGGGGCTCTTGTTTCACCACCCTGTTCGAGCACATGTTCGCAAAGTGGTTGGGATCACCACATGCGAAGCAGACTCGGGCGTTGATCGCGGGTACCTGAGCTGCTTGATGGCCTTGCGGGGCTGAGAGCAGAGCTTGACGAGCAGTGGCAGGAGCTGCGGTGTTGCGGGGACCAGTACGGCAGTTGGCAGTGAAGTGGCCGTACATGTTGCAGTGGGTGCAGAAATGACAGGCTAGACCCACCGGATGATGATATGAACATGTAGGGTAAGCAGGGTGGGGGCCTGTATATGCACGCTTTGCTGGCGGTGCATAAGTAACTGGTGCTGGACGGTGGTGGGACTGCTGCTGAGCCGGTACGGCTTGCAGTGGAGCAGCAGTGGTAGTGACAGGACAGTTCTTGATGCTGGAGCTGCTGTTGTTGTTCTTCTTCCTGCGGTAAGAGGACTTTGACGGTTGAGCAGTGGCGGTTTCGGAGGATGGTGCGGCGGTAGCTTGATGCAGAGACTTTGAAGCTTTATCCCATAAACCAACTTTTACCCGTTTGTCGTTGATCTCGGCGGCAAGCAGATAAGTTTCTTCAATCGATGCTATTTTCGCGGCATGCACAAAATCCGCAACACAGTCGGGTAGAGCTCGAATGTACTTCTTGATTGCCATGTCTGGCGTCTTCACTTGATCGGGGCAGATGATGCTGAGCTGCTTAAAGCGAGCAGTCAGGGCAGCGTTGTCTCCATCCTTCTGCTTTATGTTCCAAAACTCGTCCCCCAGCTTTTGGCGTTCATGGGGAGGGCAGAATTCGTCCATCATGATGGCCTTTAACTCTTCCCAGGTCAGCTCATAAGCTGCATCATTCCCGCGTTTGTTTCGTTCGACCATCCACCAGTCTAGTGCGCGGGACTGGAAGACGTCGGTTGCGTTTAGGGTGCGGAGATTTTCAGGACAGCCGCTTTGGCGCAGAGTGACTTCGATGGAATCGAACCATTGAAACATAGCCGTTGGGCCATCTTCTCCGGTGAATTCCTTTGGACCGCAAGCCTTGAACTGCTTGAAGCTGAAAGCAGTCTTGGTAGCAACTTTAGGAGCTTCGGTTCTAGACTCCTCAGACGATTTGCTAACGTTCTCGTAAATTTCACTCACGATCTGGGGCACGACCTTGGCCACTTGTTTAGCGAGGTTGGCAGCAAGGCGTTTGTCCCGTTGTTCTTGGCGAGTGAGTCGTGGGTGACAAGGTCCTGATGATGGTCCAGTTGACATTGTCTGCAACAGACATCGTCATAGGTCTTAGACACGTGATAATCGAATCTCACCTCACACGTCTACCACTAAAGCTCAGGAACACATTAAATCACATAGTCACATAGACACATTAAATCACATAGTCACATAGGGTTGGTCTTAGACTCCCCATTCCGCCTTTTAACAAAATTTGACGTGCTTGTCGTGGTACACGCAAATTTAATCCCAATAACAACTATAGATAGTGGTAAATGGGTATCGAACTCAGGGAATATGTGGAAAATGTGTCGATTCTATAGCTTTGCACTTAAACTAAATTAAACTAATTTGCAAAAAGTAAAGATTAGTAATTTGGATTGTTTGGTTTTAAAACTAAACTTAACTAAATAATTGCAAATCAAAATTGGGTGTTAAACAGATTAAGAGAAAATGACCATCTTAGGATTCAGTTTCTTTTAACAATTGTGTGAGATTCCAACTAGAAAGAGTTACATAGACATAACTCGTGCATAAATAATTGACGTGATAAAAGGGAACAAAGTACTCGGATTATATAAACGGGAGGTTGTTTCCCGATGATCAATTAATCAATAACCAACCCTAACCTTTCCCATAATATCTCGATTGCCAACAGCACCAAGAACGTACGATTGAGACTAGAAATTTCACTATCAATTAACAAGCTACAAACAATTATGCATACACCATGATAATCAAGCAAACACAAGTTATCATTCTAGAAATAAAGGAACAAACACACAAAAGTTTAGAGAAACCTTCACCTAAGATGATCACCACAAGTTTAGCCGGACATCGTTCGGTTGATCATCATAACATTAAAAGTCAAGTTCATAAGAATAAAAAACAAGCACCAAATGTTTAGAATTGTTTCCAACCAAGCAAGAACAGCCAAAATCGCCCCCAAACTCTAGAGAAACTGTCCAATGATGAGATAATGTCAAAAGGCACCAAAAACTGATTTAATGAAGGCAATTACGGATTTTTACGCAGACTCCACCGTAACTTACGGTACCACCGTAAGTTACGGTGGCCTTCAAACATTTACGGTGAGATTAAACTGAGTTACGATGGAGAATTACAAGTATCAGGGCCACCGTAAATTACGGTGGCCACCGTAATTTACGGTGGAGCCCTGACTTGTATGTTTTGTTTCTTAAATCCTTCCACGCACGACCCGTTCATCTCCAAAGCTTCCAAAGCTGCGTTTTATCCCTTTTTAGCTCCCGAACTGCACCTGAAACATGAGCAACCGTAGTCATCTAATTCAAGATAATTACACGATTAAGTGAAGGATAATTCCGCCTTTTAACATCATTAAGGGTTGTCCTATGGACCACCCGTCACATCCCCACACTTAACCGTTGCTTGTCCCAAGCAACTCATCAAATCAATTTCACAACAAGCGATCAATGTAAACCAAGCAGAAACATGTAGTCCTTTTACTAACCCCTTTTTAACACCCAAAATAACACATCCCTCGCTATGTCTCTCCTCTCGGTAACAAGTAAGCACTAGCAATATGAGCTAGACACACAAAGGCTAACGGGCGATTGCACAACTATAGGCTTGTACCTAAATCAATTCTTCTCCTAAAATGTGTCAAACATGAATGCAAATCAAAGGGACTTTCAAGGTTGTAACGTGGGCTAGGTGTATGGGTAGGAAATGGAATATATATGAAGTAGCGAAAACTTAACCCGGTCTTTTTATTACACAATAAAGCAAACTAACAACTACCAAGTTACCTAATATATACAAGACGACTAAACATCACTTCTTTTTTCATTTTTCATTGCTTCTTTTTTTTCATCAATTTTTTTTCAAGCAAACATTCAATAAAGCATCAAACATATCTAGATCATACTACAAAAACTACTACTACTAATACTAAAAGACCGGGTCAAATTGGGTAAATTTTTAGGTAACTAGCTAGGGGTAACAAATGATAAGCTTTTAGGCACAAAATTGGGCAACTAAATGTCCAAACCCCCGCCCCTCTCGCAACCATGCTCATATATATAACTTATGAGGTCCAACCCCCCAAATCCCACACTCACACACACTAAAGACGAGGCTACTTAAATGCCCTTATCCTTTTCGCATTCATATCCGACTAAGGACTCAAACCGTATCAAGGCACAAGTTCTAATGCACCCCCACCCGTAGCCACTCTCATCAAAGATAAGAATTATTTATTTATAAATGTGGCTTCAACTCTCACCAAGAATAAAAAGGGTATCAAAGGTTGCTGGTGCATCAATTGGGGTTAATCTATGTCACGACCCCCGACCCCATCCTGGCCGGAATCGGTGCCGTGAGCAGTCCAGTGGTACCGGTGGTTATTTTTGAAAAACGTTGCAGCGGAATTTTCATCAGGACCGTGAGTTAGGAAAAATATCAGAGTTTATAAAACACCGGATTTGATTTTAAATGGGATAAACCCCTGTTTTACAATGGTAGCTTTAATAAAGATAAATTTTATTTTATAAAACAATATTTCTTAATTTGATTAAAATAAACCACTTCTTGATGCCTTTCAGTGCCGTATCTAGCCTTTATTCCAATCTATGGTAATTACCTGAAACATGTTTGAAAAATGTTTTGTCAGTGGAAAATACTGAGTGAGATCATTCCATTTTTATAAAATATATTGTTATACCTTACAGTATTAAGGTTTTTATATTTATTTGTATTTACCCCACTCAATCAGTATTTTGTCACATGATGGCAGTTCCAATATAACAGCAATAATATCACTCATTGGCTTACTTTCGTCCAATAGTGAGTTTATCAAATAACTATACTTTACTATTATTCAATTTATCTGTCATTAGGCGATTCTTGTGACGGGGTCATATCACTGTTGATCATTCTTTCAACTAGTGACTCTGGTTATATCACTGTTGATTATTCTTTCAACTAGTGATTCTAATTATAACACTATTGATCATTCTCTCAACTAGTGTCTTTGGTCATATCACTGTTGATCATTCTTTCATCTAGCGACGCTGGACATGATGATGTCCTATGACATTACTTTGTCAAATATATTATTTATGGCACAAAATCGTGTAATCCAGAATAATGACATTTTATGTCAACTATTATAACTTAATATGTCAATTCACTAATTGTAATATCATGATATAGTAACCTGACTACAAATAGAATATATTATACTTGACTTTATTATGGTATCCACCATTTAGATTTATTCTTAAACATACATTAAATTTATTAACAATTTAATGTTAAGATAATATTAGTCATAGTTGTGGTCATGCTATTATTAGCTAACTTTTTGGTTAATCGTGAAGAGGATCAAATAATGTATAAAACTTCCCATACCAGCAGTTATTATAAAATAATTTAATCACTGTAAGTATAACTGGTAACCATTTAGGATTTTTAGAAAGCATTTGTAATATAATTGTATCACAAAAAGGTGATAAAAATGTGATAAAAGAGTATGGACTCACAAACGGTGAGAAAAGAGAAATGAACTCACATTGCAGATTTCTATGGGCAAAGTTTAGTCTACAGATAAGCCTTGATATATTGCTGATTCAATTTGGGCAGAGTCTAGCCTACTGATTAACCTAATAACAATTCACACAAATGGGGTTGTAACTAATACAGCAGTTACGACAATTCACGAGATTAAACCCTCACAACGATTAACAAGTGCAATACTTAACAATTCAATCGGATTCGCAACGAATAACAGAGCATAGTCCGAATTCGAACAGCACTCAAATATTCAAGTCGAAATCACGATGAATAACAAAGTATAAGCTCAATTTGAGCAGCACCCGGACAATCATTGGATAGTTATAATCGATCGGACGTTGAATCGTAATAGCGATCGAGTTATTACCCTGATTGCGGCAGCGTTTCGAGGTGTGTGTGTTTGGGTAGTAGAAGAAGTATAACTCGACGTCAATTTGGAATTTGAGCGTCGTTTTTGTGCCCAGAAGAAAGTCCCGAAGTCTGCTATTTATACACGAATTTGCTCCTGCTTGCGAACCGTAAGCCTGAGCCCTTACGGTCCGTAAGGGACACCTATAATTCTTTGGCTTGCTCCCCACGGGATTAGCCCTGATGAGTCAACAGTTTTGTCCAATCAGATTTTAACAACGTTTATTTTTAGATAATCGTCAACTAGGTTTTACCCCCTTGAGTTTTAGGGGTCCTGATCCTGATTCCGATTGTTCTGAAACTTTCAGGGTTTGTGTAGAATTACTTGGGTGTCTTAATTAGGTTTTCCTATTGAATAAAATAATATAATAAATAGTGGTTTTGACGAGGGTTGTTACATCCTCCCCACCTTAATAAAAATCTCGTCCTCGAGATTTGGGTTATGATATTTCTATTAGATTTATGTCATAATTTAGTCAATAAAACTAGATTCTTAAGGTAAATGACACAGAATCAAATTTTGTGAATACTAGTTGTATAAGTAGGGTTCAAAAAGTTCAACTGAAATAGTTCAAGAAATCGATGACAACTGAATGAGATGAAATGATATAGTTTCGAATGGGGCTAGGTTCAAGCCAACAGATATATGATCAAATAGATATCTGTTTACAATTAGTGAATGTCTTTTTAGAATAAAATTCATGGTCAAAAGAAAACTTACTTTGATTGGCAACTGGGAAAGACTCAGAATCAATAAGCTCAGAATGAAATAATAGCACGAAGATGTTTGTTAATTATCGAATCATATCAGGAGAAAAATCAGTGTGTTGACATTATTGAATTTGCAAGGATACACCGAAATACAACAGAGTTTAGTGTATCATTGTCTTAATACACAATTGTATCAAGACTACTTTCAAATGATGAGTCAAATGAAAGATATACGTGGATTTTGAATGATTCGTATGTTTATGATAAGTTACAAGTTTATAACGACTCCGCAAGGTGTCGTAATGATTGGAATAATTTCAATAATTACGGTGCTCGAACAATTTCACCGTATAATCAACTGAAAGTTTAAATGAAGAAAACTTGCATATTCATTTCAAATAGGAGTTTCAATTTATAATGAAAAGACAAAATGAAATATTATAGAATTTTCGATAAATGATGAAAGAAACGTTTAAGAAGTACACCGGAATATGATACGAATTTGTGTACTGTTATCTTAACACATAGTTGTATTAAGACTGATTAAGAATATGAACCAAAAAATTAAAATTCGTAAATTAGGAGTGAAATTGGAAATAGTTCAAGCTACAAATTTATTATGACGTCACAAGGTGTCATAGTGATTGAAATAGTAGCGGTGAATGAAACGAGTTTCACCATGATGTAAATCAAATGAAGTAAATCCGAATGTTTCAAATAAATTATTTTGGATTGAAATTGAAATAATTGAAGAAAGTTTTTTCGATCAAAGATGATAAGGCAATAAAGATTACGAAGTGATGCGTGTCGGTGTGTATATAATTTAGATATATATTTAAGCCCTTTTTACACTTTTAGCCAAGTTTTAAATTTATAAAACACGATATTTACTAACACTAGACACACATATGGGCAAGTGCACCCATCGTGGACGTAGTATAGTGTTGGTAAGATACCGAGGTCGTCCAAGGACACAAGAGCTTTTAATACCGGTTTATCCTCAACGTCTAATCAAATCAAAAAGTTAGAAAAATGTTTTAAACTAAGAAAAATAAAAACTAACTAAATGCTGAAAAAGAAAATAAAATAAAAACAGATAGACAAGATGAATCACTTGGATCCGACACGTGTATTAGTATAACCTTTGATTATTTTCGCACTTTTGCACTTGTTTAAGAGATTATCTTAGTTATTGTAGTAGGCCCCTCTTTTGAAGGCGACGTTACCCTCAACCCAGTAGTTTGAGTCAGCAAGGATACAATCCTAAAGGGTCGGATTATTGAAAGATAATGAATTAAGTTATTAATGCAAATTATGGTAGGCCCCGCTTTTGGCGGTGACGTTACCCTCGGCTAAGTAGTCTGAGTCAGCAGGGATACAGTCCTAAATAGCCGGGTTATAGTATTAATAGTAGTTAGCTTATGAGGGGGTCAAAGAGTTTGGATCCCCGCCATCCAATACCTATGGGCATTGAAGGAGATCCTACTAAATTTGACCCAGGTCCCAAGCAGGACCTCTAAACGCTGAACAAGGGCAAGACCTTTACCAAACCGTTCCCTTAACCCCCGACCAGGTAGCCAACATACCTCCATATAGACCGTGGAGATATGAATGGTGAAAATCTTTTATTTTATATAGACAGTAAAATAATGCCAAGACACCACGGACAAACGATAAGGAAAGATCACCTTCAACATAAGTAACTAGTTATTAAAGTCATTAATACAAAACCAAATAAAAAGTGCAAAAGATTAAAAATAAAAAGTATTATACTAAACACTTGTCTTCACCAAGTGATGTAAGAGACTTAGGCAAACATGGCCTTGATTGTCAAGAACTCTTACGATCAATCTTGGATCCCGAGACGACTCACACACTCTATGATGGACAATGGATGATGGTGGTGGATGATGGTGTTATGGTGGTGGTGGGTGGTGGATGAAGTGTGAGAGAGGTGGTGTGCCAAGGGATGAGTTGAAATGAAGCCAAGCACTCCTATTTATAGGCTGAACAGAAGCCTGGGCACGGCCCCGTGTCCGCTGGACACGGCCCCGTGCCCGTCTGACACTCTCTCTCTTCATTAATTGTAATTCGCAATTACAATAAATGCACCTGCAGCACTCTGACCACGCCCCCGTGTCCGCTGGGCACGGCCCCGTGGTGGGCAATAGAAGCTTCTACCACTTTGTCTTTTGTGCCAGGGCTGACCATTCTGGACACTGCCCCATGTTCGCTGAGCACGGCCCCGTGTTGAGCTGGACACGCCCCGTGTCCGCTGGACACAGCCCCGTGTTCAGCTGGGCACAGCCCCATGCTCAGCTGGGCACAGCCCCATGCTCAGCTTTCTTCTTGTTTTTTCTTTGGGAGATGCTGTCGAGGAGTCGGGCATGCCACGTTTCTTCCTTTTCTTTGTATTTATGTTGGATTTGGCTGCATTTTTGCTTCTTTTGTTCATTTAAGCTCTTTTAACCCTGAAAATACAAAAGGAAGACAAAAGCACACTTTTTCCAACATTAGTACTTAAAAAGGGTTAGTTTTATGCCTCATTTGATGTAATTTGTATGTTGCGTTTTACACACATCAAATACCCCCACACTTGAATCTTTGCTTGTCCTCAAGCAAAACTCTTTAATATGTGGCTTACACTCCCAAATGGAATGGGTAGAAGAGAAGGTTTTGGGCTTGTCTTTGAGTGTCGGGAATCCAAGATCTTTATTGGGTTTTATTTTTATACTATTTACAATCCTATTCGTTATGATTTATTTAGAACGTTTCATAAGATAAATTACTTATTTGGGCATAGCATGCCTTTTTAAAATTTCATTTATATACAAGTTCACATACCTCACGGGGGATCACTCAACACTCGGCCGAAGGTGTATTTTTAGTGAATCACTCGAGAGCGGCATGGAACTTATTCCTACCATAAGCTTGCCGAGCAATCAATCCTCCTCCTTTTTAACTTTATACCTTTGTAAATATCAAGAGGACTTTTTGGGTGAAGGGTTAGGCTTGGGCTAAAGGTGGGTGGTTGGGTTAGTGGTTAGTAAAAGGGCGAAAAGCGTAAAAAGCGTCGGTTTTCGTAAGACTTTTTTTTTTTTTTTTGACTTTTTATTTTAATGAAGCAATTTTTTTTTTCAAACAAAGTTCTTTTTGATAACCTTGTTTGTTTATTTCTTTTGGCTTCATTATTATCATCATTTTTCTCTCTCTTTTTTTTTTTTTTTTTTTTTTAAGGAAGTCATAAGAAAAACCGCGCTTTGTTACTAAAATAAAGGGTTTAAAATGAAAAAGGGGTTTTGGTGGGAAAAAGGGTGTTTGTTTTGGGTTAAGAAATGAAAAGGTTTAGGCTCAAAGGGGTTAACTAGGGGGATTTTGGGTAGGTGGTAAAAAAAAAAATAATGGTGTAGAAATAAAAAGGGGTTAGTCCTAATGCCTCCATCATTTACTTACTCGGGTTTAAGTTGGTAAGGACCGGGAATGTATCGTCATGGCAAGTTCTAGAGTCGTAAGAAACCAAGCGGCTATTCACACAAGAAACGAAAAATGAGCATTTAGTTTAAAGATATGTATTTGTATGCTCAATAAAGGCTCAAAACTCACTTTTTGTGGGAATGGGTTTTTATGTGATCAAGTATATATAATCAAATTTTAACTAGATTTGTCATGCCGTTTCATAATTTTCTTATGTTGGTTCTTTTTATCACGACGCTATCGGTTGTAAATTTGTAAAAATATAACCTTTTTAGAACTTGAATTTCCCAACTTAAACCAAGACAAGTAAAAAAAAACGAAAAGTTTTTGAAAAAATTTGGGGTGATTAGCGGTTCCAATAGAGTTTTGTGTAAGGCTTGTAATTAGGACTTGCAAAATTCAAGGTATTAGCATCCCCCCACACTTAAATTACACATTGTCCTCAATGTGTCCCAAAAATAAGATTTTCGGTTGATTAGAATGTGTAAAAGTGGGTTAAAAACAAGATTTTATGGTACTGGGTAGCTGAACACGGGGTGGTGTTGGCTGAGCACGGCCCTGTGTCCAGACTGCCAGTACCAAAAGTAAACAGAAGGCTGGGCACGGGGGCGTGTTCAGTGAGCACGGCCCCGTGTCCAGGTACCTGAACTGGGCATTTCTGCAGATTTTTGGGCACGGGGGCGTGTTGGGTGAGCACGACCCCGTGCTGAACTTGCAGTAATGAAGAAAAATTGTCGAGAGGCTCTATTTTTGCGCATGGGGTGTTGGTTCAAGCTTCCCTTAGTATCCTTCACCATCCCGAGTGTGTTTTATTCCTGCAAATTAAAACTAAACTAGAAAGCATAAAAGTTAAACTAACCTAAAACTAAGGATAGTTCCGCGGAATGCCTCCGTGGTGCGCCACGTTTATAAGGGTCCTTGGCTAGACCCTCCTTATCGGGTGGTTCAGGCTCATCTTCAATTAGGGGGTCATTATTGCCAAAAGGGTATTTCATTGAGCGCTCAAGATCTATGCTCCTTTTGAATGCCCCTAATTGAAGAGGTAGATTGTTGAATTTCCGGTTTTTCAAAGCTTTGTGAGTTTGCACAAAAGGTTTTCCCAAGACTAGGGGGGCATCATCTAAGATGACGAAGTCGGTTGGGATTACCATTTGATTTGTTTGAACCAAAACATCTTCAATTACACCGATTGATTTCATTACTTTTCGGTCGGATAGAAAAATGGGTATTTGAAGTGGAGTGAAATCACTAATACTTAACTTTTCAAAAATGTAGTTCGGCATTATGTTAACACAAAGATCTTTATCAATAGTGATATTGCTAATAAACGAATTTTGAAAGAAACATGGAACCGGTGTAATGTTAATTTCAAAAGGATCTTCTTTTATTAGCGAGGTTTGATCATTAGTCAACTTAATACTTACTAGGTCATTGATTTTAGCATTAGTGTTTAACTCTTTTAAAAACTTGGCATGAGTGGTTATTAAACAATGATTTTCGAAAGTAGGTGACAAGAGAATAATTTCATCTAAATTAGACTCTTCTTGAATTTTAACATTATTGGACTCACCATTTTCGTTGTTTAACTCATGTCTCTGTTTTTCACTTTCTTGTTCTTCCATTTTTACATTTTCAACTATCTCTACGTTATTATTACTTTTTAACTCTTCTCTCGCGCGGGATTCCTCTTCCCTTGCGCGAGATTCTTTCATGCAACGTTCGATAGTTTTAATGTGTTCTAATATCCTATTGGTCACTTCGGTGAGATTGAAAGAATTTGGATCCTCTAAGCTTGAATCCGGTTGTTCGATCCTTGGTTCCTCATAGTACTCATATGAAGTAGATGGTTCACACCATTGTTCTTCATTATAAGTATATGATGGATAAGGGTCGAAACTTTGTTCTTCATAGTACTCATATGAGGTGGGTTGTTCACGCCATGGTTCCTCATAATAAGCGTATGAAGGTGGTGGCTCATACCTTGAGTCTTCAAAGTATGAGTATGAAGGCTCATACCTTGGTTCATCAAAATACGAGTATGAGGGAGGAGGTTCATACCTTTGGTCTTCATAGGATGTGTATGAAGTTGATGGCTCGTACCTGGGCTCCTCATAATGGTTGTATGAATTGGATGGTTGATATGAAGTATTATATTGAACCGAGTGTGCATTACGACAATTAGTGCAATAATTACCTCTATAATCATCCTCATCATAGGTGTAGTTGTAACCTCTTGAGTATTGATCCATAGGAATCACTCAACAGACTACAACTGAGTCTCGGGACCAGAAAACAAAAATAAGACGGAAACAGAAGCTGGACACGGCCCCGTGTTGGGTGAACACGGCCCCGTGTTCAGGGTCTGTATCTGGGCGTTTTAATTAAATTAACTGGTCACGTTGAGCACGGGGGCGTGTTGAGTGAACACGGCCCCGTGTTCAGACTCTGTATCTGGGTATCTAACTAAAAATATGCAGCACGGGGGCGTGTTCAGCGAGCACGGCCCCGTGTTCAAGCTACTGTAAATGCAAAACTAAACTAAAATGCAGAAAAAAATGCGCGCGTTTTGAAAAGGTTTTGAAAAACTGATTAGGCCGTTGATTTTAAGCTTTCTTAAAATCCTTGTGTCCCCGGCAACGGCGCCAAAAACTTGATGCGTGTCGGTGTGTATATAATTTAGATATATATTTAAGCCCTTTTTACACTTTTAGCCAAGTTTTAAATTTATAAAACACGATATTTACTAACACTAGACACACATATGGGCAAGTGCACCCATCGTGGACGTAGTATAGTGTTGGTAAGATACCGAGGTCGTCCAAGGACACAAGAGCTTTTAATACCGGTTTATCCTCAACGTCTAATCAAATCAAAAAGTTAGAAAAATGTTTTAAACTAAGAAAAATAAAAACTAACTAAATGCTGAAAAAGAAAATAAAATAAAAACAGATAGACAAGATGAATCACTTGGATCCGACACGTGTATTAGTATAACCTTTGATTATTTTCGCACTTTTGCACTTGTTTAAGAGATTATCTTAGTTATTGTAGTAGGCCCCTCTTTTGAAGGCGACGTTACCCTCAACCCAGTAGTTTGAGTCAGCAAGGATACAATCCTAAAGGGTCGGATTATTGAAAGATAATGAATTAAGTTATTAATGCAAATTATGGTAGGCCCCGCTTTTGGCGGTGACGTTACCCTCGGCTAAGTAGTCTGAGTCAGCAGGGATACAGTCCTAAATAGCCGGGTTATAGTATTAATAGTAGTTAGCTTATGAGGGGGTCAAAGAGTTTGGATCCCCGCCATCCAATACCTATGGGCATTGAAGGAGATCCTACTAAATTTGACCCAGGTCCCAAGCAGGACCTCTAAACGCTGAACAAGGGCAAGACCTTTACCAAACCGTTCCCTTAACCCCCGACCAGGTAGCCAACATACCTCCATATAGACCGTGGAGATATGAATGGTGAAAATCTTTTATTTTATATAGACAGTAAAATAATGCCAAGACACCACGGACAAACGATAAGGAAAGATCACCTTCAACATAAGTAACTAGTTATTAAAGTCATTAATACAAAACCAAATAAAAAGTGCAAAAGATTAAAAATAAAAAGTATTATACTAAACACTTGTCTTCACCAAGTGATGTAAGAGACTTAGGCAAACATGGCCTTGATTGTCAAGAACTCTTACGATCAATCTTGGATCCCGAGACGACTCACACACTCTATGATGGACAATGGATGATGGTGGTGGATGATGGTGTTATGGTGGTGGTGGGTGGTGGATGAAGTGTGAGAGAGGTGGTGTGCCAAGGGATGAGTTGAAATGAAGCCAAGCACTCCTATTTATAGGCTGAACAGAAGCCTGGGCACGGCCCCGTGTCCGCTGGACACGGCCCCGTGCCCGTCTGACACTCTCTCTCTTCATTAATTGTAATTCGCAATTACAATAAATGCACCTGCAGCACTCTGACCACGCCCCCGTGTCCGCTGGGCACGGCCCCGTGGTGGGCAATAGAAGCTTCTACCACTTTGTCTTTTGTGCCAGGGCTGACCATTCTGGACACTGCCCCATGTTCGCTGAGCACGGCCCCGTGTTGAGCTGGACACGCCCCGTGTCCGCTGGACACAGCCCCGTGTTCAGCTGGGCACAGCCCCATGCTCAGCTGGGCACAGCCCCATGCTCAGCTTTCTTCTTGTTTTTTCTTTGGGAGATGCTGTCGAGGAGTCGGGCATGCCACGTTTCTTCCTTTTCTTTGTATTTATGTTGGATTTGGCTGCATTTTTGCTTCTTTTGTTCATTTAAGCTCTTTTAACCCTGAAAATACAAAAGGAAGACAAAAGCACACTTTTTCCAACATTAGTACTTAAAAAGGGTTAGTTTTATGCCTCATTTGATGTAATTTGTATGTTGCGTTTTACACACATCACGAAGCGCTCGATAGATACACGAAAATATGAAATGAATTTGTGTATCATTATCTTAGCACACGATTGTGTTAAGATTGTTTTGATAGAATAAATCAAAGTGGATTCAACAAAAATAAATAATTAAACCCGTATGTAAGAGGTGCAACGAGATTAGCACAAGCTTTAAATTTGTGAAAACGTCACCATGAGGTGATCGTAACCAAATAAATGATTCAGTGGAAGTGAAAACCAAACAAGTTTGTTATGGATCTGAAATGGATGAAATATTTGACGGAATGTATTTATTTATGAACTTTTATTTGTACTAGGGCCAAATAATAACTTAACTTAGATATTATATATTAGTGACTACGTCTGGAATCATCTCTGCTTCTTGTGTAGTAAGTACGTATGCTCGCGCGTTCTTCTTAGCTCCGTCTGTTGTTCTAGCCTTGTTGTCAGATGCTTTGGTTAGTTTCGGGCAATATGGTTTGATGTGTCCGGTTTCCCCGCAATTGTAACAGACGTTAGTTTTCCTTCTACACTCTTCCTCTATATGCCCAGTCATCTTGCAGAAGTCACAGTAAGGTGTTTTCCTAAAACGACATCGTCCTGAATGCGTTTTGTTACAGTTTCCGCAGATAGGTTGCTCCAATGACGGTTCAGTTTCTTTCTTCTTGAATTCTTGGAAAATTTTCTGGGCTAATTCTTTCTTCTTGTTTTCTTCTCTTGTGCGGATTAGTCCATCTGTCAACATATGAGCTAGTTCAACTGCTTCTTCGATAGTCTGTGGTCGAGCGGCTTTAACTATGTCTCGGATTTCGCTAACTAATCCCCAAATATAACGAGAAATTAGTACGGGCTCTGGTGAAGCCATAGTTGGTACCATTCTTGCATATTCGAAGAATGTTGTCGTATATTCACGACAATTCACATCTATCATTTTATGATTTAAGAACTTGTTAGTTATTCTTTCCTTTTCATAAGGAGGACAAAATTTTCTTTCTACCATTTCCTTGAATTTTTCCCAGTTTATGGCATAAGCCATGGCCCTTCCTTTTGCCTGAAGAATTGTATTCCACCATTCAAAGGCTTCTTCCTTAAAGAGGTTAGATGCATACATCACCTTATCTTCTTCAGCACATTTGCTGATCGTAAGAACAGCTTCCGTCTTTTCCAACGATCGTAGAGCAGCCGTGGCACTTTCACTGCCCGCGAACTCGGTTGGTTTACATGCTAGAAATTCTTTGTAGGTACACCCGAGAGTCATCGCCTTCTTCTTCTTGGGAAATGGGGTTTTGGTAATATCATTATTATCACTATTGACACTATGGTTAAAACTATCGTCACGGGTATGCTTACTGCTCATAGCTCTGGTGGGTTCTATGGGATTTTTAACAGCTTTAATTATTAAAGGTAAAGCATTAGCTATTCCTTGAGCTATTAGATTTTCAATAGCATTTTTATCCAAAGGATTTTCATTATTAGTATGAGCTTCTGGATTATGTGATACTTCATTCGACATCTGGATTGCAAATATTTTCACTTATTAATATCACAGAATAATTAAAACAAAATAATACCTCCAGGATATTATATGTGCATATTGACATATACATATTCATGTACAACACATAAGTTAATTTGTATTAGTTTCCTAACTTTATGGTTTAGGTATTAAAGAACACCTAATTAGCTTAAACAAGTGGCTTAACTTATACTAAGGCATCTTTTCTTATTCAACCTTTGAATGTTATCAGATGTGCTACCAGTTAATAGCAATCTCCTAACTCTTTTAATTAAGTTTAAATATTATTATCACAACACTTATAGGCTCAAAGTAGTGGCTTAGCTCTGATACCACCTTCTGTCACGACCCCCGACCCCATCCTGGCCGGAATCGGTGCCGTGAGCAGTCCAGTGGTACCGGTGGTTATTTTTGAAAAACGTTGCAGCGGAATTTTCATCAGGACCGTGAGTTAGGAAAAATATCAGAGTTTATAAAACACCGGATTTGATTTTAAATGGGATAAACCCCTGTTTTACAATGGTAGCTTTAATAAAGATAAATTTTATTTTATAAAACAATATTTCTTAATTTGATTAAAATAAACCACTTCTTGATACCTTTCAGTGCCGTATCTAGCCTTTATTCCAATCTATGGTAATTACCTGAAACATGTTTGAAAAAGGTTTTGTCAGTGGAAAATACTGAGTGAGATCATTCCATTTTTATAAAATATATTGTTATACCTTACAGTATTAAGGTTTTTATATTTATTTGTATTTACCCCACTCAATCAGTATTTTGTCATATGATGACAGTTCCAATATAACAGCAATAATATCACTCATTGGCTTACTTTCGTCCAATAGTGAGTTTATCAAATAACTATACTTTACTATTATTCAATTTATCTGTCATTAGGCGATTCTTGTGACGGGGTCATATCACTGTTGATCATTCTTTCAACTAGTGACTCTGGTTATATCACTGTTGATTATTCTTTCAACTAGTGATTCTAATTATAACATTGTTGATCATTCTCTCAACTAGTGTCTTTGGTCATATCACTGTGGATCATTCTTTCAACTAGCGACGCTGGACATGATGATGTCCTATGACATTACTTTGTCAAATATATTATTTATGGCACAAAATCGTGTAATCCAGAATAATGACATTTTATGTCAACTATTATAACTTAATATGTCAATTCACTAATTGTAATATCATGATATAGTAACCTGACTACAAATAGAATATATTATACTTGACTTTATTATGGTATCCACCATTTAGATTTATTCTTAAACATACATTAAATTTATTAACAATTTAATGTTAAGATAATATTAGTCATAGTTGTGGTCATGCTATTATTAGCTAACTTTTTGGTTAATCGTGAAGAGGATCAAATAATGTATAAAACTTCCCATACCAGCAGTTATTATAAAATAATTTAATCACTGTAAGTATAACTGGTAACCATTTAGGATTTTTAGAAAGCATTTGTAATATAATTGTATCACAAAAAGGTGATAAAAATGTGATAAAAGAGTATGGACTCACAAACGGTGAGAAAAGAGAAATGAACTCACATTGCAGATTTCTATGGGCAAAGTTTAGTCTACAGATAAGCCTTGATATATTGCTGATTCAATTTGGGCAGAGTCTAGCCTACTGATTAACCTAATAACAATTCACACAAATGGGGTTGTAACTAATACAGCAGTTACGACAATTCACGAGATTAAACCCTCACAACGATTAACAAGTGCAATACTTAACAATTCAATCGGATTCGCAACGAATAACAGAGCATAGTCCGAATTCGAACAGCACTCAAATATTCAAGTCGAAATCACGATGAATAACAAAGTATAAGCTCAATTTGAGCAGCACCCGGACAATCGTTGGATAGTTATAATCGATCGGACGTTGAATCGTAATAGCGATCGAGTTATTACCCTGATTGCGGCAGCGTTTCGAGGTGTGTGTGTTTGGGTAGTAGAAGAAGTATAACTCGACGTCAATTTGGAATTTGAGCGTCGTTTTTGTGCCCAGAAGCAAGTCCCGAAGTCTGCTATTTATACACGAATTTGCTCCTGCTTACGAACCGTAAGCCTGAGCCCTTACGATCCGTAAGGGACACCTATAATTCTTTGGCTTGCTCCCCACGGGACTAGCCCTGATGAGTCAACAGTTTTGTCCAATCAGATTTTAACAACGTTTATTTTTAGATAATCGTCAACTAGGTTTTACCCCCCTTGAGTTTTAGGGGTCCTGATCCTGATTCCGATTGTTCTGAAACTTTCAGGGTTTGTGTAGAATTACTTGGGTGTCTTAATTAGGTTTTCCTATTGAATAAAATAATATAATAAATAGTGGTTTTGACGAGGGTTGTTACAATCTAGGCTGTTCAAATTCTCACATCGTTTCGCTTGATTTAAAAATTTTCAAAATCTTCAAAAATTCCCCTCATCCCCACACTTGGGATACATTGACCCCAATGTATGGTTTTAGGAGGATTTGATCACTAACATCTTTCACACCAAATGAAAGCTCAACACTCAAACCACAAATTTCTTTTTGGATTTTTTCATTTTATAATTTTTTTTATGTTTTTCTTCTTTCTTTTAAACATCACACCGCCAACTAGCACCAACCCAAACAGAACATAACAAACTAACACCACCCAACCACCCGACCATAAACAAAACAAGCTAACAAATATGCACAAAATGTACAAGGAAGGAACACGACCTGACCAGTAATAGCGTGGCTGTGGAGGCCCAAAAATGGAAGACATCATGTCATTCCATTCCCAAATGCAAATGAACCGCTACTACTCCCACCTTGTTGTGGAGCTCCTTCCTGTTGGCGCGGGTCGATCCATTGTGAATGCTGAAGTTGCGGGGTCGGATACGACACACTACCATCATAAGGTGGTAGAGACGCATAATCCACATGTTGTGGATCCACAACCACCGGCCGCCCGGCGTGCCAATCGGCATGCAATCTTCTAGCTTGGTTATCATGGTATCGGTTGTTCATCTCCAATTCATGGGAATACGCCTGTGTGCGATTCCACGCCTCTTGACGATCAAAGCTATGTTTCAAAGACCGCTCCATGCTTGCACTCATCATCGTGTTTTGATCAAATAACGGCCGCTCCGACCCCGACCATGATTCAAAAATGGAAGCCGGAGGACGTTGATTTGCGATAACCTCTTGCATAGTGCCTTCATAAGCCCACCCGGGCTCATAAGAACGCTCCGTATAATCGTAGAAAGCACCACCATAACCTCCACCCGGGCCCCCTTGCCCCACATTCACATTCACATTTACACCTCCTTGCGGCTCGTCCGCATAATCATCATCACCACTTGGGACTTCCGCATCACTTTCGGATTCGTCCTCTTCACCCGGTAGAAGATCTCTTGCACCCACCTTTAATGCTCTCCATCTTTGCCCCTCCGACTTGAGCTTATGGTATCGTTCCGATTGCGTGTAAGTCCAACCAATCCCAACTTGTCTAAAGTAAAAGGCTGATGCCTTTTTGTTGCCCCTCTATCTTCTGACGTAAGTGCCTTTTGTTGCTTCATTAACCCCATGATGATTCGGCAATACGGGATAATATCTCTTCCCAACTTGTTTCGGCAAATCCAGAGGTGGTTCATGATCAGATATCGGATTGGGAAACGTGGAGACCCAGTGAGTAGCGAATAGAGGACGGGTACTTCAGGGTACCTCACTTGCTCCTTGTCCCCCCTTCGCGGAATGATGTTTAAAATGCAGATTGCTAGCAACAACTTTGCTTTGATTTTCAAATTTTTCCGATACAAGACTCCATGATAAGTACCGGGCAAAAACAACGTTGCTAACATGTCATTCCAACGAGGGTGCTTCTCCGGCTTTATCAAAAGGTTATCAAGGTCAGGAATCATGTAGTCGCGAGCATTTAAACTGTCATACTTCCCCAATTTCTTTAGCGTATCGAACGACATTTCTACCGGAATCCCATGCACCTCTCCTATCAACTTCATTTGCGATGGCCTGTCGTATCTGTTGCATTTAAGGGTTGCCATCCATTCTTGAATTTCGGTTATGAACAAGTTGTTTTTATCTTTATCATAACAACTAAGTGCCGACTCCCATCCTAGAGCGCGGAATTTGTCAAACACACCGAACGGGCCAAATTCAACTTCCCGAACTTCCCTCTCGCATATAAATGCCGCTGCCTTATTTTTCAACTTATTCATACTGTCGTGAAAAAGTGTTGGTTGCCAATGCTCTGGTTGCTCATCCAATGGACTCGAGTCCCATTTTGGCTTTTCAGCCGGGTCCAACTCCATTTCTTCCTCACTTTCACTCTCATCAACTCGACCCATGTATTGTCTCTTCCTTGGTTGTTGTTCCGGCTGTTTGCCCTTTCCCTTCGACGAAGAGGATGAACTAGCTCCGTTTTTTTCCTTTGTTCGTGCCATTTTCCTACACACAATAGAGCAAACAACACAACCAAGACACAAACATTAGCCCTTTCTCCCCAAAAACATCCCCACACTTGCTTGTTACAATAGTTGTAGATGCCAGCGATCCAAAATTTTATAAATCATTTTTAACAAAATTTGGGCATGGTGTCTCTACAATGTAGAGATTCCAAAAAGTTCACTACTTCAATCACAAATCCTACATCTACAACCCATATCAATGTTCAAGTAACCATTTTCATAACAAAATCTAAGAACAAGAAAGTGGGTATGAACAAATATAAAAAACAACCTCAATCTTCACAATTCATCATCAAAAGATAATAAATAAACTTCCATACCTTTGCTTGAAGATGCTAAAATGCTTGTGAAACAAAAACTCCAAAAACCCCTAAAATTTTCGGACCTAGGGTTTGTGATTCAGACCCGAAAACTTTGTTTTCTCACAAATCTCTTGCCAAAATCAGAAACTACGTGAAACATTAGTCAAGATAGACCTAAATTTCACTTGATTTGGTCAAGAATTGAGTGAGATGTGAAGCTTCAAGGATGAAGAAGGTTTGGGGATTTTGTGGGTCTTAGAAAGTGATGGATGAGAATAGAAGAATGAGAAAGGTGAAAGAAATTGTGTGGATGGGAACGTATTCACGTGACCTGATTGTTACTATATATATATATATATTTATAAATGCAGCAGCTGAAACGAACCAGAGTCTCGCCAGGTCCACCGTAAATTACGGTGTGGACCGTAAATTACGGTGGATGCTGGCAACAAATTCCTACCGTTATTCAGTAGGTTTTCACCGTAAAGGACAAAATTTTTAATGGCCACCGTAAATTACGGTGCCACCGTAAATTACGGTGGCATCTGGGCAATTCTGGTTTGCTGAAAAATGTTATTTTAAGTGTCTTTTTTTTATATTTTTTTCTCAGTTTTTTCGATTTTTTTTTAAATTTTCCAAAAACATATAAAAATCACCCTACCCCCTCGAAAGTCCTGTGTTGTCCTCAACACAGTGTTAGAGCAATTCGTGACACGAATATCCCCACACTTGTTTCAAACACGGATTTCAAGGAAATACGGTAATTGTGCAAACTATACAAAACAAAACAAAATAAAATGCTACTATTTACACTACCAAACCTGGGCCTCTCATGGTTGTTCCTCATCGACCGGGCGTAGAATGTAGCCCACTTTGTCAAGCTCCAAGTTGTTAATGTCGTTCCCCTCCAAGTACGGTTTCAACCGGTGACCGTTCACCGTTTGTTGTTTTAGTGTTTGCTCGTCTTGGATGTCTACGTCACCAAACCTTCCAACTCGCCGAACAACATATGGGCCCATCCATTTACTTTTAAGCTTGCCCGCAAACATCTTGAGTCTTGAGTTGTACAACCAAACTTTTTTACCCACTTCAAACGTTTTCTTCCTCAATTTTGCATCATGTACCTTCTTGAGTTTGTCCTTATACGCCGATGCACATTCATACGCCTCGTCTCTAAGCTCTTCAATTTCACACAATTGTAACTTCCTCATTTTCCCCGCTTCGTTGTAGTCCGCATTAACCGTAGTGATCGCCCAATAAGCCCGATGCGCTAACTCCATTGGCAAATGACAACCCTTCCCATAAGCCATCCGGTAAGGTGTTGTGCCAATAGGAGTCTTGTAGGCCGTTCGGTATGCCCACAACGCATCATCCAATTTACTCGACCAATCCTTCCTATCCGTTCTTACCGTTTTCATGAGAATTTCCTTGATTTAACGGTTGGACACCTCGACTTGTCCACTCGTTTGTGGATGGTAAGGTGTGGCGATCCGGTGATTCACGCTATACCTCTTCAACAATTTCCCGAAATTAAAGTTCTTGAAGTGCGAACCACCGTCACTTATGATAACTCTTGGAATGCCAAAGCGAGAAAAGATGTTGGCTTGAACAAATTTACAAACAACCGAATGGTCGTTTGTGCGTGTTGCAATAGATTCAATCCACTTTGAGACGTAATCTACCGCCACCAAAATGTATAGGAACCCGTTCGAATTCGGGAAGGGGCCCATAAAATCAATGCCCCAAACATCAAATATTTTGACAACCAAGATTGGTTGTAATGGCATCTCATCCCTCTTCGATATGCTTCCCATCTTTTGACAATTGATACAATTTCTTGCGAACTCACACGCGTCTTTGAAAATAGTGGGCCAGTAAAACCCACATGAGAGAACCTGGTAACCCGTTTTGTGCCCGCTAAAGTGACCTCCACATGCGGGTGAATGTGCATGGGTCAAAATTTCCAGCACTTCTGTCTCGGGCACACACCTCCTAATGACTTGATCCGGCCCGATCTTGAAAAGATCCGGTTCATCCCAAATATATTGCTTCACTTGAACCATAAATTGTTGTCTTCGCTTTTTGGTCCAATGACTTGGGATGGCACTCGTGGCTAAGTAATTTACATAATGAGCATACCACGGTGCAACAAAGGTGGAAACGGCTAGGAGTTGCTCGTCGGGAAAACTTTCATTTATTTCACTAACATCGTCAATCCCTTCCACCGGAATCCGAGACAAGTGATCCACTACTACGTTCTCACTTCCCTTTTTATCTCGAATTTCCAAATCAAACTCTTGCAATAACAATACCCACCGAATCAAACGAGGCTTCGCGTCCTTTTTCTCCATCAAATATCGGACCGCACTATGATCCGAATATACCACAACTTTGCTCCCCCAAATATACGAGCGAAACTTATCCAAAGCATACACCACCGCTAATAATTCCTTTTCGGTTGTGGTGTAATTCAGTTGCGCTTCGGATAACGTTTTGCTTGCATAATAAATGACCACCGGTTTCTTGTCAACCCGTTGACCCAAAACTACACCAATAGTAGTGTCGCTTGCGTCACACATGATCTCGAATGGCTTTGACCAATCCGGCGGTTGCAAAATGGGAGCTTTGACCAAGTGTTCCTTCAAAACAGTGAAAGCTTGCATACACTCATTAGTAAAATCAAATGGGACATCTTTTAATAACAAGTTGCATAAACGTTTGGTGATAACACTAAAGCCTTTTATGAAACATCTGTAAAACCCCGCGTGTCCCAAAAATGACCTTACACCCTTAACATTTTTCGGAGGTGGCAAAGATGCTATTACCCGTATTTTTGCCTTATCCACCTCCATTACCCTTTTCCGATATTACGTGACCCAACACAATGCCTTCTTGCACCATGAAAAGACTTTTCTCCCAACTTAGCACTAAATTTTTCTCAACGCACCTTTTTAAAACTTTTTGTAATTCGTTGAGACAAGCTTCAAAACTAGTGCCGAAAATGGAAAAGTCATCCATAAATACTTCAAGTGACTCTCCAACCATGTCCGAGAAAATACTCGTCATACATCGTTGGAAAGTGGCCGGAGCATTGCACAAGCCAAATGGTATTCGCCGAAAAGCAAAAGTGCCATATGGACAAGTGAAAGTGGTCTTGTGTTGGTCATCTAGGTGTATTGCTATTTGATTGTAACCCGAATACCCGTCCAAAAAGCGGTAATATTTTTGACCCGATAATTTCTCAATGATTTGGTCAATAAAAGGTAACGGGAAATGGTCCTTAGAAGTGGCGGCATTCAATTTCCGGTAGTCAATGCATACACGCCACCCGGTGACCAGTCGGGTGGCAATTTGTTCACCGTTTTCATCTTTGACTACTTGAATGCCGGCTTTCTTAGGCACAACTTGGGTGGGACTCACCCAAGCACTATCCGAAATCGGATAGATAATTCCCGCATCCAACCATTTGATTACCTCTTTTTTTACTACCTCCCGTAGGTTCGGATTCAATCGCCTTTGAGCTTCTCGTGTCGGCTTTGCATCTTCAGTGGTAATAATTTTGTGCATGACGATAGATGGACTAATTCCTTTGAGATCGGCAATCGTCCATCCAATAGCTCCCTTGTTTTCTCTAAACACTTCCAACAACGCTTGCTCTTGCACCAACTCTAAGTTAGAGGCAATAATGACCGGCAATGTGTCACTATCCCCTAAAAACGCATACTTCAAATGGCTTGGCAAGTCTTTGAGCTCCAACCTTGGCGGCTCTTCCAATGACGGTTTAGTTCTGAGTTTATTTCCACCGGCAAGCTTTTGAATTGGTGAGTCCATGGCGGTCGACCTTCCTTTAAAGCCATGGCATCCTATTTTTCCTCTTCAACCCGTAGTGCATAAGCATGTACCTGTTCAGAAAAATCACACAAACAAACTTCCATACCATCCTCCTCATACTCATGCGGGTTGCATCCTTCAACTAAATCTGCCATGAAACACTCATCAACACCATTAGCATTAGAATTGTTAGTGAAAACATTCAAGCGTATTTTTCGATTTCCAAAAGTCATATCGACTGTACCAAATCTACAATCGATGACAGCATGCGCGGTGCTCAAAAATGGCCGACCCAAAATTACGTTTTGTTGTTGTTTTGGGTCCGCGGACGAGTAGTCCAAAACTAGAAAGTCGACCAGGTAGTAAAACTCATCAATTTTAACAATTACATTTTGAACCATCCCTCGAGGTAACTTATGAGACAAATCGGCCAAAACAACCGTTGTCTCCACTCTTGCTAACGGACCAAAATCGTATTGGTCATATAAGCCCCCCGGTAAAATGCTAACCCCGGCTCCAAGATCTTGCAACGCCTTCGCCATTTGAAAATTACCCACTTGAATGTTAATTAATGGCGTGCCCGGATCTTGGAGCTTAGGAGGAAACTCCCCATTCAAAACTGCACTCACTTGCCCGGTCAAGTCTACCCGCTTAGGCATTTTCTTCTTTTGTTGCCTTTTTTGTGTACATAATTCCTTAAGGAATTTAGCGTAAGCGGGTACTTGTTTTATTGCATCAAGTAATGGAAGATTTATTTTTTACTTGTTTAAACATGTCCCACAATTCCTCTTTTTGGGGACCTCTTGATGCAATAAAATTCTTCCTACCCGGGTCAAGCAAGGCCGATGGAAATGGGACTTGACTCGGTTCACCCTCAACTTTTTCACTTTTCTCATTTTCACCCAACCCCGGTTTGTTAACATTTGATTCTTTAGGTTTAACCGGTGAAACTTCATCATCACTTTCATTACCCGTGATATCCTCAACTACCCCCTCAACCAATTCGGGTGACAAATTGGCCTTAAATTCTTTACCACTTCTCAAAACACTAACATGACTAATATTAACATTACCTCGTGATGAACCATGTGAAGGATTTACCTTAGTATCACTAGGAAGTTTACCCTTGCCTTTCTTCAATTCCGCCACATCGGTTGCCAATTGACCCATTTGGGTTGTTAGTGATTGAATGCTCTTGTCACGAACCTCATCCTTTTGCATCCGGACTTCATATAGTTGGTTCCGCTTTTGCATATCTTGTTGCATCGCCCGAAGCATATCCATGACTTCATTCCCGCTTGATGAAGGTTGACCCGAACCACTTTGACCCGTTTGTTGAAATTGCCCTTGGTACCCATAATTGTTTCCACCTCCATAGTTGCCTTGATGGTATTGTTGACGAGGTGCAAAGTTACCTTGAGCTCCTTGAAAGTTTGGGTTAGCTTGGTTCACCGCGTTCCCATAGCGAAAATTCGGATGATTTCGTAACCCGGGGTGATATGTGTTGGAGTTCATGTTGAAATTTCGACCACCCCCTCCTTGAATTGCATTAACCTCTTCTACTTGCTCATAAACCAAGCCCACTACACAAACTTCCGCCGTGTGGCCTATTTCATTGCAATTAGTGCACACGTTGTACACTTGGTTCGTGGTTTGAACATTGCCACTCTCTACTCCATGCACTTGTGGCCTTTGAATCACATGCCTTGCCCTTCTTGAAGATTGAGCTTTTCTCTTCGAATTCACCGCCATTTGCTCTAAAAATGCCATATCAATATGTTCATAATTCGTACCGAACGTACCGTTAGTGATTGACATCAAATCCCGTGCATCCTCCGAACTCAACCCTTCATGAAACGCATTCAACAATTCACAAAGTTGGATCCCATGATGAGGGCAATTCCGTAACATCGTATTAAACCTTTCAAAGGCTTCATGAAACATCTCCCCCGATTGTTGTTGGAAATTCTCAAACCTCTTCTAGCATCATTGGTCTTTTGAGAAGTATAATATTCATCTAAGAATATTTGCTGCATGTCGGCCCACGTAAAAATGGACGCGGAGGGCAATGTGTGAAACCATCTCTTTGCTTTATCTTCTAAGGAAAACTGAAAAAGGACCAACTTGACATCATCCGCAGAAAACCCTTGACCTCCAATAGTATTGCAAATGGAGTCATATATCTCCAAATGGAAGTAGGGTTCTTCCGTTGCTAACCCTTTGAACTTTGGTAAACTTTGGAGAGCGGTTGTTCTAACTTCAAAGGTCCTTCCATCCGCACGATGAGGAATCACTACTGGCGAAGGATTGTTAGTGATAATGGGCCGGAAGTGAGCTTCAATTCCCCGTACTACTTCCCTTTGATGTCTTTGAGGTGCGCCCAATGGTGCCCTTGGTTGACCCATTTGCCCTTGCATAGGCCCTTGAGGAACAAACGGTGGTTGATATTGATGTTGATGTTGATGCATTGGTTGTTGTGGAATCGGCCCTTGAAATTGAGGTTGCACGTTTTGAGGCCGCACTTGTTGTAGCGGTGTAGGGCGTTGCAATTGTGGCCCTTGCGGTCTAATGTGTTGCACTCCAACCGGTAGTCTACCCATATTTTGAAATTGTTGAATAGGTTGACTTTGTTGACCCGCTTCGCCTTGTAACCCCAAATATCCTCCATCACCCCCATAGTAAAAGCCTTCTTCTTCGTATCCCCTAAATTCCTCTTCATACCCATCATCATAACCATCCCCTTGAACTCCCGAAGATTGCCCAAAGGGAAGAGTTGAAAATATTGAAACCCCGATTGGTTTTGTGGTCTAAAAGATGGCATAGCATGCACAATAGTTGAATTTGGTGCGATTGTGAAAATAGATGATGATTGACCCGTAGTTGGGGGAAAGAAATGGGAAAGTGGTGGGATTGTGGTAGAAGGGCTAAAGGTGAGAGTGGGTTTAACTTGGGTAGTGATTGGTTGCGTGGCATTGGTTGGTGTGACTTCGGTAGTGGTATTAGGTATGGTGGTGTTTGGTGATGGTTGTGTGACAGTAGGTGTGAAAATTGAGGTCGTTTGACCCGTTGTGGGTGGTACTTGAGATTCTTGCATGATGTCTCTGGGTGTAATAGGTGAAGTAGGTGAACCAACAATTCTGTTTTCTCGTAATAGAACTCTGTTTTGCCTCAATGTCCTTTCAATTTCCGGATCGAACGATAGTGGTGACGACTTGTAAGAGCCTCTAGTATGCATACACCTGAAAGTACCTGCACACTAAACACAACCAGCGTAAACCCAAAATAACAAACAAAGCTACTAAATTAACACACGTTGCGCACTACTCCCCGGCAACGGCGCCAAAATTTGACATGCTTGTCGTGGTACACGCAAATTTAATCCCAATAACAACTATAGATAGTGGTAAATGGGTATCGAACTCAGGAAATATGTAGAAAATGTGTCGATTCTATAGCTTTGTACTTAAACTAAAATTAAACTAATTTGCAAAAAGTAAAGATCAGTAATTTGGATTGCTTGGTTTTAAAACTAAACTTAACTAAATAATTGCAAATCAAAATTGGGTGTTAAACAGATTAAGAGAAAATGACCATCTTAGGATCCAATTTCTTTTAACAATTGTGTGAGATTCCAACTAGAAAGAGTTACATAGACATAACTCGTGCATAAATAATTGACGTGATAAAAGGGAACAAAGTACTCGGATTATATAAACGCGAGGTTGTTTCCCGATGATCAATTAATCAATAACCGACCCTAACCCTTCCCGTATTATCTCGATTACCAACGGCACCAAGAACGTACGATTGAGACTAGAAATTTCACTATCAATTAACAAGCTACAAACAATTATGCATACACCATGATAATCAAGCAAACACAAGTTATCATTCTAGAAATAAAGGAACAAACACACAAAAGTTTAGAGAAACCTTCACCTAAGATGATCACCACAAGTTTAGCTGGACATCGTTCGATTGATCATTATAACATTAAAAGTCAAGTTCATAAGAATCAAAAACAAGCACCAAATGTTTAGAATTGTTTCCAACCAAGCAAGTACAGCCAAAATCGCCCCCAAACTCTAGAGAAACTGTCCAATGATGAGATAATGTCAAAAGGCACCAAAAACTGATTTAATGAAGGCAGTTACAGATTTTTACGCAGACTCCACCGTAACTTACGGTACCACCATAAGTTACGGTGGCCTTCAAACATTTACGGTGAGATTAAACCGAGTTACGGTGGAGAATTACAAGTACCAGGGCCACCGTAAATTACGGTGGCCACCGTAGTTTACGGTGGAGCCCTGACTTGTATGTTTTGTTTCTTAAATCCTTCCACGCACGACCCGTTCATCTCCAAAGCTTCCAAAGCTGCGTTTTATCCCTTTTTAGCTCCCGAACTGCACCTGAAACATGAGCAACCGTAGTCATCTAATTCAAGATAATTACGCGATTAAGTGAAGGATAATTCCACCTTTTAACATCATTAAGGGTTGTCCTATGGACCACCCGTCAGGCACGACCTTGGCCACTTGTTTAGCGAGGATGGCAGCAAGGCGTTTGTCCCGTTGTTCTTGGCGAGTGAGTCGTGGGTGACGAGGTCCTGATGATGGTCCGGTTGACATTGTCTGCAACAGACATCGTCATAGGTCTTAGACACGTGATAATCGAATCTCACCTCACACGTCTACCACTAAAGCTCAGGAACACATTAAATCACATAGTCACATAGACACATAATCACAGATTCACATAAGCACAGAAGCACATAAGCACGTAGGGCACATAATCACAGAAGCACATACGCATGTAATCACAGAGGCAGTCAGAATACAGAAACCTATCATTCAAAGTCTGCGAGTGTTCGAATATAGCGATCGCATTTAGCATAGCGATTAGTATAATATAAGTGTGTAGTATAGCGAGCTTCGTACAGTGGTTCCTTATAGTAGCGGTGACTCGTTAACATTTTGAGATAGATAAGCAATGCGTGTCGTGTGTGTCGATTGAAGCAAAAGCAAAAGCCGAATAATTCTCCAAAAATTTAAACACACAAACAGGTTAATACACATAAAATCGACGAATTATCAGAGTCAGCTGTTGCGGGCTCAGAATCGAAACACATAAAAATCGAGAAATAGATTGTCTGCGGCTATTAGACATTGACTATCCAAAGCGATTCGACTATTCTCAAGGACTTGTCGTACACATTTTGACCTTCAGGATCGTGCTTCTGCCTCGATTCTTGGGCATCCGGCACGCATCCCTTTAGTCATTCAGTGAAATTCAGGTCATTGGAGTCTGTCGAGACTTTGGTGAGAGTTTTGGAAAACCAAATAAAAGTCGGAACAAGTCGTCAAGGTTAGGGTTTCACCCCTGGCTTAACAAGTTCATTCCTATTTTAATAAAATAGGGACGAAAATTCGCGCTAAAGTGTGGATTTCACTCCTGGTTCAACGCGAATTCTCGCGTTTTAGAGATAAATACAGATCAAACAAGCAATTTAATCGAGAGTTTGCGGTTTTCACACCTAATCTCGACTTAATCGCCTATCCAAAAATTATAATTTCGAGTGCAGTGATAGTGTAGCATAGGAGAGAATAGTGAGGAATAACAAGTAAGCTCATACATAATCGCCACTGGACATGCATGAGTCGGTCTGTTGGTTCCTAACTATAGACTAGGTCTCTAAGACATCGATCCGGACTAGGTCGAGTCTTGCCTAATTCCCTATAGTTATGGCTCTGATACCAATCTGTCACACCCCAACCGACGGCGGAAACATCGGGGCGTGGCACTGAGCGAAACAGATTGTCCAGAAGTTTCCATAACAGTTATATTTATCAATTACTAAAAACAACATGTCCCATACCATGTCATAAAAGATAGTACAATTATTACAGACAAAATCTAGGCAAATGGTTCTGTTCCGACAACTCAGATTTCATTTATACAGACAACTATTTGTTGGCCTCTAGGACCTTATTCTAGCCTCACTTTCCTAGCAGATAAGCATCATAAACACCTGTCACATACGTTAAAATAAAGTCAATACACATACTGTAAAGGCGAGTATACAAGTTTGATAATAGCATATAGAGTTCGAAATAGTTTACGCATAACCAGCACGTACACAGAGGAAAACGAAGCATGTTAGTTATCGCCATGAACCTATCGATACCAATGACTGCGGGTTGACTGCCCAAGGCAGTTCGTATTACATGATCACCACTGTAATCCATGCAAATAATTGTCCTTAACAACCCCCGTGTGAACGGGTGCTGAGTCCAAACTTTAGTACTATTGTTGCTAAGGCAGGTAGACAGCATTACATGTGTAAACATAACAAACAAGCATTCATTAAGTCACGTATAACATGCGGTATCGGTTAGTGTTAAAAGTATTGCGTAGTGTGTTCGATTGTGATTTAGAATAAGTAACGTATGTAACACCCAAAAGTGCGAAAGCAAAAAGGGATCGAGTATACTCACAGGGGTTGATGGATTGAAGAGAGCTCTTGAGAGTAGGGTTAGCCTGAATAGTTTGATAGCATAACGATAAGTAACGCGTAAAAACGAGAGCAAGTGTTGGTGGTTCGAACAGCTGGTCGATCGGATGGTAGTCCGATCGGACAGCTGATCGTGCGGTTGATAGTCTGTTCGGACGACTGTCTGCTCGGATGGCCGTTCGAGTGGATTGTTTCTTCCTTTGAGAAGGATGTGTTTGTGTATGATAGTTTGACTTTTGATGTTTTTGTTGTAGCATTGGAAAACATTGAAGTATCTCTACCTTTCAGGTCGGTCGATCGGACGGTCGTTCGATCGGCCGGCAACCCGTTCGGCTGGGTACTTCAGCGAGAACAAGTTCTCAGCAGGATGTCAATCGATCGGACAGCAGTTCGATCGGGTGGCATTCCTAGTGCATTGAACATGTTGAAAATTGTTTAAGTGTGGAAGCTCAAGTGTTTCATGGTACGGACGGCAGTTCGATCGGATGGCAGTCCGATCGGACAACAATTCATTCAACACTCAACTTCATAGATTGGAAAAAATGGTGAAGTGTGGGTCCCAAGGTGCTAGCCGTTCAGCTGACCGGTCTTTCGGGTGACTGTCCGTTCGGACAGCAGTCCGATCGGAAGATACCTCGTCCTGGTTGTCTTGTTCGTCTTACACTTGGTTGTTCTAATTGTTTGTCGTTTTATCGAGATGTTTTTGATAACGTGTTAAGCAATAGAAACCTTGTCAATACTTGCTATTCCTGATCGGACAGGAATCACCCAAATTCGTTCAATTAACTGTTCAAGACGGTGTTCCAAGTTTAACCCGTAATCGGTAACCCTCGTCGATAGGATCCGGATCTTGGACCAACACATCCACAAGAATGAGTAGGAAGTCGGTACAAGCTCCGATTCTATCGGTTTTGAGTGCATTGAGTGTAAAAGAGTTGAAAGAAGGTTGGAAAACATTCTCTCAATCCTTTTCAGCGTGAATATGTTTAGATCTATGAAAAGATCTTTGTTGTTTATGTGGAAATCGGTTAGATCCAAGTCGTTCTTGGTGGATTGAGGCCCAAACATGAAGTTCTTCAAGAACACATGATGACGTCATCCTAGAATACCTTGAATCTTGGTGATTTCACGGTTAAAAGTTAGGATTTAAAAGATAGAAAGTGTAGGAGTGCGTGTAGATTAAGAAAGTACAAGATTTAGGACGAGATCTTACCGGAATCGAGAGAAATCGAAGAAAAGGTGAGGAGAGCGTGCTGTTCGGTCAGAGAGTTGCCAAAAGTAGAAAGAATGAAAGTGACAGGGGTATTTATAGAGTTCCAAAAGAGGAAAGGGTTGGCTGATCGGCCAGGCAGCTCGATCGGACAGCCTGTCCGATCGGATGGCAGTCCGGGCGGACGGCTGGTCGATCGGTCGCCTGGTTCGAGTGCTCGGTGCGACGAGTTTTCTGTTTCGATTACGATTGCGAGTGTTGCGATGCGATAGAGTTTCCTAGTCAAATTACTTTTAATCCCAACCACTCATATCTCACGCTATCTCTTTTCCACCAATTATCATACTATATCAACATACAATCATCCTTATTTCGTATTCGTTTAGTGTTTGCGATTTGATTGCGATTGAGTTCGATTGAGATTCGATTGATTACCACACATAACATAAATAAACATGCACAAGTAACACATAAGGTACACACACAGTTATAACAGTAATCAAAGTGCGTAATTCGAGTTGCGAGCGCGATGTTGACTAGATTAGTTCGATTAGCGTTTAGTTGACTTTATCGCATTGTTACTTCCTATTGTTCACAGTCGTAAAGCGAGTCAAAGCGATAAATATTCATCGATTGCTGCGATTGCAATTAATTACTCCACATAATACAACTAACGTAAAACATAAAATAGACTAACTATAAGTCAAAGAAGTCAAAACAGGAATTGAGCAAAGAGAGACAGATTGCAATTAGCAATCTTTTCTTCCTTTGACTTCAATCTTGACTTTGTCTTTGTCTTTGACTTCAAAACACTGGGGTGTTACACTTCCACCCAAGAATTTTCTTTTAAGGCTTCTTTCCAAGATTTTGGTTCTTCTTGTGAAACATAACACGCGAAGGACCAATCATTTTGTTGTCCAGATTCTCTGATAGTTGTATACAAACCAAGATTCTGGTTGTTTCTCAGCTGATTATGCGTCTGCACTCCAGTTTGGACATCTCCTATAATGTTCTGCTGCGGGTGAGTATCATGAATTCTCGTTTCAGGATTATCAGGAACACGAGTATCAATACCCAAATTGTTAAGATTAAGATCAACAACCAATTCCACGCCTGGTATAGACGTAGAACTGGAAGCATTTCATTCAGCGGTGTCTTCATTCTGCACATGAGAAGTTGCTTTAGAAGTACCTTGAACAGGAACAGCTGGAGCCATAGGGCCTTCAGTCGTATCAGTTACATCGTCTTCTGACGACACATTGTAATCAGCGGCACCTTCAACTTTCTCATTTTGAGCAATATTGTTAACCGAAGTAGAAGCATGAGGGTTAACAACAATTGGCCGAACCAAAGACGAGTCAACTGCATTATCACTTTCTAATAACATTTGAGCAGCTGCAGTCGCTTCTTCAAAGGTTGGCAGATTAAAGGAGTTAAATAGTCCACCATAATCAAACATCCAAGGATCACCCGGAGCTCTCATAGAATTAGTATACCTTTGAACCCTTACTTCACCCCATAATTCAATCTTTTTGGTGGTCAAATTCCACACGTGAAAATTTGGAGTAGCATATCCAAGGAAGAATCCCTCGATAGCCTTTGCGCCAAACTTACCATCTGGATCAATCATAGTACATGGGCCTCCAAAAGGTTCTAAGTGAGAAATGTCCGGTTTTCTTTTGTGTAGTAGTTTGAAACGTGTTTTGTCATGCCTTTGACCGTAAGAACTCTGTTTAATGTATAGCATGTAGTAGCCACAGCCTCCCCCCCAGAACTGAACTGGAAGCTCCGACTCTACCAACATCGTTCTCGCAGTCTCTATTATCGTCCGATTCTTCCTCTCCGCGACATCGTTTTGTTGAGGAGTGTAACGAGATCTGTACTCATGAAGAATACCCTTTGTAGTACAGAACTCATCCATTATACGGTTTTTGAAACTCGGTGCCATTGTCGCTTCGGATCCTCTTCACTTTCAAAGTATACAGATTTTCAAGAAGAGTAAGAAGATTCTTGAGGATTTTAGGAGTTTCACTCTTGTGTGCCATAAACGATACCCAAGAAAATCTGGAATAGTCATCAGTAACTACCAGACAATAAGCATCCCCAAAGTTTGTCTTGTGTTTCATAGGTCCAAAAAGGTCCATATGAAGACGTTCCAAAGGCATGCTGACAGTGTTGACTTTCTTGATCGGGTGGGATTTTCTTCGTTTGCTTTCCCTTTTGGCAAAAAACAAAGATATCTTGTAAATGAAAATTCTTCACAGGTACACCATTCACAAGATTGTTTTTCACCAGATGGTTCATTTTTCTCAAGTGAATGTGCCCCATTCGTCTGTGCCAAGATATTGACTCCTTCTCTGTGGCTTTTGAGACAAAACAAGTGACTTGTGCAGAAGTAGTAATCGCCTGGCTCATATCAAGAATATAAAGATCATTAATCCTTGGAGCCTTCAAGAGAATCCATTCTTTTGGAATTTTAAATCCGGGCTTCAGCACATAACAACCGGCATCATCAAAATGCACGGTGAACTTCTTATCCCAGATTTGCGAAACACTCAGAAGATTGTGATCAATTCGTCGAACATAATTGATCTTATTGAAACTCACAACACCATTGGAGATCATTCCCTCTCTAGTGATGTATCCGCCCTTGTCTCCAGCAAACGCGACATAACCTCCTCTAATGTTTTTCACATCATACAGAAGTCGTAAGTCGCTAGTCATGTGCCTAGATGCTCCACTATCAACAATCCAATGACTATTGATAGTTCCTCCTGGAACACCCTGCACAATGCATTTAGGGATTAGTTGGAGTTGGGGACCCAAGCCTTAGTGGTCTTGGGTCTTCCCTGAGAATCAAGAAATGTAATTTCAATTTCTTGATGGTTCTGAAATTGTAAGCCTCCCCCTGAAACATCACCTGTCTTAGGTTTCCAAGTTTCCCGTTTACTAGATTGAGTAATATTAACAGTTTTTGAAATTTCTGGTTTGATTGGTTGAGATGAACTTGGTTCCCGTTTAACAGATTTTACATCTGGTTTCAAAGCCCTTTTGATCACCTTTATATTTTTGCGTCGTTGTTTAGTTTCCTGTTCTTTAATAGTTCGTTTATCTTGTTTTAGGGAAACTGAACAACTTTGAGGGTGATCATTTTCAGGAGGGGCTCTCTCAACAAATTTTGCTTTGGGCAAGTTTGTACAATTTTTGATGATATGTCCAAACTCCCCACATTTGAAACAGGATCTCCTTTCAACAAACTTAGGAGATCCATCTTGACGACTCGATGTCGAACTTGTAGAATCAGAGGTACTTGTGCCTTCGTCACACCAGTTTATGTGTTGGGTGTAATTATTTCGATTATTATGTTTTAAAATTTTAACCTTTTGAATAAAATCGGTGTTTGATTTATTTTCAAAAGTTTCCACCTTGTCAGTACCCTTCGATGCTACAAATTTGACATCATTGTCCTTTTTGAAACGAGCTCCTTTTGGTTCTACCTTTGGTTGTGAGACCTTAGGTTTTGAAGCTCACTGTTCCTTCTGTTTGCCTTTAAAAGGGATAGGTTGTTGCTTTGTCGGGAATTGTTTGTTTCCAAATTGTTTCCTAATTTCAGCTTTTGGAATAGGATCGCACTGAGTTACAGTAACTCTCGGGATCGCTTTTCCCAAAAACTTACAGGTAGTATCTTCAAACACTTTATCAGTCTGAGATTGATTGACGTTTTTAATTGGGAAATCTTTGTTTGAATATATTTTACTATCCCCGACCAAAGTATACAACATGTTATCACTTTTAACAGCAGACATTGTCTCAGTGATAGGATCCATCTCTTGCTTGTCAGTAGAGTGCACAGCAGGAGTAGGAGGATCACACATAGCAGGAGTTGGAGGATCACATAGAATGTGATTCTCAATAGGAACATCGACTCCTTTCTTATCATCAACAGATGTATCCTGATCACTCACATCTGATTCATCATCTGACGATTCATAGCTCTCAACAGTTGGAGCATTTTGTTCCGTGGATGTTGAATTTTCCTTTGTTTCAGATGAGCCCTCTGAGGAACTGTCCGATTTGAACCCTAATCCAATTGTATACTCCTCATAACTAAGAGATACAGTTGGTTCAAATCGAGGCATTTCCTCCTCATCGGACATGTTGGTATAGTTGTGTCTCAAATGAGGTGGACACGACTTATACCCAACGCCTTTCACGTTTCCTTTCAGTTGTTGAACTTCAATGATGTGATCCAGCACATATCGGGAGTTAGAATAACTATCCAATTTGAGCTTGATCGCTTCATGCTCACATTTAGCCATTGCTAGCTCTTTCTTTGTTTCCCCAATAATATTAATGTAGTTATTAATACTAATTTGTTTGCCAAGAACAATTTTAGACACTTCGGAAACACTTTTCTTTAAAGTTTCAATGACTGATTTGAAATCTTTTTCATTGCGAGCTAAGGCCATGTTTGCCTCTTTACATTTTGACAGTTCAATAACCAAACTTTGATTGTGACCATGAACCGTTTCAGATTCAGGTTTCAATTTAGAACATTCATTCTTAAGATCTGCACAATTGCTACATATGCTAGAAGTAGGAGGATCAGAATTTACCTTACTCGAAGAGGCTGCGACATTAACCATAAAGGTAGTCTGATAAGAGAAAGATCCGTCTTCAGAAAAGAACTTTTCCATCTCCTTTGATGCAACATCAGCCTTCTTGATCAGAACAGATTTCTGACACTTTAACTCATGAGCTTTCATCAACAAACTATCAATATCAGAATCACCTCCCTCCTTTACATCCGATTTTGAACAATAATCTCCAGTGTTCGAGCTTTACTCATCTGAACTGCCAGTATAACCTGAGCTATCATCGCTTTCTGAGAATTCTTCTGTCACACCCCAACCGATGGCGGAAACATCGGGATGAGACGAACAAATCGCTCAAAAGCATCATAACACTAATTGTGACAATATAGATTAAATCAAATTTCATAAGTGACTAAATTCAAATACATTGTTTCAAATAAAGACAAATTGCAACAAACAAGGTTTATTATTAACATGGGTGTCTAGTCCATCCTAATTTGATTCCTTCATCACTTCGTCTATCGACCTGCAACATGTATTAAAATAACATCAACAAAAAGTTGGCGAGTATACAGGTTTGATACATAGCATAAAGTAGAATAAAAAGTTTAAGTACTCATATGCAACATGAACAACATAATACAAGTTACTAATATGCTGAAACGGTGGCACTATATGTTAAACACAAGTTTCCAACGCAAACACCCCAAGACTCACTCAAGGGCGGTGCGTACTCCTATAGCATAGGAGTTAATAAGTATAAGAAGTCTAATAAGTCTCAGAAGTCTCAGAAGTTTAATAAGTTTAACAAGGTCAATGAGCATATAGACACGAAAAGTTTACCTAGCATACGAGATTAACAAGCATCAAATTGTGTCATATTTAAAAAATGGATAGAGTGTGCATATAACAAGTTTCAAGCGTTGCGTGTTTTTGTATAGAACACATGTTGCACCCAAAAGTGTTAAAAATAAAAATGGGATCGAGTATACTCATATCAGTTGCGCGTGGAGTTTCCTTGAAAGTACGCACGAGTAAGATTGGGAAAAATCAAAGAGAACGAGCAAAGCGATTATCCTAGATGTGAAATATCACACGAGAGAGATTACTATAGTTTCTAGGGTGGAGATACAATAGGAAGTTTATTTGGCTAGGAAGGCTAGGAAGTGATCTTGACCATCCATTTATTTAATCAAGGGCTAAGATTAAATCAGGGAAATTGAAGGGAAGAAAAGAGGCGCGTGAGTTTGTTTAGGGGCATTCTAGTCAATCCAAGCCAATAGTTTCTCTCTCCTTCAATTCCCCCACATTTTTAAACGTTAATAACTCTTTCGTACGACATTGTTTTTTTATAAAAATTGCACCAAAAAAAACGAGCCTTTTTTTATCTTTAAAACGAGTATATTATTGCTATATTTTAAAAAAAAAAATTAAAACCCAGTTGCGTAAAACGCAATAGAAAAACCCCCAGTTATGTAAAACGCAATGAAAAAAAAAACCTAAAAAATGACATTTTTCTAAGACGCAATGCACAAAAAACACAAAAAAATGACTTATTTGTAAAACGCAATGGCCAGAAAATACAAAGAAATGTCTTATTTGTAAAACGCAATAGCCTAAAAACACAAAAGAAAGTGTGCTTTCTAAAACGCAATGGACTGAAAACACATAAAAATGTGTTTTACCTAAAACGCAATGCACCAAAAACACAAAGAAATGTCTTATTCATAAAACGCAATGGCCAGAAAACACTTAAAATGACTGTTTTCTAAAACGCAATAGACTGAAAAAGCATAAAAATGTATTTTTACCTAAAACACAATAACTAAAAACACTTCAAAAATGTGTTTATCTAAAACGCAATAGCCAAAAAACACATAAAAATGTCTTATTTCTAAAACGCAATGGCCTAAAAACACAAAAGAAAGTGTATTTTCTAAAACGCAATGGACTGAAAACAAATAAAAATGTGTTTACCTAAAACGCAATGAACTAAAAACACTTCAAAAATGTGAATCGAACAACCCAAATCGACAGGAACTGTACAACCCAAATCACTACTCTTTTATAATCTGTTTTCCTTCATCTTAGAGCACACGGGTTGGTTACGTTATACCACCCCCATCACTCGTTAAGTTATCACGGAACACCGCTGCCTTGCATGTCACCACGCGTTATTTTTTGAACGCGTTACACATATCACGCGTTGAAATTTGAAAATGGAACGTTGGAAAGGGACGTTTGGCTTGTTTTTTGACCGTTTTGGGTTATTTTTTTTTACCGTTTGGGATGATTTTTGAAACCTTTTTTTATATAAATCCAACCTACTCAATACAAAAAATCAACAAACTCTCCAACCATTCTCACACTCAATACAAAAAATCAAAAAACTCTCCAACTCAATCTAAATAATTTTACAAGAAACATGGAAGGTTCAAGCAAGAGAAGTGGGGGTTTGAAAAAAAGAGGTTCGGGTACGAAGAAAAATCCCGTAAGACCCAAGGTTCGAGCGAATCTTGGCGAGCCGACGCGCTTTAGGTTGCAAGACGAACCCGACCAAGTCCCACCCTTTCAAACCCAACAATATCCACCATTTCAAACCCAACAATATCCACCCTTTCAATCGCAAACGTATCAAAACCAACCCTTCGTCCCACCGTTTCAACCTCACCAATTTCAACCCAAACGTGTCAAACCCAACCCCACACACTCGACCCACTACTAGAAGACAACACCCTCATCCATCTTTTGGCAAACGCGTATCGTGAACCACAACAAAGTCTTGACGAGGAAGAGGAAGAGGAAGAAGAAGAAGAGGAAGAGGAAGAGGAAGAAGAAGAAAATGATGACGTTTAAGAAATCGTCACAACCGGCCGACAACATTGGACGAGCGAGGAGGAGGTGTCCTTGGTGAAGGCGTATTTGCACATCTCGGAGAATAGGAAACATGGCAACGAGCAAAGAAGGGATGCGTTTTGGAGACAGGTCATTAATCATTTTAGGCAATTTCCCGGTGCAAGGATACGAAATATGGACCAAATGACGTCGAAGTGGACGGATTTAAACGGAAAAATTAGCAAGTTCAACGCTTGTTTCATTCAAAAGGTATGTTTTTTATTAAAGTTTAAATATTTTTTCATTGAAAACTGTTTTATTTTAATAAAAAAATACAGAAACAGTTTTATAAAAAAACAGTTTTTTTATTAAAAAAATACAGAAACAGTTTTATAAAAAAAACAGTTTAAAAAAAACAGAAACAGTTTTTAATTAAAAAAACAGAAACAGTTTTATAAAAAAAAAACAGTTTTTTTATTAAATAAAAAACAGTTTTTTTATTAAATAAAAAAACAGTTTTTAAAAAACAGAATTTTTTTTAAAAAACATAACATTTTATATTTTTTGTAGAACCGAAACCCACAAAGTGGAGCGAGCGAGGCGACAATCATGCGACAAGCCACCGAAGAGTATTGCCGACTGTACAAAAAGAGAACTTTTCCATACGTGGGGGCATTGGAAGTTGCGAGACATCACCCGAAGTGGGTCCCCGTTGAGTTGGTTGACATGCGTGGTCCTACGGCTCCAAAAAAAAACGAGGAGGTTCGAAAAGATCTAAGACATCCGATTCGGGGAACTACACGACTTCCGCGTCGGATAACTTGCCCAAAATGAACTTAAATGACGACCCCCTTGACGAACCCGATCAACCCGTTGACGACCCCGTTGAAGAAGATACACCCACAGGGCCACGACGCAGGAGAGGTGGTGAATCGTTAAGCAAAGGTAAGGAAGCGGTGGCGGAGTCGATCTTCAGAATCGAAGAGGAGAAAATGACCCAATTCAAGAAGGCCGAACAAAGAAAAGAAACAATTATGTCCCTAAAAGTTGAACGCGAGCAAGCGTACAAGGAACACTTGAAAACGATTGAAAGACAAATGATTTAAAAATTTTGTGTGAAAAGCACGCCCATCTCGACGAACCTTCAAGTCAATTGTCATTCAACAAAAACGCGAGATTTGCGCAAAGTGGGGTTGGGAGATGCCACCCGTTTAGTTGTTTTTTTATTTGGCTATGTAATTTATTTTTTAAGTTTAATGAAATTTATATTTTAGTGTTTTATTGTTAATTTCTAATTTTAAAATGAAAATTAAAAAATTTGGAAGTGATAGAATTCCATCACTAGTGATACCACCCCACCTACATTTCTATCACTAGTGATAGAATATTGGGTAATGACATGGCATGATTTGATTGGATAGTAGGAGTGATAGAAACTATCACTAGTGAACCACGCCTCCTCCCTTTATAACCAAATCGCCAAACTAAATATATATGTATTTGTTTTAATGTTGATTACATACTATAGTTTCTTTTGTATAAAAAACAAAACAAATGAGGACAACATAAAAGTATACCGACGTATAAACTCGTAACCAAACTTAAACAAGAACGGGAGATAAGGTATACCGAAAACAATGCGGTTGGATCTCCGGCTAGTTCTGACGAGGGTTCCAAGTTCCGACGTGATCTTCGAACTCCGGTAAAGCTCTGATTCGGTCTCTGGCGGTGTATGGTTTTTCCGACGACGTTACGTGAAAGGTGTTGGAGCGGAGGAGGTTTTCTGGTGTTCGGCGACTCCGTTCGTCCCGGCGAAAGACTTGAAGTTCCGGACGTGGTGTTATTGAACAGTGAGGGTGAGAAGATGTTGAGGTCGTGGGCCGTTTATATAGCATTCACAAGTTTGGTAAAGTATGGAAATGAGTCCAGATTCTTGATGAGGTCTAAAAAGGAAACGCGGAAAGATTGTTTATCACCGAGAAATCAGAAATAGAAGAAAAAATGGAAAGAAAGCTGTTCATGGGCTGTGAAGTTGGCGGCAACTTTGAAAAGAAAGACGCGAAATTATCGCTGATTTAAGTATCAGAAGGTGCGAAGTTTGAACAATATGAATGCTTTGGCGGAGTGGTTAAGGGGTCGTTTGTTGACTGGGTAGAACCGGGTTCGAATCCCGCGCTCTACTATCTTTTTATTTTTATTTTTTAGTTTTAAGTCATTTACACTTTCCATTAATTACACAAACAGTCCCTGTAAGTTAACTAACTGAACTAACGAAGTTTTAACTCCATTAACTCAACTTCCCAACTATGTTAATATGTTTCCTTTGTTAAGACTAACCATACTAACTAGGTTTCATCAACTAATTAATATTTTAACCCAATATTGATTAATTAATTTAATACATGAAATATTAAAAATATTAATATAAATTTGCCATTAATTATTTAATTTAAATAAATTACGCTCAACGGTTAATTTTGCGAAAAAAATTTCTATGGTTTAAAAGGTTAATATTCGAATTTCAAAACGGGTCGGATTTCAGATATCCGTTTTTGACGGATGTTACATCTTCCTTATGCACATGCTTGATATGATTGATTTTCTTAGCATTGCATGCGATTCCTCCTTGATCGCCACCTCCAAACTGTACGGACCAATCACAATTTTCATCAGCTTGAACAACTAATGCACGGTTGGGGTTAGAAGGACCCGATTGGTTTGCGTTGGTGGTGTTAGTCTGGTTGTTGACAACTATTATCCTTCTTTCCAGGTTAGGTTGATTCTGGTTGGAAGTACTTGTTTGATTCCTAAAGGGATTTTGACTTGTTTGTCTGCTCGAACGAGTGCACTCACGCTTGAAGTGACCCTTTTCTCCGCAGTTAAAACAGGTGACAGCATCTTTGTCGAAACCGTACTTTGTATCCCTTTTGCTTTCCAAAGTAGTCTTCCCAGTTCTGCTCATGAAGTCTTTAGCTCGTCTAACCGCGCTTGCAAAAGCCCACTTGATATCCATTAACTCCATTTCATCCCTATCAATCTGTTGATAATCTTCATTGGTCAGATTTATGTTTCCAATCTGACCTGCAACCAACCCACAATAAGCATTGACCATTGTGCTAAGAAGTTCCATGTGTTCCTTGGCAACTTCTACATTGACTTTGGGAAGGTTTGAAGTATCAAGTCTGGTTGTATTGGAATTTTGCGGTCGAGTGAAATTGTTACCATATAATGCTTGTTGAGGTTGAGTAACTTGAGGTTGAGGTGGAGGGAACCAAGAACTAGTATCGAATTGAGGTTTAGGTTGAGGTGGCTCTGGTACAAATCCAAAGGGATTTACATTAGTCACTTGAGAATTTGACATGAACGCCGTTTGAAGTTTTGGTTGCTGACTTGAACTTGCAGCAGGGTCAATCCCTCCAAAGTACATTTCTGGATTCTGAGGGATTGAGATTCGTTTCTCCTTCCGGATTTCTTCTTCATTTTTATTTTCCAGCTTTTGAACGAAATCATAGATACTGAGAGTATCTAATGCACCTGTATGCTTTAATAGCTCAATAAAGGGGCTCCACTTCGGTGGTAGAGCATCAGCAAACTTTGACACCATTTCCTGTGCAGTAATTCCGTAAGTAAACAATTCACTTATCAAATGATAATAACGAGTTGCCATTTCAGTTAAAGTTTCATGTTCTATAAACAAAAATGCGTCAAACTCCTTTTTCAACAAGTCTTGTCGAGCCTTCCTTGTCGCCGCATTCCCTTCTCCTCTCGTAACTAGGATATCCCACAATGCTTTTGTTGTCTTACAATAAGAGAATTGATGATATAATTCTTTGTGGAGAGCTTGTGTCAACATAGCAAATGCCTTCTTTTCATTATCGTACGCTTTCTTATCTCCTTCAGACATAGTTGCCAATGAGGCTGCAGTTGAACCTGCTTCTTCAAGAGCTGCGTTGAATGGTGAAGTGAAACATAACCATAGCTCGGTATTTTTCCCTAGAACGTAAGTATGAAAACGGCCTCTCCAAGATGGATATTCATTCATATGATTCAGCTTTGGCGGTCGATTGTTGCTACCCGTTTCACTTTCGCTCTGTAGCAAATTTTGAATACTTTGATTTTGACTTGCTACGCATGCCCACTGACTTACAGAAATTGCTTGTGGTTGTGGCATCATATTCTTGACCCACGCCTCTGAGGAGGTCGGATCTAGAGCCGTGCTTGAGCTACTGCTCTAATCCCAAGGGTTAGTACTCATGATTGATATATATATGAGTGTACCTGATCAAACACTTGAAAAGAAACGGTTAAGACAGTTTTGCAAAGCTTCTGTAAACAAATGACAGTTAAAATCGACGAAGTATAAAATGACGAAGGATGAATGACGAAGTATGATTCACAGTGTGAACGACGAAGTCTTGTAACCGCGAAGTTCTGAATCTTCGTCTAACACACTCTTTTGACGAAGGATGGAGAGTGTTTCAATCTTCGTCTGAGACAATTTTGACGAAACTTTGATCCTTCGTCCAACACAATCTTCGCTGACACAGGATAAGATATTTTTGCAAAACAATTAATTCTTGCAGACAAGTAGGTGGTGTGACGAATTTTCAAATCTAATCAACAAGTTGTTGTGACAGAAGTAAATTTGATTCACCTAACCATCATTTCATGTACACAATTGTCAAACAATAATATTATAATCAACAAACACTTTAATTAAACTTCAAAACAGATCAAACTCAGAAATTACTTTAAGAATAGTTTGAAGATTTTGAAGATCACTTTGAAGATCACTTTGAATATCAAGAAAAACTTGAATACAAACTTTGCTTAAACTTTCAAGAAAACCCCATTTGTATTATGAAGACATGCAATGTAGCAAGGTTTTTGATAAAAACTTATAGCAAATAACAAGATTTTAACACTTTTTCAGAAAATATTAATATCGAATAAGAATAGTTTCTGAAAAATACATAAAAAAACTTGATAAAACACAACAATGTTTGGTTTTAAACAAAGATAAGAGTCATAGCTATGATATCACTTGTGGGTTCGTTTTTCTCAGAGGATCTATTACGAAACCTAATCCTGTTTATCACGAACGCGGTCACGAGTGCGGAATCCACGTGACAGTGCAAACCAAACAAAGCAATGTACGCAACACAACAAATAACCAAAGATTCACTTTAGATTAAAAGGACGAGAACAACATCAAACATATACACACAATGCTTGAACGATAAACTCTCAGTAGTAGTCTCTCTATGCTCTCATGCCTTAACTGTTAAACTTACTAAGCTATATATATTGTCCAGAGACGAACCTTGATAGACGAAGGTTAATGTGTGACGAAGATTGAAGCTTCGCCACACACAAACTTAGACGAAGATTGAAGGTTCGCCAAGCAGTGGTTTGACGAAGATAGAACCTTCGTCAAACTCTAAACAAGGACAGTAGATATTACTAAGTTAACAGAAGACATAAGAAACTACAAACTATAGTTAAACACTATGCACACTAGCATGTGTCTAACAAACCTTACAAATACAGAGACAAAATGTTATACCAAGTAGGATAGGAGGATATCCGACTATGTAGACTTGACGGAACTTACAGACTCGGTTACAAAAGACTAAATAACATACAATGTAAACAAGACAAAGTTACAGACACATAAATGCACCAACGTCCATAGGTGAGGGTTTTCCTCAGTTTAGAGACAAGTGTATCCCAAGGTGGTGAATTTCGCCAGTAGTTCATTTGAAGGATTCGTTGGTCGTTCAAAAAAAAAATCTCACCTTGAGGTGGTTGTCAATATTAGACTCACTTTTGAATATTATCAATGACAGCCCCACATATATTTTTTGCCTCAACGCACCTCTATTAAAAAACTTAACTTCGTTACGTTAAGTTTTTTTTCGAATTCCAAACTGTTGTTTTAGAGCTTTTGATCAGAACGAGAATACGGGCGATTGATGTAAAAGTTACCTCGAAACAATGTTCCAAACAACGAAAACGGTGTTTCAATTCGGGTGTTTTAACTTCCAATTAACCAAAAGCAAGTCGTTTCGAGCACCGTTTTGAGGTAAATTTTCCATTAATTGACTCATATTCTCGTTATTATCAAAAGACCTACAACATCAGTATGAAATTCGGAAAAAACTCAACTCCGTTAAATTTTTTTATTAACAGAGGTGTAGTGAGCATGGTTGTAAAACAAGGTCTCCAAGGGCGAGTACTCCCCGAGTAGTCGCTACAAGGTAGGCTGCCGAGGCGACTTTCTTCAACTCCGACTAATTACTCAGAATCGATCAAATGCGGTCAACATCAGCCAAAATCAGATCTAATAGGTCAACTTGGGCCGATTTTGACTTAAAATAAAATAAAACACAATTTCTATTCCTATTATATTAAAGAATGAATATCAATTTCACGTATTTTGTTATAAATATTAGTAAATTTATGTTATTTGAAACATATTTAATTTCCGAAAACTAATTTCTTTATAATTTGGCATGTCCGAGTACTCCCTGTGTACTCTCCGCCTAGGCCGAGTACTATCAACTCCCCGGTTGACCGACTAGGGAGCGCCTAGCGACTTTTGCAACTATGGTAGTGAGTAAAAAATATTTAAAAGGTGGGTCTCCCAGTGACAACATTCAAATTGGGTCTAATATTGGCCAACTACCTCTAGGTGGGATTGTTTTCAGAAGCTACGTAGGATGTGGATCACCAAGCATGACGCAATAGACTGGGCAACACTAGAGGAGGCCAGCGAGGGTTATTGAACCCGGGATACTATCGAACATGATACCCCTTGGGATAGGTTGCTCAAGATGGGGTACCAACCGTCGTTTTGCGAGTTGGTCGTCGAGTTTATCTCGTTATTTACTTTTACGCCTCGGCAAGTCGGTCAGCCAGAGGAGATGGATGACCTGGACCACCCATTCATAGAGATTAGTTTTCGTTTGGTGGGCTAGACATTTGAGATGTAGCTTCGTCGTTTCGCTTGGGTTTTCGGGTTATATACCAAGCCAAATACAGTTACGACACTTTACAATGACGAGATCAGGATCGCTGATTGATCTATACTGGTTAGTTTCTGGATGGTGATTGCTGAGACCCCTTTGGTAGGGTCACCGCCATTATAGACCTCTTTTATCATTATTTGCATAGAATTATCGGTACCTCCATTGCACCATGCGAGGTTAGTTGCGAATGGTGCAACAAAGGCAGCCTTTTTATATTGTTTACTATATAGACGGTCGTGCGCCTTAGCCAGGTGTCGGGCAAACTACTTCGCGTTAGCACATCACTGACAGGAGTGAAGGTAAGTGTACGGGGAGGCGTATATCAATATCATTACCCGCTCCTTGGGTTTCGCTCCAGAACTGGACCACCATTTGTCCGTGCCGATGTAACCATTAAGATTGAATCGACGAACGTCGCTAGGCATGTGTTGTATGCACAACTATAGGGGGTTGACCTTTGATTTCACGGGAGGGACAATCAAATTTTTATCCCCTAGCCGTTGCTAGAGGTTTTACCAGTTTATCAAAAGGTGGGCAAGGGCGTGGCTGAGGTGGATGCTTGAGTTGACGCTGATGTCCCACCACCGCTACCGCCACAATACCCTTAGCATGTTTATGTAGATATGCCCCCGGCTATCGCGGTGGCATTTCAAAGGCTTGAGCGTCGCCACGATTGGCTTGAGGACCTGTTGATACGGGTTATTAATCGAGGGAGATATTGTTAGGGCGTGCACGTTTGGTCTTGAGCCCCAACCAATATCACCCCCGGGTCGGTAGCCGGACGAGGATTTCAGGATCGCTAAGTTTAGGATAGTTCGTTGTCTTTTTTGTATTTCATATTTAGTTGTATTTTGATTTTGTTATCTATGCACATGTTTATTATGTATTTATATATGCAGTTTCAGTTGTTTATATCTGTGATGTTTATTTAGGGTGTTTTGAATGTTTGGTTGGTTAAGTATAATGTATAATACGACACGACACGACACGACACGACATGATACAATACAAGATGTATAAAACGTTTAAAATTAATATTAAAAAATGATATAATACGTATGATACAATGTATACATATACGACAAGATACTATACAATACACTACAAGACACATAAGATATTTAAAATTAATATTGAAAAATTACGATATGGTACGGCACAATACGATACGATATGACACGACACGATATAATACAATACAGCAGACACAATACTAAAGATATAAAATCAATGTTTAAAAAAATTAAATAGAACACCTATACGTATCGTATCGTATTGTATTGTATTGATATATACCATGAATATAACATACCACATTCGTCAAGTTTTGAAGGAAATTAATCGTTGTGCTCGTATAGGGTGCGTTTAGCCTTATAAGAGGCGTATACAAGCAACTACCAGATCAGGTGTTTAAGGTTAATGCCTTATAAGACTATACAAACCTATACGGGGCGGATGGGTGTTTTCTAAATAGATCCAGCCTATCAAATACTATTTAATCTCATTTATAATTTATTTTGGAGTAAACTACTTTTTTGAATCCTTGTGTTTTAGTGGGTTTTAACTATCTGGGTTCAAAATCAAAGTGTTTAACACCCTGAATACCCAAATTCTCATTTTCTAACATTTTGAGTCCAATTTTTTAACTCCGTTTAAAAATTCTGTTAGCTTTTCATGAAAAGAATCAAATGCCCATGTCTTTCAAAAACTAACATATAAACCTTTTCTCTCCTTAACTGTAACACCTCGAAATTTTGAGTCCAATAATGTATTGACACGTGTCTTGAGTTTACACGTGGCATTTAATATTAAATAAAGGACTAAAGTTGACAAACCTTGAAAGTATGTAAGTTCGAGGGTTATAATGTCAACAAAGGGTAAATATACTGTATAATAACCCTAAACGATGCTCGTACCTTCAAACGAATAAATCATGGATCGTACGGAAGCGAAACGCGGAAGAAAGTGAGAGATTACAAGCTGCAGGGGTTAACTGTGTCAACATGTTTAATTATACCTCTGAGTAACCCTTTGACGTACCCGAGGCTTTGTAACAGTAAAATACGCTCACTAGAATGTACTATATAAATTCCGCGAAGTTCCGTTTTAAAACGAGAAAGTTATGATCAAATTCGTATGAGAAGGGTTAAAAGCGTCAACAATGAAAGTTAAGGCTTTCCGGATGACTAACAAACTAACCGGGGACTTAACAATGCGGGTAAATAACACGAGGCCCTTAGTTGTAAATAATCAAGGGCCAAATCGCAAAGTTACCCCTTCAAAACCGAAAGGTCAGGCTATTAATTACCAAAGATTTCGTTATTAATTACAAAGATATAGTCAATGATTATAAAAGATTCAAAAATCTTGGAAATTAGACCTAACGCGGGCCGCGTAAAGGTCTTGGGTAAGTTGATGCGGGCCGCGAGCCTCCTGATTTTACGCGTCTGTCATAAAGATCCAGGCGGCCCGCGTACAAGGCTGCCTGATCTCCCATGCGGGCCGCGTGAACCACATAGTAACAGAAAACATGGGCAGCTTCAATGATTTGGCTTCAAAACGATCTTGTGAGCAATCAATGAAGTATGGGCGCCCTCTACCTGACCCCTAGCACCTTAGGACACCTGCTGGACATCCATGCTCACTTGTAGGTTGAGTTGTAATGATCTAGAGGCCATTCTTGCACTATAAAAGGCCATACATAGTTCACAATTGAAACACACCTCAAAACACATCTTCTGATCATTCCTGAAGCTCCCAAGTGTTCTTCTATAATCCTAAGTCATGCACTAAGCCTCTGTAAGTATGCCAAACCTTCTATGGCTTTGTTTTTGCTTAGTTTAGCATTAAAAGTCAATCCGTCGTAACTAACGATTGACTTTGCGATAAATCACGAATGGTCCAGTGAATTGTCGAATCAAAAGTAGTTATGTGTTGGTATTTATGTGGGTAATAAACCCTTAAAAGGGTTCCCCCTGATCACCAATCTAACTAGGTCAAATGTTGAGTCAAACGTATACTTAGAAAGTCAACAGAAAGCCATTTTTTGCAATTCTTGCATAATCTGTAATGTAGGTGATATGTAACCTGTTTGAACACTCATAAAACATAATAATAAGTATACTAACTTGTCTAAGCTCGTTTGATTCGGCCAGTTGCTATATTGACCCGGTTCGGAGCCGAAAGTCGCAAAACTTTGACTTTTGCTTTGACTTCAGTTCTGACCTGTTTTAGTGCAATGTAGATATGCCTTAGGACTCTCTTAGGACCAGGTCACGTGATGGTATCACCCTCTGTGACCGGTTCGTTGTTTGTCCGAGTCTTTTACGCATTTCCGTTAAATGCTTAAAAGTTGACCGTAACGCCCTTTTTAAATTAAAACGAGAATTTTGGACATGTGAAAGGATCATAACATTGGTTACTGATTTCTAAGCATGTCCCTAAAATTTCACGTCAATCCGAGATCCAGAATATGAGTTATGCTAAATAGCGCAATTAAAGAAAACTTTTGTAATAAACGGCGCAATTAGCATAACGCCTATCTAAACCCGGATTTCGACACCAAACCTTTTACTCACTGTTGTAAAATAATATTTTGGGATTTTTAAAGATTTTTAATTATTTTTAACCTGCTCATAACCTGCGGTTATGGCTACGGTTCGGTAAATACCGAATATGCCCTTTTTGGCCATAACTTGAGTTCTACAAGGTCTTTTGACCCGATTCCAGTTGCTTCTGATTTTAAATAATAAATAAAGTATTTTAGACTTTATAAACTGTTCGGGAAACTCAAATTTCCTACGGGGCATAATAACAACTTTAACTCGTTACGGGCATTACGGAAGGTATCCTACTGATACCACAACCTCTTTAAGGCATATTGACTTAGGAAAACAGTGTAGGACTCTTACGGTTACCCGTTGCGCCTATTGCGCGCACGGTTCGGCGTATGTAACTAGTTTACATAAATTAGCCGATACGAGTCAAACCATATTGTTTTGACCCCAAAATCCAGAGTGTGAATATTAAACCCATATAAAACAAGCCTTCAAACTTGTTGGGTCAGAATCACATTCCATTCCCGGTTTTCGCCTTTCACGCGATTAAACCGTATCTATCCTTTGAAACTGACCGGTCTAGGCTACGGCTAATATAAAGACCCGTTAGGATTCTAATAGGTTATTTTAAAACCTTCGTTCCAGATTAGGAGACCAGTAAAAGATATCTGTGATTTAATCAATAAAGGACTATACTTGCAAAGGTAAATACTTTTAACTTATTTTCCGTTATACGGGCTTGGGTTACGGTATATATAAAATACCGCTTGATCGAGCATCAAATCTTCCATCGTTTGGTGGTTAATTGAATAATTTGATCGGCTCGTTTAAACAGTCTTGTTACTTAAAAGCCTTTGGGGGGTTGATGACCATGTCCCGGATATCCTTGGCAGCATTTTACGAAATGGCCACGACCTTGACATTCGGGTGTAGGCGTACACCCGGCATTATGTCCATAATTATAAAGGCATAGCCGTTGGTTACCCGCCACGGTGTTATATGCTATGTGGTGTGTCTATTGATCTTTAACCCGGACTAGATCCGGGCTACCGAACGCAAAAGGAACATGTAATTCGTTCACAGGATTATAATATGAAATAATTCTCCCAAGTTATAAAAGAGTTTGTGCCTTGTGCATTCAAATCAATTTTAATAAACATTTTACAAAAGTGTCGGTTGAATGTATTTACCAGTGTAAACTGACGTATTTTCCCAAAAAGATTAAATGCAGGTACTAAACGTAATCGGCTGGCTATAGCTCCTTAGCATCTTAAAGAGTCTCGCAAGCTTTTGATGCCTTGTCTGTTGAACAATACTTTCTATTATTTTGATCCCCCTGTGGATACCATTCGACTATTTGTGATACATTCGATATTACAATCAATTGTTGAATTATATTTATCTTCATGCTTCCGCTGTGCATTCATATAAGTGTGTGGTTTGACTATATTGTTGCGAACTACGTCACGGTAATCCCCCACCGGGCCCACCGGTGATACACGTGGAAATCGGGGTGCCACAGGTTGGTATCAGAGCCAACATTGAGTGAATTAAACACTATCCTAATGTGTTTAATCTCAGTGACACAATTGCACATACTTGAGTCTAGACAAGAACATAGGACAAATTCGAATTGTTATTCCAAGTTTGTCTTTTTATTATTATTATTTAAAGTTTTAAAAGCAGGAAATATAGCACCTGTAATTTTCCGAGGAAGAGGAAGAGGAAGAAGAGGCAGAGGAGAGATCGTTACTCACCATGATCACGAAGCTGGACCTTCAAATACGCGAGCTCCTTCGACCACAAGGAGTGAAGAACAACAAAGACGGAGAAACCTTTTCGAACCTGCGAGACATTCTACCTCGCACAGCTCGACGCCATCGTATCGTCACTCGTTCGGGCCAGATTCCGAAAATGATCCCAATAACCCTCAACCCTCCTACATGCCTCTACAGCGTTCGGTATCGCACCGTGCTTTTGACGACCCCACTCCTTACTTCAGAAGTCAGTTTAACCCAGCAGATTACATACAGGAACCTGCAGGCTTTGTTCCGTTAGGACCACAGGATCACTTCTCAGAAGACCATATGGATGAGGAAACTGATCCAATCGAACCTGCTTGTGGTACGCCCACACATCCTATCGAGATCTCAGATGGATCTTCTTTTCATGGCACACCTTACCAAGGGCCAGATAGCTTTCAAGCGCTGTTCAACCAACACGAGTGGTACTTCACACCCTCCCATCAGACATCGCAACACGAGCAACAACAACAACAAGATCCCTCTGAGGATCCACGCTTCGTGGCAGTTACACCACCACCACCGCCACCGGTTCAACCAGTAATGCCTGATCCGCCGAGGCGTAGAAGATCGGGTGCTCGTATGTCCACCCGAGGAGGGGAATTCCACTTCAGCACCCCTCGACACTCTAGTAGTAGCCACTACCCGCCACTACAAGAAGAAGGACCTTCAAGTCCAGTACAGGAGGCGAACTCCGCACCAGTTGCACCATCTTCGCCACCGTTTGGGTATAACCACCCAATACCTGCGTACACGGGTCCAACGGCATACAACCCGTTCGAACCATCGTCGCACGCACATTACAATTACACCTATGAGCGCGACCCATATGTGGTAGCGGCTAGGTATAATGCCCGCTATCCAGACGGAGCTTTTGGAAACATGGGGATACCGGACTACTCAGCTCATGGGTATCCAGCACCTCTTAGACCTCCAGTTCCGCAACCGGCGCCACAACCACGTTTTTCTCCGCCCGAACAAGAAGAAATCCTCCACCGCTTAACTCGTGTGGAAAGGGATTTCGAGGAAGAACGAAAGAACAACAGGGGATTCCTTAAGGGTCTAGCGAACCTGTTGAAGGGCAAGAAGAAGAAACGCGACCATTAGTCCTTATATATGTTCTAATGTAATGTCTATTTTAAATAAGTCCCCGCGTGGACGTTTATCGTATTTCAGTCCCTACGTGGACTTATCCTTTAGTCCCTGTGTGGACACCTATCTTATATTAGTCCCTGCGTGGACTTGTCTCTTTATTAACCTCTATGTAGGTATGTACTAGTTTAAAAGTCCTGTTTAGGGCAGCGTGTAATCGTATTTGAAATTTTGGAATGTTATGTTATAATTTCATTTTTGTTATTACTATATATGAAATAAATCAAAATCATTCCTTTTAAATTAAATCTGCCTAATAAAGAATCTTAAGAGTGAAACCTAGCCAGGTGTCTTTATAAGATCCGGCCAAGATGGTAAGACCTGATTAAAAGATTCAGAATTCCCAGTTAACCTCTGTAATCATGTTAACGTTCATGGCAGATGTGATTCGTTAAAAATCACACGCGTCATTCTTATATAAGAATCCTTCTAAGGATTTCAAAGCCCAAATTAATGATATAAAAAAATCATGGGTTAAATCATCAATGAAGATGATCACTTGTTAAACATCCATTAGCGATGTAGTGCCTACGGGCCGAATTATCAAACATCCATTAGTGATGTAGTGCCTATGGGCCATAATCATTTTCATAATAAGACAAAAGACAGTGGTGGTCTATGACTCCCTGTCAGAAAAGGGAAAAGAACTATGGTTCAAACCTTCGTACCTTGATTCTCTGTAATCTCGGCTAATATTATAATAACGTCCTCGTGACTAGGATTTTATGCCACTAGCAATATTATTTGTAATTAGGATAAGTATGTTCAAATCCTAAATAAAAAGAGAGTAACAAATTAACCAGATATGGTCTTCGTAACCATGGTTAATGAATTGCCATAAAAGACAATTCAATAATAAACTCCTAAATAAAATTTTCGTTATCTTCTGTGACAGATTTAAGTTACCATGGCGAATCCTAATGGAGAAAATAGTCATACGAGTGAAGACGAATATAATAACGCCCAAGTACATTTAACGGGCGCACAATTAAAAGCTCTCGTCGACAACGCTGTTCAGGCAGCTCTAGATCGACAATATACCGAATCTCGGAGCAGGACCGTGTCCAAACCACCCTCAAAGCCGAAAACACATTCAAAATCCCACAGCAAACCATTATCAAAGCCCAAGAAGGACGACAATAATCACTCGTCCAATGAAAACAGTGTTTGTCGTGAAAGGGAATATACTAATGCATCCCGTGCCAGGGGCTGCACCTACAAGTACTTTGTGTCTTGTAAACCCCGAGACTTCACGGGGGAGAAAGGTGCCGTCGATTGTATGACGTGGCTGGATGAGATGGACACCGTGGTGGACATCAGTGGCTGTGCGGAAAGGGATGTGGTAAAGTTTGTGTCGCAATCGTTTAAGGGCGAGGCCCTGGCTTGGTGGAGGGCGCTGGTTCAGGCCTCGGGAAAAGCTGTGCTATACAGCATGACATGGGAGGAATTCATTACTCTCATCAAAGAAAATTACTGCCCTCAACATGAGGTGGAAAAGATTGAATCCGATTTTGTGTCATTGGTGATGAAAAACCTCGACTGCCAAGCTTACCTAACGAGCTTTAACACGATGTCCCGGCTGGTTCCATATCTGGTAACCCCGGAGCCAAGGAGAATCGCTCGTTTTATCGGGGGGTTAGAACCCGAAACAAAGGCAAGTGTGAAGGCCTCTCGGCCAACGACCTTCAGGTCTGTAACTGACCTCTCTTTGTCCCTCACGATGGACGCGGTCCGACTGAGATCGCTGAGGAACAAAGAGGCCGAGAAGAGGAAGCGTGAGGACGATACCTCACGAAGGTCGGGCAAGAAACACCGTGGGAACGGTGATGGCAAGAGAGGGACAGAGTCGAGGAAAGATGGGCAGCAATCTGGAGAGAAGCCCAAGTGCAAAAACTGCCAAAAGTATCACTTTGGGAAATGTAGACTTGGGTCGAACTCACAGTCTCAGTCAAGGTCGTATACTTGTGGACTGTGCAAGTCCAAGGACCACAAGACTGTGGACTGCAAGAAGATAAAAGATGCGACCTGCTACAACTGCAATGAGAAGGGGCACGTTAGAAGCAACTGCCTCAAATACACCAAGAAGCCGGAAGAAGCCAAAAAGAATAATGCAAGAGTCTTCAAGATGGATGTGAAGGAAGCTTTGCAAGACGATAACGTAATCATAGGTACTTTTCTCGTAAATAATATCTTTGCAAGAGTACTTTTTGATTCAGGCGCTGATAAATCCTTTGTAGACCAAAAATTTTGCAAATTGCTGAATATGCCTGTCAAAACCTTAAATGTGAAATACGAGGTAGAGCTAGCAGACGGCACAGTAGAAACCGTCTCCACTATACTAGATGGATGTGTGATATCCATTAAGAACCACTCTTTTCCTCTATCTCTACTTCCCTTCAAACTGGCTGGTTTTGACATAGTTCTGGGTATGGACTGGTTATCCCACAACCAGGCCCAGATCGTCTGCAACAGAAAACATATAGTGCTAAAAACTCCGACTAGTGAATCGCTTACCATTCGAGGAGATACGCAGTACGGATTGCCCGAGAACGTAACGATGCTCAAAGCTTCAAGATGTTTGAAGAGAGGCTGTGTCATCTACATGGCACAAGTGATTATTGAAGAGCCCAAACCAAAGATAGAAGATATTCCCGTCATTTCGGAGTATCCAGAAGTTTTCCCCGAAGACCTACCTGGGTTGCCACCAGATAGGCAAGTGGAATTCAGAATCGATATCATCCCTGGAGCAGCTCCTATTGCTAGGGCACCCTACAGGCTAGCACCAACCGAGATGAAGGAGTTGAGGACCCAGCTGGATGAACTATTGGCGAAAGGTTTCATCAAACCTAGTTCTTCTCCCTGGGGAGCACCTGTCCTGTTTGTTAAGAAGAAGGACGGATCGATGCGTCTGTGCATCGACTATCGTGAACTTAATAAGGTCACGATAAAGAATAGATATCCATTGCCAAGGATCGACGATTTGTTTGATCAATTACAAGGGGCTAGTTATTTCTCAAAGATCGACTTGAGGTCGGGCTACCATCAGCTGAAAGTCAGAGATGAAGACGTACATAAAACAGCATTTAGGACTCGTTACGGTCACTACGAGTTCCTAGTGATGCCTTTTGGGCTCACAAATGCACCGGCTACGTTCACGGATCTCATGAATCGTGTCTGCAAGCCGTACTTAGACAAATTTGTCATCGTGTTCATCGACGACATTCTTATATACTCGAAGAACAAAGCTGACCATGAGAAACACCTACGTTGTATTCTCAAATTGCTGCATCGCGAGAAACTCTATGCCAAATTCTCTAAATGCGAATTCTGGCTACGAGAAGTTCAATTTCTTGGACATGTCGTAAGCGAGCGTGGTATCCAGGTGGATCCCGCTAAGGTAGAGGCGGTCATGAATTGGCAAGAGCCAAAGACGCCTACCGAAATTCGTAGTTTCCTGGGATTGGCAGGATACTACAGGAGATTTATTGAAAATTTTTCAAGGATTGCTGCGCCCTTAACTTCTCTAACCAAGAAGAAGATAAAATTTGTTTGGGGCCCTAAGCAGCAAGAATCCTTTGATATTTTGAAGCAAAGGCTGAGCAACGCTCCGGTGCTGACACTACCGGAAGGTACCGAGGAGTTCATAGTTTACTGCGACGCGTCACACACTGGCATGGGGTGTGTGCTCATGCAGAAAGGCAAGGTGATTGCCTATGCTTCGAGACAGTTAAAGGTGCACGAAAAGAATTACACCACTCATGACTTAGAACTGGGTGCCGTTGTGTTCGCACTAAAACTGTGGAGACATTATCTGTACGGAATCAAGTTTGTGATCTATTCAGATCACAAGAGCCTTCAACATCTGTTTAATCAGAAGGAGCTAAACATGAGGCAACACCGTTGGATGGAGACTTTAAATGATTATGATTGTGAGATCAGATACCATCCCGGCAAGGCGAATGTAGTCGTTGATGCCCTGAGCCGGAAACAAAGGATGAAACCCATCCGAATCAATGCTAAGAGCATTGAAGTAAAGAATAATCTGATTGAAAGGGTGTTAGCTACACAGAGAGAAGCTGTGTTGGAAGCTAACTATCCTAAGGAGAAGCTGGGAGTAACTGAGGAGCAGTTAACTCTTAGCAAGGATGGAATTTTGCGATTGAATGGGCGAATATGGGTTCCAATTTATGGAGGACTACGAGATGTTATCCTCCAGGAAGCCCATAGTTCCAGATATTCTGTCCATCCTGGAGCAGACAAAATGTATCAGGATCTAAAGGCAAATTATTGGTGGATAGGCTTGAAAAAGTCTGTAGCCGCTTATGTAGCCAAATCCTTAACTTGTGCGCAAGTCAAGGCTGAGCATCAAAAGCCATCTGGCTTGCTACAACAGCCTGAACTTCCTGAATGGAAATGGGAATGTGTAACTATGGATTTTATTACCAAGTTACCCAAGACGAGCAAAGGAAATGACACGATATGGGTTATAGTCGATAGACTGACTAAGTCAGCTCATTTCTTACCCATCAAGGAGACTTATAGCTCCGACACATTAGCCCAGTTATATGTTGATAAGATTGTAGCCTTACATGGCATACCTGTGTCTATTATCTCCGATCGAGATACTAGGTACACGTCTCATTTCTGGAAAAGCTTCCAGCAATCTTTGGGCACACGCTTGAATTTTAGTACGGCTTACCATCCTCAGACAGACGGTCAGAGTGAGCGTACTATTCAAACGTTAGAAGACATGCTGCGGGCATGTGCTGTCAATTTGGGTGGTAGTTGGGATAAGAACCTACCACTAATCGAATTCTCCTACAACAATAGCTACCATACCAGCATAAAGGCTGCGCCTTTCGAGGCATTATACGGTAGAAAGTGTAGATCGCCTGTTTGTTGGGCGGAAGTTGGAGAGGTCCAATTATCAGGGCCAGAGATAGTCTTCGAAACAACGGACAAGATTGTCCAGATTCGAGAGCGTCTCAAAGCTGCCCGTGATAGGCAGAAAAGCTACGCTGATCCAAAGCGTAAGGATTTTCACTTCGAGGTAGGTGAAAAAGTGTTACTAAAAGTATCACCCTGGAAGGGGGTGATGCGCTTCGGTAAGAAGGGCAAACTGAGCCCGAGATACATAGGACCTTTTGAGGTTATCGAACGTGTAGGGTCAGTTGCCTATAAGTTGAACTTACCGGAAGAGCTCAATGGAATTCACAATGTGTTCCACATCTGCAATCTAAAGAAGTGCTCCGCTGATGAATCATTGGTGATCCCACACACAGATGTGCATATAGATGAGAGCTTGAAGTTTGTGGAGAAGCCTTTGTCGATTGAAGACCGACAGGTGAAAAAGCTTCGAAGAAAGCATGTACCTATAGTCAAGGTTAAATGGGATGCCCGGAGAGGTCCCGAATTCACGTGGGAAGTTGAATCCACGATGAAAGAGAAATACCCTTACTTGTTTGAGTAAATCTCGGGTCGAGATTTATTTTAAGGGGGTGAGGATGTAATACCTCGAAATTTTGAGTCCAATAATGTATTGACACGTGTCTTGAGTTTACACGTGGCATTTAATATCAAATAAAGGACTAAAGTTGACAAACCTTGAAAGTATGTAAGTTCGAGGGTTATAATGTCAACAAAGGGTAAATATACTGTATAATAACCCTAAACGATGCTCGTACCTTCAAACGAATAAATCATGGATCGTACGGAAGCGAAACGCGGAAGAAAGTGAGAGATTACAAGCTGCAGGGGTTAACTCTGTCAACATGTTTAATTATACCTCTGAGTGACCCTTTGACGTACCCGAGGCTTTGTAACAGTAAAATACGCTCACTAGAATGTACTATATAAATTCCGCGAAGTTCCGTTTTAAAACGAGAAAGTTATGATCAAATTCGTATGAGAAGGGTTAAAAGCGTCAACAATGAAAGTTAAGGCTTTCCGGATGACTAACAAACTAACCGGGGACTTAACAATGCGGGTAAATAACATGAGGCCCTTAGTTGTAAATAATCAAGGGCCAAATCGCAAAGTTACCCCTTCAAAACCGAAAGGTCAGGCTATTAATTACCAAAGATTTCGTTATTAATTACAAAGATATAGTCAATGATTATAAAAGATTCAAAAGTCTTGGAAATTAGACCTAACGCGGGCCGCGTAAAGGTCTTGGGTAAGTTGATGCGGGCCGCGAGCCTCCTGATTTTACGCGTCTGTCATAAAGATCCAGGCGGCCCGCGTACAAGGCTGCCTGATCTCCCATGCGGGCCGCGTGAACCACATAGTAACAGAAAACATGGGCAGCTTCAATGATTTGGCTTCAAAACGATCTTGTGAGCAATCAATGAAGTATGGGCGCCCTCTACCTGACCCCTAGCACCTTAGGACACCTGCTGGACATCCATGCTCACTTGTAGGTTGAGTTGTAATGATCTAGAGGCCATTCTTGCACTATAAAAGGCCATACATAGTTCACAATTGAAACACACCTCAAATCGCTGCTCACTTGATCATTCCTGAAGCTCCCAAGTGTTCTTCTATAATCCTAAGTCATGCACTAAGCCTATGTAAGTATGCCAAACCTTCTATGGCTTTGTTTTTGCTTAGTTTAGCACTAAAAGTCAATCCGTCGTAACTAACGATTGACTTTGCGATAAATCACGAATGGTCCAGTGAATTGTCGAATCAAAAGTAGTTATGTGTTGGTATTTATGTGGGTAATAAACCCTTAAAAGGGTTCCCCCTGATCACCAATCTAACTAGGTCAAATGTCGAGTCAAACGTATACTTAAAAAGTCAACAGAAAGCCATTTTTTGCAATTCTTGCATAATCTGTAATGTAGGTGATATGTAACCTGTTTGAACACTCATAAAACATAATAATAAGTATACTAACTTGTCTAAGCTCGTTTGATTCGGCCAGTTGCTATATTGACCCGGTTCGGAGCCGAAAGTCGCAAAACTTTGACTTTTGCTTTGACTTCAGTTCTGACCCGTTTTAGTGCAATGTAGATATGCCTTAGGACTCTCTTAGGACCAGGTCACGTGATGGTATCACCCTCTGTGACCGGTTCGTTGTTTGTCCGAGTCTTTTACGCATTTCCGTTAAATGCTTAAAAGTTGACCGTAACGCCCTTTTTAAATTAAAACGAGAATTCTGGACATGTGAAAGGATCATAACCTTGGTTACTGATTTCTAGGCATGTCCCTAAAATTTCACGTCAATCCGAGATCCAGAATATGAGTTATGCTAAATAGCGCAATTAAAGAAAACTTTTGTAATAAACGGCGCAATTAGCATAACGCCTATCTAAACCCGGATTTCGACACCAAACCTTTTACTCACTTTTGTAAAATAATATTTTGGGATTTTTAAAGATTTTTAATTATTTTTAACCTGCTCATAACCTGCGGTTATGGCTACGGTTCGGTAAATACCGAATATGCCCTTTTTGGCCATAACTTGAGTTCTACAAGGTCTTTTGACCCGATTCCAGTTGCTTCTGATTTTAAATAATAAATAAAGTATTTTAGACTTTATAAACTGTTCGGGAAACTCAAATTTCCTGTAGAACTCTAAAACCTCTTTTATAATCTTTAAAAAGACCAAAATACCCCTACGGGGCATAATAACAACTTTAACTCGTTACGGGCATTACGGAAGGTATCCTACTGATACCACAACCTCTTTAAGGCATATTGACTTAGGAAAACAGTGTAGGACTCTTACGGTTACCCGTTGCGCCTATTGCGCGCACGGTTCGGCGTATGTAACTAGTTTACATAAATTAGCCGATACGGGTCAAACCATATTGTTTTGACCCCAAAATCCAGAGTGTGAATATTAAACCCATATAAAACAAGCCTTCAAACTTGTTGGGTCAGAATCACATTCCATTCCCGGTTTTCGCCTTTCACACGATTAAACAGTATCTATCATTTGAAACTGACCGGTCTAGGCTACGGCTAATATAAAGACCCGTTAGGATTCTAATAGGTTATTTTAAAACCTTCGTTCCAGATTAGGAGACCAGTAAAAGATATCTGTGATTTAATCAAAAAAGGACTATACTTGCAAAGGTAAATACTTTTAACTTATTTTCCGTTATACGGGCTTGGGTTACGGTATATATAAAATACCGCTTGATCGAGCATCAAATCTTCCATCGTTTGGTGGTTAATTGAATAATTTGATCGGCTCGTTTAAACAGTCTTGTTACTTAAATGCCTTTGGGGGGTTAATGACCATGTCCCGGATATCCTTGGCAGCATTTTACGAAATGGTCACGGCCTTGACATTCGGGTGTAGGCGTACACCCGGCATTATGTCCGTAATTATAAAGGCATAGCCGTTGGTTGCCCGCCACGGTGTTATATGCTATGTGGTGTGTCTATTGATCTTTAACCCGGACTAGATCCGGGCTACCGAATGCAAAAGGAACATGTAATTCGTTCACAAGATTATAATATTAAATAATTCGTTCCAATATTCATTTACCGAGCAGCTCCAGCCTATTCCGTACTTGCTAACCTGTGCTTAGTCTTTTGAAAATAGGTTAGCTTTCTTTGGTAAATACAATTAACCGACACATTTTGAAAATCTTTTCAAAATCATTTTATATACCATTTGCTATATCATTTTCATAAATAACTTGGGACAAACTATATCTCTTGTTACTAGTATTACATGCTTGTCAATACATATGGGGCCCGAAACTAAACTCCGATACATGATTAACCGACACACCACTTTTATCCCCATTTGGGTAAGAAAGTATTTTATATAGCATTACCGTCTGTCAGGTGTATGCCTACACCCCGCGCTTAGGTCCTGGCCACTTGCAATTAAGTGAGCCGTGGATATCCAGGACATGATCGCATTAACCCCTAATGTTTAAGTTATCAAGCATAACGGATTAAAACGGGTTATTTGGATATTGGACTCATTCATCATTGATCCCATACCCGACCAAGCGGCAAATAATTTTACCGTATCTCAAGCCCGTATAGGGAAAATAGATAGTATTTATGTGAGCTTATCTTTACAATGAAAGATATTTACGCACAACCGTTAACCAAAACAACTAACACAAGTGCGATGTACTAGAGGATCCTAGTCTGGAATGGACTGGACTATGATCTGTTAGAATGTTAACGGGTCTTATTCAAGTTATATGACTTGGACCGGTTAACTTATAATAAAATCAGTACAGTTCGCTAGATTAAGCGGAGACCGGATAGAATGTGGTTTGCACCCTCACAAGTACTATGACTCATATAATATGGGTCAAACAATCATACATTCTGATTAGAACTGATTTGGAAAGGTTTTGACCCAGTTCGACTAACTTATATAAACTAAGCTATATAAGTCAACCATACACGCTTAGACGGCATCGAGTGATCAGATAGGTCTATATCAAGTCCAGTATGCCAAAACATGTTTAATATAATGTTACATCAGTTTTAAACTCAGTTTACATGTTCATTATGTTTCAAAATCGTTCTATGCGCAAAAGGGCATTTTTGTCATTATTTAGGCATATTATATGGACTTCCATAAAAATCCGACAAACGGTATGATCAAATGATATAACCTCAGAGGGTTATTCCATACACTAATACGATCAAAATACAACTTCAAATCAGTAACTAAATTTACTTAAACGGGTCAGAATCGAAAGTCAAAGCAGAAGTCAAACTGTTTGACTTTCGGTTGCGAACCGAGCTCTAAGTAGGAAATGGTGGGTTGGACATGATCTAACATGTCCTAATATATTATACAAACTGATATAATGTCAAAAATTGTTGTTGCGATACTTGGAAGTTCATTTTACGTTAATTACGAAAAACTGCGTTTTAACTATTTACTTAATAAAATTTGAACCGTCATTTGACCAACTTAACGTGATCTTTAGAAGGTGCCATCATAGGGGATTAACTCCAACATTATTACGATGACGTAGCCAGGTTTGATCTGAACATTGGCTTGACCGAAATGGTCATAACCGAAAGTCAAAGGAAAAGTCAATTTGCTTGGCTTTCGGCTAATAACTACTATAAATGAAAAAAGACTGAGTTAGAACACTTACAAGTATTCAAGAAAGTTTAAAACTTCAAGTAGGAGGCCTCTTTATGAGTAGAAGCAACTCCAAGAGATTAGAGAGTAAGAAAATGAGAGGTGCAAGTTTGCAAGGCCCATGATCATGGCTATTTATACTTGCACAATGATCATGAGATGATGCCACATGTTAGCAAGGCTTCCCAGATGTTGATTAGTGTGTACATAGGTAGAGGAAGCAGAGGAATTGTGACAATTTGCGAGAGAAATGGCATGGAACAGCTGCTGCCATGCCAGCTGCATTATGCCAGCGTACCTAATGCGGATCGAATGAGGTGAACCATGCGGTCCGCATGAGCTTCTGGCGCCCACATAATTTAAATGTCATGCGGACAGTATGGACCGAGTCTTGCGGTTCGCATGAGGTTTCCAGAAATATAAAAATGAATGTCTTACGGACCGCAAGGCATATGCCTTGCGGTCTGCATTGGACCATCAAAGCCAAAAGTTTGGCATTCTATCACAAATGACCCCTCCGCATCCAAACTTCCACATTTTTTGCAAAATTAGTCCCACTCGTCCAACTTATCCGAAATATTTGAGAGTTTATTGGACACGTGTTGACATACTATTCACTATTAATTTCTGAGGTGTTACAAACTTCCTTAGTGACGTTACAAATTTGGACTCAAAAAGTTATAAAATGAAAATTTAGGTATAGAGAGTGTTAAACTTTTTGATTTTGTACTCAATTAGTTAAAAATATTAAAACACAGTCACTTAAAAAATAATTTTACTCTGTATTTTGATTTAATGTGTTGATAATTTCCATTGACACTTTGAGGAATAATAGGGAAAAATGTTAAAAGAAACTTCACATAATATACGTAGTTATCAATTTGTTACGTTGAAAAATGATGTTAAATTCAACGCCACACGTTTATACGCCCGTACGGAAAGTTATAATTTCATAGCCACACGTTTATACGTCCGTACGGAAAGTTGTAATTTCATAGCCACATTTTATGACTAAACACAATGTATAAACTAAATAATGTTCTACGTCTTTAAAAAAATAATATTTTTATTATAGAATTTCTAATTACGTACACTAGGATTCTCAAAGTTTTGAGTTAGGATTTTATATTTATTTAATATTAATTAACTGAAATCGGTAACATTAGTTTTAGATCATAACTACCTTTAGATACCCTGCGTTGTGGCAGAGAAATTAAACCATGAAAAAGACTAACATAAAAGGCGGCGTTAATTACGTACATAACTTTGTATAAAAAGACGATGGTCATGAAACCATGTGACCTCGTACAACCGTTGTGGCAAAGTTGGTGATAATAATAAAAAGAGTTAATTGCCATTTTCGCCCCTGAGGTTTGGGCACATTTGTCATTTTCGTCAAAATTAAGGTTTGGTACCATTTTGCCCCCAACGTTTGGCCATTTTTGCCATTTTCATCCAAATCGCTAACTGAGTTTGTTTTTTCTGTTAACTTTTAAATAAAAAAAATAAAAAAACTTATTATAAATCAACCCCACTCACCCCCACCCCATTCTCTCTCTAAACATTCATCAGACTCCCCATTCTCTCTCTAAACATTCATCAGACTCCCCCTCTCTCTCTATCTCTCTCTCTCTCCGGCGACGATTCCGTCGCCTCCATCACCATCAAATCGCTGCTCACTTGATAACTTGCAACAGATCTGAATCTTGGGTAACGTGATTCTTCAACTGGTGGTCTCTAGATCTGTATCTCTCTCTCTCTAATCTGGGTTGATGGTGGTGCCAATGGTTGTTGTGGCAGCAGTGGTGGTTGTTTGGGTAATGGTGGAGGTGATGGTGGTGGTGGGGTGATGGTGGTGCCGATAGTTGTTGTGGCAGCAGTGGTGGCTGTTGGAGCGATGGTAGAGATGGTAGTTGTTGGGGTGATGGTGGAGGTGGGGCGATGGTGGAGGTGGGCAAATGGTGGTGCCGATAGTTGTTGTTGCAGCGGTGGTGGCTGTTGGGGTGATGGTAGAGATAGTGGTTGTTGGGGTGATGGTTGTTGTAAGGTGGCGGAGTTGATGGCGGAGCTGATGGTGGAGGTGGCGGAGCTGATGCAGTGGCAGACGAATTCGGGGGTGTTGCCCTGTTCTTCGTCTGCTGATGATGTTGCTTCGCCGGAGAGAGGTGATTTAGGTGGGAATCGAGGGTTTTGCGAGACGATGATGATGATTATAAATCTGAGTCGATTGGATGATGATCGGGTTTCGATGTTTCTGTGTATATATAAATTTGTAGCGATGATGGTGGCTGGCCACTTGGCATGGTAACTCCGGTTGCAGCCGTGGCTGCATCTGAGCCTCTTTATTTTGCGCGATGATGATTATAAATCTGCATCTGAGCCTCTTTTTTTTTTTGTAAATTTGATGATGATGGTTGCTGGGTTTTATAGAAAGATAACCACTGGTTCTATGAAGAAGGAATGTTATAGAAACACTGGTTTTATTTAAAAGTTAACAGAAAAAACAAACTCAGTTAGCGATTTGGATGAAAATGGCAAAAATGGCCAAACGTTGGGGGCAAAATGGTACCAAACCTTCATTTTGGACGAAAATGGCAAATGTGCCCAAACCTCAAGGGCGAAAATGGCAATTAACTCTAATAAAAAACTTGTATCAAAACAAAAAACTGTTAAAAGAATTTAATGTTGAAGTCAGGGCCGGCTCAACCATTTTGGTGGCAGAAGGCGAAGTAAAATCTTGTGGTTTTTTTTCCCAAAAAAATGTATGTAACTGAAAGTTAAATTTGAAGGGCCCAAGTGTAATTATTTGAAAGATTGTGTTAAAATTTAAAAACAAGAAAAAAAATTTTGAACCAGGGATTCGAACCCGGGTCTCACCGACATCCATACATGCACAAAACCACTACACTACCAACCATCAATCTGTTGATAATCTACACCCTAAATCTTTTATAAATAGACTGTGGTTTCATCAAATTGTGAAGGCCCTATAGTTTTGGTGACCCAAGCCTCATTTGGCTTACCCTTGTGCCGACCCTGGTTGAGGTGTTGATAAAAATACCTACACTATAACAAAAAATAAATAAATAACTCACTTACATTCACAAATAAGGTATGGTAATAATGTGAAGAGTTAATTGCCAAATTGTCCCTGAGGTTTGGGCACGTTTGTCATTTTCGTCCGAAATGACACTTTTGTACCAAATTGTCTCCAACGTTTGTAACTTTTTTCCATTTTCATCCAAACCACTAACTTAGTTTATTTTTCTGTTAAGTTGAGGCTATTTGGATGAAACTGGCAAATATAAAACCAAAGAGACGATTTTGGCAATTTACTCAAACCCTTTTTAATTTCTTTTATTTAATTATTTTTGTTACATATATAATAAAAAAGAATATACATGGAGTTTTTAGAAAATAAAATTAATAGTTTTGTCACATAATTTTTATAAATTTTCATCCAAATCACTAGCTCAGTTTATTTTTTCTGTTAAGATGAAGGCTGTTTTAAATTTTATAAATTAAGAGAGAAATTAATTTACAGCTTCTTTATATAAATCAGTTTTATAAAAGAGAAAACGTCATTGATTACAACTTTTACTATTTATCAGTTGTAGAGATAGAAAAAAATTGTAAAACGTTATATATTTTTTAAATGTGTTGAGCACCTAGAAAATATGTTGGTAGAAATAAAATATTTATTTAATTAAGATTATGATGGTAACTAATTAATACTTATTCTAAGTGGCTTGAGTAAAGAAACTTTTGATTCATAGCATTATAATTACAATTTGGTGGGTAATTTTAAGTTTTGGTAACAATACGTTGTTTGATTGGGGGGGGGGGGGGGCACTGGCTTCTGTTTTTCCTTAGGAGCGAATTTAAAAAAGTAGAAGATGAATTACAAACTTGGTACATATGACAAGATTTTTTTATTTGATCTTTTTCAATAAGGTCACCAGCATTTTAGTTTTATAAAATTTAGAGGTTTAAGTAGATTTTATTTTTATAAAACTGATCTATGTAAAAATTAGAAATTAATTTATGTCTTAGTTTATAAACATCCTTCGCCTTAATAGAAAATTTAACTTAGTTTGTGGTTAGATGAAAATTTATAAAAATTACGTGACAAAGCTATTATTTTTTCATATAAAAATTGCATGTATATTCTTTTTTATTATATATGTAACAAAATTAATTAAATAAAAGACATTTAAAAGTGTTTGAGTAAATTGACAAAATCGTCCTTGTGGTTCTATATTTGTCAGTTTCATCCAAATATCCTCAACTTAATAGAAAAAATAAACTAAGTTAGTGGTTTGGATGAAAATGACAAAATGTTACAAACGTTGGGGGCAATTTGGTACAAAAGTGTCATTTTAGACGAAAATGACAAATCTGTCCAAACCTTAGGGATGATTTTGGCAATTAACTCTAATGTGAAATAGAAACAATTCATGTTCCAAAATGTAGCATGAAGTTATTGTATTCCTCCTTCACTTTCACTATCAGTTGAACATTCTTTATAGCCCAAGAAAAGTCCTAATAATTTCCCTTCTACCAAAACAACACAAATTAAGCTCTAAAGCTTTAAATTTTGAAGCCTGTAACCAAACACTCCCAACTAAACTGAAAACCACAAACAAAGTAATGAAGAACAGATTCAGCTAATAAAAGCAAATCACCGTAAGATATACTGAGAAGAAAAATGCAGTTACACGTCCATCAACTCTTCCACATCATTGTTATTATTTTATGTTTTTCGTGTAATTTAAGTCCATAATCATGTAATTACAGTCACAATTACAATGAAAATACGAGTTTGTTAAAAACTTTTACAATTTAAAGTGATACAACATAAGGTGATTTAATTCGCCGTTTTAGAATAACGACGAAACAACATTGCGGAAGCTTCGTTTATCGTGTGTTCGGTTCTTGCTCGACGCTTGATCTTCATCCGGGACTCTCGACCTTCACTGTGATCAAAACCAACTTAAAAGTCAATTTTGATAATTAAATAACTAGTACAACAAGGAAATTGGGTCGAATAATCAAATTAAACAAGGAAATCAGGAAATTCCAACCTTGATATCTTGACCCCAGAAACAAAGACTTGAAACTGACCTCCACCGTAACTTACGGTGGGCACCGTAAGTTACGGTGGCCCCTGTTTTAAAATACTTCCACCGTAAGGCAGGAGATAACTGTCGTAGTGATTTCAGCCCCCACCGTAACTTACGGTGCCCACCGTAACTTACGGTGGCCCCTGTAACAGACCCTTCCATTTTACCGTTTTTGACACGAAAACTTTCGTAAATTTTAATCCGCTTGTCCGTTTGACCTACCGTTTCTTCCTACGTGTTTGTAAGTTGATTCTCCATCATATGGAGTTAAAATCCGACATCCGGCTTAATAAATTTTGAGACTTTTATGCCTTCGGCTTATTACCTTTGTACAAAATTTTGACCCGTTTACGCATTTATCAAACCAACATATATGTTTGATCATTATTTCACATGAACCACTTCAATTCAATATTTTCTACCATGTTAGGTTCTAATTGCGGGTTTCTCATATATTCTAACCCATTTTTGCTCGTATGCTTATTTTGACCCGTTAAGGGTATTTAAGTACATCTTTAGACTTAAATCATGCTTCTATTGGGTTACATCCTATCCCCATTTTTTTATACAAATTCCAAAGACTCAATTTAAACAAGACGCTTATTTCAAAACACATTTTTTAAAAGTTGTTTGCCCTATTTACCCCTCAAGGGCTTTTTGGTCAATTTTAGCCATTCATTTATGCGACGAAGGACTTCTACTATTGTTTGACCAAAATGTCGCTTTTAGCTATAATTCTAAACATGCGTACCTGGCTCGAGTCATAAGATTGACCCGTTTGAATACCTTTCGCTATTAATTTCTAGTTAATAGCCATGCGAACCATGTGTTAATTCCTGTGATCACAAACTCAACAAGCGATCATCAAATATTATTGATAAATGGTGTTAACAACACCATTTGACCCATTTAGTCGAAGTGACTAATTATATTATGAGATGGTATTTAATTACCATTTCATCCCTTTAACCTATTCCGATTTACTCTTTGAATTCATCTTGCTTAAAAGTCGTTTCTTGCTTTGTTTGACCCATTTTGACTTATGTCAAATGATGTCCTTTCAATTCCTTTTTATTTATTCGTTAACTCATGTCCGGATTACCATTCTATCGTTTTTGCCCTTTTTACCATAACATATGGTTTCTTGACATTCCCACTTATTCCGACATGCATTATAAGTAATTGGTAGTAAGAATAAAAAGGCGTAAGCTTAACTTACCTCGTATCCGAGCTACGCTTTTCTTTTCCTTCTTGATTCGTTTGACCCGTTTCTTCCCAAGCCTCCACCTTGCTCGTTAAGTGTCAAACTATCGTCATCATTCAAAGGTGGTTAGATTAGTCATTGATAATCATGACTTTTCCACCTTACGTATTTTCTATGTCGAAACTACTGTTCGACCTTATTATTTATTAATTCAACTTATCAAAAGTTAACTACTTTTGATCACATGATTTACACAATTAAGTCTAGATTAACTTTATGCTTTGAACCCTTATCGATTCATACTTCGCACAATTGTCACATTATTCAATTACACGTTTCTTTCAAAATTTCAACATATTAGTGTTCGTTTAGACATTTTAACAAACACCTTGTGGGCATGATTTTCATACTTTCATAAATCAAGTTTCTCAACTAGTTATTTGCCAAGTTTCAACATCATTCACAAGTCTCTATGTCTAGCATGCATAACAACACCTAGACTTATATCACAGTAACAAATTTTCACTTATTTATCATCACTTTTCAAGTGTTCATCATAGTACCATAAAACCCACTTACCACCTACAAGGTCATTAGTTAAATCTCTAGTTTTATGGCACTATTTTACTAAATTCACATCTAGGGTTCGTTCCTAGACTCCTAGACATCACAATTTCACTATAACATTCATATTTCATACAAGAATTTCATTCATGCATGATTATCAAATTTCACAAGTATCATAAAAATATAAATTTCGACATACCTCTTGATTCACGTGATTAGGTGATCGTTATTATGTGTTCAGATCTGAATTCGGGCTTCAATTAGCCTTTCAATTTGAAGGAATAGCTGAACTAGGGTTCTTGGCTCCATGGGAGCCTTCTGGTCGATCTCCACGCACGCACACACACTCAGAGTGTGGGTGTGTGTGTGTTGTGTTATGTTTTATTTTAATAATCCATTTCAAGTTATCCAACTTTAGTCCCTCATGTTTTGGCTAGTTATTAAGTTAGCCACACCCTAATTCCTTCTAACCATATTTCCACTTATTAACTAGGTCTGGCATTCCTAGTTATCTTAGTGGGTTCGGGAAAGTTTATGACTAGGTTTGCTGTAAGTCCCGTTAACTCGGGCATTTTTATATACTTTGTTTTCTCAAAGTATTTATCCTCTTTCCAAATAATATTAAGTTTATTTATTTAAATTCCTGATATTTACCGGGTTAATTTTTACCACTAACGGTATTTTGCCCGTCATTACTTTTAACACGGTTTGATTACCAGACCCGTTTTTGGGGTGTTACAATCATTTATCTCAAATGAATAATTAACACCACCCAGCGATGGCGGTGGAATCACCCATACTGATCGATAAATATTTCCGCTTATTAAAGCACATAAACTATAATTTGACAAAATGGATTTCATTTAGTTCTAAACATACCTTTCCAACAACACCAAGCACTAGCTATAGTGACATCATAGCACCCATATTCCAAAGGAGCTAACATATAAATCACATATTCATGGCAATAGACAACCTACAAAGAATCCAAATAACAATCTAATGTGAACTTTCCTTTTAATGAATATAATAGAAACATCATATGCAATTAGATTCAGTAGAAAGTTGGTGTGCCATCATTTTATGCATGTTTTACTACATACTCACCCCATATTTGTAAATGCACTTTCACACGACTTGATACTTCATAGCTTAATTTGTGGAATTGTGGTGGCATTTGGCCTTATGGTGACAGTATAGATTGAACTCTAAAGAAAAATGAAGAACATCACCAAGCAAAGTCAAACATGGTCATGCATGCTTGTTATCCTCCAAAGAAGCCCTAGAAGCTAAAGAAGAAACATGGGTGTGCTAAAGTATGCATGGGTGTGTAGAAGCAGGCATGGTGGGCTTGGACGTGCTGAAGCAAATATGGTTAGGCTGAAGGAAGCAAGCAAGGCTGTGCAAAATTATGTGCACCCGTGTGTAACAAAATTTGACCATATATACCTTCGGGACTAGTGGAACAGTTTGCCATTGCACATGCACAGTCGTGCATGACGAAACTGACATTTCATCGTATTGTTCGCACTGGTGGAGCAGGTCGTGGCACAGACATGACTGTCAATATGCACGGTCGTGCGCTACCTAGAATCAACATTATAAATAGAAGCTCCCCCACCACACTTTAATCATCCCTCAAATTCCACTCAACTATTCTATCCAAGGGACGACTCTCGTGTCCTTCTAGTCCATTCTATCACCGATATATATGAACCTTGGTGTTAATTTATAGTATTTAAAATTTCGTTTAAATAGTGTGTTTATACATTTGAATTTTTAGCCATGATTATTCTTAATTGAATATGAGTGCTTAGTCTTAATTAACATGAGTTTTTATTATATGATTGCATGGTAAAAAAAAATTCAGGATACCCCTAAATTAGTGGGCTAGCTCCGCCACTCTGTTCACCCTATGTAGTCTTCTCATGCATTCCGAGTTTGTATGGTCTATATACAAGCCCGATTATCACACTAGAAATGATGGATAGAGTTTCAATTTTTAAAGTTTCATATTTCAAAGTCAAAAAATTCAAAGTAATATTGGAACTGGCTTTCATGCCTATTTAGGTGGTACAAGAAGGCGGAAGCGTATGGGATTTGTGATGGTTGGAGGCGGTTACGGTGCATTGGGTGTCTAGTGCCAAACTGATTAGTGTTTTCATGAAACAAGATATGCTAAAATGATTTTTTTAAAGGGGAGGGGACTAAGAAACTTAGTCATAAGGGCTCTTTATAAACCTTTATATTACATGGTAATATGGTATTTCATGGATTGTGGACTACATTTAATAGGTGACGATAATTTCAACAAGAAAGAACGAAGGAGAAGTGATATCAATGTCGACAAAGAAGCAACGACTACCATTAATCTGGGTATTTCAGTTGGTTTGGCTATGGAAAATTTTAACGACCAGGTATGTGAAATTATTTTGGATCATGGAATTGGCAGGTGCCATCAATGAAATTATATGTTGATAAACATCCAATGTCACGCCCCAACCGACGACGACGACGACATACGTTGAGGCATGATGATTATTCATAACTCCTAACTCATGACACTAAAAGTTGAAATAATTAAACATACCAAATTCAAATGTCGAATTCAAATAGTTTCAAATTAAGCGTAATCATCAAATAAAGTTTGATATCTTTATTCTAGGTCCATAACATCCTATGTGCGTAGCATCCACGTGAGAGATCTCAAACCGCATTTCATGTATCATGTATAAACAATGAGTCAACTAACAAGTTGATGAGTAAACATATATACATATAATAGAATAACTTGTGAATCACGTGTAAATGGTAACATCTAAGAAAGTATGGATAAATGAATGCAATAATCAAACCTTTGTTGACACTTAACTCGCAAACCTTAGTTTAATTTTTGGTTTCGATACCCAAACAATTTGGGCGGGCTATTATGGTTACCATAGGGTTAGTTTGTTAATGATCAAATGCTAGAATATAGAATGTATGTATGAATGAATACCACCTCAAAGTTTAACATAATGCATAGAATAAAACACGTAAACATGAAATGAATCACAGAGTTTGTATAAAAGACTTAGAGTTTGAATAAGCATACATGATACATCCCAAAGCATAATAATAAAAAAAAGGATTATGAATACATATTGGTTGCAAAGATTATCAAATACAACTTAGCACAATTTGTAGTGGTTTAGATAATTCCCAAATATTATCCTAAAATATGTATGATATACACGTATGAATAAAAAAATAAAACGAACTCCAATGAATTAGGGCATATGTACTGGGGCGCGTTCCATCATCATAGCGCCTTCATGGCGCCATGCACACCGCCCCCGGCGGCGCTATGTGTGCAAATTTTTGAACGGCGCGAAGGTCATAGCGGCGTGAAGAAATGGAAACTTCAAAAATGTGACCGTTACAAACGGTCAAATTCATAAAAAAAAAAAAAATTAATTTATTTTTCAACATTCCTTTTAAAATCCTCTCCATCTCTTTATTTTTTTACCATACCCATTCAAACCTTCTTAATACTCCCAAAATTTTTTACAACTCTTGTTTATTTTGTACAATGAATCCATTCAACCGGGGCTTCATTCCTCCGCGATCTAGTGGCAATCCTACTCGTCCCGTGGCACCGGTTCCCACTAGACCCAATCCTTTCGGCTCCGGTTTTCTCGACTACAATCAACAAAGTCCCGGGTTCATGAATCTTTTGAACCAACCGCTATCATGGGACCCTAATCTCTACGGGTGGAACCCAAGTCAAAACATGGATGGGATGGGGTCGTCTCAAGCGTTTGGGTCGGCTCAAGCGTTCGGCTCCCCACTACGCGAACCCGATGTTGTTCCGGAGACGCAACCCGAGGTACCGGATACGCAACCGGAGACGCAAAAAGGAAAAGGAAAAGCAAAACGGGCACATAAAAAGAAAGTTGAAACCAACACCCGAACGAAAAAAAATGTGCAAACGTGGGAGCCCGAAGAGGAGTATGCGTTAACCCGCGCTTTCATCGATGTTTCGGAGGACCCGGTCATAGGTATGTTTATTTTTTTTTCTGTTTTTATATTTTTTTTTCTGTTTTTATATTTTTTTTTCTGTTTTTTTTATTTTCGGTTATTTATTTTCTGTTTTTAAATTTTTTTTCTGTTTTTTTTATTTTCAGTTTTTTTTATTTTCTGTTTTATTATTTTATGTTTATTATTTTATGTTTTTTTTTCTGTTTTTTATTATTTCCAGTTTTATTTTCTGTTTTTATTTACTTTCTGTTTTTTATTTTTTTTTTCTGTTTTTTATTATTTCCAGATTTTATTTTTTATATTTTGAGCTAACATTTAATATTGTTTTGTGTGTAGCAAACAATCAAAGTAAAACCGTATTTTGGAACCGAGTACGAGAAATCTTTTTCGAGCTCATGGGTAGGGGAGAATACCGCCTACCGGACTCTATATCGGGGAAGTGGACCGATATAAACAAGAGGTGCACAAACTTTCAAACCGTGTACCAACGCTTGTATTCCGGATGGAAAAGTGGAAGTAGCGATGAAGACATTACGCAAGAGGCATTGGTCGAGTATACGGAGGCTAATGGCCATTTCCCGTACATGAAGTGTTGGCAAATCCTTCGCCATAGCCCCAAATGGGCCGTCGTAACTACTCCTAGTGGTCGTTCGGGAAATACACGGCCATCAAAGAGGTCCAAAACAAACGAGTCCGGTGAACCCGAAACGCCAACCTCCGACGCTCGAAACATCGGCTTGGACGAGGATATTCCGGATGACGAGCCGGTGGAGGAGCTACCAAGACCGCCCGGAAGAAAAAGCCGGCCGAAAAAACCCGAGTCCTCGTCGATGTCTATGGGAACGGATATGAGTCACGCATTTTCGGAGATAAACAAGCGGCTTCAAGACATACACGAACTCGGTAACAAACGTTTGGAGGAGAACGAAAAAGTTACGGAGATTATGCGGGATCGACAATGGGCTAACGACTTTGACTTCTACTCCAAACCGCATGACCACTTAACGGGAAAAGCTTTGAAAATGGCGTTGGCTCAAAAGGAGCGGATTGAAAAAAAATATAATCTTTGATTGTGTAATTTTTTTTTTATGCTAGTTTAATGTTTTTTTTCTAGTTTCATGTTTTTTTTTTATTTTATTGTACTTTTTTTTATTTAATGAAATGAATTTTATTTTTAAAAAACTTACAAAATAAATTAAAAAATTAAAAATGAAAAAAGAGTAATGATTACACAGGGGCTTTATGACTACGGCCCCAAATTGCATAAAGCCCCATAAAGCCCCTTTGCTGACGTGGCATGCCACATGGCGCATAACGCCCCTTTGAGGGCTTTATGACTACACATGGTCTTAGGGACTTCTAGGTTCATATGAGTTTACGGGATTTTTAGTTTAAGATGGTGAAAATGTCAAATAATTCGTATTTAGATGAAATAGTGAAATAAATACAGCTTGTGTGATTTCGACTAAGTAAAATATAATATAATTATCATAAATAAATATATATTATGTCTTATAGTTTGAATAAAATTACATGTAAACGTTTATTTATTAGCTTAACCAAAACGAATTGTCTACTAGTATCGTGGTAGAATATATATATTAAAATATGACATAAGATATGTATTTGTATGCATGTGAAAATGGCTTAAATGTATGATACTACAATTAGTATAAGTATACCAAGTTATTCATAGTTAGTAACTAAATATTATGAATCATATATTGTGACGAAATCCATATTTTTATAATAAATATTTTTAAATAGTGTAAATAATGAATAAGACCAAAAATGATTATTAGGATGTGTGTAAAAAGTATATAATGGTTTTTGTATTAAAATGAATGTCTATCAGCCTATAATCATCAAAACATAAGTATATAGTATTTCCAATTTGTCCATGAATATATTTATTTACATGAATAAGTCTTTTAAATTATAAAATAAATTTTAATAACAAATACAAATTAATAGGCCTAGGAATATATATAATGAGTCTAAATTGTCCAGAGTCTAAAGAAAAATTATATTGATACGAAACTAGAGTTTTATATATTTAACATGAAAAAAATTTATATGACCAAATTGGTAACTTATCTTTTTATGATTTCCAATTTTGTTTCTCAAAATTAACAATAATTCATGTAGCATAACATGTTTAAGATGATTATGATCGTATGGATATATTAATTTAATTAATAATATATAATGATTAATGATTAACTAGAGAATACAATGAATAAAATCCTAGAAACTAGTGTGAAGCCTCCCGCGTTGCGGTGGGGGTGTAAAACCAGGAGAAATAGCACAAATGCCACATCACGGACAACGACCACCAACACTAACGTTACGGCGTGTTAATGTGAAGAAATTAGACCGAAACGTAAAATATGGAAAGTAATAACTAAGTCAACTTAGAATCCGCACATTGCGACGAACTTGTCAAACAGGAAATAATAGCCGACGTAAAAATGTTGAACCACACACGCACGTTGCGTCGTGTTAAGTCGCAAAATTTAGAAGAAAACGTTAAAACGTTGAACTATATACGCACGTTGCGCCGTGTGAACTGGCAAAATTTCGAGAGAAACATAAACAAAAAATTTGCAAAACATGAGAAGTAGAAGACCAAAGTTAAAAATAAAAAAGTTGTGAGTTTAAATTTGCAAAAGATGAACATTGTTGGATTAGAAGTAAATAAAAAAAACCAAATACTTTTTAGTTAAAAGTATAATAACAAATTTATTTTGAAAACTCCCCTATGCCTCTTGTACAACTCATTTATACATAACAATATATAAAACTCCTCTAAGCCTCTATTACAACTCCTTTATGCATAACAATATATTAGTATAAATCAAAATTATTTTGAAAACTCCCCTAAGCCTCTATTACAACTACTTTATGCATTAACATGTTGAAAATTTATAATGTGGAAATTAATACAATGATGACTAACATCACAAAAAGTGTGAAAACATCATTTAACATGTATTAGTATAACATAAGATAGGTTAATTAGACTAAAATACAAATTATAAAATGTCCCCAATATAAATGTGAACTAGAATGTGATCCTCAATTTGTAAATCAATTACCCTTTGTTTACTAAAATTGATATAGGGCTATTGTAGATAACTGAAATAATAAATTTAGGCCTTAGAATCATATGAATTGGACAGGAATTGAGCTTGAAATTGTGTCCTAGTTTTTTTATTCTTGAATTTGTAGAAAGATTTGTGAAATTGGAAGTGTGTTTGTGGTTAGGTGATTTCGAAAATGGTATGAGATTGAGGATTATAACTCAATTTTGTGTTAAAGACCTCAATTGGTTAACTTCATAATAAGAGTTAATGGTTCTTTGAATGGGTTTTGAATTTGGAGTTTCAAAATTACTTAGGAATATGACTGAGATTGAGTCTAGATACATTCTGATTGTTTATGTAATTGATTTGGAGGTTAAAATCAAGTTTAATGGAGAAATAATGGTAGTGCGGGTAGCTAGCTAGTCACTGGCCAGGGAATTCTCGCAGAGACCTCCTCGTGTGACGCGAGGGGGAGGGATTGTTTCTACGCATGGCACGGCGACCACCCTTGACCGGGTCAACACAGGGTTGCCCCATGTGTCGCGTGGGTGTGTGTGTGATTATCCCGTGTGGTGCGGGTGAACAAAGTATCCATTAAGTTTGTTTACTTTACACTTTCAGCTCCTAGACTTGTTTGATTATCAAAATGATATGTTTAGCCTATTTTAACGAATGTATTTAGTATAATAACACGTATATAGCATGTATAGACTATGAATTAGAATGTGTCTAAAAACAACTAGAATAAATAGAATTCCCAAAGTAGTATTGCAAAGGGAATAGATGGATTACTTCAGATACGAAAACGGACCGGGATACAAGATATGGATAGTCCATGAATGTCACACCCGAGGTATTGGGGCAGACAACAAAGAAGAGTGGATTAGGAAAGTGAAAAGCGAAGAAGAGATTTATTTTATTGCGTTTCAAGAGACTAAGTTCTCAGATTTGGGCGAAATTGATGCCTCAAAATATTGGGTAGCCTTTAGTATGGATTATGTGGGATCGATAGGGAGATCAGGGGGGCTTCTTAACATATGGGATTTGAACCTTTTCCATAGTTTGGATTCCATCAAGAACATAGAAAGTTCTTACTAACTCGAGGTATAGTTAAAGGTTTTGATATTTGTTTCAATATTCTTAATGTATATGTGCCTTGGAAGATTGTTGAGAAGATAGCATCGTGGGATAAAATTGCAAACTTGAAATCAGCCTCAGCCTGAAGAGAGGTGTAATTCGAGATTCAATGTCAGGGGGCTGAAGCTTTTAACGATTTTATTTCAGTGGCAAACCTTGTTTGAAACTGAGTAACACCGATATACTTCTTTGTTGTCAGGATTTCGTTTCCAAGTGGCCGAATGCGAAATTTAGAGCCTTATTTATTCTTTACTCAGATCATGGTCCTATTCTCTTATTGACAAATGAGTTAAATTTTGTAAGACCCTAACATGATTTAACTGAAAAGACCCATCAGAAAATACGAACCTTAAAAGTTCTTTCTTTATACATATCCTAACATACTTAATAACCATTTAAGGACAACTCATTTAAAATAATTTCATCATTCATCTTTTAATTTATATATTTCAAATCTAACATGTGACTACAACCAAGTAACCACCCTTCCGTACAGTCCACGTTCTCTAACTCGATCTCCACCCGCTTGCCCCTTGTGATTAATAGTAATGATCCGTGTAACATGTGGTCACTACATACATTCACATTATTAGTAATTGGTGATATTAAGCGTAATCTAAAAATATGTAATTAAACACCCATATCACGTTCCATTCTTAAATGCATTTCATCCGGATAACTCCCTGACTTCCAAGTTTACATTTCCGTGTTAATCTTTTAATGATCCAACAATGATGTACCTGCACTTCATTTCATTCTCTATAGCAACTTAATTAGTACCATTTATATTTGTAGGCATGAAACCCATGCCTCTGAATGTACAAAATATATTCATTAGTACATACTAAATCTAAAATGTGTGCTTACATATCTTTTATCCAAACCTTACATATACCTTGAAATTCTATTACATTCGGACTTACTAATCCTACCCCTAACTTGCTTACTTATTTACAAACCATGCACATACAAACGTACACTCGTCATCATTTCCTAATCATGCCCTTCTATAGTTCCTATCTATCAACATACCATATAAGACCATATTCCTATTTGTTCTCGCATACTAGTTGTATCCTTACTCGCATCTCGATGCGTGATTGAAAACCGATGTTTCACATGTCTAACGAAGCTTAAGAAGCTTCTCGGGAACCTTATGGATCATCAGGTCGAAATTGGGATCAACCGGATATGCGAAACGAAGAAACTGGAAGCTCGCGTCAGACATCGCATCGCCGACGGGCTAAACCCACGTGGGCGACATAGTCTGGGTTTCCACGTCGGGGCAAAAGGCCATCGGCAGCGTGTTAAGAGTCGGGACAGGGCATCGCGTCGACGCCGCAGAGGTGCCCCGTCGGCGATGCGGCTTCTGCAACGCAGACGCTGAATCTTTGTTTTGTTTCTTTCTTTTCGCTAGACGCGTGTCATGGGAGTTCCGAGACGCAGAATTGGCACTATCCAACTCCCAATTTATTCTATACATTTTCCATACCCAATTCCCATATTCTTCGTCTAATATCGTTTTACTAGAAGGTTATGACCCGTTCACCCTTATATTGAGGTTTTTCCGGTTTTGACATTGTACCAATCATTACAAAAATTCTTACCTTAGCAATTCCAATTATTTGCACGTTCCTACTTGATTACAATTTTTCAAACATACATATCTTCATTTAACTAATAAGAAGTGAGTTCGGAAATCACTTACTAATACATAGTAAATTTTGCTTACACTTGTACTGGGTCGAAATGACCCGTTCTTACTTTCTTTAAAGACATAACAACCAAAGATACAAACTAACTTACTTTTGCTTTTAGGATCTTGACTATCTTGTTGTCCTCATGACACGTTGGCTTTTAAGCTCGTATACCTTGGTTATGTTCAAGTCAACATTTGATGGTCAGAATACATAATGTGGAATTCAATCAATGCAACCATTAAGATTCATGTGATGTCATACCATACATGTAACCGGTTCAACAACTAGTTCGAAATCAATCGATTATCTACTAGCAACTCATTTTGACTCATTATGTAATTATTTGCATGAACTAGTTTTGCAAGTGTTTTACACAGTTAAAACACACTTGAAAAGATGTAATAAATTAATTAGATTCAACTTATATTGTTCAACCAAAAGGATCTTTATACTCTTTTAGTGGAATTATTTCATTTTTCTCATTAGTTGGTTTAACATATCCAAAGTGTAACATAGACCAACAATCATAAGCATATGCTTTCACCCAAATCTCAAACCTATCTTTCCACCAGTTATAATCTTCAATATTCATTAGTTTAGGTGGTTTTTGATCATTTTTGTATACATTATCATATTTCAACCTTTTAGAAATTGCATTCGAAATGTTCTTTGATGTGGGTGTTGTTTCAGATGTGAATGTGTTGTAAAATTCATTGTAGATGATGTTGAGATGAGAATTATCTGAAAAAAAAATCAAACACTTAAACACTTTTGAAATCCAAACAAACAATATACTCTTGAATCGTGCGGGCGGACACCCTTTGTTCGCACGAATGGACTTCTACAAAACCCTAGATCAGTGCGCGTTGATCCGTGCAAATGAAGAGATACTTGATCTGGGCGGATCAACAACTCTAGATCCGTGTGGACTTATGTATGCTTTAAACAACCCTAGGACCGTGCAGATCTATAACCTAGATATGTGACTATCAATCTGCGCGCACGCATCCATTGTTTTTCATAGTTTTTCAACTATTTTTCAAAGATTTTGTTTGAATTTTGATCTGAAACTTTGAAGGATTGTTTAAAAAGTGTTTTCGCACAACATGTTCAAAAATTAGCCATTTATAACCGTGGATTTGACATGAATCTGCGTTTTAAACTTGAAAATGAAGTGTAGAATATGAGTAGAAGAAGAAATGGTGAAACTGGCTCTGATTTGCTTGAATTCTTGTATCTTCAGTCCTTGCAATCAATCTCCCGCTCTGATACCATTTAAGAGTTCGTGTTAGGATCGATTCTGATACACGGTTGATTGCATAAATCTCGTATCTTGTGCGGAATCCAAGTACGAGAGTGGATCAAACAATAACAAGCTAATTATAATCTGTTTTCTATTGATGATATGAAAGTATACAACCACAAAAACAGTTTGACAGAGTTTCGTTACTCTAACATCCAAAGGTACAAATGAACAAGACCTAACACTAGTATTTATAGTGGACCTTGATCGCATGAAGCTGCGCACAGATTGACATGTTTATGGATCGGCCATTTGGTGCGGACCTGCATTGGCGCGGATGGACATGACTACATGCACACAGATCAGCTTTTGTATAAAACCCTAATTGTGCGCCCTTGATTCGTGCGGATCCATATATGTTGATCTGTGTGGATCCATATATGTTGATCTGTGCAAATCAACATCAACACACATGAACATTATGTTCAACATGTTAGCACCTTGTCTTGATTATTCGTTTAGCTACGATATGTGATTGACGGAAGCGATAGACATATACACTCACAAATTGTAGAAATATAGTTTATGGAGGAGAGTCCTCGATGCTTTCCATTTTTAAAACTCGGGATGGGAGCTTGCTCCGTGCATCAAATATAGCATGGGGTTTGGAAAAATATAGGGTGTCCTTGATGTCCAAACTAAAAATTGTGGGGGCTGATTTTAGTAAGATGTTTAAAGGGATTGATGGCACAAGCGAGGACATTAGATTCTGGATAGATTTTTGGAATGGAAATGGGCATCTAAAAGATACTTTTCCTAGTCTATTTCGGCTGGAAAAAACAAGACTTGTCGGATTGTAGATCGGGTGCTGTGGGGAGAGTATAGGTTTGAATGGGCTTGGGATTGGTCTAGGGAATCGCGATCGTTAGATGCGAAGGAATGGGAAAGCTTGTTTAATATGCTCAATAGTGCGAGACGCATTGAGAAATCGGATTCTTGGAAGTGGTTAGGCGACAAATCGGGTGTTTTCTTCGTTGTGTTTGTTAAAGCTCTTATGCATGAAGTTATGGAATTGGGTAATAACTATGTGATGAGATGGTCGAAGTGGGTTCCGAGCAAATGCAACATTTTCATGTGGAGGGCGGAGATAAATCGGTTACCGACGTTAGATGCGCTAAAATGAAGAAATATTCAAATTGATTCTACAATATGCACTTTTTTTGGAGAGGAGGACGAAACAGTGGATCATTTATTTATTGGGTGCGGATTAGCAACGGTGGTGTGGAACTTTATTGTTAACCGGTGCAAAGTGCCTCCCATTTTTCTCTTTTTGTTTCGAGATCCGATGGAGTTTTATCTTCATGTGGGTCTATGCCTGACAAAGAAGATGGCGTTTCAAGGGATTATCGTTGTGGCTTGCTGGTGTTTATGGAAGGCGAGACACGAATGGAAGTTTAGGCAAAAGGATGTGGAGATTGAAGATATAATTGTTAATATTAGATCTTTTGTTTTTTCTTTGGTTTAAACATAGGTAGAAACATGGTTCAATTCTATGAAAAGGATTGGTGCTCATTTGAGCTGATGTAGGTTCTGTTGGTTTTGACGTCTTGTTTAGGCTTTTGCTGTGTGTTTTGTTTTTGGTGGTTCATGAAATTTACTGTTAAAAAAACTAATGAAACCACCCTATATTTGGGATACCAACTCAACAATGAATAACAATTTCAAATGATGGTGACCGGTTACTTTTATCATTATTTTGACAGTATTTAGAAGTCGGTCACCTTTTTAGCATAAATATATTTCCCTAAATAGACATTTGTCTAAAGTACGTTACCTTTTATTGCATTCCCACCTATTTATTATTCATAACTAAGCCATAATGTCTCCTTAGCGTTTTCCACCATGACCCCGTCTTCCTTGTCACCCGTGACCACAATTCACAGATAAATAAGCGTTAGGTGACATTATTATATGTTGTTTAACACATGTAATATTGATAAGTGTGTATAACGAGTTGACGCTACCCGCGCGTTGCGGCGGATGTTGAAAAGGCTAAAATAAAATAGGTTTTATATATTATATGGTTTGTGTAACGTACAATTTATCCAAAAAACACTTATATATATTAGTGTTTTTTAGGTTCAATTAATAACCTATTAGATTATAAATAAATTTAATTTCATTTATAGTCATTTAAAAGAATCTATATGGGCTTTATTTAGTATTCTTAATTCAAATAATACAAATAACATATGTATATCATTGACGAACAACATTTTAATAACAAACCCTTATTTTTAAGATCATAAATCTTACAAAAGAAAAGAATATTAGTTTAAATGTACCTATAGATCGTAAATCTCACAAAAGAAAAGAATATTAGTTTAAATGTACCTATTTTAGCATGCTATTCAAAACACCTATGATTAATCTTCCAAGTATAGAATCACCAATACACTAAACAACCTAAAATATATACATTACATTTCTTTCAAAAAGAGTAATAATCACAATTCGTAACCCATGAAACAAACACTTCTGTTGGATGGTATACAATGAACGACTTTATCAATTTTGGTTGATTCTGATCAAACTTGATGTCATTCTTAATCTAACACAATAAATTTTCGCTCCTTGATTGTTGATTTGATTTCAATCAAATTCCTTTTGGGTGAAAACAAAGTATGAATATTTCTTCGAATAAATTATTTCTTATCAAATGTTTTTATTGATGTTTTCGTTCTTTGTGATGATTCTTCAACGGGATCGTTTATGACAATTTCTTACCACAATACACTTACTCGATTTATCCATGGTTCTTCACGAATCATGATAGACTCGCTCCGTCTTTTCTTTTAAAACGGACCCACTCCAATATTCCTCTTCTTCACATATCTATTCCCAAAGTCACTTTCTCCTCGTCGATCACCGACTTCGTCTTTCCCACATGTCCCAGATGAGCGTACCGCTATGATAGAAAAAGGATGAATCAAGAACCACTCTTCATATAAGATTCAATCACTGAATCTTGATGTTTTTTCAACACAAACTTATACAAACTAAACACATAGTTAGCATTACAATTACAAATATACTATATTTACAAATAGCATTACAAATATACTATTATTTACAAATGATGATCAGTGGGGGCATTTATACCCACCGAACAGTTATGTCGTTTGGGGGTTAACCGCCTATAACTAACAAACTTAGATTAACAAATAGTTATACGATAATTATACTTAGGCCACCCGTAGTGGGACGTTTTTTTTTAAATTCAAAAAAAACGCCGAAAAACACCCCGGACCCCATTACACCCGGCGTTTTCGGGTGTTTTTTTTGTTCAAATTTGTTGTTGGCGTTTTTTTTTAAACGCTCATTTGTGTTTGACCAGCCACTTTTGCATGTGACCATGTGTTTGACCAGCCAATCACCATTTGTTTCCTTTTTTTTTAATAATTGGAAGGGGCGTTATTGGAATAATGCCCCACTACGCCACTTTTGCTATAATGTTCAACGCTGACTAGGATGCCACGTGTCGGATAATGCCCCATGGTGAAGGCATTATTTTTGTTCACCACTACGGGTGGTCTTAGGCTAAGTACAAAATAATTATTATAATGCCAAATTTATTTCCAACAATCTTAAACCACACAACAAAATAATTATACAACACATGGGCGGTGTGATTTAGGTAACAGATATGGCGGGATTTTCCGATACATGAAACCGGGGAATCTTCAACCTTTTAATCATCCAACCGGTGTAATAACCTTTTAATACGATGAATAGCTTTTGTGAATTGTCACACGAACCGAGAGAATACGTCGAACCGGAGGATTTTTCCAACCTTTAATTATCCGACCGGTGGAATAACCTTTTCGTACGTTGGGTTAAAATGTGAAGCGGGATGTGTTAAGTCATTTGGGATGTGGCATTGTTGATGGTTTGTATGGCTTTTTGTATGAACACGCGCTGGTTGATGAAAAGCAGACGCCATACCAAATCAAATTATGAATGAAGAGACACGTTGTTTACTAACACCACCATACCAAATCAAATTATCAAGGACACGTTGTTTAATAGTAATATAATGAAAAAAAATTGTAGGTAAAATGAATAATGAAAGGGTGTGAGTAAAATGAACTAAAGCGTGTGACTTTTAAACAAAGGGGTCACAACTCAAGTTGCTAATTGTATAAGAGTATAATTTGAACACGTAGAGAATGATGTATATACTATTGGTAATATATTGTTGTCAATCTCTAAGGGCATGTTAGGTTGACAGGAATCCATAGGATTTCAAGGGAATTGGAATTTGAATTTCATTCCTTTGTGTGTTTGGTTGGACAAATTAGTTGAAGTGAATTGGATTTCAATTCCAACAAAATCCCTAATTTAATGGAATTCAAATTCCTTCTAAATTTCAAAGGAAAGTTTAAAAAATCACGGGAATGTTTCCAAAGTTACAGAAATAACCCTTTGCCTCTTTCATTTTTGTCTAAAAACCAAAAAATAATAAAAAAATCAAAAAAATTCTAAAAAATCCAAAAAAATAATAAATAATTCTAAAAAATCAAAAAATTCTAAAAAATCAAAAAAATAATAAAAAATCCAAAATATTCTAAAAAATAATAAAAATAATAAAAATAATAAAATAATAAGAAATCCAAAAAATTCTAAAAAATAAAAAAATCTAAAAAATCAAAAAAATAATAAAAAATCTAAAAAAATCTAAAAAATCAAAAAAACTTTAAAAAATAAAAAAACAATAAAAAATCTAAAAAAATCTAAATAATCCAAAATATTCTGAAAAATCAAAAAATTCTAAAAATAAAAAAAATATAATAAAAAATCAAAAAAAAATCTAAAAAATCAAAAATCAAAAAAATCAAAAAAATTCTAAAAAAATCAAAAAAATAATAAAAAAAATACAAAAAATTCTAAAAAATCAAAAAAATAAGAGTTAATTGCCCGGATGGTCCTTGGGTTTTACGTTTTTTCACATTTAGTCCCCACCTTTTGAAAATAGCAGGTATGCTCCCTATGGTTTGTTATTTTGTTACTCGGATAGTCCCCTGAGTAGATGTCAGTTAGTTTGGAAATAACAGGTATGCTCCCTATGGTTTGCATTTTGTTACTCGGATAGTCCACTGAGTAAATGTCAGGGAACTATCCGAGTAACAAAATGACAAACCATAGGGAGCATACCTGCTATTTCCGAAATGTGGGGACTAAACATGAAAAAATGTGAAACCACAGGGACCATCCGGGCAATTAACTCAAAAAATAATAAAAAATCTAAAAAATTCTAAAAAAAACAGAAAAATTCCAAAAAATAAAAAATATCCAAAAAATTCTAAAAAATCAAAAAAATAATAAAAATCTAAAAAAAGCCCCAAAAATTCTAAAAAACAAAAACAAATTTAAAAATAAAAAAATCCAAAAAATAATAAAAAATCCAAAAAATTCTAAAAAATAAAAAAATTCAAAAAAATAGTTTTTTGAATTTTTTATATTTTTATAATTTTTTGGATTTTTTTTTATTATTTTTTAGAATTTTTTTGATTTTTTAGAATTTTTTTTAGATTTTTTATTATTTTTTAGATTTTTTATTTTTTTTATTTTTTAGAATTTTTTGGATTTTTTATTAATTTTTAGATTTTTTTTGAATTTTTAGGTTTTTTTGAATTTTTTATTATTTTACATAGATTTTTTGATTTTTTAGAAATTTTTTTGATTTTATAGAATTTTTTGAACTTTTTATTATTTTTTAATTTTTTTGATACTTTTGAATTTTTTCGAATTGTTTTGAATTTTTATAATTTTTATGATTTTTTATGATTTTTAGAATTTTTTTTGAATTTTTATAGTTTTTTATAATTTTTTGGATTTTTTAGAATATTTATCTAAGATAGTTGTTTTTAAAACTTTTGCCAATTGTTTATAACTAGGGGTAATTTTGTCTTTTTCGGTATTTTTAAATTATAATTCCATTAATACATTTATCAACCAAACACATCTATGGATTTCAAAGGAATCCATCAAACGCCCCCTAATAATTGGAACATAAATTATTAGAGTTTGAGCTAAAACTTGGCTCGTTTCGAGCTGTAAATACATAGATTAAGCTCAGGTTGTGAGAACACTTTCATACTCAAGCTCGCTCGTTCATTAACTAAAAGTTAAGTATTACTTTACTTATAGTTATTCTTTATATACTTCTAATTATATGTGTGTATCATAGTTATTTTTATTATGTAAAATCTATTCATATTAAATACAAAATTCGTAAATATATACTACCTCCGTCCTGCTAAAAATGTCCTATTTTGAATTTTCAAAGTCTTTATTTATAAACTTTGACCTTAAATAATTTTGTTTGTGTTAGATAATACTTGATGAAAGTTATATGATTTGAGTGTGTTTTACAAGTGTTTTTATCGGGTTAATTTTTATTAAGTTTTATATAACACAAAAAACATATAATTAAAGTCAAAGTTTATAAATAAAGACTTTGAAAATTCAAAATATGACACTTTTAATGGGACGGAGGGAGTAAATAATAGAGTTAATTGCTCGGATGGTCCTTGTGGTTTTAAGTTTTTTCACGTTTAGTCCCCACCTTTTGAAAATAGTAGGTATGCTCCTTATGTTTTGTCATTTTGTTACTCGGATAGTCCCTGAGTAGATGTCAGTTAGTTTGAAAATAGCAGGTATGCTCCCTATGGTTTGTCATTTTGTTACTCGGATAGTCCCCAGAGTAAATGTTGGGGGACTATCCGAGTAACAAAATGACAAACCATAGGGAGCATACATGCTAGTTTCAAAAGGTGGGGACTAAACGTGAAACCACAGGGACCATCCGAGCAATTAACTCTAAATAATATGCACATCTATGTTCAAGGGTCTACTTGAGTTTGCTATAAAGCTCAGATTTTTTTTATTAAGCGAGCTTATTTATTGGTTCGAGTGCCATTAAGCTCTGCTGAATTTTACCTTTTTAGCGAACTTATTTCCGGTGTCTAGGGCAACTTAACCTCTTACACCCCTAGACACCTTTAATTAATTATTAAGTAACCAGATCGGCTGTTGGGTGAGATTAAATCCATGGCTTACTTGTGGATAAAACATCGAGCGAAGAACTTGAAATGGAATGGGAACAATGGTGCACTTTTAATTTTTAAAATGGAACTTTTAATAATTAGCTGGATTTGACAGTTTTGGTGATGTACGTTTGTGTGTTTCCAGTACTGATAGAACATATATTGTTATGGTGTTTGTTTTGAATGAAATTTGCCTTCCAAAAAAAAGTAAGTAAACTGCCATTTTGGTCCCTGTGATTTGGGCAGTTTTGCCATTTTAGTCCAAATCTCAAACTTTTTAAATCTAAGTCCCTGTGGTTTCACTTTTATTGGCATTTTAGTCCAAAATTCAAAAACTCTCATTTTTTACTGTTACCACCTGCCTATTTTGTCTTTTGTGCTGGGTATTTTTGTCCAACTGCTTTAAATTTAACATTTTCTTAATTAAAAAACTAAAGTAAATAAATTATTAATTCATTTAAATACCCTTATTAATATTCATATCCCCATTTACATCATCTTCTCCATCACACATAAAAAATACAGTCTTCTACATCACTATCCAGCCGCCATCACCACCAACCACCACAACTCAACCACCAACACTAGCCACCATCATCTCCCTCACTCCCTCTCTCTACCTTTTGCCCACCACCATCAGACCCCTCCACCACCAGACCTCTCCACGACCAGACACCGCCACCAGCTTCACCACCACAATCAGACAACACCCCTACCTACCAACACTCGCCACCACCACAATTATCATCCCTACCCACCAGCCCTCGCCGCCACCACCACCACCGAGTCTAGGGTTTCGTGATAACGACCTAGAGACGAAAGGACGGGGATGAAGGTTGTTCGGGCCATGAAGAAAACAGCAATGGTGTTTCGGAGACCTAGTCAGCGCCTCCGACGACAGTGGCTAGGGTTCCGGTCAGATTTTGGTAAGGCGTTTCAAGTTGATTGTTCTTCTTTTGTCCAGATCGGGAGTGACAAGTGTTAGATTTAGCGGTGGATCTGAAACTTGCGGCTAGGATTCCGGTCAAAGAGATGGATTTGAATAGAGATGGATCTGAAACTCGTGGCTTTTGGTTTTTGGCTCTTAATCTGAACTGGTTAGAAAAAGAGAAAAAAAGTGGTGGTTGTGGTGGCATGTGGTGATGTCTGGGGTGAGAAAGAAAGAAGAAGAAGAGGGGTGGTGTTGCTGGGGTGAGAAAGAAAGAAGAAACAGATGCAGATGTTGGGATGGTGATGATGATGACTATATATAATCAAATTGAGTTTTGAGGATTTTATATATATATATATATATATATATATATATATATATATATATATATATATATTAATGCTGAAAATGACAAAAATACCCCTGAGCAAAAGGACAAAACAGGGTGTTTAATTTGGGGATTCTGGTCAAATTTCACTTTTGGACTAAAATGGCAATAAAAGTGAAACCACAGAGACTCATATTTAAAAAGTTTGAGATTTGGACTAAAATGGCAAAAGTGCCCAAACCATAGGGACCAAAATGGCAGTTTACTCTAGATAAAATGACTTATTTCAGTTCACATCACCATAGTAATTATCGTAGATTGAAACATATAACCAATTACTACATGTAATGGGTTTTGTGGTTATTTAAAATTCTGAATTTATTCCCTAACTTTCTTAAAGTACAGAGATGGTCCGTGCGGTTTACACTTTGTGACGCATTTAGTCCCTAATTTTTGCCAAAAATACATAGATGGTCCCTGTGGTATGCACTTTGTAATGTATTTAGTCACTAAACATTGGGGACTAACCGCGTTACAAAGTGCAAACAACATGGACTATCTGTGTACTTTTGGAAAAGTTGAGGACTAAATACGTTATAAAGTGCAAACCATAGGAACCATTTGTGTACTTTTGAAAAACTAGAGAATTACACGGGATCAAGATTAGGAATGGTAACGTGGGTTTATCTCATCTTTTCTACGTTGATGACGCATTGTTCATGTAACGCTTCGCATTTTGGAACTTTCCTTATTTATAAAATTTGTTTGATTTCTATTTATGGAAACTTGTAATTCTCTTGTATTCGTTTTTCCTTTCCATGTATTGTAATCCGATACTTGAATCACAATAAAACTCGATCATTTTATACATTTTTCATGCATACTTGTTATACATTCGTTACATACTCGTCATACATGCAAACTCTTATACGAAAACTCATACTTGTTATACATGCAAAATCAGTTTATACAAGCATTTATTTATACATTATACTTATACATTGCACTTGTATGCTTAAAACACTTAAAACCGGCTAAAAGACGTGAAAAATGGCAAACTTGAATCTTCGTGCAACTGGACTACCCTCTTCGTGCGAAGGGACCATCCCCACTCGCAAGAAGAGCCCACTCGTCTCAAGGCCCAGTCGCATGAAAGGCCCATTCGCCCAAAGCCCATTCGCTCGAACACTCCTTTCAGCCTATAAATTCAACCCTTCACCCTCACTTCACACCTTCCACTCACTCTCACTCTGTAGGATCGTTGTTTGACCCGACTGAGTCGATCAGAAGAGCTTTATATCCGGTTCAAAGGCGGAATCAGTGAAACGGACGTGGAAACAGCTTGATACTATAATATCTGTCACTTATATTGAATATAACATCAATTACAACCTGAACAGATTTTGGCAGCACTTCGTTACAAATCCAGAAGCCGTGTGCCAAATGAAATAACAAGTGCATTATTTATACTAGTGTGATTCCGCTCCAAATGGCAAGGAGCACTTTCGGGCGGAATCAAATGTTTCTGATTTCGCTCGAAATGACCCTTTTACACTTTTGAGCGGAATCAACATCTTAAACACTAAACTTTGATTCTCGAACCTCGTGCACTGGAAATCCTATTCTATCCTATTACATGATACAAGACGAAGTCAATAGACGTAATGCACTAACAGAATCCCCCTCATATATTGACGAAGTCTTCAGTGTCTAATCTTCAACATGACACATCTTCAGTCTTGATCATTCTGCCTGCCTTCTTATTCAAGTTGTAACATTGTAAGTATCCATTAATCTTTCTCTTCTTCCATCAGCTTCAGGCTCCCCCTTTCGTCAAGCTTCCGTGCTTTGGGATCGACACCTAGCTTTCTATCTACAAGCTCCCCCTTGCTTCAAGCTTGTCTTCAGACTCCCCCTTAGACTCTGCTCTCGGGATCGTAGTCTGGACTATCTGCAATTACTCAAACATTCATAAATACAATGTTTTTCAAATCTAACTACCCAGAAATCGTAAATTGGCTCTTTTAAAACTCTTTAACTACTCCCCCTATCAATAAACTAAATGATTTAGCAGCATTAAAGAATCTAACTCTCTCACAGTTAATCATCCAAGTCTAAATTAATGAACTTGGAGATATCACAAACTGTTTTTTGATTTTTGAATTTAATTCAAGTATCAAATTAATGAACTTGTTTTATTTTCAGAAACACAATCAGTTTACTTAGATTTTGAAACTCAGCATTTCAGACATCAGTTGTCGAAAATAAAGCAGAATCAAAAATCTTTTTGAATTTTTCTGAAAATTTAAAGTAGTAAAGAAATATGTACAAACATATTTACAGACAATATTTTTGTTTGAGTATGCGTCAGAGGATCATATTAGTTTTTGACAAGTCACAAGTACCGTTGAGCTTAGTTACACATTAAGAATTAAACAATTCACTTAGATTGTCGATATACTGATCCACTTAAATTTTCACACAAATTTCAACTGATTCAGGATACGAATTAGGTGTTTTAAGAACTTAAACTCATTCATGCGTCCCACCTCTTGAATATACTCCCGTATCCACATCCCAATATTCAGTCTTACAGGTGAATATACCTAGATGATATCTGTAAGGGGTTAGGTGCGAAACCGTGAGAGCTCAGGTCAGAACTTCCGTTCAGCAGAGAGATGACGGTTCGACTTTAGGTGAGTCCCCTTTAGAGGATCTTTTCTTCAACAACAATGATTATCAATTTTATTGTTTCATCATTTTTACTGAGGGTTGCGCTATGTTTCAAGCAATGCGAAAAGTATTATTCGAGGACTAGGTCAGAACTTCCATTCAGCAGAAGTCCCGGAATAATACCCCAGATATCACTGAGTATAAAGACCTAGTATCTCAGAAAGAGGGACCTTTCAAACGAGATTTCAGGGGTTACCTATATATCCAAGTAGTGTTCCCCACGAAATAAGCAAATTTGAATTTAGGTTTATATCCCGAAAAAGTTTACTAGATGTATAAAAACCTATCGACATATCATCAGTGAGACTGTTTAACGCTATATAATCATTACATTTCTTTAGCATACTGTAACTGTCTACTGATGTACTATCATTTCCTCTTTTTACACAAAAACTCAATTTTCAAATTTTATCATGTTTTTGGCTTTTTCAATTTTTCTAATGTTTTTGGATTTTCTGACAATTTTTCTCCCCCTAAAATGCAAAATCATTTAAAGAAAACTTGACAACCAATACTGATAGCTTTGTCCCGCCATCCAGTTTCTGCATCTTGTGAACCGAATTAAAAAAAAAATAACACTACTATTTAGCACAGTTAGCAGAAAAACGAGCATAAAGTACCCCCATGATTTACAACACATTGATCTTTTACAGTTTGAAAACCGTTTTTCAATCTTGTGAAAGTAATCATGTTTGTTCCGCCGTGAGGGTTTCGGCATATTCAATCAACACATATTTTTGAAATTTTCTATTTTTGACAAAAATTAAAAACAAACATATTTTTGGTTTTTCAAATTTTTAACAAACTAAAAACATATTTTTGGCTTTTAATTTTTCAAATTTTTAGGGTTTTAAAATGATGTTTATTTATGTACAGAAAAACAAATAAACTCCCTGTTCAACTAAACCAGGGTCTAGCAGCAACCTCCTCCTCTTGTTGTGCCAGGCTGCTCCAACCTCCAATCTCACAATCTTTGTTTTTGTTGAGCACCTGCACATTCAACTAATTCAACTACTTGAACAATTTTGCCCAGGTCTGTTGAACCTTAGGCATTTCAACACAATATGCATTCAATGCTGGAAATTCTTTATCATCATTCATAATGACTTTTTCAACTTTGACTTCAACTTTCTCATCTTTTACCGAAGTCACTTGTTTTTTAACACTCCATGTCTGACCTTTTGGAGTACCCCTTTTGTAAAAATGTTTCTCTTTTTGATCACTTTGATTTTAAACAACAACTTTTGATTTCCAAAACTCTTGGGGTTTTGTCATATCAACAGATGTTTTCCAGCTTTATGTTGTTCTAAATCTGGGTGTATGAGAATTCCAGGTCTGTCTTGAATCGAACCTGTTCTGGTTTGATTTCCAATTTTGATTCGAAACAAACTTGTTTGTGTTGTACCTCAAAGTTTGTTTTGAATCAAATTTGGTTGACCTTTGTCTCACATTCTCAGATTTTTGTTTCTCAGCATCAATCTTCTTTTTGTCAACATCCACAGGTTTTAGATTTGGACACTTTCGTGCAAGATGTCCTTTTTGATCACATTTGAAACATGTTCTCATGGACACATCTTTGACCTGTGGTTGTAGCTTTTTCTTTTGTGCCTCAAACTCTTCATTAGACTGTCGTCCAATTTTAAGTTCTTTCTCTTTTGCTAAACTGTCTCCTTGAACAAAACTCATTTTTGCCTGATAATTTGGCGTTTCATTTTTGTTTCGATTCTGTTTCTTCCTATAACCCAACCCAGCCTTCATGTTTTTCTTCTTGAAACCAGGCTTGTTATACGAACCTTTACGACTCTTACCAACAAAATTTGAAATTTCAGACTTCTCAATCTCAACCATTTTAAAAACTTTGTCAACCTTTTCTGAAATCACATTTTGAATCGGGAATACAACATCTAAGAACAATTTGTCCGATCCAATCATGGTATACACCAATCCTTTTGAATCATCATTCAAATTTTTCTCGGATTTTGTGTTCTTCAGATATCCATCATGAAGATTTCCTTCATCTTCATCCTGTGATTCAGATTTACCTGTATCAACCGACTCTTCTTTCAACCCACTTTCAACGACTTTACCTACCACCTCTGAATCATGAGAATCATCAGATTTGGAATAGGTTATGTCAATGTTGTCTGGCAATTGGTCTACCATGTTGAAAGCTTTTTCGACCTTTTCCTCATCATAAAATGCGAACTTTTCCGGTGGTGGAACTTGATGAAACTCTAAGCCAATGCCTTTCTTGTTTTGCTCAGATTCACCATCTCCCGGTTTTATATTGAAAATTCGTTCAAGCACATATGACGACACATGATAACTTTTTAACTTGTTATTGTCCTGTTCTAAATCAGCAATCTGTCGCTTTAGCTTAGCAACATCCTCAATATAGGAATTAAAAACATCTTGTTTTATAGAATACATTCGTTTAAGCTCTTTAGTTGTTTCAGAAAGATAATTCATTCTTGATTGAGCATATTTCATTTCGTCTTTCACTTTCTCATATGACTCTTTTGTAATATGATATGCTAATTTCATAGAGTCATATTCTTTCTTCATTTCTTGAACCACATTTTCTTTTTGTTCACATTCATTTGTCATTTTCAAAACATTTTCTTTCAAAACTTCATTTTCTTTTTCTAATTTGTTACATTTTTCTGAAAGTTTTTCATCATTTTCTTTAAAAACTTTTTCTTTTTCTATCATTTCTTTGCATTTTTCTTTGAAATTTTTTTCAATCTTTGTGAATTCAAGATCTCTCGTACTGAATTGCTCATCTTTTTCAGTACAAGCTCTGCACGGTTCCATGCATTTCTTGCACTGTTCAACAGTTTCAGTCAAGATGTTAGAATCAGAATTTACCTCAGTGATTGGCACTTTGGTGTTTGTTGCCTCTGTCTGCTTTTGATCAGCAACATTCTGCTTTTCTTCAATACTGACTTCATCACCAGCATCACCAGCTTTCAAAATCTCACTCTTTTCTTCTATCAAACCTCCAATTTTCTTCTCATCTTCTCCAATCTGCTGTTCTTCAGTAACAGTTTTCTCAACCTTTTCATTTTCAACAACCTCTTCACTTTTGATTTCGTTCACAACCTCAACTTCAACAGCTTCTGTGTTAACTTCTTCAGCAACTTTCTTCAGATTGTTCACCATTTCTTCAACACTCTTCTTCATTCTCTCTTCATCCCTTTTTCTCAGACACGATAACATGGCATGTCTGATCTCCTTTTCATGCCTTTTTGCATACGTGTCATCGTTCATCACATTTCTATAGTATTCAGCTCTCAAGGGAATTATGAGAAGAACGTCATCAAAGATTATATCTTTCTTTGGAACAACTGGTTCTCCTTCTCTGTTGTAGTAACACTCTCTCTTCTTATCCCATCTTCTGTTGCTGACAGCACTCTCATACTCTTCCTGCATGTCATCCATTCTGTTGTAAACAACATTTCTTTCTCGATAAGTTTTCTCACTCAAAATCTCTTCTCGAGTTTTCTCCTTCATCTCAACTTTATCTTTTTCTTCATTGTTTTCTTCATGGATTTCTGCAACAAAAACAAACTCTCTTTCCTCTGTCATAGCTCTACCATGAGCTATTTTTCGAACATTCTCCAAGCGATCTTCTTCTGGACAAATTTCGGACCAATCAAAACCTTCATCATCTTGAATTACAAAACAAGCTCTTGATTTCTCTCTTGGTTTATCTTCAATCATCTTTGGCTCTTCTCTGCTTCGGTGATAGATTGCCTTTCGGTAATAATCATCATTGAATGGATGTTCATTTCCACCAACTGCAGAATTAGTGCATTCTCTCTTGAAATGACCTTTCTGCTTATTGAAGCAGGTCACTTTGGATTTGTCAAATCCAAGCTTTGTTGATGCACCTCCAAGAGATTGTTTCCCAGTAATCTCCATATACCTCTGAGCTCTGCGGATGCAACTAGCTAAACACCAACGAATGTCAATGAGCTCCATTTCCTCCGGATCAATCTGGTCGTAGTCTTCTTTGGTCAATTCGGAGTTTCCAATCTTGCTAGCTACAAGACCTTCATATGACTCCAGAACAGATGCAAGGAAACTCATTTGCTGCTTAGCTGCATTGATACTCATCGACGGAGAATTCTTCAGTTTAAGAGCAATATTGCACAGAATTTCCTCAGTTTCATCACAACTTGATTTTGAAGATGAATGATACCCAGAATGATAACTTGATGAAGTTGTTTGAGGTTCTTTCATCTTTTCACCACCGAATGCTGTCTTTGGTGGACCAACACTTTTCTCCGAAGGTACACTGCCTTTGTAGTACAAGCCAACATTCTGTTGATGTAAAGAACCAGTCATCTTGCTTTGCTTTTGTAGCTCCAGATCATGACTCTCTATCTTTTCTAACAAAGCATCAAGAGAAATTGTGTCATATAAAGCACCATTTTTCAAAATAAAAACAAACGTTTGCCACTGATCAGCTCGTGGTAACGCTTCAATGACTTTATCAATAATTTCCTCTCTTGTTTTCTCAATTTTAAAACGTTCAAGTTCAATTTTGAGGTGACAGAATCTCTCTATCATTTGCCTCACCGACTCTCCTTTTAAACTGTCAAATAAATCGAATTCTTTCTTAAGCAATGCAATTTTGTTGTTTCTAATCTGTTTACCCCCCTCAGCTTTAACACGTAAAGCTTCCCAAACAGATTTTGACGACCCGTCATGACTAAGCAATGCAAAAATATCATTTCTAATTGCCGTCTGGATTAAAGCGATCATTCTCTGTTCAGCTGCATAATCTGCTTTGTCCTCTCTAGGTAATTTCTTGAATGCAATTAATTTGCCTTTATCATCCTTCGGTCTTTCGTATCCAAACTCTAAACAGAACCAGCTTTCATGAGCATACGCTTTCGCCCTGTTAAGAAACCGTTCTTTCCACCTTGTATAATCCTCAATGCTTTCCAGAGTTGGTGGCTTTGAGTGTGTTCCGTAGAAATTGTCACACCCCAACCGATGGCGGAAACATCGGGATGAGACGAACAAATTGCTCAAAACAACATAACACTAAATGTGACAATATGAATTAAATCATTTTATTAAAACTAAAGAATAATACACTGTTTCAAATAGTAAACATAGATTCAAACATTGTCTAATTGCTAAAATGGGTATCTAAAGCCATCCTAGCTTGTTTCTTGAGTCTTGTACTAATCAACCTACAACATGTATTAAAATAACATCAACAAAAAGTTGGCGAGTATACAGGTTTGATACATAGCATAAAGTAGAATAAAAAGTTTAAATACTCATATCCAACATGAACAACATAATACAAGTTACTAATATGCTGAAACAGTGTCACTATATGTCAAACCCAAGTTTCCAACGCACACGCCCCAAGACTCACTCAAGGGCGGTGCGTACTCCTATAACATAGGAGATTTAATAAGTCTCAAAAGTTTATCAGAAGTTTCCAACGCAAACACCCCAAGACTCACTCAAGGGCGGTGCGTACTCCTATAGCATAGGAGATTTAATAAGTCTCAGAAGTTTAATAAGTCTCAGTAGTCTCAGTAGTCTCAGAAGTTTAATAAGTTTCACAAGGTTAATGAGCATATAGACACGAAAAGTTTACATGGCATACGAGATTAACAAACATCAAAATTGTTTCATGTTTAAAAATGGATAGAGTGTGCATATAACAAGTTTCAAGCGTTGCGTGTTTTTAGATAGAATACATGTTGCACCCAAAAGTGATAAAATAAAAATGGGATCAAGTATACTCACATTGGTTGCGTTGCGCTTCTTGTATTAACGCACGAGTAAAGATGGAGAATAATCCAAGTGATCGAACAAGAGAGGTTATCCTAGATGTGAAATACGTGGCACATAACGAACTCGTTAATTTATAGGTTAAAGTTTAGTATTTTGGTTACAAATTAATAATTTGTTAACTTTTTAGATTTAAGTTTATGGTTCTAATTAAATAAATAAAAAAAATTATAATCAGATAAGAGAAACTGTTATCTTTCAATGTAACCTAGATTTTAATATTATTAAATTATAAAAAAGTTTACCTAAGAAAAATTGTCAATGGTTTCATATATTAGTTTATGTAAAAAGAAAGGATGCAGTGATTACGGTGAGCCGGGTTCGTGTTTTTGTTTTACTGGAATGCAAATATGTCATCATCTTCTTCCATACGTACAGTTCAAGAACTCAAAGTTTTTGTTTTACTGGAATGCAAATATGTCATCATCTTCTTCCATACGTACATGTTCCGACGTGATCTTCTTTAAAAAGAAAAACCATACGAACGGGAACAGAAGCAACTGATTAAAATGAATGATCATCAAGGTTGACATGTATGAGGTAAAATCAAGAGTTACTCATGTTAACGGAATAAAGAGGTGACGAAAATATACCGAACGTAAAAGAAAAGTCGCGGGTTTTTCCGGTCGTCTTCTCCGATCTCCGGCGAGGTACGACTGTTCCGGCAATGGTGAGATCGTCTTCTCCGGCGACTGTCGTCTTTCCCGGCGAAGTCTCGGTATCTCCGGCTACGAGTTTCGAACAGCGAAGAGGATGTCGAATGGGAGGGTGTCGAGAAGGGTGTGAAGGTATTTATAGATGAGTATGTGGATGTATGAGGCCATTGTTGTGGATTAAGTTCTTGATTAGTAAAAAAAGGAAACCGTGTAATTAGAATCAATCACCGAGAAGTTTGCGAGACAAGAAATGGAAACCAAGCTGTTACGCGTTAGAGATTGGGCGGCAAAAGGTTCAAAAAGGAAACTCGAAGTTGCGTATTTGATTTGAATGTTTGAGATTATCAGCAGCGATGATGGTAGCCCATCTGGTTAGTATGCGTGTGAGTGAAGCGAGTGACCCGGGTTCGAACCGCACAAGGGCCGGTTCTCACCCAGGAGACCCCCTTTTTGTTATTTGTTTTGTTACAAGTTACAGTTTGGTCCCTGTGGTTTCTTAGATAACTAACAGCAACTACTAACTTAGTTAATATACTTAACTCCATTTTATTAACCTTGTTAGTTTTAATATTAGATTTAAACTATAAATGTTAATTTAATTAGTTAAATAAAAAAAATAAATAACAGTATTGATAATTATTTCTTTAATAAATGAATAAATGATTTAAATAAAAGAATAAATAGTTAATAAATAATCTATTTAATTAAATAAATAATTTGATAAACATGAAAAATTACGGATCGTTACATTCTCCCCTACTTTAGGAGATTTCGTCCTTGAAATCTAAGGGTAAGACTTTTGAAAAGATGACATCTAAAGATTCAAAAGAGAGAATAGATGAGACTTGATCGTAAGGAAATTTGTTTTTCATGAATGTGTCACGTAGCATATAGTTTCACATAGCATATAGTTTGCAAATAATTCCACATAGCATTACATGAGTTTTCACATAGTGTAACATGGATAATGAAAGCATCGTAAATTTAGTTCGTTCACGAGAGGTTATTATTTCTTTAGATTGTGAAGATAGCGTGATACGTGTCTCCAAGCTTGAAATGAAAGTGACGTTCAAATATAAGTTTCATTGATAACGAAAAAAGAGTTAGTAACTGCCTCTGAGGTAAGGAAATCACCCCTAGCTCATTGGTGAAGTTGAAAAGTAAGGGGAGCTAATCGTCAAGGTAAAGAAATCACTCCTATCTTCACGATAAGCTTCCATTTTTGGAAATATGAGTATTAGCATAAAATTTAGAACAATTCACATTACATACTTAGTTAACAAGATTAACGTATCACTGGCATGTGAATAAACAGGCCAACCCATCGTGTACCACAAAGTTGACTACCCAACATCGTCGCAACGAAGAGGGTGTAATGTTGTTAATTTAACATGACCACTAGAATACGGGCGGGCGCTACTCCTATAGCACTACGCATAGTGCTATACATGTTAAGGTGTGGGTTAAAAGACAAGTTTATCACATAAGAATAACCCAGTAATCACGAATCCAGTATAACATTTTAGTATGCATGTATTAAATTGAAATGATGTATCGTACAAATGTAAAACACATAAAAATTTGAGATAGCATAAAAAGATTTAACATAAAAATTGGATTGTCACGGAACGTAACATAAGACTATTCCAAAGTAAATCGAAGTCCTTTTCGAATTAAGGAAACGTGTTTTGGCCTAATAGACAAATACTCTCATCGAGGAGCGACTAACGATATTTGTCCTTCCAGTTACTACACGTCCTTAATCGATTGGGAAATCGAAACTTTGGTGAGAGCGAAAATCGAGGAGTGGGACTAGTTAAACAAGATGCGAGTTTCACCTCTAACTTGATAACATCGTACCCTAACGTGGTTGGTACTTATCAAAAGATAAGGTCCACTAGAGTATGAAATGGAAATCCCCTTCAAGATTTGGATATCACTCCTAACTTGAGGGTAGATTTCGTGCAAAATTCAAAGTATAGCTGAGTGAAAGTCATCACCAAATGTGGGAATCACCCCTATTTTGGTGAGTCATTTCGATTGTGTTATAAGAGTGTCTTCAAAGCCTCCAAGTGTGTATTGTGTTAGCCTTAGGAAAGGCATGTATATTAAGAGTCCAAGAAAGTAGAGGGAAGCAAAGAAGATAGAAAGGAAGTTGTTTTAAGCAACACATAGTGAATAAGCTCTTAAACTATAGACTAGGCAAGACATTCCTAATTCCCTATAGTTATGGCTCTGATACCAATCTGGTATTAGAGTACTCCTACTATAGACTAGGCAAAAGTAAGGCAATCCTACCTAATTCCCTATAGTTATGGCTCTGATACTAATCTGTCACACCCCAACCGATGGCGGAAACATCGGGATGAGATGAACAAATTGCTCAAAACAACATAACACTAAATGTGACAATATGAATTAAATCATTTTATTAAAACTAAAGAATAATACACTGTTTCAAATAGTAAACATAGATTCAAACATTGTCTAATTGCTAAAATGGGTATCTAAAGCCATCCTAGCTTGTTTCTCGAGTCTTGTACTAATCAACCTGCAACATGTATTAAAATAACATCAACAAAAAGTTGGCGAGTATACAGGTTTGATACATAGCATAAAGTAGAATAAAAAGTTTAAATACTCATATCCAACATGAACAACATAATACAAGTTACTAATATGCTGAAACAGTGTCACTATATGTCAAACCCAAGTTTCCAACGCACACGCCCCAAGACTCACTCAAGGGCGGTGCGTACTCCTATAACATAGGAGATTTAATAAGTCTCAGAAGTTTATCAGAAGTTTCCAACGCAAACACCCCAAGACTCACTCAAGGGCGGTGCGTACTCCTATAGTATAGGAGATTTAATAAGTCTCAGAAGTTTAATAAGTCTCAGTAGTCTCAGTAGTCTCAGAAGTTTAATAAGTTTCACAAGGTTAATGAGCATATAGACACGAAAAGTTTACATGGCATACGAGATTAACAAGCATCAAAATTGTTTCATGTTTAAAAATGGATAGAGTGTGCATATAACAAGTTTCAAGGTTGTGTGTTTTTAGATAGAATACATGTTGCACCCAAAAGTGATAAAATAAAAATGGGATCAAGTATACTCACATTGGTTGCGTTACGCTTCTTGTATTAACGCACGAGTAAAGATGGAGAATAATCCAAGTGATCGAACAAGAGAGGTTATCCTAGATATGAAATACGTGGCACATAACGAACTCGTTAATTTATAGGTTAAAGTTTAGTATTTTGGTTACAAATTAATAATTTGTTAACTTTTTAGATTTAAGTTTATGGTTCTGATTAAATAAATAAAAAAAATTATAATCAGATAAGAGAAACTGTTATCTTTCAATGTAACCTAGATTTTAATATTATTAAATTATAAAAAAGTTTACCTAAGAAAAATTGTCAATGGTTTCATATATTAGTTTTTGTAAAAAGAAAGGATGCAGTGATTACGGTGAGCCGGGTTCGTGTTTTTGTTTTACTGGAATGCAAATATGTCATCATCTTCTACCATACGTACAGTTCAAGAACTCAAAGTTTCAATTGATTTATTTGTGCATAGATGATTTTTAATATTTCATAATGAAATTAATGAGGAACAAATGATAAAAGAAATGTATACCGAACAAAAGGATGCCGTGAGTTCCGACGTAACGACTTCGGCGAGAATTCGAGTTCCGGCGACGCCTCCGGTGTTCCGACGTGATCTTCTTTAAAAAGAAAAACCATACGAACGGGAACAGAAGCAACTGATTAAAATGAATGATCATCAAGGTTGACATGTATGAGGTAAAATCAAGAGTTACTCATGTTAACGGAATAAAGAGGTGACGAAAATATACCGAACGTAAAAGAAAAGTCGCAGGTTTTTCCGGTCGTCTTCTCCGATCTCCGGCGAGGTACGGCTGTTCCGGCAAAGGTGAGATCGTCTTCTCCGGCGACTGTCGTCTTTCCCGGCGAAGTCTCGGTATCTCCGGCTACGAGTTTCGAACAGCGAAGAGGATGTCGAATGGGAGGGTGTCGAGAAGGGTGTGAAGGTATTTATAGATGAGTATGTGGATGTATGAGGCCATTGTTGTGGATTAAGTTCTTGATTGGTAAAAAAAGGAAACCGTGTAATTAGAATCAATCACCGAGAAATTTGCGAGACAAGAAATGGAAACCAAGCTGTTACGCGTTAGAGATTGGGCGGCAAAAGGTTTCAAAAAGGAAACTTGAAGTTGCGTATTTGATTTGAATGTTTGAGATTATCAGCAGCGATGATGGTAGCACATCTGGTTAGTATGCGTGTGAGTGAAGCGAGTGACCCGGGTTCGAACCGCACAAGGGCCGGTTCTCACCCAGGAGACCCCCTTTTTGTTATTTGTTTTGTTACAAGTTACAGTTTGGTCCCTGTGGTTTCTTAGATAACTAACAGCAACTACTAACTTAGTTAATATACTTAACTCCATTTTATTAACCTTGTTAGTTTTAATATTAGATTTAAACTATAAATGTTAATTTAATTAGTTAAATAAAAAAAATAAATAACAGTATTGATAATTATTTCTTTAATAAATGAATAAATGATTTAAATAAAAGAATAAATAGTTAATAAATAATGTATTTAATTAAATAAATAATTTCATAAACATGAAAAGTTACGGAGCGTTACAGAAATTGTCATGCTTGATGTTCTCATTGATCGCTTTCGTGATGGTCTTTGGTGTGACATTTCAGCCATGATTTGATCTTTGAATAACCTGAACAGAATCAAACAAACAATCAGTACACTAATATCAAATAATCTGAAAATAAACTGGTACTCGGTTGACGTGAAATGTTCTCAACACAAAATATCCAATTTCGAGCGAAATAGTGATTTCAAGCGAAATCACTTTTGGAGCGGAATCACAAATTTGCACTTTGGAGTGGAATCAGAAATTTGCACTTTGGAGCGGAATCAGAAATTTGTTTTCGAGCGGAATTAGACCCAAATTTCGAGCGGAATAGCTGTTTCGAGCGGAATCTAGTGCTAATTTCAGGCGGAATTAAAAGTGTTCGTTCGAGCGGAATCAAGTTTTTGTCCAATTTTTGTCATTTTTAGTCCGAATTTTGGTCTCAAACTTTCAAGGCTTTGTTATTATACTGTTATGCACGTTCGATGAAATTTTCATTCCATTTTGACCATGAAATTTTTGTCCAGTTTGAAAAAGAAGGTGTAGAAGTCAGAATAAAGATGATATCAAGCTAAACTCTTCTTCCTGAGCTCTGATACCACTTGTAGGATCGTTGCTTGACCTGACTGAGTCGATGAGAAGAGCTTTATATCCGGTTCAAAGGCGGAATCAGTGAAACGGACGTGGAACAGCTTGATACTATAATATCTGTCACTTATATTGATTATAACATCAATTACAACCTGAACAGATTTTGGCAGCACTTCGTTACAAATCCACAAGCCGTGTGCCAAATGAAATAACAAGTGCACTATTTATACTAGTGTGATTCCGCTCCAAATGGAAAGGAGCACTTTCGGGCGGAATCAGATGTTTCTGATTTCGCTCGAAATGACCCTTTTACACTTTTGAGCGGAATCAACATCTTAAACACTAAACTTTGATTCTCGAACCTCGTGCACTGGAAATCCTATTCTATCCTGTTACATGATACAAGACGAAGTCAATAAACGTAATGCACTAACAGACTGTCAATAGACGTAATGCACTAACACACTCTCTCTCAAAATTCTCTGCATTTGCATACTTCGAAGATAACATTTCAGCAGCTGCAAAGTGAGTTCTAAGCTCTCTAACACTATCATTTATCCAAATTTTCTTCTACTTTTCTACTTATCTTCAATCCTTCATAGCTTGATTTCACTCTTGGGTGATTCACAGACTTACCTTGGCAATCTGATATTGAATCTTACCACTTTGAGGTTCAAGTTTAAGGATTTAAGTTTTATACTTCTCAAAACTTTTATAAATAACTTTCTGATATACTGAACTTGGCAGAATCAAGAACCCACCAAGCTCACAACCTAAGTCTATAGATGTGGGTTAGTGTTGAGGTTGATTCCAGCCAAGAAAACGAGTCTGTTCAATCAAAACCGAACCGAATCGTTCCAAACCGAAGCCACTCGCACGAAGGGACCAAGCCCACTCGCACGAATGGACATCCCATTCACACGATTGGACCAGTCCATTCGCACGAAGGGTTCTGTTTACTCCCATCTGGCATTTTCCTAAGTGTTGAATGGTTATCTCGGATCCCCGTCTTCAATATGGGTGAATCTGTGATTTACAGAAGTGTGAACTGTGAAAACCTTGGTTTTCAATCTAGTTCCACCGCCTCACTTGGACCTGCAAACGAACACCCAAACAGTCTTCTAGACCTAGAATGAATTAACCCTGCCTCGCCTCCATCACTTGCCATGTTGGGAATGACATTCCTGGGTTATCCTTGTTCGGTTGTTTAGTATTTACTTTTTCTGGTATTCATGACCAACCGGTTCGTTAATGATCTTAATGAACTTGTGCTTTGGTGAAACTTATAACGAGGTGTTATGCCTCCATGCATGATTTATGTGAATTCCATGACTTACTTGACTATTATTATACTATATAATATAAACGTGACCGGTTAATGGTTAAAATGTTCAAAACCAAATTCTTATTGTACGAACAAGTCCCACTCGTGCGAAGGGAATGCTCCCACTCTTGCGAAGGAACCTTCTATTCGCACGAACAGAGTGGTGATGTTTCGGTTTTCCGTTTATTTCAGTTCTACGTTCCTCGTTACTAATTCTAATGGGCAAATCAGGACCCATGAAATCCCTGTAACTTAGTGTCGTAATGAGTCCCTAGACGAAATATATTTTCTGTTTAATCATACTTTTGCACTTTTATACTTATATACTTTAAGTTCCAAAATCTGAATCCTCCGTTCAAACTCCAACGACTCACACCTTCGTTTACCCCTTGTAGGGTAATCTCGGTGTTCCAACTTCTACTCAATAACTCGCGGATTAACAAACGGAGATCTACAAAACGGTGAGTGTACTCGAACACCCTTTTTACGTTTTACACTTTTGGGTGCAACATGTTTACTTAATCAACTTACACAATCACACATACTTTATGCAATCACAAACAAACAAACAAACAATCCAATCATGCATGCTTAATACGTTATACTTTATTCGTGTTACTGGAACATTCTTATGTGATAAACTTGTCATTAACTTTGTACGAGCCTCCCCTTAACATGTATAGCGCTATAGGAGTAACGCACCGCTGGTAGTCTTGTGGTCATATTAAGTTAAAACAGAATGGTCCTATCGTTGCAACAATAGGATTACGCTAGCGGTAATCTTTGGGTTGAGACTTTAATCGCATGCTAGTTTTTACGTTAATCTAGATAACAAGTTATGCCATGTGGATTCGTTTAAATCATTTTTATACTTATGCTATTTATTAAACTTGTATGCTCGCCAATACTTTTTTGTATTGAACTGTACTTTAAACATGTTGCAGGTTGATGACATTGATCATCATGGAATCTAGTAGGGATGCCTAGAAACACACTTCGAATATTAGATTATGTTTTTGTATTAGTTGTTGTATTTTGTTGTATTTGCTTCTCGAACATGTTGTATTTTCAAATTTTAATGTTGTACTTTGTTTCCGAATATTGTACTTGACAATTATTATCAATGAAATGAAATCGATTTTGATTAAATATTGTCGCAATTAGCGTTATGAAGTCTCGAGCAATCTCGTCCTCGTCCCGCACCGATGTTTCCGCCATCGGTTGGGTTGTGATAGATCACGGGGGAGTGGAATAAAAACAATCTGGAGAGTATGACTCGGGTTTTAAGGTGTTTTTATCGTTGCTCGGGCCTTAAAATAAATATTCACAAATCCAACTTTTTTGGGGTTGGGGTTAGTGGTAAGGAAGTGGAGGAATTAGCGGAGATTTTGGGATGCAAAAGCAGGATGTTTCCTTTCTATTATTTGGGTATTCTTGTAGGCACTAATATGAATAGGGAACAACATTGGCACCAGGTTATAGATATGGTGGGAAGTCATCTTAGTCGTTGGAAAGCCAATACCCTTTCAATTGGGGGATAGGGTGACCCTTATTAAGACGGTGTTGGAAAGCTTACCATTATACTTCTTTTCTATTTATAAAGCTCATAAATGTGTGATAGACAAGATCGAAAAGATTATGAGAAGATTTTTATGGTCGGGTACTAGTGAGGCAAATAAAATCCATTGGGTTGCTTGGGAACGGGTCACTTTACCAATTCATTCAGGTGGTTTTGGGGATCACTAGGCTTGTCGATAAGAATAACGCCCTTCTTTTTAAATGGGCGTGGCGATACAGGTATCATGAAGAGAGCCTGTGGAGGAAAGTGATAGATGGTGTTCACTACACGTGAACTTGCTGGTCTTCTCTCCCTTGTAATCGTTATTTGACGAGTTGTTGGGCAAATATCATGAAACAATGTGACTCAAAGCCGGAAGATGGGAGGTATTTAACTAATCTTATTAAATCTAAGTTGGGTAATGGTAGAAGTGTGAGGTTTTGGTATGATATTTGGTTTGGTAACTCTCCACTCCGGTACAGATGGCCTAGTATTTTCATTCTTGACAAAGATAAGTCTAGTTATGTTGTTGATAAAGTGGATACAGTGGAAGGCAGGCTGCATCTTCGGTGGAACAGGAGGAAGCCTCCTGAATAGTCTCAAGAGCTATTAGATCTGCAGGAGTGCAACGTAACTCTATTGGGCGTCACGTTTAGTAGTACAAAGGATACGTGGGTTTAGGAGGGCCCGAGTGGTGTTGGCATCTCGGTAAAATCCATCAGAAATGTTTTTGAGGAAGGTCGACATGTTGGGTGGATTAAAATGAAATGGACGAGGTGGTTTAACGCACAAATATTTAAAACGGTCAAAACAAAATTCAAGAAGATGCAAAGCTATGACCAAAATTTGAACTTTACAAATTCTTATGAAAAAACATTGGTCAACATAAAGAGTTAACCATTTTAAGTTAATTATACAAAATCCAAATTTTACAAAAGATGTACAAACATAAGTCGTTAGCTAATAGTTTCAACAAACATACTTAAAGGTTTATAACCACAAAAATTGACCCGTTTACTACATGAAGATCGGAAGTGCGTCGCGGGCGAGAAGTGCTAGTGTGTTCGTTCTGAGCTTCGCAACCATCTAAAGTTGAGCCTTACCTACGAACATATCAACAAGAATCAATACCACTACAATTAAACATAACCGACTAACTTCCAACAAGCATAATGATCATTTAATTAACATATTTGCATATCTGTTCTTTCGCCAGTCTTTCTTTATTATTATTTGCCAATTCCATTTATATAACCATTCCGGATATAACATTCTTTCGCGCTTGACTCATTTATAACGGGTAATTCACATGACCATTCTTTAATATAACATTCAACTTTGTTTAATCCGTTCACAACAGGTTACTTGCATGACCATTCCTTATTTCTTAACATACTAATTGTTTGACCTGTTCGTAACGGCCAATCGCGTATCCATTCTAAACGTTGACATTCTAGTTGTTTGACCCCGTTTACAACGAGTCAACTACATAACCTTTCTCTAGTATGGCATTCTAATTGTTTGAGCCGTTCACATCGAATCGATAACATAATTTCTTTCTAACTTGACATTCTAATCATTTTACTCGTTCGCATCGAATAAATGACATAATCTTTCTACAACTAGTATATAAGCAATTCTACTAACAAGGTTTAGAATGAGCAAGTAATATACCTCGGTCTTGACTTCCTTGTTGCTTTGTGTGACTTGAACCTTCTTCCTTTATCCCTATACACAAACATTCACATTTAGATTTCATGCCCCATGCTTACTTCACATATGTATTCTTGGATAAGGCATCATAAAACTTAACACAAGTGTCGTATACATACCCAAATCGTGATCATCATATATGGTCCGAAGACAAATTGCAGAATTTGTAGTTGAGGCATTTCATCAAACACTTGGTGTGTGTACCACTAACAAAGCATTATGTACAAGTATTCAAAGCATATTCCTACTAGTTCATATCATAGATCATCATAATCAATCTAATTCACATAATTCTCATCCTACAACAATTTATCTAGTAAAACAATATTTCATACAAGTTCGTATTTCAACATTACACCAATTGTTGCATACATAATCATCATACTTCTTTATACTATCAATACAAGTGGGTTTTCATTATTAATCATCAACATGAGCAATTTCAAGCATATTTATTGTGTTCTATAATGTGATTCTAACTTACAATTATACTAATTTTCATATGAAGTCCAAGATTGGTTGAAACCCACTTTCTACACAATCATCAAATCATAAAATTCGACTTACCACTTGTTAAGGAAGCTTAGATGATCAACAATTAGGATTCATGCACTAGTTTGGCCTTGTATTTCCCTTCCAATTTATTGATTTCAATTGCAAAGGGGTTTCCCCCTTTTCTCCTGCCTTGGTCGATTCTAGACACACACAGATGTGTGTGTTTTTGTGTTAAGTTTGTTTTAATATTCTTACTTTATCATTGTCCATGTTTGGCCCTTCTAGTTATATGTTTATTTTTATTTAGGCATTGTCCATCCATAGGCTAACATAACTCGCATGCGAATCGTGGAATCTTACGTCAATTCAAGGAATCTTATGTCGAGTCGCATGCGTATAGAGGAATATTACGTCGAATCAACAAATAAAAGAATTTCGCCATTGTATACGACCTGTTTAATATCATACGAGCCGTATACATTTGACGAAACAATGGTTAACCAAGGTGGTTAACTCACTGGTCTCGTCAAGTAGGGTTAATCCCTTCTTTCCGAGGATTGTTGGCTGGATCGTCCGCTGGTTGATCTCCTGCACAAGTAAACAAGCCATGACTCGTAACAACGAGGATGGGGTGGGGGGTGCTCCTTGTTACCACTCTCCGGCATGAGAATCAGTAATTTGCTTGTGAAGCAAAGTGTGATAGTAGTAGTAGTGAGAGAGTTGTGAAGAGATACTTCAAACCTGGTTTGGGATGGGTATTTATAGCCGAGGAGTGAAGGAGGGGACAGACTGACGACGTGCCGCCCTTATGCAGGTGTGTCAGGCTTGTCGGTTGTGGAGGTGAAGCCACGTCCTACTGCAGTGTCAGTCTGTTGCTTACGTATGGACTGACAGGCAACTGTCATTGGTGCCACTTGCTCTGTGGTGTCAGTCCCACTTGCCTTATGGACAGGATGCGGTGCCGGGCCGCATCACTGTCTGCGGTAACTGTTGATGTTCCCGCGTTCCCGTTCTGACCAAGACATATGCGAGATGCGGTGTCATGCCGCATCGCCACCTGTGGTGACTGTTACTGTTGCCCAGATCCCTTGTCGTGACGAAAATGTTCATAGGATGCGGTGCCAACCGCATCGCTATGTACACCCGTTTTCATACACAAGGTAAGTCCTCTTCTTATCCCTTGACCGATTGGATTCGAAGGTTGTGTCTGTGCGTGCTCGCACGGACACAGATTAGTTCTTGCTTGGTGGGGGTCTTTTGATAAGGGTAATGGTCACTCGCAGCCATGCTGGTGCGAGATCTAGGACCATACCCCTTCAAGTACCCCCAATCTAGTGTTGGTTCCTCATGCAAGTTGCGTGTGGGAGGAATACTGGACTATGGTGTCTCGAAGGTAGTCTGGAGTCTGGAGAAGATTCTTGGCCATGTAGATGGCTCCTGCTTCACGTAAATCAAGCTGGGGATCTGGTAGAGTCGTGTGACGTCTCTTCCGTACCGGTGAACAAGTTCCGTCTGATGCGAAATTCTCAGCCGAGGATTTTGATCCGGTAGTGTGGTCTACCTTTTTCTGATGTCATCAGGGTTAGATGCCACCTGTTGGTGTGTCGAACCAACCTCTGAGATCGTGACTGAAGATGTCAGCTGGGTTCGAACCAACCTTTGAGACGGTGACGGAAGATGTCCGTGTCCGTAACTCTAGTTGTAACCTCTGCGGTAGCTGATGCGATGCTGTAAGTGCCTTGCTCTCGCTTTATGTTTATCAACTGGACATGAAACATGGATCTCTATTTTGTGGGGTGTTCGTGTTCTCTAGTTTAGCTCTCAAGTAACCACATGTCCTTTGCGGTTACCTCGTTCCATGACATTGTTGACCATGTTTGGTCGAACAACGTAGGGTACTTGCGTCATTGTTGGCCGTGTTTGGTCGAACAATGTGAATCTGTACTATGGGATAATAAACATGGATAGGCAGGGTTGCGCCCACCATTGTTTATTCTATGCGGCTCAAAGGTGGGCAAACAAAGTCATAAGCAGACTTGTTACCACTGTTCCTTGGCTTGTTGCTCAAGGAGATCACCTGAGATGATTGGGAATCTGGGTGAAACTCGTTCGCACTCGTTCTGGAGCCACTTTCCTTCACGATTCAATGGGAATCAGTTTTCCTTGAAGTAGCCTCGTTCATCTGCGTGATGACTTAGTCGTGGTTCTTCCGTAGCTACCGATCGCAGAGCTTAATGTGTAACCGCAGTGACTCATGAGTGTCTGCGGCGTGTAACAGAAGACTCGCTTTAAAAGAGTTTTATGCTTGGATGCGGCTCTTGAAGGATCAGGAGTCAGGGTTGCTGATGTGCGGTCGCTCATCATACTTATCCTTTTTCCTAACGAGAAGTTGTTTGCATCCCCTCTGTGGTTGTGAACCGGACACGAGGGATTTGAAGCTTGAAGAAGCTTGAATGTACTACGGTTGGCCTCATCCTGAGAAGCGGTTTTCGCAGTCCAAAGAACAATGCTGGTTCTAAGTATCTGACATACCTGTGCGGGCTCGTGTGTGCCATCTCTGCATGCGGTATGGGTTATGGTGCGGTATGCCAGAGAAAACGCATGCCACTTCATTTTTGATACTGTTGTCGCTTTTTTGTTGCATACGTGGCGGAATGCACGTGTGAGTTGGTGGAAGTTGGTGGGATTTGCCTGACATGTGCTAAGACGAAAGGATGTTTGCACTGCCCGAGGTAATAACTGCACTGTAGCAGGAGTGTAAAAGTCTCTTTTGTCAGGCGCGTGGTAACTGTCAGCAGAACCGTCGCTGTACACGTGTCGTCGCATGGTTCGTTCTTTTTACCCACGATATTTCGGTTACTATTCCGCATTTATTGCGATGAGTATAAAAGGGGAAACCATTTGGGGTTTCCCCTCACTTGTTTCGAAATTTCAAAAAATTTTCCGGTGAGAGAAGTTAAAAAACCTTCATCTTCTCCGATCAATCCTTTGCTTTTTCTGTGAGGTTTTTCCAAAGTTCTTGGACCCATCTTCCGTTCTCGTCTTCTACATTATGGTTTTGTTTAATCCCCATACTGCTGAGGGTGAAAACCCTGACCCTCAGTCGCCGGCGGTGGCTGAGGAGGAGGAAGGTGGTGGAGCCCCCGGAGGGGGCTTACCAGTGCTGAAGTGGACGAAGGCTCAGTTCGATCATCTGATGACCGACGTTCAGATGCCTCAAGATTATGGTTTTGTTTATCCACAACAGGGTGACACCGGTGCCGACGCTCCGGCGGGATATATTACTATGTGGGCAGATTTTTTCAGCGATGGTAATCTCCGACTGCCGTTGACGGTCTTCGTCATTGAGATTTTGGAGTGGTACAAGATCCACATTTTTCAACTAAGCCCTTTCGGGATGATTCGAGTTCGAAATTTTGAGTACACTTTCCGTGCTCTTGGTTTGGAACCTACCGTTGGAGATTTCCGGCGGTTTTACCAGTTGACAGTACACATTGGTTTCTTCTCTTTTGGTCAATGACATGGCAGCCCAAAGCTGATGGTCCCTCCCAAGGGTATTACAAAGTGGAAGACAAAATTCTTCTATGTCAAGGCTGCCGCGGTTGCTGCCAGGATGACCTTTCGGAACGTGACCGAGACTATCATAGCGGAGACCATTGCTGTCCCCATGGCTGATACGATGGACTGGTTCCCAAGGTTGCGGACCATTGAGTTTAAGAAGCTGAACAACTCGCAGTTGTGGGTGCTGCGGATGATGCTGACCAGGATGAATAGGAAGGCAAGGCCCGTTGTGCGGGAGAAAAGTGATGGTAAGTACTTTTCTTCTTGTGCGGTTTTTTTTTCTGCCTTATCTGTGTTATGATTTGTAAGTGTACTATCAGAGGATTCTGCCCTTTGGAAAATATTTGCTTCGGATTTCAAGGGCAAGGTTGAGGTGCTTGCGTGTGCGGAGGGTGAAGAAGGTTTTAACTTCACCATTCGCAACAACTTCCGGGAGCCTGCGGAGGCCGCACTGGCGGTTGAGTTGCGGCAAGGCAAAGGTATAATGAATATTTTCCCTTTACTTGTTTTGTAAAGAAGATGGCCCTGCTGATTTGCTTGTTTGATGATTTAAACGCAGGTGATCTTGGGGCTCTGGGAGACACTGAAGCGAAGGGTGTTCCCAAAAAGCAGGTGGAGAAAGGCGTGCGGTTTCGCCAAAAGAAAAAGCATGAGCCTGCTGTTGTTCTTCCGTTGGTGCCGCAGGTGGCAGGTATCTCTCGTACTCGTTTCCGCAGATACACCGATTACGTGGTAGTGTCTGACACCCTTGAGGGTTTGGGTGTTCCAGGTGGTGGTGCGGCTGCAGGTGGATCCGCCATGGGTTCCAAACCTGTTGATGAGAAGAAGCGGAAGGTAGAGGAAAAGGTCGCTGGTGCTGGTGAGCGGAAACATCCGAGGTTGAGAACGACTCGGATAGCTGTTGTTACGCAGCCGAAGCCTGCGGTTGTGACTGGTAAGTAGACCATAAATTTACAAGTGTTTGTCATTCTGAGCTTGTAACTTATAGTTGTTTTTTGCTTGTTTATAGAACAACAAGAGGGAATTTTTTCCTTGTTGACGCTCCTCTTTCCCCCGCGCGTGACGCGGCTGCGGACGTCAATAAGGAGTTTACAAGAAGCCCTTCTATCGAAGTGGTTACTGAGCCCTATGTGCAAGCAGAGGATACTGGGAAGAAGACCCCGGATCAAATCTTTGATACGGTGGATTCTTCTGATAATTTGATCCCCCCGCGGGATATTGAGAACCTGAAGTTTGCTGATGCTGGAAAGTAAAAACCCCCTGTTGCTGAAAAGGCTTCTGGTTCTGCCTCTGGGGGTACGGGCTTTGAAGAACCATCCATTCAGCCTGGTGAGTCTGAGTTGGAGTTCTATTAGCATACTTATACGGAAGACCGGGGTGTGAACTACCATCGTCCTCCTTGGAGCGTTATGCAAGGGGATGACATATCGAATGATCCCTCCGCTTGTAGGGATATCTTAAGTGGTTTGGCCACTCCGTTCGAGGTTCTTCGGGCTCGTGGTTTGTCTCGTGAGAATCGGATGAACCAACTCTCCTCCATGCTTGTTGAGAGTTCCATAATGGCGAATGCCATTATGGAGGACTACAAGGTTCTGGGACGCAAGGAGGAGGAGACTGCTCGCCTGCAGGCTGAGGCCGAGGCGATGGCTAAGGCTGCTCGGGATGGTGCGGAGCAGCTTGAAAGATAAAAAGCTGCTTTTGAGCAGTACAAGCAGACTGAGGCTTGGGTCGCAACCGTTGGCCTTAAACAGGTTCATACTCTTGCTATGTTGCTTTCTGATGAGCGCAAAGGTTGGAGGGAAGCTTGTGCTCGAGAAAATAAAAAAATTTACCGTGTTTGCCAGGAGGTCACTAATCTCAAAGCAGCGAATGCTGATTTGATGAAGGAGAAGGCCGCAGCTGAGGCGGTTGCCAAAGAGGCCAAGGAGGAGGAGGTTCGTGCTGACAAGGCATTGAAGAGGCGAATACCGACCGCACCCATTTAAATTAGGTTGTTGAGGATCTCCAGGTATGGGTTGCATTTGCACTTGAATTTGTGTCTTTGTTTCACAAGTATGATTGATTATCTTTGTTGTTGATAGGTTGAAGTGCAGAACCGGGTGACCATTATTGAGGAGGTCACTGTCCGCGCGGCTGAGGCTGAAGCGCTGGCAAGGGAGGCTGCTGAGGCTAGGGATAGCCTGATCTCTTCTTTGGATCAGCCTAAGGTAGACCGTGACTGGATCCGTGATCATGGTATCGGGCTTGTATGCAGCCGGTGCTTTTGTTGCCTTTAGGTTTTGCTTTTGGTTACCTTTGTTATTTTTTGTGTTTGCAGATTGTTGGAACCATTCTTGACACGCCCGAGAATACAGCTGCTGTAAATTAGCTTAGGGATCGCGCGTGGGAGGCGGGTTTCAAGGCTGGTTACGCTCGATGCATTAGTCATATGAACCCCTTGTACCAAAGCAAATTTACTGATGAACGGTTTGGGTTCCATGGCGTAGATACTGAAGCGCGGCTTGCTGCAGCTGTTGAGGCGTACAACAACCTGTCCATTTCGGCTATTGATGACATTGATAAATGCTTGGAGGCGGAAGATTATATGGACCAATTGCGGTTGTTGTACGGTGATCCGGAAGAGGAAAAGGAGGAAGAGATCGCTGGAAGTGGCAAGGGTGATGCGGGTACCAGCGGCTCAAAGGGAGATTAGGTTGGCCTGCGTGCCCTTCTTTTTTATTTCCTCTTTGATGTAAATGGTAGAACAACTTATGTAAATTTCTTGTACACCGCGTAGGTGTAGAATTTTTTTGGAATACACGGTTACTCTTTTTATTCAATTTACACTAGTGTTTTATTTCTTGTGTTTGAACATAGGTGAGTTAATGGTAGGGAAAACCAATGTTTAAGGCCTTACGTAACATTATCTCTGAATTTGTCATTTACATATCTAGGTGACATGCAAGTATATAAATGACTCTGTTGGCTATAAAGCGCGGTTGAGTGTTAGTCAATTTCCATTAGGATCCCGTTAGGGTGTAGGAATTGTAAAGGTTTTGTAACACCCGTATGTGCGTATCCAGCCGGATAGATATTGATGTTTTGCCTTTGCTGGCCTATTACAATGTTTGCGTGTGGTCACCACTTTGTGTGGGTATCGCGAATGAAGATTTTGCCAATCTGTTTTTGCAGATACCGCAAAGTGGAACATACATTTATAATAGAAGTAAACAAACAATATTGCATTGAATCGTTCATTTATTTATTTGCAAATGGCCTGCAGCCCGATAGATTACATGGAAAATGTAAAACATGGCTTACATGTAACAGCGTCGAAGCTGTTGTGCATTCCATGTGCGTGCGATAGGTTCGCCTTCTAGTGTTTGTAGTTTATATGCACCTTTGCCCAGTACCTCTTGGATGAGGCAGGGTCCTTCCCATTTGGGGGCAAGTTTTCCTGAGCATTCTGCATTAGATGCTTCATTGTCATGAAGGACATAGTCTCTCGGGTTGAAGGTACAAATGCGGATGTGTGCATTGTAGTACTTTTCAACTTTGGTTTTGTACTTGGCCTCGTTGATTGCTGCGTTTTCACGTCTTTCCTTTAGGAGGTCCAAGTCAAGCTTGCGTTCGTCATTGTTGTCAATTTTGTTGACAGCCAACATTCAAGGTGAAGGGAGACCTATTTCAGCAGGGATCACCGCCTCAGAGCCATAGACCAGGCTGAAGGGTGTCTCACCGTGACTTGTCTTTGGGCTAGTCCTGTGAGCCCATAAGATACTAGGGAGTTCATCGACCCAGCCACGTCTGGCTGTTCCCAACCGTGTCTTTATCCCTTCGACTAAACTTTTATTGATACTCTCGACTTGGCCATTCCCTTGCGGATACGCCACTGAAGAGAATATGTGTTCAATGTTTAGTTACTTTAACCATTTTTGAAAGTCTTCGGCAGCGAAGTTGGTGTCGTTGTCGGTAACAATGCACATTGGTAAACTGAAATGCAGATGATATGTTCCCAAACGAATTTCCTTGTTATCATAGCGGTAGTGGAGGCGAGCGGTTTTGCCTCTACCCATTTCGTGAAATAGTCGACAGCCACTATGATAAACTTCACCGCACCTGGTGCGTCTGGAAATGGTCCCACCACATCGATTGCCCATTTTTGAAATGGCCATGCGGTAGTGACGGGGATCAGGTTGTTCTTGGGGCGCAAGGTTTTGGGAGCATGTCGCTGACAATTGAAACACTTGCGCAAGACTTTGGCGTCGTCCAGGTGCATGCCGGGCCAGTAGTACCCAGCATTCATGATTTTGGCCACCACCATGCGTTGGCCTGTGTGTATACCACATATTCCCTCGTGTATCTCTCTGATAAGGTACGTGGCATCTTGGGGGTCGACGCATCGTAGGAGTAGCCCCAGGTATTTGTGGTATAAAATACCGTCTCCCATCTGATAATGGCACGCTTTATATTGTAATTTGCGTACCTCTGCTTTTCTTTCGGGAGTAACACCTGATTGCAAGTATGCAATGATTGGTGTCATCCAGGATGTTGTACCGTACTGGATGACGTTGACTTGGAAGCTAGTGGATGCGAGTTTTGAAAGTGCAGATGTTGGAAGCTAGTGGATGCGAGTTTTGAAAGTGCATCCGTGAGTTTGTATTCACTTCTATTGATATGGCGAATATTGAACGAATTGAACTTTGATTTCAATTGCTGGGCTTGCTCGAGGTAGAGGATCATGATATCCCCTTTTGCGGCATAGTCCCCGCGTACTTGCCCTGCAACTAATAGTGAGTCGACGTGTGCCTCCAAATGTTGGACGCCCAGTTTGACTGCTAAACGCAGCCCTGCCAGTAGAGCCTCATACTCTGTCTCGTTATTTGTGCTTTTGAAATCGAGGCGAATTGTATAGGTGAGCTCTTGGCCATCGGGGCTGACAAGTCGCAGACCCGCACCTGCACCATCCTCGTTGGATGCACCATCAATATATAGTGCCCAGGTATCTGAGGAGGATGGTGGTGGTTTAGGGTTTTGTTCTTCTTCGCATTTATGGATGCGGTTCGCGGGTACTTCGGCAATGAAATCAGCTAGAACCTGGCCTTTAATTGCGGGGCGCGGCTTATAGATCAGTGTGTGTGTGCCCAGTTCAATGGCCCATTTCGCTAATCTTCCAGAGATGTCGGGTTTGATAGGATCGGCCCGATCCTGTAGTTGGTTAACACAGTGATGACGTGGTTTGTAAAGTAACGTCGTAACCGTCTAGATGCGTGCACCAGTGCGAGTACCAACTTCTCCATGATGGAGTATCTTGTCTCTGGGTTATTGAGCATTTTGCTGATATAGTAGATGGGTGTTTGAACTCCCTCTCGCTCCACTATGAGTACCGCGCCGACCGCGTTGTCTACGGCAGATAGGTACAAGATAAGTGGTTCTTTCTTGCGTGGTGCGGTTAGGGTCGGGAGTTGGATCAAACGTTCTTTCATCTCCCGAAAAGCGTTTTCAGCCTCTGCGGTCCACTGGAATTGTTCCTTTTTTAAGCAGTTCCGCAGAGTCTTGATGAAAGGATAAGATTTAGCTGCATGATTGGCTAAGAATCTGTTCAGTGCGGCTAATCTGCCAGCTAGTCGTTGCATTTCTTTCATCGTGGAAGGTGATAGCATGCGCTCGATCACCTGAACTTTTTCCGGGTTTACCTTGAATCCATCTTTGGTGACGATGAATCCAAGGAACTTGCCTTCTTCCATTCCAAACGAGCATTTCCCTGGATTGAGCTTCATATTGACGCTTCGCAGAGTATGGAATTTTCTTTCGATATCGTTGAGCATGGTATCCTCCTCCATGCTCATGACGACTAGGTCGTCCATTTAGATCTCGACGCTTTTGCTGATTTGATCACCAAAAGTGTCGTTCATCAATTTTGATAGGTTGCGCCCGCGTTGCGCAACCCGAACGGCATTTTTGTATAACAGTAATACCCGGTAGGTGTGCGAAATGTCGTTTTATCTTCGTCTTCGATTGCCATCTGTACTTGGTGATAGCCTTTGTAACAATCGAGGAAGCACTTCCATCGGAACGGGGCGAGGTTATCGACTTTCTTGTCCATCTCTTGAAGCGCATAACAATCCTTGGGGCAGGCTTTGTTGAGATCTTTATAATCGACACACATGCGCCAGCCCCCGGTGGGTTTTTCTACCATGACTAGGTTGGATAACCAATTATGGTACTTGACTTCCCGCAGGATGCCTGTGGAGAGCAGTTCTTTAACCTACTCGTACATCGCCTCGTTTTTTGCGGATCCATGGTGGCGTTGGCCTTGGATCACCGGCTTGATACCTGGCAAGGTATTTAAGATATATTGGGCAACTTCGCGTGGCACCCATGTCGTGTCTGCGGGTGTTCATGCGAAAATATCTTGGTTCCTGAAGAGGAGCTGCTTCAGGCGCGCTCTGATGTTGTTAGACAAGGCGTGGCCCAACGTGACCGTTTGTTCAGGGTATCTTGCGTTAAGAACCCATTTTTCTGGTTGGGTGTTGGGGGTGGGCCTCGCCATCTTGGTTGGACGCAGCTCGTCCGTGTACATAACTTCTCTGCGGGCACAGATTATCGCGACCCCTGTCTCGGTTGGGAAACCGATAGTAGAGTGGGGGACGGACGTAATCATGTTGAAATCGCCTTGAGACTCTCGTTCAAGAAGTACGTCGTATTTGGAGGTGTGGGGTAAAGCCATGAAGTTTACCTCCTTCGTTCGCGTTTGCCTTCCGTTGGTGAGGCGCACGGGAAAAGTGATTTGGCCTAGGGGGAATACGGTTCCCCCGCGAACCCGGCCAAGGGGTAATCTACTGGCTGCAACCGATATTTGTCTTCCTGATCGAACTGGTTGAAGCACTGCTCATATATGATGTCAGATGTACTGCCCGGGTCGATGAATAATCGCTCTGTGTAGTAATGAGCCAGGTAGCCTGTGATAACGACGTCGCGCCTGTCGCGCGGTCCGCCTCGGACTTTTGGAAAGACGACTTGTTCGTCTTTCCAGTCATTGTCCAGCCTTCTTGCCACCTTGCGCAGCTTTCCTCGTCCTCCATTGATCATGTGGGTTTAGGCCACATACATGGTCCTCTTACCCGTGGAGGTGCCCTCGTTGTGGGGGGTGATGCGCTTGGTTTGCTTTTGGGCGGCTGACAGTAACTGCTGCAGCTTCCCCTCCTTCAGGGCTCGCTCAATCTCCAGTTGGAGACTGATGCAGTTGTTTGTTGTGTGACCCGAGTCTTTGTGATACTCACAGTAAAGCATGAGATCCTGGTTCTTTTTGGACTTCATCGGTTGGGCCGGTCGCATGAATTGCGCGTCCGTGAGGAGGACGTCGCTTGGAGACGGGTTAATCTCGGTCCAGTTACGGTCCCGAGATTCCTTCTTTGATGCCCGGTTGTCGCGCTGGGCATTGACTGTTGCCCTTGCGTCGGGCTGGTGACTACGCAGGACGTATGGTTTGAAATCGCTGCCGTGATTCCACGTGTCCCGATTGCGCTTGTTGTTGCGCTTGGGGTCTTAGTGGGAAGACTGGCCTTCCGCTTGGGTTGTGCCTTTGTAATGTGCGGTTTAAGAGACCGCTGAGTTTGGGCGTACGTCTTGACCGCAGCCATGACGTCGTCCCATTTCTTTGGCAAGCCCTCCTTGCCTGAGATAGTCATAACCATTTCCTCGTCCTTGACGGCCGAATGAAATGGTTTCGCGCCATTTGGTCTTCAACACCGCCTATCTCAAGGCACACTTTATTTTAGCGGGCAACAAACAACTCCAAAGTTTCGTTGTCCCCGCCCCAGATGTTCATGACGTCCATAGAATCACGTTTGTGTCGTCGCTGCTGGCTGAAATGTGCGAGGAACCTTGCTTGTAGGTCCTCGAATGAAGCCAGTGACCAACTAGCAAAGAATCGAACCAAGCCATCGCCAGACCAGTAAGGGTCTGGGAGGAAAAAATGACACCAAGTGGCCTCCTCCCACTTGCCATTGCAGTCGGCGCCGGTAAAAATGTTCATGTGGTCGCCCGGGTCGGACGAGCCACTGTATTTCCCGATTGTTAGTGGAAATTTAGTCGTGGTGACATCGGCGTGGGCAATCTATGGGACGAATTTAGAATTTTCGGCCGCGGATTTTGGTCTGTAAGGCTGGCTCTGGTTGCGCTTTGCAACGTGGAGGTATGTAGTACAGGGTTCAGTGGGAGGAACATAATTGTGCCCTCCCGGTCTGCTGTTGGTTGTGTGGGACTCCCCGCAGTATGTATAGTCGTCCGGGTCGGTACGGCCATACCCTTCATTGTGGGATTGTGGTCCCAGCCGGCTATAGATGCCGGATCCGCGGCGGGCTATGGATTGCTGCCTGTTTTTGCAATGAGGGCCTAGGCGGTTATGTATTGGGCCCCTACGGCGGGACCCGTATGAGGAATCGTACTCATCGATTGTGCGGACCTCACAGTAAGCGGAACCGCGGTCTTCACGCCTACTTCGGGCGGCTGGATGCGTGGGGGCCTGCTGTCGTATTGCAAGATACGACCTGCAGGTGTATATGGTGCCTGGGAAGGCCCGACAGGTATTTGCGCTTCTGCGCAAGCTCTGTTGTATGTTGCGGCTATCATAGCTTGTTGTTGGTCATACCAGGCATGGAGGTCCATGCCTGGAGGTATCACAGAAGCATACTATGAAAAATCTGGTGCGAATGTGGGGGGTGCGCCCCCTTGTGTAGATATGCCGATGTGGCCAGTATTTGGGGCTGGAGGGGTGGTCCCCGCAGGCCCTAGGTGTGCGGGGTAAAGGTTATCCCCGGTAGTGTTGTTTAGACGATCAGACATGATCTCGGGAAAGAAAAAGGGATGCGGAAAAAAGTGCTAAGAGTAGCGGTGGGCGCCAATGATGAAACAATGGTTAACCAAGGTGGTTAACTCACTGGTCTCGTCAAGTAGGGTTAATCCCTTCTTTCCGAGGATCGCTGGCTGGACCGTCCGCTGGTTGATCTCCTGCACAAGGAAACAAGCCGTGACTCGTAACAAGGAGGATGGGGTGGGGGGTGCTCCTTGTTACCACTCTCCGGCGTGAGAATCAGTAATTTCCTTGTGAAGCAAAGTGTGATAGTAGAAGTAGTAAGAGAGTTGTGAAAAGATACCTCAAACCTAGTTTGGGATGGGTATTTATAGCCGAGGAGTGAAGGAGGGGACAGACTGACGACGTGCCGCCCTTATGCAGGTGTGTCAGGTTTGTCGGTTGTGGAGGTGAAGCCACGTCCTACTGCAATGTCAGTCTGTTGCTTACGTATGGACTGACAGGCGACTGTCATTGGTGCCACTTGCTCTGTGGTGTCAGTCCCACTTGCCTTATGGACAGGATGCGGTGCCGGGCCGCATCACTGTCTGCGGTAACTGTTGATGTTCCCGCGTTCCCGCGTTCCCGTTCTGACCAACACATATGCGGGATGCGGTGTCGTGCCGCATCGCTACCTGTGGTGACTGTTGTTGTTGCCCAGATCCCTTGTCGTGACGAAAATGTTCATAGGATGCGGTGCCAACCGCATCGCTATGTACACCCGTTTTCATACAAAAGGTAAGTCTTCTTCTTATCCCTCGACCGATTGGATTCGAAGGTTGTGTCTGTGCGTGCCCGCACGGACACAGATAAGTTCTTGCTTGGTGTGGATTTTTTGATAAGGGTAATGGTCACTTACAGCCATGCTAATACGAGATCTGGGACCATACCCCTTCAACATTGGTTGTAAGAAACATATACGAGCAACTCAAAATCTTAATTTTACACCGCGTATACATGTCGTATAATGTTATTTATATAAAAGTGTTTGACACGACAATGACTACAGCTACACACTAATTCCACACTAATTCGATCTTGTATATAATCAAGAAACTAAATAATATTCTTACTTAGAAAACACGATACCTACTCTATGCACATGGGCATAGGTCAAACTATGTATTCATTTAATATTATACAAAAAATAAAAAGAGTAAATTACTTTTTGAATCCGATGAAGCGACGTTTTAGTGGTTATAACAACTTGGATCTAAAATCAGAAATTTTAATGTCCTGAGTTCTTAACCGCTCATTTTATAACGTTTTGAGTCCAATTTTTAACACTTGTACTTTTGATTTTGAACTTAAGTGGGTAAACCAGTAAAACACATGGACTCAAAACATTATGAAATGAGCAGTTAGGGACTCAGAGCATTAAACCTTTTGATTTTAGACTCAAGTGATTAAAATCATTAAAACCCAGATACTCAAAAATAAAAATATAAAATCACATGAACCATGCTCCCATTAAAAAAAAACTCATTGTTAAGATGAACCTGCATAAAAACAAAATTGATAATGTAACCTAAAACTTATTCGTGCAACATCATGTGGGTGTGAGTCAGAAGTCAAGAGGAGATGAATGTAACCTAAAACTTATTCGTGATAATTGTCTAAAACCTCTTGCGCGATCGTTTCTTCATGCAACAGCGACTTCTACGATAAATCCTTTAGACTGCTGTTTAACGTTTAGGCATTGGAGACTTTAGGAGTTTCATAATATCTTAGATTACTTTTGATTTTCGTGTATATATATATATATATATATATATATATATATATATATATATATATATATATATATATATATATATATATAGAGAGAGAGAGAGAGAGTGAGAATACTAAACTAATACATGATAAAATAGCACTCTTATACTAAATTAAACCATGGCAATCAATGTCCATCTTTTAATTATTCAATAAATAATTTTCTTTTTCATTAGACAAAGATAAATTAAAATAGATAAAGGGATAATAGTCCGGGTCAGGACCACACCCTTAGGGTATTGGTTTTAGATAATGGATTAGAGTTGAGTGACATGGCACTGACGTGAAGGGTCACGGTGGTCATAAAGGTCATGACCGCACCCTATAGCCTAACACACAAATATATACATGGATTGTATTCGAGTTCAAGCTTAGATATAGATTTATGAATATATATATATATATATATATATAGGGTAAGGTTCATGCGAGAACCACCCTTATTGCGAGAACCGCGAGAACCAATGTGAACACAAAATAAAATCTAAAAAAAATCAAAAAAGCACTCAAAAATTTTTTTTTATTTTTTTTAATATTTTTTAACAAAAAATCGCTATATTTCGTTCCATAAAAAAAAAAAAAAAAAAAAAAAAAAAAAAACTTTTTTTTTTCGAGTAACAGTTATCCATGCACATGTGCATATGTATCATTACTTCAACAAATTCGGTAATACATTATCAGGAATAGACAATTTCACTTTAATTTACAATACCATTAGTAATACACTACCTTTTACATTACCAATATTCAAAATGCACATGTGCATAATTAGGTATAACCATGATATAACGTGTTTTGGTACAAAAAGTTTGTGATTTTGAATGGAGAAGTAGACCCATCTACATGTTTTTTGGTTAGTTATATCTAGTGGTTGATGGTTTGGTTATAGTTGTCAATTTTTTATGTAATATGTTGATTGGATGGTATAAATGGTGTTTACATACATGTAATAAAGTGAAAATATTGTTAATGGTATTGTATTATGGATGGTAGGACGTAATGGTATTGTATTATGGATGGTATGAGGTAATGGTAGTGTATTATGGATGGTATGATAGATGAAAGGGAAAGTGTATTCAAAGTGGTGTACCAAAACACCTTATTTCATGTTCATACATATAATGCACATGTGCATTTCTAATATTGGTAATGTAAAAAGTAGTGTATTACATATGGTAGTGTAAATGAAAGTGCAATTGTCTAATATATGTAATGAATTACGGAATTTGTCAAAGAAATGACAGAAATGCACATGTGCATGCTTGTGTATTATGGATGGAATGATAGATGAAAGAGAAAGTAGTGTACCAAAACACCTTATTTCCTGTTGATACATATAGATGCACATGTGCATTTCTAACATTGGTAATGTAAAAGATAGTGTATTACACGTAGTAGTGTAAATGAAAGTGCAATTGACTATTATTTGTAATGAATTACGGAATTTGACAAAGAAACGACACATATGCACATGTGCATGGATAACTGGTACTCGAAATTTTTTTTTTTTTTTTTTTTTGAAAAAATTTTTTTATTTTTTTTATTAACAAAATATAGCGATTTTTTCAAAAAAAATAGTAAAAAATTAAAAAAAAAAAATTTTTGGGTGTTTTTTAGATTTTTTTAGGAATTACTGTTTGTGTTCACACTGGTTCTCGCGGTTCTCGCAATAAAGGGTGGTTCCTAACGGATCTTTGTCCTATATATATATATATATATATATATATATATATATATATATATATATATATATATATATATATATATATATATATATATATATATATAGGGGACCGCTAGAATGAGAACCACCTCCAGTTGTAAGAACCGCGAGAACCACACCGTACGGGGCGAGGTGGACCAATTTTTTTTCAAAAACGTAGATGCATGTATTATAAACACATTCGTAAAAAAAAATTTTAAAAAATGTCATGCGTGTAGTTTTTTACACCACAAGTTTGTGGTGTAAAAAACTACACCCACGGCATTTTTTTTTAAATTTTATTTTACGAATGTGTTTATAATACATGAATCTATGTTTTTGAAAAAAAAATTGGTCCACCTCGCCCCGGATCAAGTATTTCTCGCGGTTCTTACAACTGGAGGTGGTTCTCATTCTAGCGGCCCTATATATATATATATATATATATAGGGCACCGCTAAAATGAAACCACCTCCAGTTGTAAAAACCATGAGAACTACACCGTACGGGGCGAGTTGGACCAAAAAGAATTTTCATAAACGTAGATGTGTGCATTATAAACACATTTGTAAAAAAAAATCAAAAAAAAATGTCGTGTGTGTAATTTTGAGCACCATTTACGGTACCCGTAAAACAAACTTGTGGTTCTCAAAACTACACTCACGACTTTTTTTTGGATTTTTTTACGAATGTGTTTATAATACACGCATCTACGTTTATGAAAAAAAATTTTGGTCCAACTCGCCGCGGATCAAAAAGTTCTCATGATTCTTACAACTGGAGGTGGTTTTCATTTTAGCGGTCCCCTATATATATATATATATATATATATATATATATGTAACACTCGTCTTACATTCTTATTATTTTATTATAAAAACGTGCACCTTTTAAAAACAAAATGCATAACTAGCAATACTTAGTTAGAAAGTTAAGATGTACATTGTTTTAGCGAATCAGCATAACCAACTATCTAGTTTTAAACATTCACATCTACTAGTGTTTACAAAATAACATTGTCAAGACATGTTTAGATTAGTGCGGAAGCTTCAAAAATAGTGTTCGGTTCTTGATTTCACGCTTGATCGGCATCCGAAACAAACGAGCATCACCTGAGGTCAAAACCACATAAATAATTAGTTTTGACAATATTAACTGAGCCTAGACAGGCCCTAATGACAAATACATGACAAAAACAATAAAATTCTGAATTTAGGTCTGTCGCGCCACACGTCAGACTCAGTTAACTCTTTTGCATGCCGCGGGCGGCCCCGCGTGTCGCGCCAGATTCTTATGCCCCCGTCGCGTGGCGCGGGGGAGTACGTTTTCCAGCAGGTCCAGTTTCTAGACCTGCATATTTGCCCAGCTCCGAAATTTTGTAAAAATCTAACTTTAAACCTTCATAACTTTTTACTCGGTTGTCCGTTTTAGTCAATTCTTTTTCCTATGAGTCCGTAATAAAATTACGGATCTAACCATGTAAATCTTACACAACGAAAACCGATTTACAAACGATTGATTCACAAATTCCTTGTTTCAATTATCCAACCCATTAGCAATAAGTGAAGAATACCATTTTTCAGTTCTAAGACTTTTTGGACATAATTACCCAAATCCCCGGGCTTATAAAGCTTGGCGTATCCGTGCCATTCCATGGCTTTACGCTCACATTAGGACTTAATGCTTGTTTCTCAAAATTCAAGCATACCGTTTCAAGCGACACTTATAATTAGCATAACCAATTCATTGGCGTAGTACTATCCAACACTTAACGCAATGTGAGACTTTCAAGTCTCTACACACATGATTCTTTCAAAAGCATCATTTTGACCCGTTCGGTTGTCGAGTGAAAACCATCACTTTGACGACAAGCCAAACCATTTCCAACGATTATTTTGACCCGTTTGATTGTCGAGTGAGCTTCGCCACTTCAAAGACACACCAAACGCGCATATTACACTACGACACCATTTATACACTAGAACCAAACATTTATGCATAATGTAACAGGACTAAAGTCACGTACCTTTAGAGCACACCCTTCAAACGTGTATCCCCTCTGGCTTGTCCGCTTGACGATCCGGATTCTTTGCCTAAAGAGTTCAATTCACAATCAATTTAGAACTGTTTTCATAATCATTAACGCATAATTCTCTATAATAATCAAATCTGTGTTTTCATCCATTTTTTTAACATTCTAAATCCTCACTTAGGCATTTTAACAAACACCTAGCGGGTCAAATTTTCACATAGTTAAAACCAAGTTCATGACTTGTTATTTTCATCTAATCAACTTCAATTAGGCAAATTTACACATGTTTTTGAACATCAACATTTCAGGAATTTCTTCATAAAACTCAGATTACACTAGAACAAGAATCATAATCCTAGTGTTTATCAAGTTTCTACAAAACCCATTAATCACCTACAATGATGATTATGAACCCTACAAGTATCATGCAAGATTTTGACAAGAAATCATCTAGGGTTTATCCCTAAACATCATATCACTTCCAATTTCATGTATACAACACATAATCAAGCTCAATTTCGATTTTCATAATTAACCTATAATTTAAGACGAATCAAAACATCCAGATTTTGCATACCTTATGACCCCTTCAACTAGGTGATCACTAATTTGTGCTTGAAAATCGATTTAGACCAGATTAGAGCCTACAATTGATCAATTTAGTGAGAGCTAGGGTTTTGTGAGGAGCTCCTGTTCGCTCCCTGGGTTTTTGATCGACCAAACACACCTAAGTGTGTGTTTGGTGGAGTTTATTTTTGTTTTAATCTTTCAAGTTTCCCCACTTTACAACTTAGGTCCCTCAATTATGGTTTTATTTATAATCTAGGAATTTCCATCCATTTATTTGATATCACAAGACTCGTATCTAATTGGGTTATCTAATCCTAATTAGTTTGTTCTCATTTATTTAATGCTTCATAATTTCAATATATAGTTTTATATTTTCGGGGTGTTACAAGTCCACCCCCCTTAAAGAGGGTTTCGTCCCCGAAACCATAGTACGTACCAAATAATGTAGGGTAGAGCCGTTGCATCTCTTCCTCGGACTCCCATGTGGTATCCAACCCCTTTCTGTGTTTCCATTTAACCTTTACTTGATTTATCACTTTGTTCCTTAAGCTTTTCACTTTACGATCTAGAATGGCGATCGGCTTCACCGTGTAGTTAAGACTATTATCCACTTCAATGTCATCATAGTGAATGTAAGCTGTTTCGTTGGCTAGACATTTCCGGAGATGTGATACTTGGAACGTACTATGTATCCCACTCAATTCCTCGGGCAATTCCAGACGGTACGCTACCTTACCAACCCGTTCGATAATCTTGAATGGCCCAATAAATCTCGGGGTTAACTTTCCCCTTTTTCTTAATCGAATAATTCCCTTCCGCGGGGAAACCTTTAACATAACTTTGTCACCGACTTGAAACTCAGTTGGTCTCCTTCTTTTGTCTGCATATGGTTTTTTTCGATCCTGAGCCGCTTTCAAATGGACTCGGACCAAATCACTCTTTTCATTCTTGATCTGGCTACATCCTTATGTGCAAGCTCGCGTGGACCAACCTCGCCCCAACACATCGGGGTTCGGCATTTTCTACCGTAAAGCATCTCGTACGGAGCCATCCCGATGCTTGCATGGTGGCTGTTATTATATGAAAATTCGACCAATGGTAGATAGACATCCCAACTACCCCCGAAGTCGATAGTGCATGCCTGTAACATATCCTCTAATGTCTGAATTGTTCTTTCACTTTGTCCATCCGTTTGTGGAAGGTACGCGGTGCTAATGAACAATTTAGTTCCCATTTGTTCTTGGAATTCGCAACAAAAATTTGAAGTAAACCGGGTATCTCTGTCGAACACAATAGATATTGGTACCCCGTGGCGTGCCACTATTTCATTGGTATATACTTCTGACATCTTTTCGGATGTATAAGTCTCACGAATCGGAATGAAGTGAGCACTTTTCATCAACCTATTCACAACTACCCATATAGCATCGAAACCGCGGTTGGTTTTGGGCAGTTTGGTTAACAAGTCCATTGTGATTTGTTCCCATTTCCAGACTGGAATATCCAATGGTTGCAGTTTACCATACGGCTTTTGGTGTTCTGCTTTGACTTGCAAACACATCATGCATTTCTCCACATATTTTACAACATCTCTTTTCATCCCGAGCCCCTAATAGTTTTGCTTTAAATCGTTATACATCTTGGTTACCCCCGGATGGATTGAATAACGGGATTTATGGGCTTCATCAAGTAGGAGCGCCTTGACTCCACACGAATTTGGAACCCATATCCTCCCAAAACGCGTCTTTAACCCTTGGTTATCATCCGCTAATTCCTTCAATTGGCCAACTATTCTTTCCTTCTTCACATTTTCCTCCTTCAATGCTTCGATTTGAGATCTTCGAATTTGTTCAAGTAAACCCGATGTTACAATCAGTTGCATTGATCGCACTCGAATGGGCGTATAGTCTACCTTTCGGCTCAACGCATCCGCCACCACATTGGCTTTCCCCGGGTGGTAATGTATATCACAATCGAAATCTTTGACACTTTCCAACCATCGCCTTTGCCTCATGTTTAATTCCTTCTGGTCGAAGAAATATTTCAAACTTTTATGGTCGGTAAAGATAGTACATTTTACCCCATACAAATAATGCCTCCATATCTTTAAGGCAAATACCACCGCTGCTAAGTCGAGGTCGTGTGTGGGATAATTCTTTTCATGAGTCTTTAGCTATCTTGAGGCATAGGCTATAACCTTGCCCCGTTGCATCAAAACGCACCCAAGGCCCGAATGCAACGCATCTGAGTAAACCACCATATCATCAATTCCATCCGGCAATGTCGATACCGGCGCATGGGTCAATTTTTCTTTAAGCGTTTGGAATGCTTTTTCTTGTTCTTCGCCCCAAATAAACTATTCGTCCTTACAGGTTAGTTTGGTCAGCGGTGTAGCAATCTTGGAAAAGTCTTGTATGAATCTCCTATAATACCCCGCCAGCCCCAAAAAGCTTCTGATTTCCGAAGGATTCTTCGGTGGGTTCCATCTTGCCACTGCTTCTATTTTTGACGGGTCTACTAACACCACATTTGCACTAATGATGTGCCCAAGAAACTGCACCTCTCGTAACCAGAAGGCACATTTCGAGAATTTTGCAGGAGTATCAACGTAATTTCATAGAGTCATTCAGTCTGAATGCTACATGAAGAACATAAACAGTGTTCTGCTTCATTCTTCGAATATATCAAAATGTCGTCGATGAATACTATCACGGACTTGGCTAACATCGGCTTGCAACCCCGGTTCATGAGGTCCATGAAAGCCGCAGGTGCATTAGTTAATCCGAAGGACATCACGAGGAATTCGTAGTGTATGTACCGTGTACGAAAGGCCGTCTTCGGTATATCCTCCTCCTTGACTTTCAATTGATGATATCCCGATCTAAGGTCGATCTTGGAAAACCAACTTGCACCTTGCAATTGGTCAAATAGGTCGTCAATTCTTGGGAGCGGATATCGATTCTTCACCGTGAGTTTGTTCAACTCCCGGTTGTAACACCCCGTGTTACCGAAAGTCAAAGTCAAAGTCAAGATTGACTTCTTTGACTATAGTTAGTCTATTCTATGTTGGTGTTTCTGTTAGATGTATTATGTGGAGTAAGTGTTATTAATCAAAGTAATCGAATGTTTATCGACGCGAAACGACTTGCGACTGTGAATTATAGGAAGTAACAATGCGATAAAGTCAATCAATCAATAATCAAGCTAATCGAATCATCTTCGAACTCGAAACCCGAATTGTGCAAACTTTGGTGTTGTTATACGTGTGTGTGCCTTATGTGTTACTTGTGCGTGCTTACTTTATGTTATTTGTGGTGATCAATCAAACCGAAACTCGAAACTCAATCGAACTCAATCGAAATCAAATTATGATAAATGGTGGCGAAAAGATAGTGTGACATATAGATACTCGTATGTAGATATATTTGAATAGGAAACTCTATCGTATTCGTATCGTCTTCAATCAAAATCAAAATATCAGAAATCGTCGCACCGAACGCTCAAAACAGGCTGTTGATCGATCAGGCTCCTAGCCGATCGAACAGCCCAGCCGATCGGACGGGCTGTCCGATCGAGCAGGCTATCCGATCGGGATGCCTGGCCGATCGGCCAGCCTTTTCCTCTTTGGGAAGCCTATAAATAGCCCTGTCATTGTCATTCTTTCTACTTTTGGAAACCCTCTGACCGACCAGCTCGTGCTCTTCACTATTTCTCAGATTTCTCTCAATCCCGGTAAGATTTTATCCTAAATCTTGTACTTTCTTGATCAATGCACGCTCCTACACCTTTCTATCATTCAAATCTTGATTTCTAACTGTGAAATCATCAAGATCTAAGTGTTCTAGGATGATGTCATCATGGTGTTCTTGAAGAATTTCATGTTTTGGCCTCAATCCACCAACAATCTCTTGGATCTAGCCGATTTGCACATAAACAAACAAAGATCTATCCTAGATCTAAACATTTACACGGTGGAAAAGATTGAAAGATGGATTTTCCAACTTTCTTTCAAATCTTTTACACTCAATGCCTTCAATCCGGTAGAAACGGAGCTTGAACCCACTCACTAATCACTCTAGTAGTTGTGCGGTTCGAGATTCAGGATTCTATCCACGAGGTTCACCGATTTCGGGTTAAACGTCAAACTACCATTCCGAACAGTTCACCGGCCGGACTTGGGTGATTCCTGTCCGAGCAGGGGAAACAAGTAAGAATGAAGGTTCCATAGTTCAGCTCGTTGTCGAAATACCTCGATATAACGTCAAACAATCCGCACAACCAAGTGTTAGATGAAGAGGCCGACCAGGTCAGGATGCTGACCGATCGAACAGGCTGTTCGAACGAACAGCCCAACCGATCGGGCATGTCAACCGGTCGACCAGGTCAGCCAATCGGCTAGCACATGGCCCCACAATTTAACAATTTCATGAAGTCTAGTGTTGAACGAAGTGTTGTTCGATCGAACTACGGTTTGATTTGAATTACTCTTCGGATCATGAGATACTATGCTTCAACACTTAATCGATTTTCAACTCGTTCGACGTATTGGAGTGCCACCCGATCAAACATGTCGTTCGATCAGGTGACCTCCTGCTGAGGACTTATTACTGAGGTAGTTAACCGATCGGTTAAGCCGGTCGATCGAACGACCCGTTCGATCGATCGACCTGAAAGGTAAGGACACTTCAATGTTCTCAAATACTACAACGAAAACTTCAAAAGGACAAGCCATCATACACAAACACATCCTACTCAAAGGAAGAAACAATCCACTCGAACAGCACAACCGATCGAGCCTACCGGCCGAGCGAACAGGCTGTCCGAACGGACTGTCAAACCGAACGAACAACCCGTCCGATCGAACCTACCGTCCGATCGACCAGGCTGTTCAACCCATCAACACTCGTATTCGTTTTACGTGTTGCTTATCATTATGCTATCAAACTATTCAGGCTAACCCTACTCTCAAGTGCTCCCTTCAATCCATCAATCACTGTGAGTATACTCGAACCCTTTTTTCTTTAGCACTTTTGGGTGTTACATACGTTACTTATCTAAATCACAATCGAACACACTACTCAATTACTTTAAACGCTAACCGTTCTGCATGTATTACGTGACTAAATGAATGCTTGTTGTTATGTTTACACGTGGAATGCTGTCTACCTGCCTTAACGACGATAGCACTATAGTTTGGACTCAGCACCCGTTCACACGGGGGTTGTTAAGGACAATTACTTGCATGGATTACGGTGGAAATCATGTATTGCGAACTGCCTCGGGCAGTCAACCCGCAGTCATTGGTATCGATAGGTCCATGTCGATAATTAACATGCTTCGTTTTCCTCTGTGTACGTGCTGGTTATGCATAAACTATTTCGAACTCTATATGCTATTATCAAACTTGTATGCTCACCTTTACATTTTATGTATTGACTTTATTTTAACGTATGTGACAGGCAATTAGGATGCTTATCTGCTAGGAAGGCGAGCTTAGAATAAGCGTCTAGAGCATAGTTGTCTGTAGATCTTGCAGATCGAGTCCCTAGAAGCATTTGAACAATTTTTATATTTAAAATCTAAGTTGTCGGAACAGAATATTTGACTTGATGTTATCTGTAATAATTTGTTTGCTATTTGAGGTACGGTATGGGACTTATTATATAAATTGAATAGTGATAATAATTGTTATGGAAACTTCTGGACAATCTGTTTCGCTCAGTGTCATGCCCTGATGATTCCGCCATCGGTTGGGGTGTGACAGATTGGTATCAGAGCCATAACTATAGGGAATTAGGCTAGACACGACCTAGTCCGGGTCGCTGTCTTAGAGACCTAGACTATAGTTAGGAACCAACAGACCAAACTTATGTGCTATACCCAGCTATTTCTCGCTATCACTGCACTCGAATTTTCAAATAGAGTCAAGCGATTTAGTCGGGATTAGGTGTGAAAACCGCAAACTCTCGACTAAATTGCTTGGTCAATGCCGATTTTATCAATTTATCAATGATTTCCTCATTGTTTTCAATAACGAACGAGGAGAATTATACCAAATCAGGAGTGAAATCCATATTTTGATGAATAATCTCCTCAATTTTGCTAAAGCAAGGAAGAAGTTGCTAAGCTAGGGGTGAAACCCTAACCTTGACAACTTGCTCTGAATTTTTATTTTATCTCACCAAAGCCTCGACGGACTCCAACGACCTGAACTCACGAGTATGACCTAGGGAATGCGTAATGAATGCCCAAGAAACGAGGCAGAGACACGATCCTGAAAGTCGAAATGTGACGACAAGTCTATTGTGAATTGTCGAATCGCTTTGGGTAGTCAACGTCTAATAGCCGCAGACAATCTATTTCTCGATTTTTACGTGTTTCAATTCCAAGTCCACAACTGCTGACTCTGATGACCCGTTTGTGTGTTTAAATTTTGATATTTACTCGTCTTTTGCTCTCACTTCGATCAACACGCACGTCTCGCATTGCTCTTCTATCTCAATACGCTAACAAGTTGTTGCGATCTGGACGACATTATGCTACACGCTTATACTATACTATACCACTCGATGTATTATACGTGATCGCTATATTCGAATACTCGCAAAATTTGAGGCAGTCAGGATATTGTATGTGCTTCTATGTGTTGATAGGAGGATTACGTGATAGTATCTGCCTCTGTGATTAAATGTGTATGTGCCTAAGTGCTTCTGTGACTTCGTGCTCTACGTGCCTATGTGCTTCTGTGATTATGTGATTTTGGTGCTTATGTGTTCATGTGATTCATGCTATATCGTGTTCCTGAGTTTTAGTAAGTAGTAGACGTGTGAGGTGAGATTCGATTTGTTGTGTCTGAGACCTACGACAATGTCTGTTGCAGACCATGTCGTCATCTGGACACCGAACCCCTCTTACCCGCCAAGAAAAGAGAGACCTCGTCTTGCTGCTATCATCGCCAAGCAAGTGGCAAAAGCTGTGAGCGATGTGTATGAAAACGTCAGCAAATCTTCTGAGGAGTCGAGAACCGAAGCTCCTAAAGATGCTAATAAGACCGTTTTCAGTTTCAAACAGTTCAAGGCATGCGGACCAAAAGAATTCACCGGGGTAGATGGCCCTACCGCTATGTTCCAATGGTTTGATTCGGTCGAAGTCAGTCTGCGCCAAAGCGGCTGTCCGGAAAATCTCCGTACCTTAAATGTGACCGACGTCTTCTAGTCCCGAGCTCTAGACTGGTGGACGGCCGAACGAAACAAACGCGGGAATGATGCAGCTTATGAGCTGACTTAGGAAGAGCTGAAAGCCATGATGATGGACGAATTCTGCCCTCCCCATGAACGCCAAAAGCTGGAGGACGAGTTTTGGAACATCAAGCAGAAGGACGGAGACAACGCTGCCTTGACTGCTCGTTTCAAGCAGCTTAGCATAATCTGTCCCGATCAAGTCAAGATGTCAGACATGGCCATCAAGAAGTGCATTCGAGCTCTACCTGATTGTGTTGCCGATTTCGTTCACGCCGCCAAGACATCATCGATCGAGGAAACTCACTTGCTTGCCGCCGAGATCAATGACAAGCGAGTAAAAGCTGGTTTCTGGGATAAGCCCTCCAAGTCTTTGCATCAAGCTACTACTGCACCAACCACCGACACCACCTCTGCTCAACCATCCAAGTCATCATGCCGCAAGAAGAAGCACAACAGCAGCTCCAGCAGCAAGAACTGTGCTGTACTACCACTGTTGCTCCTCTGCAAGCCGTACCGGCTCAGCAGTAGTCTCGCCATCGACCAGCACCAGTTACCCAAGCGCCGCCAGCAAAGCGTGCTTACATAGGTCCCCACCCGCTCTGCCCGACATGTTCAAATCATCATCCGGTGGGACTCGCCTATCGTTTCTGTGCTCATTGCAACCTTTACGGTCATTTCACTGCGAATTGTCGCCATGGTCCCCGAAACACCACAGCTCCTGCCATGCTCATCAAGCTCTACTCCCAGCCCCGCAAGGCCAACACGCAGCTCAAGCGCCTGCGGTCAATGCTCGAGTCTGCTTTGCATGTGGTGACCCTAACCATTTTGCAAACATGTGCCCGAACAGGGTTGTGAAGCAAGAACCCCAGCAGCAACAAAAACAAGCAGCACACGCCAGAACCTTCAACATCAATGCTCGTCAAGCCTAGGCTGACAACAACGTGGTTAATGGTACGTTCCTTGTGAATGGTATATATGCATCATGTTTGTTTGATACTGGAGCCGATAACAGCTATGTGTTATTTGAATTCGTGAAGCTCCTTAGTCGTAAGCGTTCTTATCTCCCCTCGTCATTCGAAGTTGAAGTCGCTACTGGAAGAACTGTCGCTGTTAACTCTGTTCTTCGTGATTGTACTCTCGAGCTCAACAATCACATCTTCCCAATCGACCTTATTCCGATGCAGCTCGGAAGCTTCGACATCATAGTAGGCATGGACTTTCTTCGCGAAAACCATGCTGAAGTTGTGTGCTTCGATAAAATGATTCGATTCTCGCTTGCGAATGGTGATTTATTATGTGTGTACGGTGAAACTGCTTCGACAGGTCTCAAGCTCATGTCGTGTGTCCAAGCTAGCAAGTATCTCCGCAAGGAATACAGAGCTTTCTTGGCTAACATCGTAGTAGCGGAGAAGGAAGAGAAAAGGAAGACAGAAATCAGAGAAGTTCCAGTGGTCCGTGAATTTCCTCAGGTGTTCCCTGATGATCTTCCCGGATTACCGCCCAGTCGTGATATCGACTTCCGCATCGACCTCATTCCTGGAGCTAACCCTATTGCCAAAGCTCCTTATCGACTCGCTCCATCCGAAATGCGGGAACTCTCGAACAAACTCCAGGAATTACTTGAAAAAGGCTTTATTCGCCCGAGCACCTCCCCATGGGGCGCGCCAGTCCTCTTCATCAAAAAGAAGGATGGTTCATTTAGGATGTGCATCGACTATCGGGAATTAAATAAGCTAACCATCAAGAACCGTTACCCTCTGCCTCGAATCGATGACCTATTTGATCAGCTACAAGGTGCTAAGTGTTTCTCGAAGATCGATCTACGTTCAGGCTATCATCAATTGCGAATTCAAGAGGAAGACATCACCAAACCGCCTTCCGCACTCGATACGGCCACTACGAGTTCGTTGTTATGCCTTTTTGTTTAACCAACGCACCCGCGGTTTTCATGGATCTGATGAATCGCGTGTGTAAGCCTTATCTTGACCGTTTCTTCATCGTGTTCATCGACGATGTCTTGATTTATTCGAAGTCGAAATCCGAACACGCGCAACATCTATGTTTGGTTCTCGAGCTACTCCAGGGGAATCAACTCTATGTCAAGTTCTCCAAGTGCGAATTCTGGCTGGAGGAGGTTCAGTTTCTGGGTCACATCGTTAATAGTCAAGGTATTCATGTCGATCCCGCGAAGATTGAAGCAGTTAAGAGCTGGATTACGCCTAAGAACCTGTCTGAAGTCCGTTCTTTTCTCGGACTAGCGGGCTATTATCGACGATTTATCGAAGGATTCTCTAAGATCGCTGTGCCGCTTACCGTTCTTACGCATAAAGACAGGTCTTTTGTTTGGGGAACTGAACAAGAGTCTGCTTTCCAAACCCTCAAGCATAAGCTTTGCAATGCTCCTATTCTCTCATTGCCTGATGGGAACGACGATTTCATTGTCTACTGTGATGCTTCCAACCTTGGTCTTGGTTGCGTTCTCATGCAGCGGGACAAGGTTATAGCTTACGCATCTCATCAGCTCAAAATCCACGACAAGAACTATACAACCCATGATCTCGAGCTAGGCGCAGTTGTTTTCGCATTGAAGATTTGGTGACACTACCTGTATGATACCAAGTGTACGATCTTCACCGATCACAGGAGTTTACAACACATCTTTAATCAGAGGGAACTTAATATGCGTCAACGACGATGGGTAGAACTCCTCAACGATTACGACTGCGAGATTCGTTATCACCCAGGCAAGGCAAATGTCGTTGCCGACGCACTCAGCAGACGGAGTTATTTGCTCAGCATTCGTAATACCCAAGCCCAACACGACCTCGAAACCCTCATCCGCGAAGCCCAACATGCTTGCTTTAATGAACGCACCTTGAAGAAAGAGAGGATTTATCACGATGGAGCTCAGCTTGTAAGCAAATCAAATGGGATCTTCTACTATCTAGATCGAATTTGCGTCCCTAAGCGGACCGATTTGCGAAAGCTTCTAATGGATGAAGCCCACAAATCCCGATATTCTATTCATCCCGGTGCCGATAAAATGTACCAGGACCATCGCTACAAGTACTGGTGGCCGGGCATGAAACGGGATATCGCTCTCTGTGTTGGAAGTTGCCTGACTTGTGCGAGAGTTAAAGCTGAACATCAACGACCTTCTGGCTTACTCAAACAACTGCCAATTCTGATATAGAAGTGGGAGAGTATAGCTATGGATTTCATAACCAAACTTCCGCCCACGCCATCAGGTCACGACAGTATTTGGGTTAAAGTTGATCGTTTGACCAAATCAGCCCACTTTTTCCCAATACGGGAAGACTACAAGGTAGAACGATTAGCCCGAATCTACACCGACGAGATCATTTGTAATCATGCTACGCCTCGTGACATCATCTCTGACCGTGATGCTCGGTTTACGTCGCGATTGTGGGAAACGTTTCAAGCAGCGCTCGGTACGTCGCTTAACCTAAGTACCGCATTCCATCCCCAAACCGACGGACAGACTGAAAGAACAATCCGTACTCTTGAAGACATGCTCCGTGTGTGTGTCATAGACTTCGGTGGTAGTTGGAACAAATACCTATCATTAGTCGAATTCTCGTACAACAGGCTATCATGCCAGCATACAAATGGCACCATTCGAAGCCCTATGTGGAAGAAGATGTCGATCGCCTATTGTATGGCACGAGATCGGTCACTCGCAATTAACCGGTCCTGAGCTTTTACAAGAAACGACTGACAAAATCCTTCAGATTCGAGACAACTTGGTGAAAGCTCGAGATAGGCAGAAAAGTCACACCGATAGAAGACGCAAGCCCCTTGAATTTGACGTTGGCGACTACGTATTCCTAAAGGTATCACCTTGGAAGGGTGTAGTCAGATTCGGCAAGAATGGGAAACTAGCGCCTCGTATGTTGGACCTTTTAAGATTCTGGAAAGGATCGGAAAAGTCGCCTACAGACTCGTGAAAGTTCACTTGGGAACTCGAAAGCGACATGAAGGCAAAGTATCCGCAGTTGTTCAGGTGAGAGCCTAGAGAGAGAAAGTAGCAAAAGGTGATCCACGGTGCTGTGCAGCTTTCAGCCTAATTTCGGGACGAAATTCCCTAAACAAGGGGAGGCTGTAACACACCGTGTTACCGAATGTCAAAGTCAAAGTCAAAGTCAAGATTGAATTCTTTGACTATAGTTAGTCTATTCTATGTTGGTGTTTCTGTTAGATGTATTATGTGGAGTAAGTGTTATTAATCAAAGTAATCGAATGTTTATCGACGCGAAACGACTTGCGACTGTGAATTATAGGAAGTAACAATGCGATAAAGTCAATCAATCAATAATCAAGCTAATCGAATCATCTTCGAACTCGAAACCCGAATTGTGCAAACTTTGGTGTTGTTATACGTGTGTGTGTGCCTTATGTGTTACTTGTGCGTGTTTACTTTATGTTATGTGTGGTGATCAATCAAACCGAAACTCGAAACTCAATCGAAATCGAATTATGATAAATGGTGGCGAAAAGATAGTGTGACATATAAATACTCGTATGTAGATATAGTGGTTGGGATTAAAAGTAATTTGAATAGGAAACTCTATCGTAACCGTATCGTCTTCAATCAAAATCAAAACATCAGAAATCATCGCACCGAACGCTCAAAACAGGCTGTTGATCGATCAGGCTCCTAGCCGATCGAACAGCCCAGCCGATCGGACGGGATGTCCGATCGAGCAGGCTGTCCGATCGGGATGCCTGGCCGATCGGCCAGCCCTTTCCTCTTTGGGAGGCCTATAAATAGCCCTGTCATTGTTATTCTTTCCACTTTTGGAAACCCTCTGACCGACCAGCTCATGCTCTTCACTATTTCTCAGATTTCTCTCAATCCCGGTAAGATTTCATCCTAAATCTTGTACTTTCTTGATCAATGCACGCTCCACCTTTCTATCTTTCAAATCTTGATTTCTAACCGTGAAATCATCAAGATCTAAGTGTTCTAGGATGATGTCATCATGGTGTTCTTGAAGAACTTCATGTTTTGGCCTCATTCCACCAAGAATCTCTTGGATCCAGCAGATTTCCACATAAACAAACAAAGATCTATCCTAGATTTAAACATTTACACGGTGGAAAAGATTAAAAGATGGATTTTCCAACTTTCTTTCAACTCTTTTACACTCAATGCCTTCAATCCGGTAGAAACGGAGCTTGAACCCACTCACTAATCACTCTAGTAGTTGTGCGGTTCGAGATTCGGGATTCTATCTACGAGGTTCACCGATTTCGGGTTAAACGTCAAACTACCGTTCCGAACAGTTCACCGGCTGGACTTGGGTGATTCCTGTCCGAGCAGGGGAAACAAGTAAGAATGAAGGTTCCATGGTTCAGCTCGTTGTCGAAATACCTCGATATAACGTCAAACAATCCGCACAGCCAAGTGTTAGACGAAGAGGTCGACCAGGTCAGGATGCTGACCAATCGAACAGGCTGTTCGAACGAACAGCCCAACCGATCGGGCATGTCAACCGTCGACCAGGTCAGCCGATCGGCTAGCACATGGACCCACACTTTAACAATTTCATGAAGTCTAGTGTTGAACGAAGTGTTGTTCGATCGAACTACGGTATGATTTGAATTACTCTTCGGATCATGAGATACTATGCTTCAACACTTAATCGATTTTCAACTCGTTCGACGTATTGGAGTGCCACCCGATCGAACATGCCGTCCGATCAGGTGACCTCCTGCTGAGGACTTATTACTGAGGTTCCTAACCGATCGGTTAAGCCGGCCGATCGAACGGCCCGTTCGGCCCGTTCGATCGATCGACCTGAAAGATAAGGACACTTCAATGTTCTCAAATACTACAACGAAAACTTCAAAAGGGCAAGCCATCATACACAAACACATCCTACTCAAAGAAAGAAACAATCCACTCGAACAGCCCAACCGATCGAGCCTACCGGCCGACCGAACAAGCTGTCCGAACGGACTGTCAAACCGAACGAACAACCCGTCCGATCGAACCTACCGTCCGATCGACCAGGCTGTTCGACCCATCAACACTCGTATTCGTTTTACGCGTTGCTTATCGTTATGCTATCGAACTATTCAGGCTAACCCTACTCTCAAGTGGTCTCTTCAATCCATCAATCACTGTGAGTATACTCGAACCCTTTTTGCTTTAGCACTTTTGGGTGTTACATACGTTACTTATCTAAATCACAATCGAACACACTACTCAATTACTTTAAACGCTAACCGTTCTGCATATATTACGTGACTAAATGAATGCTTGTTTTTATGTTTACACGTGGAATGTTGTCTACCAGCCTTAACGACAATAGTACTATAGTTTGCACTCAGCACCCGTTCACACGGGGGTTGTTAAGGACAATTACTTGCATGGATTACGGTGGTAATCATGTATTGCGAACTGTCTCGGGCAGTCAACCCGCAGTCATTGGTATCGATAGGTCCATGTCGATAATTAACATGCTTTGTTTTCCTCTGTGTACGTGCTGGTTATGCGTAAACTATTTCGAACTCTATATGCTATTATCAAACTTGTATGCTCACCTTTACATTTTATGTATTGACTTTATTTTAACGTATGTGATAGACAATTAGGATGCTTATCTGCTAGGAAGGCTAGCTTAGAATAAGCGTCTAGAGCATAGTTGTCTGTAGATCTTGCAGATTGAGTCTCTAGAAGCATTTGAACAATTTTTATATTTAAAATCTGAGTTGTCGGAACAGAATAATTCCTTTCCACATTTCCAAACTTGTCTCGCAAACTTCTCGTTGATTGACAATTGTTTCCGTGTTTCCATTTTTACAAATCAATCAAAGATCGTTTCCGAGTTTACGAGATTTGCGAAGACCGTATATTAATCGAACGTTTAACACTGTTTTACTCACCTCTCTCAAAATTTAACCATTCTACTTCTTGCACTCCCTCTGTTCAATAACAATCCACCGGATTTCGATGTCTCGTCGGAAGAACTCACCGGAGATACACGGGGATTGACGGAAAATCATTTCGCCTTGTTTCGAAGTTCACCAAAAGACCAACACCCGAATCACCTCGCACCCTCACTGTTTTGGGAGATGATGGCGACGTCAGAACACGGCAAGGCTTGAATCATCACTGTTCGTCGCAGCCGCCGGAACTCGTATCTTCGCTGGAGCCGTACGGTGATCGCCGGAGATCTTCCTCATCTTGTTCGGTATAATTTTCTGGTCCTCTTTGAATTTCGCTTAAACACCTGTTACTACGAATCAACTTATTGGCTTTGTGCAATTTCAAATCACATACATTTATGTGTATATACATAACAGTTTATATATGCTTTAATGATGAAGAAGACAACCTGCTTTTATGATTTAAAAAGTAAAAATATAGCTCAGCAACATTCAGTCTTGTTCATGCTTCTGTTTGTTGTGTTAAAAAGAAAAAAAAAATGATTTTATATTAAATAAATGAGAAATCAATATATGTTTTAAGAAATAGGCTAATCGATTGAAAACCAATATATGTTTTAAAAGTTAAATTGTTTAAAGAAATAGTAAATCTAAAATTATTCTGTAATTATAAATTAAAACCCTTAACAATTAATCAAGTTTTATTTTAAACTTCCATTTTACAATAAGTTTATGACAATGGGTTATGTTTGGTTAAATATCATGTTCTGGTCACTCTTCTTTTAAACAAAGAAGATGACTACAATCTTTAAGTTAATAATAAAATCCTAGTACAGTGGTTAGTATGAAACATGGTAAACCACCATTTCTTTTGCATTTACTTTCCTTTAAAAAAAACCTGTTTTCTTTAATTATTTTTTTATAATTTACTACAATCTTTAAGTTAATCAAATAATTAATGACTTAGTTATAATAAAAACATTAAATTAAAATTCCAACTTATTAACGACGTGTCATTATAATTTAAGATTTAGACGTATTTACTTAAATAATTAATTAGTTAAAGTCTAATCGATAAACGATAACATTTCCATTAACCTTCATGTAATTAGATCATTCATATATGTTAATTTTCCATATTTAGGCTAATCCGCGTGCGGAGTATTATTGTGAGACGTGTGACTGACCAGAATCATGCCACCAATCATGTTGAACAATTAATTTAAAATAATAAAAAACCATCACCATCAACACGATTAGTGGTAAAGAATTTAAAAATTCAAACAAAATCTTAATTAACAACGGAAGCAAATGTTTAAATTCTAAATAATAGTTTAAAACCCATGATTGTTTAATAAGCTCCCAATAAATAGTTCTTCGCAACGACACTCCCCCAAAGCAAGCTCCTATGCTATTCTTAACGACCTGCAAAGCATGCACAAGTGTGTCAACCTAAAGTTGGGGAGTTCACAGTTTTCAGTGTTGTTTCAAAAACAAGTTGTTAAAATACTTAGTTTACAAAACATGTCATGGGGAGCTAGCCCATTGTAAAGCTACTAAAATGTGTGGTACCGAAACTTGCCTGTTGTAGTTGTTTGTTCCCCATGTCAATGTCTATCATCATTAACTAATTGCCAAGGCAAAGTTCATGCCCGTCCTTGTTGGTGCATATTTCGTACGTCTGGCACTGTGCGAATAGCTAGATAGAGTGTGTGTTGAATATTCTATAGAATAGGATCAGTTGGATACGGTGTTGATATTGTAAAGGTCCATCTGGACGGATGGACAAGTCCATCCGGACGGATGGACAACATATAGGTCCAAACCTCGTCCGGACATATAGGTTATGACATTGTAAAGGTCCATCCAGACGGATGGAGTCCATCCGGACGGATGGACACTAGCTCATTCGGACCGGATAGGCTGTTGCCTATAAATAGGGAGTTGGGGTTCCCATTTGGACAAGCTTTTGGATCCTTGAGGGGACATGTTGTCCGACTGGTCTCACGGTGCTGTAACTTTCAGATATGAATAAGAGACCAGATTATAAGTGATTGCTCGGTGTCGTTTTTATCTTCTACTCATTTCTTGTCACCGAACCGATCATCTCAGGACCAAAGCTCCGTCAAACTCACCGGATCCTGGAATCATAATTGGTATCAGAGCTACGGTACCAATTCAATCGATCTAACAGTTGATTCAATCACCTACGCTCATAGTTTTTGGACTTGTAGGGAGTTTTGACGTTAAAACATAGAAAAGATAAAATTAAGGATCAATTCAGGGATAAAATTCAAAACTGAATCATTCTGTTCGTTATTGATTTGTGCACAACCTTGTGAAATTTCATTATGAAATTCAAAGAAATAAAGATTCTGGATCGAAAAAAGTAATTGAGAGTGTTTTTGAAAAGTTTGGACATGTGTCAATGGATGTACCCATCCAGACGGATGCACTCATCCGGATGGACAACAGATACTCATCCGGATGGACAGGAGACTCCATCCGGACGGATAGACAGAAGACTCCATCCGGATGGATCAGCATGTTCACATCCGGACGATGAGGTGGGGAAAAGTACATCCGGGCGGATGAGCTATAGACACTCAGGGGTTTCAAGTTTATTCGTTCCAAAGTTAAACATGATGATGGGATCACAGGTTGTGGAAATTAGTGGGGTAGTCATGATACTGGTGCAAAACTATTATATTCCAGGGTATCTGACTATTTGTGGGCCAAAAACTGTTATTCCGCATAGATGAAAAACCGACGTCTGGTGGCAGAACTGTTACATTGTTCATAGATTCGAGTTTTTCAAAGATGTTAAAAGACTGAATTGCTCAGTTTGAGGGGGAATTCAGTGGTAGAGATGTCAGAATTTGCAAAAATGAGGGGGAATAAAAATTTCAATGTCATATGTTGAAATTCTGGCATTTTTGAAATTCGTGGCACTGCAACAGTATTCGGGTGGTTCCGACTTCAGAGTTGTCTGGAGATGCATAAGATCTGGATTCGTGAATTTGTGATCATAGGAAGTTCAGACTCTACAGATCAGGGTCAGATTGATGTCTTAGGGTTTGAGTCCCGGGTCTTCGTCAAGACGATTAGCAGGATTAGCATCATGATATGATACTTATAAGATATCACAGACGTGTGATAGTCTAAAGTGTCAGTATGGTAATCTTCAAGAAGATGAATTGTTTTTTGGACTAACCGCCAGGGAATGATGATGTTTGTTAGTTAAGTTACTGCCGGAACTAGCGGAGAAGACTATATATCTGTTATCATGACTGAAGAGGAAGAATGTGAATCTGATCGTGGATGAATGTTTTTGAGATCTGAATGCGTTACCAGATGATTCGTTATCCAATGAAGATTTGCTGATTGTGGAGAATACTGGTTACACGGATCAATCATTCTTACGGTGCTTAAAAGTGATCACGGAAAACGGGATATCAGATCTTCAGGGGGAATTACGGATTTGAAGTTTAACCAGTGGGGTGTTTGATGTTTCTATCAATTGCCGGTTGAGTTTTTGTACATTCTCAGATCGAGCAAGCGGAATGCGAGATCGTGTTGCTGAAAGGTTATTTCAAAAACTGAACGCGGATGTGGCTAAAGCTGAAACAAAGAATGCGGCAGTGATTAGTTTCAAGTTGGTGATTGTTCGTGAAGATTGCAGTTTAGCAAATCAGAGGAGAGTCGTGAAGTGTGCCACAAAGACCTGAAGATTAATATATAGGGGGGAACGTGCTCAACATTGTCAAAAGCAAACCCGGATCATCAATCGAGGGGGAATCTATTGAAGATTTCAAGATGCCTGATTGAAGTTGCAGAAAAGTTGAAGATTGCAGAATATTCAAACACAGCTCAAGGCTTTGTGACGATTCGACAGTGACAGCCAAGGTGGAATCTATTGGTGCATATTTCGTATGCCAGCCACTGTGCGAATAGCTAGATAGAGTGTGTGTTGAATATTGTATAGAATAGGATCAGTTGGACACGGTGTTGATATTGTAAAGGTCCATCCGGACGGATGGACAACATATAAGTCTAAACCCCATCCAGACGTATAGGTTATGACATTGTAAAGGTCCATCCGGACGGATGGACACTAGCTCATTCGGACCGGATAGGCTGTTGCCTATAAATAGGGAGTTGGGGTTCCCATTTGGACAAGCTTTTGGATCTCTGAGGGGACATGTTGTCCAACTAGTCTCACGATGCTGTAACTTTCAGATATGAATAAGAGACCAGATTATAAGTGATTGCTCGGTGTCGTTTCTATCTTCTACTCATTTCTTGTCACCAAACCGATCATCTCGGGACCAAAGCTCCGTTAAACTCACCGGATCCTGGAATCACAGTCCTCCTCGGCACGGTGTGAGGTTTGTCAAACCTAATAGCGCTATCAACTAATACCCTGTTCGCCAAACCCGACAACTAATCGGTATAATGTGTGGGGACTTTCAGATAGAGTTCGTTTAGTCCGCTAAAGACATGAAGTATAAACTATCACGTACCATGTAATTCATGTGGAGCCATACATGGATTTATAACAAAAGCCCAAAGGTGTACAGTGTGAGTGTGCGGCCCAACATAGGTGTGTAGTTACATATAGTGTGCGACACACATAAGAGTGTGCGGTACGCATAAGTGTGCGCCATCATAATAGTGTGTGGTCATGCATTAAAAGGTTGTACTTGTGCAACATGTGTGTGTACCAATTAGAAGTGTGTGGTTAGGGGTGTATGACATACGTATGGTGTGCGGTCCAAGGGAGTGCGACTGTGGGTGTACATGGTGTGGGGTGTTACAGTTAAACCCCGCCGTAAGCTATGGTTCTCAAACGTAGCCTACGGTGTCGTCTTTCTGGTCAAACCAGTAATCATCCACGTTTACACGATGATAACGAGCATAATCAGAATACACAAACTTTACATTAATTCTCATGAACCCTAATATCATACTGAATCATCCACAAATAAATCTATTAATTCATCATCATAAGAAATCATTAATTAATCATTATCAACAACACCTAATTTAGATCTATGAATACTATATCGCACGAAATCACTAACACACCAACATCATGCAGCCCTAGTTTATCAAATACATCAAGAACAAAAATACAATTAGACCTAATAACTCAATTATTGCCAAGAATCATCAACATCTTGCAATCATACGAAACCCTAGTTATTGATCCGACATTTATTTGATCAAAACATTATTGAAACTTGATTCTAGCAAAACCCTAGATCATAGTTGTTATCATATCAATAACATCAATCACCAAGCAAGATTACAGCCAAGTAAATCAAATAAAACTTAATTAAGACAATGATAATTACACTAACCAAGATGTATGATACAAAAAGGAGTGCTAGAACGAGGAAGATAGAGTTCCCGGGGAGAGAAACGGCCCTCGATCACCAAAGGGGAAGAGAGTGAGTGCTAGAAACTGCCGTCAATGATAGGGAGAGGGCTAGGGTTTATTATTTCTGTGTTTTAAATACCAAGGGAGTCGCACACATAATGCATGCATGTGTGCGGCTCTACTTGACAAGGGTTTGGGCCCAGTTGGGCTTCGAAGATTTGGGCCTGTAACAAACCAGCTGAATAGAAGGAGTATGCGGCTGGGGAAGGAGTGCGACCCGGCGCTAGTGTGCGGTTGGATTTTTATATACAATCTACACATTTAACATTTAATATTCAACAAACGCACAAACATCCAATTATAATAAATCATATATAATTAAACAAGTTTACATAACGTACACATAATGATGACGTATAATGGAATATGAAGGGTAATGATACAGAGTTAAAGATCACGAGATTAGACGATGCTAACCTCGAAAGTACGGGTTGTCACAAATGAAGAACCGCCACGAGTTGTGGGAACTATAACAACTCTTACTTTCCGCGCGAGTTGGGTTGTTATTTTTTGCACAAACATAGATGAAAATGTTATAAACACATCTGTAAAAAAAAATTAAAGAAATTGTCGAGTCGGTAGTTATGCATGATGTAAATTTTGTTTATGGAACGATGACATCACTGATAAAAATTTTTTACATCGATGTAAATTTTTGAATGCGACATTTTTTTTCTGGAAAAATAATTTTTAAGACTTTTGAGATTAAAAAAAAAACATTTGAGAAGATCTAGTTCTCATGATTCTCACAATTTAATTTGGTTCTCATTTTCCCCTTTACCTATACATATACACACTTATAAGCCGGTTCTTATAAAAGTCTTATTTAAGGAACAATGAAAAGGGTGCATCAATGGGGATCCAATCTAAGGTTGAGATTGTTGCATTGACAGTTATAATTAATAGTAAGTTCAAGTATCTACGGAAATACAAAAGTGGAATAAAAAAGCTGTTACTTGCGTTGCTTTCTTTTCAAGTTTCTATTAATTTTTTATCCACAATATCTTTAATTATATAACAAAGATGAATTTGCAAATGATAAATACAAGTTTCCTATCTTTATAGGAATCAATGGGAGAATAAACTGGAGTGTTGCGATGCTGGACGTAATTGAAGAAACTTTTTATTTTCATTTGATTCCTATATATAGTTCTACTTCTTGGTTTGAAAACTAGGATAGATTTGTGGAAAATAGCTGGATCGGATGAAGTGCTATATAGCTAGAATATAAAGATTTCTCAGTTTGTTTTTGAAAAAAAAAAACATACTATTAAATTCATTAGTTTTCTCTTCTTTCAATTTAGTATAAGTTTTGCTATATAAATTGTTAAAAAATTATGTTTTTTTTTAAATTGTCGTTAGACCATGCGCAGTCGTTGGGGTGAATAATGCCCCACCCTAGGGCGTTTTGTGCCATGTGGCAGCCCAATCAGCAATGGGATATTATTGGGCGTTTTTACAAAATGGGTGTAGTGGGAATGTGAGGCATTATGTTAAATGAGATGTAATATAATTAAATAAAACAAAAAACCATCAAAAAATCTTATTGGATAAAAAATAGGAAGATGGAAGATCATTGGTCAAACTCTCGCCCCAACCGCGTGATTCAAAACACGCCAAAACCAACAAAAGCTGAAACACGCCAGGGGGCGGTGCTTGAGCGGAATCGGGCATTTTTTGTGAGGTTTTTTGAAAAAACCACGCCTCTTACAATGGTATATTAATCAACTCAATTAAAGGTGCATAAAGTAGTGAAAGATGTTATGCACCCTTGCTTATTAAATGATGTGCATCTAGGAGCATCATAACCCTTTAAAATTTATTAAGTTACTACAATGTTATAGTTGGTTTTGATAACCCTTTAAAAATGCGTATCTAGGAGCATCATAGTAACCCATCATATTCTCTTATTTTTAAAATTTAAGATAAATGTCTAAAAATTATCATTTTTTACTCCACACCAGAACTACCAAATCTACACCTTGTTTTATAATTTGAAAAATTGCTACAGTCATTTTTTATATATAAAAAGCTACTATCATCTTCCATCAAATTATTATGAGTGCATTAAAACGAGGAATATAATAAAATAAATGTTTGTACGTATGATAAAATAAAAATGGTGGATGAAAATTGAGATATTTTTTAAAATGAGTGATAAATTTTGTAAAGAATGAATATAGTTAAATTACACCGTAGGATATGGTGAAATTGTGAATCCAAAGTTAAAATGCTACCGAATTTGAAAGATGCATCCAAATTCGAACAATGATAGCGTTCAAACTCATTAGAACAATGCATCCACAATTGAAATGCTACTTTAATGTTGTAATGTTTTGCCAGACAAGCTTATAATGCCTTCAATGATGCATCCAAACTCCACATGCCTGTTGTAATGGTGTGTCCAAAGTTTACAAACAATTTAGATTTACATAATCAGATCACTTAGTCAAATCCGGTAGCTTGTGCTTTAGGTTTTGCACCCGAAAAATATAGAAATGAGATTACAATTCTTTTTATTATATAGGGTAAGATTATTGTATAAATATGTTTAACACACTAAATATGAGAAATAAAGGAGAATTTTTTTTCTTAGTTTTTTTCCTATCTTGTGAATCACGTATTTTAATCCCATAATTAAAAAAAATCGTGTATTTATACTAGTAGAGTAATTACGTAATCAATCTAGTGTAATTGCACATAATTACTCTATTAGAGTAAATACACGAAAAAAAATATTTTTTTATATTTTTCAACTAAACATAGATGGAAAAAAAATTCAAAAAAAAAATTCCTTTATTTCTCAATTTTAGTATGTTAAGATTCATTTGTATTTGGTCTTTACCCCTATTCTATATTGATAATTAATTAGTGCATGACATTCGAGTGTATTGGTGATTAATTACTGCATGATATTGTAATACAGTCATATGTAAAAAAAAAAAAAAAACGATTTTCACATGTACTCTAACTTCCTAGAAAATTCGACAAAAAAAATTACAATTCTAAATTACTATTATTGTCGGTTTCAAAATAGAATTTCACCTGAAATATTCATAACACATTCTAAATGTTAAATGATTAAAACTAAACTCAAAAGATTGTTTACATACCATGGCGGCCACTGAATTATATGTGTTTATTATTTTTAATATAAGTCAATCGTTACCTATATTTATAAAAATTAATTAAACTTATAGTGATGGTTTGAAATTGTTCATGGGGTTTCTTCAACGACGTATACCAATCAAATTTGAAAAGAACGTGTTTCATATTAATTAAACTGTAGAAAATTTCCCTAAAAGTGGTGTCAATGATTTGGTCATGATTTACATGGAATTTGATCAATTACTGGTGAAAAATCCCCAATCAACAGGCATATTATTCATCAACTTTAAAATTCTATTGTTTTGAATTTGAATACGATTATGTTTTAAAACTCAACGAAGATAAATCATTTTAAAATAAAATATAATATTTTTAATCCTAAATATGACTATTTAAAATAAAGTGAGGATAATATTATTATACTTTTGACAATACAAAAGTTACTCAAATTAATATCATTATTTAAAGAATACAAACTTGATACATAATATTATACAACGCCTTTATGATGTACATAATTAAAATACATAAATCCATAAAGTTGTGTAAAAATTATTTAGAAAATGTTTTGCTTTCAAAACAGAAATGAAATCCAGGTTTTACACCTTGAAATTCATTGACAAATCTTTAAAAGCCATGGAAAAGAATATAGGCCTAAGAGAGGGATGATTTATATAAAAATAAACATATTCATCCACTTAATAAATAAGATACTGCACTTATGATATAAGTATTACCATGTTAAAGGAAAATTGAAAATGGTTAAGGTGATTATCATAAAGTGAGTCAATAAAGACTTGGATTAATGACTTAATGGCATGGTTGTAGATGAGTTGCGTAGAGATGAAACATACTAGCTTAAACTTGACTTTTTATTATCACATGTTGAGACGAATGTCTAAAATTCGAGCTTGTCTTGAGACTAATTTTACAAGTTCAAGTTTGGCCATACGATTATCATGTCTGTTATTTTAATACTTTATATTTATATATATATATATATATATATATATATATATATATATATATATAGTTACAACTATGTTATAAATATTATATTTTGTTTTCTCATGACCATTATATATACGTAACTATATTTATTATGCAATCATATATTGTATTGTATCATATAAATCTTTTTACATTTTAAATAAGTTTTTTTTTTTTTTGAACAAGCTCATCTAGCGGGCTTCGTCAAATCAATTTTCATTTTAAGTGGAGGCTGATGGTACCCTATCAAAAAACAACACCCTAAGTTACTTGACTATATCAACTTTCCTAACAAATTGTAGTAGATTAGAGTCCTGTGTTTGTGAGAATTGTAAGTAATATTCTATTGTTATGGAGTAAATGTCGTCTTGTTAAGATCTAAGATATACTATAAAAGAATCGTTTGTTTGTACACTACAAACAACCCTTTGGTAATCCAAGATTATTTAATTGATGAGCTAACTAATTATGAAATCATTATGTCGTTAACATTTGATTTGAGCATTCAATTTATTTCTTAGTTTTTTTTAATTTCTTTTTTGAGCGACAAATGTTACATAACACTACTCGTAAATTACACCAAATTTTACCCATGACAAGAATTAAACCTTGATCTTTCATCAAGAGGCACAAAACCTCTATCACCCAACCAAAACGGTGATACCAAAAATTTAACTGATTATCTAATTCTTTAAAGATAAGATCCAACAATGAGTATATTTATAATTTTTTATTCGAAAAATTCAAAATCGTCCTAGAGATTGTGATAAGTGGCCAAGTGGGCATGCAACTTTGATAAGACATCATATTAACAATCATTTAATCAGGTTGCTATTTTAAGAAGTCATCTAGGTCTCTTTTTCATATAATTTTAATAAACAGTAAAAGGTATTAACAAATCAAATTAAAAAAAAAACTAGACACCAATTTAGAATTCCAATACTACCCCTAGAAAATTTAGTCAAACAAAGTACCCATAGGCCAAAACTTAGGAAGGGTAATTCCCTCTATAAACTTTCATTGACGCGTATATTAGGAAAAAGTCAACCTTCTGACTCTCCTCCATTCAACCTTTCAGAAACTCAATATTCCTATAAATACAACTCAAAACACTCAAAAAAATGAAAATATTCGAATTGCAATAGTTTGATACACATAAAGTTCAAAAGACAAGAAATAAACCGATGGCCGGAGGAGCCGGCTCGTTGGAGCAAACGCCGACATGGGCGGTTGCCACTGTGTGTTTCGTGTTCATCGTCATCTCTATTTTTATCGAACAAATCATCCATATGATTGGACATGTATGTATAAATTATGATCACTCTTTAAAAAAATCTTTAAATGTTTTTAAGCTAGCTTAATATTTTTATTCAATGTATATTTGGATATGATATTCTTCTTATGTTTATATATAATTATATATTGTAGTGGCTCAAGAAGAAACGAAAGAGGGCACTATATGAATCCCTAGAGAAGATCAAAGCAGGTATTAATTAATAACTATGAACTATACTAAAAAGTTATTAATGGTTTAATAAATATTGGTTTTGAGTTATTGATATACTAAAAAAAATATAAATGGTTTTATAAATATTGGTTTTGAGTTATTGATCTATGGTTTTGATATTGATATTGTAGAGCTTATGTTATTGGGGTTCATATCGTTGCTTTTAACTGCGGGCACAACTCCTATTACAAAGATTTGTATATCGAAGGGTGCTGCCGCGAGTTGGCATCCATGCAGCCGAAGCGAAGAGGGAACAACGGAAGAAAATGGCGTAGAGAGTCGCCGAAGACTACTCACTTTGTCAAAGATGGGCGAAGCTGCACGACGGATTTTGGCCGGAAGTAGTGGTGAAGAGAAGTGTGAACGAGAGGTATGTAATATTTTTACATAAAAGTTGTACCATGTAAAAATATGTCACCTTTATTTTTCTTTTAATATTTTATCAAATTTGAGTTCAATTATTCATTAACGTATTTCATTTTGAAAAATATTGGGAATTGCTTGTGATGCAAGATATGTCAGGCTAAGAAATCAAACTTTATTATTCGTCAAATTATGAGAAAAGTTTCACTTGAACTTCTATTAAAAAATTTTATTTAATGTTTTTCTATATGCTTATGTAATAATAGGTAGAGGATTCTGTACATTAATACAGAAGTGTGAGAAGTGTATTATAATACTATATATACCACTATATAACACCATATAAACACCATATAACACTATGTAACACTATATAACAAATATAACACTATAGTTTGTCGGATAGCATGTCTATGATAGATGTATAGCGTTACATATTGTTATATAGTGTCATATTGTGTTACATAGTGTTATATGGTGTTACATAGTGTTATACGGTTTTTATATGGTGTTATGTAGTGTTATATATAGTGTTATAATACACTTCTCACACTTCTGAATTAATGTACACTATCCCCACCCTGTAATAATAAATAATGTTTAAAAACGTATTTACGATTAATTATTTTTTTCGCCTAATTTATTTTTACAGGGAAAAGTATCGTTCATGTCGTATGACGGGGTTCATCAACTTCATATTCTCATCTTCGCTCTCGCCCTCTTTCATGTTATTTATAGTGTTGCTACTATCGGCTTAGGACAAGCTAAGGTAAATTTGATTGATCGGTTTTATTATTAAATAGTGTTGCATTCATGACTATTTGCAATGAATAAAAACGGAATACAAAATTCAACTTAAATACTTTATTTTTAGTAGTGTCACTTATTACATACTCTTGGAAGCAGAAGATTTAATTGTATTCTATGACATTATGTATAGATGAGAAGATGGAAGCATTGGGAGAACGAGACGAGAACTATAGAGTATCAATTCTCTCACGGTAAGAACTAAACAACAATCTAATATTGTAAAAAAAATGTATTCAAACAATAGTTTTGATGATTTGTTAATGTAATATACACACAAATATACAGGTACATGTGTATAGTACACTGAAACTTTTGAGAAACCATATTCAGATGACGACGTTTTGCTCATTTGCTAAAGTATTCGTGGTGTTGGACGACAAAATTATAACGTATTTGATTGTTTATATACATATAGATCCAGAGAGGTTTAGATTTGCAAGAGACACATCATTCGGAAGAAGACATATGAAATACTGGAGCAAATCTCCCGTTCTACTATGGATTGTAAGTCTTCTTAAAAGTGTTATTCTATACGTAAGTACGCTCAATAAATAACCACTTTATATACATATCACAGTTAAAGTAAATACACAAATAGGGGAAGGTTCATTTGAGAAGAAAATTTAATTGAGAATAAAAAGAACAAAAGGTAATTTTGTAAAACATTAAATAGTTTTTCACTTATCTTATTTATTATCATTTTTTGACTAATTAATTAGTCATAAAGACTATTATTTTCCACACTAACTTTTTTGCCTACACACATCAAAAGTTATCTTACATATTTCAAAATTCATCCTACACGTTGAAATTTATCCTACACAACTCGTAATTTATCCTACACTTTAATTTATTTTATTTTATTTTTTTGAAAAAATATATATTTTGAGGATAAATTAAAAATTATTTAATGTAGTTAGCTATTAAAGAGGACCATTACAAATTAATGACCTATGTAGATTTACCAATATACCTTTATAGTAACATTAATATTTATATTAAATAAAAAAAAATAAAGTATTATTATTGGTTGAAATTTTCTTATTTTTTTTCTTACAAAAAATTTATTCTTATTTGAACTCTCCACTATACAACTATATATATGTAAATCTCTTTTTAAAATTGGTTATGTGTAAATCATTATATCATTAAGAATCCATGAAAGAGTTGATACGTAATGTAGAACTAGAAGAAACTAAAGTCAGACTTCGGTGAAGACCCTCTACCTTTAAAACGACATTTATATCAACAAACTAAAACGACATTTATATCAACAAAGTGGCAAATTCGTTGTCATTAATGTTTAAGAAAGTTATCAATAACCAATCGTTTCATAACTAAAAGAAAATAGATATTCACGTGTTCAATTTTAGTTTGAGGCAGTAAGTTATTAATTTATGTTGTATTCTATGACTATGATTAAGAATAATGACGTTTTTTACTTTAAAATCCCGACAACTAAAAAATAAAAATTTCTCAAATCGAAATCAAACGTGCTTAATACATTTTTTTTAGTATTTCTTAAAATATTATCTACTCGATATGACATGACAATATATTTCATTTTTAATAAAAATAAAAATATCTCAAATCGAAATCAAACGTGCTTAATACATTTTTTTTAGTATTTCTTAAAATTTTATCTACTCGATATGACATGACAATATATTTAATTTTTAATATTTCTCATGTTCTTATTCATATTGTTTTCTTTTACAATATCAGGTTTGTTTCTTTAGACAATTTGTCCGATCGGTCCCAAAAGTTGATTATCTCACTCTTAGACATGGATTCATCATGGTAAGTTTTTACTTAAATTTATAATGTTACACGTCTCTACATATTGTCGTAAATTTGTCGCAATTTTATTTCGACCTAACTTGTTTTGTTATGGAATCAAGGCACATCTAAGTCCACAAAGCCAGTCGAGATTTGACTTTCAAAAGTACATCAAGAGATCGCTTGAAGAGGATTTCAAGACCGTTGTGGGTATAAGGTAACATGTTTGTCTACTTTAAAAAAATAATGAGTTCCTGTTTTTTACAATATTGAACTTATTTGTAAAATTATTTTTTTAACAGTCCACCAATTTGGTTATTCACCGTTGCCTTCCTGCTCTTTAATACCCACGGTAAGTTAATTATAACTGTTTTATATTTTATTTTATGTTATATTCGTATCTTTTAATTGATCACAAACTAATCATTTTAGTTGGTTAATAACTTAATATATAAGAAAAATAACTATAACATACATATGTTAACAGTAAAACTGTAACTACAGTCCCACTATAATTTGTATTCTAAATTAGTTAAACAGTTATAAAAATGTTACCTATTAAAAAAGATCTATTTAACCCAAGCCGATTATCATAAGGCCTATTAAAAATGTTACCTATTTATCAAGCCGATATCATCATAAGGGCTTTTAATAGGTGTAAAAGAATAGCATTAACCCAAGCCGATTATCAAAAATTTAGACCAGTTAACTTGAATCGAACTGATTATCAGAAATTCGAACATATATCGCACAATATTTTTAACATGACTATAAATGAAAGATAGTATGGTTTAGGTTTTGGGATAAATGTGTTTTAACATACAAATAGGCTTAACCTAAGAAGTGGAGGGAAACTTTTTCTTTTTTTGAATTTTTTCCAATCTTTTTAAGCACGTATTTTAGTCACATAATCTAAAAAAATTGTACATTTACAATAGTAGAGTAATTACTCTACCGGAGTTAAAAAACAATTTTTTTTTACATTTTACAACTAAACATCATGCTTAAATAGATGGGAAAAAAGAAAAAAAAAATCCTCCTTCACTTTTTTATATAAAACCTATTTTTATGTTAAAACCCATTTATATTTGATCTATACACGGTTTTTTTATTCATGGTCTTACTAGTACAATTATAAATTATAAATTTATAAAAAGAATACCCATTAAATTAGATAAAAAAAAACTTATCTACGTTATTTTAATGTTTTGGAAATAAAATCAACTCTTTCACAAAGTATTTTTCTTGGTCAAATAATTGACTTATTCTAATTATTCTTTTTTTTTTTCTCTGGATAGGGTGGTTTTCTTATTTGTGGCTACCATTCATACCATTGGTTGTAAGTATATACTTATGTTGTTTTATATGAGCTCAATATTATTAAATTAATTGAAATACGTTTGTGTATTAATAATTTAATTAATAAATTATAATTAATATGTATGCAGATAGTTTTATTAACTGGGACAAAATTGCAAGTAATAATAACGAAAATGGGATTAAGTATTATGGAAAGAGGAGAGGTTGTACAAGGTGTACCTGTGGTTCAACCCGGTGACGATCTGTTCTGGTTCAACCGACCTCGTCTCATCCTCCATCTCGTCAATTTTGTACTCTTTCAGGTAAACTTGTACAAAACGCGTCGAATGCTGTACTTAAAAAAATTGTATACCATTTGTACGTGCTGAATGACCATTTTGTGAATGCAGAATGCTTTTCAAGTGGCTTTCTTTGCATGGACTTGGGTAAGATTTTAAATTTCTAATTTTAACACTAATCAAAACTTATATATTTATTGTGAAATTAGTTAAAATCGAACCGTTGAAATCTCGAACCGATCTGATATTATATGAGCTTGACCTGAACAGGGGCGGACCTAGAATGATAGAAGGGGTAACCTCCGTTGCCCCTTGACGTTCCGGTGACACTCTGATGCTAGTGTAAATTTTAAAAAAAATCTGATGCTTTTTAGATTTCGTTATCCGTTTTTATTGAAACGTTACCCCTATGTGGATTTTCTAGATCCGCCACTGGACCTGAAAATTATAGTATGTATATGGTTCAATAATTTATATAGTTAGATAAGACATAATCATGTTGTATACAAATATGATAAAAATACTATGTAATATACTTGATGTATCCATATTATTTACATGTCTCTAAAGTATTATTTTTCATGTAAAACAGTATGAATTCGGATTGGATTCTTGTTTTCATGACCACACGGAAGACATTGTCATCAGCATCACAACGGGGTAAGTTATAAATATATATTAAATTTTAATAAAATAATTACATTTTATAAAAATGGTAATATTTTATAGAAATGAATTGTTGATTTTTTCGTTGGCTAGGGTGGTAGTACAGATCCTATGCAGTTATGTTACACTTCCTCTCTATGCTCTCGTCACACAGGTAATATATAAATAAATTATCTAATTTTACATGCTACAAAATTATAGTTTTAAACTTATGGTTAATACATGGACTTGTTAACTTATTTATAATTTTTGCATAAAAAACTAGATGGGATCGACTATGAAGCCCACAGTGTTCAATGACACCGTTGCAACGGCTTTAAGATCGTGGCACCAGACTGCTCGGAAACAAATCAAAAGAAACAAAAAGTCGGGTCAAGTGACCCCGATATCAAGTAGGCCCGGGACACCATCTCATGGCATGTCACCGGTTCACCTTTTACGTAACTTCAAAAACGACAATGATAGTTTTCAAACGTCTCCTAGAATGTCAAACTTCGATACTGACACGGATGGTTCACCCTCACCATCCTATCACAAAGGCCGGGACAGTAGTGAACCGTCCACGAGCCATCAGATAGAGATGGGAACCGTGGACCAGAGTAACGAGACCAACGATCTTGGTTCGTCACAAACGGTGATAGTTCCCGAACATGAGGTGACAATACAAGTTCCTAAAGAATTTTCGTTCGATAAACGAACAACAAGCATATGATAGTCTTGTAAGTAAAGGAAAACATGTAACCACTAATTTAATTTATTTTCTTCTTTTATGGAATTTGAGAAAAATATTGTATAAAATATTTACTTCTATTTTTTCTATCTTTTTGTGGCTTACTTTGTACGTGATTAAATAATTGAATGTTAATATAAATTCGAAAACCATCTCGGGTATTTGGGAAAACTGATAATACTACTAAATTCCTGACAAACAACCAGGCTTTATTTCAAATTCTTTTCTTTAAAAAATTAACCAAATAGAAGTTCCTCATCAAACTTCTAAAGGCAGAAAATACAAAAGATAGGTGAGTTAATTAGAATATTATAAGAAACCCTTAAATAAAATAAAGATATTTAGTTAATTATAAGAACTATATAAAAATTAATAAACAATAAATAAAAAGGCTTATACAAAAGAGAACTATATCAAAACTATTTTAAAGCCGTATAGGCTAAACCCAAAGCTGAGAATTTTGTGTTTGGCTTGTATTATGTCATAAAATTACACCCATATATTAGATCTTGAGTGCTTATGAAAATACCTTCTTATCACATAACTGTTTTTTTTAATATGATATAATTCAGTTAATTACTATAAGAAGAGTTCTCTATAGTCTACTCGAAGTCAAATTTAACAATAAATGAATAAAAACCATGATGGTTTTAAAGTCAGAATAAATTTAGATGATATGTCCGTGATTTTAAAGGTTTTTATCCAGTGGCGGAGCTTGACCAAAAGTTTCGAGTGATCGGAATATTGTATAAATATTTAGGCAAAATAACAGGGGGGACAATTCTATATAATTTTAAAATTTTCGAAGAAAAAATCGAAAATTTTACACTTCTAACCGAAACATTAGGGGACGGGTGCACCCCCCACCTTCCACTAAGCCCTTGTTGCTATGAGCCATAAAAAATCACACTAGAAAAAAAGTAAATAAGATATATTTCAACAAACAAACTTGTTCAAACACATGTAGTAGAATCTCACTCGCATAATATGTTTCAAACAAGGTGGCAAACTTTAATGACTTTAAATTATTTAACGACTTTTCAACACGACTATTTGTGTCAAGACCCAAATGAAGACAATTCCACAACCTTGGATGAAAAGTAGCAACTATTTAGTGGACTAAAGCAACAACTTTGTAATTTGGGGTGGACGTATGTTGATAAAAAAAAGAAACTGAGATTTGAACTGAAAATAACTTATACGCCGACCAAATTGTTAATTAGCAAGTGTTTATCGTCAAACATTACAAACCTAGGAATCTCAACTGTTGGATTTACTCTTCGGCAAATAGTCATAATAATAAAATTTATGCATACGCAACGAAAATTAAAACATTCAAGTCATTGCAAACCATAGTAATTAAAACATTGTCTCAAAACATAAAGAAACATAAAATAGGATGCTAGTTGCCATAAGAGCCTCTACCACGTGGTAACCTTTAACCTGCCAATTAACCTGATTTGCATACTAAAAGCTAGCTACACTGAATAAGTTTTAGTTTTATAAGGCAAGTGTAAACTTTGGAAATTAGTGGCAAGTAAATAGATAAATGATGTCTGTCGTTAAGGACATGCAAAAACCGAAATAAACTAGGTAGCTAGAGTAAGTCGGGTATCGAACCAGAGGAGGATTGTGGAAAGTGTCGTAATGAAAAGTATTAATTAATACTACTGAATTGGAAAATCGGTTTGTTTGATTATGAGAAATAACTAAATTAACGAATAAAAATTGTGGTTTAAATCAATGGGAGAAAAGATGGTTCCTCCAGATTTCAGGTTTCGCAATTAACTTCAACTATGTGTTTGATCGTTACCTACATAGACATAGGTGTTAATTTGATTAATTAATTGTGATAACCAACGACTAAGTACTCCGGTCAATACATAACAGGAGGTTATCGAATGATTATCAATTACAATTAACAAACCCTAACCCCATGTTAAATATATCCCAATTACTAGAACTCTCGGGAACTGAATGCTTAAAAATTAAGGTTTAAATAAACGTAACTGTTTACAACCAATAAATCAAACCAAGGTGAAAAGCATCGAATGCTTAGATCACCAAGTTAAAACGATTGTATCAAACACATAGTATCAATCAACTTACAAAAACCCTCCATCCGGAGGAAACCACAAAAGTTTAGCCGCTCATCTCGCACGAAAAATCTTCAAAAGCTTGAATTGGTGAAGAATTCATGGTTGCTTCGATGATTGAATGGAGAATCTTGATGGATTTGGATGAAAGAAACCTTGAATCTTGAGTTTCCAGTGCCCTTAATCGACCGTAAATGATAGATGATGATTCCCAACTTTTAAAACCCTAGTATATCCTTTGAAGTGTAACGCCTCGTAAAATCACGACCAATATTATAACGACACGTGTCACGGACTTTAATCGTATAAGGAACTATTTCAGAAGGACTGAAGTTGTAAACAATGTAAATATGTGAATGAAGGGATCCAAAGTGTCAACATGCCATTCATGTGCCTCTGATTGACCTCACACGACGTTTAAACGAATAATTTATCGAACATTGGAAGTCGTTTATGTTAAAAATAAGGATCTTGCAAAGTATAAGGGTTAAAAGTGTCAACATGTTAAAGTTACCTCTGAGTGACCTTTAACGAACCCAAAAACATTGTAAATAAATTAATATTCCGTCCATAAGAATATTAGATATTAAATTTGTGATGTTTCGGAGATAACAAGACTTTTCGGGTGACCGTACAACTAACCGGGAGCCTAACAGAGTTAGTATATAACCCAAAGTCCTTAAAAGTTAGCTATGGGGGTCCAAAATGCAATAAATGGAAGTTAAGTGAAGTTTATATCGACTAGGGACCGAAAATGCAAAGCTGCCAAAGTCTTTCTCGGTTTTGAAGGTCTACGCGGGCCGCGTAAGACTTCCTTGAGTCTTACGCGGGCCGCCTAAAAGTGCCAGTATCAGTTTTTTTTGGACAAATGCCTGTATCAGCTGTTGCACCGCCTTAACTTACCATTTTTCAATTCTAGGGGGCTGAACCAATGGTTTTTCATGCATAGGGGCACTTGTAATCATCTGGGATCAATCCTAGACTTGTTTGGCATGATCTTGTAAGATTAAAATCCATATATATATAGAACACATTGTTGCAACATTTGGGCACTCACTTGGAATCATTCATAACTTTATTTCTGGAACCTCCCAGAGCTTAAGAGCATTCCCTAAGGGTCATTAGTCATGCTTAGTACTTCAGTAAGCTTCCTTAACTTCTCTTAATTCAGTTTTAACTAGTTTAATGGCCTAAAGTCAAACCGTCGTAATTAAGGTTTGACTTAGTGATTAATCACTAATGGTCCAGTCAATTCTCGAATTGAAAGTAGCTATGAGTTGGTAATCATGTGGGTAATAAACCCCTAAAAGGGCACCCTCTGATTCCCACTCTAACTAGGTCAATTGTCGGGTTAAACTTATTTATAAAAAGTCAACAGAAAGCTAATTTTCAAATAAACGCATAATTAAAAATGTAGAAGCCATGAAACCTGTATTATCACTCATATAACTTGGTAATTAATGTAAGAACATGTCTAAGCATGTTCAACCCGACAATTTTGAGTATAGGCTCGGTTCAGAACCGAAAGTCGCAAAAGTAGACTTTTGCTTTGACTTTCAGTTCTGACCCAATTTAGCTTAGTTTAGACATGCCTTAGGACTAGGTTATATGTTAGTATAACCCTCTGTGATTATACAACTTGGTTCCTTAGTTATCAGATTCATATGCATGTTTCCGTTATATGCCTAAATGTTGACTATTATGCCCTTTTGACCTTAAAACAAGATTTTTGAAAATGTGAAAGAATAGAAACCTTTATTACTGATTTATAAACTTGCCCTGAAAATTTGACATCAGTTTGAGGTCTAGATTAGGAGTTATGCTCAATAGTGTGACAACTCGAAAGCTAGAACCTTTCGTTGTGTCTTGATGTAGCTTGCTTGTACGTTATGTGATTAGTTGACTGACTAAACTTAATGATAAACGTGAACCTTTTATGTGATAAGTGCTTTGTTATGTGTGCATTGTATATATATGTGTACGTGTTATATGTGAACCGAGAACCCAACACGAGACAACAAGGACCCGACTCGAGACCATGTGGTCTCGAGTGAACAGTAACCGGTTTTGGGCCTTTGGCCGGTTGGGCCATTTGGGCCGTAAACCCCTTAACCGAATTACAAACCCATTAAGGGTGCACCACTTGGAACTAGCATATATATATATATATACCACCCTTAGTTATTTTTACCATTTGTTGAACATCACAACACACACACTCTCCTATCTTCTCTCACTAAAACTCTAGAAACACAAACACACCTCCAAGTTTTCGGATCCAATCGGTTGGCACAAGAACTCTCGGATTTGGACTTCGGATCGGCACACACACACACTCCACCGACCGGTTAGTATTTCTTGATATGTTAGTGGTTCATGTTGTGTTTTGGTGTTTGGATTGATGATTATGACAATATGATTTATGCATGAATGTTTCTTATTAATTGTTGTCAAAAAGAATGATATCACATGTATGATGTTTTATGTGTGTTAAAAAGCTTCAATGTTGAATGTGTTGCTAAAGAACTCATGATATCTTGTGACCAAATATGACACAAACCCTTGATTGTTGATGATTATGAAAAACCGGTTTGTTTATGTGTAGTATCATGTTAATCGGATAGGTGTAGAATTGATTTTGAAATGTTTAGATGAGTATGTTAAGTATGTTACATTGTGGTTCATAAATTTGGTTGAACAAGGGTTGTTTATGTTATGAACTTGATGAATATGTGTTTGATTATATGAAGAACAATTTGAATGATAGTTGAAGATGTGAAAACCCTTATGATTTGATCCATTTTTACTAATAGACTGATTAGGAAAACTTGTTAGTGAAATCCTATTGGTTGTTTCCTGATTTGGGCCTGATTACATTGTACCATTAAGCTGACTATATCTGAATCAACACGTGAACATGAAAACGACAGCATTCCGACTCGCAATCACACGGTTGCGACTCGCAACCACAGCGTGACAACTCGAGACCACGCGGTTGCGACTCGCAACCATAACAGGACAAGCCGAGACCACAGGTTACGAGTCCCATTGCGACTCGAGACCTCAGCATGATTAGCCGAAACCACGGTTGCGACATAGGTTGCGACTCGCAACCACCTGAGATCAGCACAAACAGCATGACTCGAGACCATGCTTGCGAGTCCGGTTGCGACTCGAGACCACGCTTATTGGACTTGCTTAGTTACGGGCCTTAGTTAATGGGCCGGCCTTGTGGACTTCTGTGTTAACTGTTTAATACGTGTATTGGGCTTAGGTAGTTGAACTGAACTTGTGGGCCAAATGTGATACTGTGCACTGTTGTTAAACTGCCATGATAGAAACTGTATGCCGTAACTGCTACTTGTACGTGCACTGCTTGGTTTGAATCTGATTATAAGTGGTATCCATGTTAGGACGTAATTGACTACTTGCGACTTGATTGATCTTTCTGTGATTAACTGCCGAGCAAACCAAGGTGAGTTCACACCCTTTACAAAGCATGGGATTCCCTGGGTTGGGAACGGGGTTAAGGAACGTGGATTCCTCGTCCTCCTTGGGTAGGACGTCAGTGGTTCAGGAATGTGATTCCTCGTCCGGACGGACGGATAAACGTACTAGACTAAAACTCTATCACGAAGTCCCTCCTTTTTGTATCGACTAATCGCCGGGCCAATGGCGAGCGGGTCATTAGTTAGATAGCGCTATTTAGGTCTGACAAACCTCACACCGTGCCGCAGAGGACGGGCGTGAACTAATGGATCTGGGGCACGTCAATGATGATAGACATTGATGTTTTCAGGGCACATAAACATGACTACAGTCAGCAGTCGATATGGTAACGAGTCTAGTGTACGCATGGGGTAGCCCCCACGGCCGAAATGCCTGATAACTAACATGGGGTAGCCCCCACGGCTGGAATGCCGGAGTAACTGGGAATGAACATGTCACGTTTTTTAAACTATGGGGTAACCCCCACGGCAGGATGCCAGTTAAAGGAAACTGTTTTCGAAACAACTAAAACGAACACCCAACTGTGAACTCACTCAACTAGTTGTTGACTCGTTACTACATGCTTTGCAGGACCATAGGTACTCAGCTGGAGCTTGCATGGAGGAGGGTCGTTGTGGGACACGGATTGCTACGTGCTATGTTAAACTTGAAACTTTTGAACTTATGTTATAACTTTAAACTTATGCTTCCGCTTGCAACTTAACTTGTTTGTTTTGAAACACCAATCGTATTGGTTAAACTTTTATAATTACTTATATGCTTGTTCAGTATGATTGGTGGCTGGATCCTGGTCAGTCACGCCTCCAAGCGGTAGTACTCCGCAGGTGAGATTTTGGGGGTGTGACAAATAGCGTAAATGAAAAAGAAGGACGGTACCTTCAGAATGTGTATCGACTATCGTGAACTCAACAAAGTAACTGTGAAGAACCGTTATCCTCTACCGCGTATTGACGATTTGTTCGACCAGTTGCAGGGGTCGAGCTACTATTCAAAGATCGACCTGAGATCGGGATATCACCAGTTGAGAGTTCGAGAAGGGGATGTCTCTAAGACAGCCTTTAGAACTCATTATGGGCACTATGAGTTTTTGGTCATGCCGTTTGGGCTGACAAACGCACCGGCAGTTTTTATGGATTTGATGAATCGAGTGTGCAAGCCGTACCTGGACAAGTTTGTTATAGTCTTTATCGACGACATCCTGATCTATTCTAAGAGTAAAGAGGAGCACGAACAACATCTACGACTTATTTTGGAACTCCTTCGAACAGAACAGCTTTACGCGAAATTCTCGAAATGTGACTTCTGGCTTCGAGAGGTCCATTTCCTAGGGCATGTGGTGAACAAGGATGGGATTCACGTTGATCCATCCAAAGTGGACTCTATTAAGAACTGGCCTGCGCCTCGCACACCAAAGGAGATTCGCCAATTCTTGGGATTGGCAGGTTACTACAGGAGGTTCATTAAGGATTTTTCTAAGATCGCGCAGCCTCTCACCCTACTAACGCAGAAAGGCGTTGTTTATCATTGGGGAAATGCACAAGAGTTAGCTTTTCAGCATCTAAAGGATAGACTCTGTAGTGCACCTATCCTTTCATTGCCAGAGGGCACAGACGATTTTGTGGTTTACTGTGATGCATCAATTCAAGGTCTTGGTTGTGTATTGATGCAACGAGATAAAGTCATAGCCTACGCCTCACGACAACTCAAAGTTCACGAGAAGAACTACACTACGCATGATTTAGAGCTGGGAGCTGTTGTCTTCGCACTTAAACTATGGCGGCATTACCTATACGGAACCAAGTGCGCCATCTACACCGACCACAGGAGCCTGGAGCACATATTCAAGCAGAAGGAACTGAATATGCGGCAACGACGATGGGCCGAGCTGCTGAATGACTACGAGTGCTCCATCAGGTATCACCCGGGCAAGGCCAATGTAGTGGCGGGCGCCCTCAATCGAAAGGACACCGCACCTAAGCGCGTAAGAGCTCTACAACTCACGATCCATTCTAGTCTACCTTCGCAAATACGAGCTGCTCAGATAGAAGCACTGAAACTAGAAAACGTTAGAGCTGAAGCCCTACGCGGGTCAAGGCAACGCTTAGAACAGAAAGAAGACGGTGCTTACTACGTAACAGGACGCATTTGGGTCCCACTCTATGGCAACTTACGAGAACTTGTGATGGATGAAGCGCACAAATCTCGCTACTCGGTACACCCTGGTTCGGACAAGATGTACCACGATATTAAAACTACGTATTGGTGGCCTAGCATGAAGGCCCACATAGCAACTTACGTCAGCAAGTGTTTGACTTGTGCGCGAGTCAAGACGGAATATCAGAAACCCTCAAGCCTACTTCAGCAACCAGAGATACCACAATGGAAATGGGAGCAAATTTCCATGGATTTCGTTACTGGCCTACCTAGATCACAGCGCGGAAACGATACTATCTGGGTGATCGTGGATCGACTCACAAAATCCGCACACTTTTTGGCAATTAAAGAAACAGATAAATTCTCCACTCTAGCAGAGATATACCTCAAGGAAGTTGTTTCGAGGCACGGGGTGCCCACCTCTATCATCTCTGATCGAGATGCACGTTTTACTTCGGAACTGTGGCAGGCAATGCACAAGTCTTTTGGCTCACGTCTAGATATGAGCACAGCGTATCACCCGCAGACGGACGGGCAGTCCGAGCGCACTATTCAAACCTTAGAAGACATGCTTCGTGCATGTGTAATCGACTTTGGCAACAGCTGGGAAAGACATCTGCCACTCGTGGAATTCTCGTATAATAACAGCTACCACACCAGCATTAAAGCTGCTCCGTTTGAGGCATTGTACGGACGTAAATGCCGGTCACCCCTCTGTTGGGCAGAGGTGGGGGATAGTCAGATCACTGGTCCAGAACATGTGGTAGACACTACTGAGCGGATTGCTCAAATACGACAACGCATGGCGGCCGCTCGTGACCGTCAGAAGGCCTACGCCGATAAGGGCAGGAAACCACTTGAGCTCCAGGTTGGGGAGCGGGTATTACTCAAAGTTTCACCCTGGAAGGGTGTGGTTCGTTTTGGTAAACGAGGCAAACTCAACCCACGGTACGTTGGACCTTTCGAAATCATTGAGAAAATAGGCAAGGTGGCCTACAGACTGAACTTACCAGCAGAACTAGGTGCAGTTCACAACGTTTTCCATGTGTCGAATCTGAAAAGGTGTCTGTCAGATGAGACGCACGTAGTTCCTCTGAAGGAACTCACGATCGACGAACAGTTGAAATTCGTCGAGGAACCAGTCGAAATCACGGACCGGGATGTTAAGGTCCTCAAGAGCACTAGAATACCTCTCGTTCGAGTTCGTTGGAACTCGCGTCGCGGCCCAGAGTTTACCTGGGAGCGCGAAGATCGGATGAAACAAAAGTATCCCCAACTGTTTGAGAACAGTACAACCGCTACTGAGGCTGAAGCTACGGAATTTCGGGACGAAATTCCAGATCAACGGGGGGTGGATGTGACACCCCAGGAAAACCAGGAAAACCATGCAACTTGACTAGCTTCCTCAGTGAGTGCCATCAAATTTCGGGACGAAATTTCTTTCAACTTGGGGATGATGTGACAACTCGAAAGCTAGAACCTTTCGTTGTGTCTTGATGTAGCTTGCTTGTACGTTATGTGATTAGTTGACTGACTAAACTTAATGATAAACGTGAACCTTTTATGTGATAAGTGCTTTGTTATGTGTGCATTGTATATATATGTGTACGTGTTATATGTGAACCGAGAACCCAACACGAGACAACAAGGACCCGACTCGAGACCATGTGGTCTCGAGTGAACAGTAACCGGTTTTGGGCCTTTGGCCGGTTGGGCCATTTGGGCCGTAAACCCCTTAACCGAATTACAAACCCATTAAGGGTGCACCACTTGGAACTAGCATATATATATATACCACCCTTAGTTATTTTTACCATTTGTTGAACATCACAACACACACACTCTCCTATCTTCTCTCACTAAAACTCTAGAAACACAAACACACCTCCAAGTTTTCGGATCCAATCGGTTGGCACAAGAACTCTCGGATTTGGACTTCGGATCGGCACACACACACACTCCACCGACCGGTTAGTATTTCTTGATATGTTAGTGGTTCATGTTGTGTTTTGGTGTTTGGATTGATGATTATGACAATATGATTTATGCATGAATGTTTCTTATTAATTGTTGTCAAAAAGAATGATATCACATGTATGATGTTTTATGTGTGTTAAAAAGCTTCAATGTTGAATGTGTTGCTAAAGAACTCATGATATCTTGTGACCAAATATGACACAAACCCTTGATTGTTGATGATTATGAAAAACCGGTTTGTTTATGTGTAGTATCATGTTAATCGGATAGGTGTAGAATTGATTTTGAAATGTTTAGATGAGTATGTTAAGTATGTTACATTGTGGTTCATAAATTTGGTTGAACAAGGGTTGTTTATGTTATGAACTTGATGAATATGTGTTTGATTATATGAAGAACAATTTGAATGATAGTTGAAGATGTGAAAACCCTTATGATTTGATCCATTTTTACTAATAGACTGATTAGGAAAACTTGTTAGTGAAATCCTATTGGTTGTTTCCTGATTTGGGCCTGATTACATTGTACCATTAAGCTGACTATATCTGAATCAACACGTGAACATGAAAACGACAGCATTCCGACTCGCAATCACACGGTTGCGACTCGCAACCACAGCGTGACAACTCGAGACCACGCGGTTGCGACTCGCAACCATAACAGGACAAGCCGAGACCACAGGTTACGAGTCCCGTTGCGACTCGAGACCTCAGCATGATTAGCCGAAACCACGGTTGCGACATAGGTTGCGACTCACAACCACCTGAGATCTGCACAAACAGCATGACTCGAGACCATGCTTGCGAGTCCGGTTGCGACTCGAGACCACGCTTATTGGACTTGCTTAGTTACGGGCCTTAGTTAATGGGCCGGCCTTGTGGACTTCTGTGTTAACTGTTTAATACGTGTATTGGGCTTAGGTAGTTGAACTGAACTTGTGGGCCAAATGTGATACTGTGCACTGTTGTTAAACTGCCATGATAGAAACTGTATGCCGTAACTGCTACTTGTACGTGCACTGCTTGGTTTGAATCTGATTATAAGTGGTATCCATGTTAGGACGTAATTGACTACTTGCGACTTGATTGATCTTTCTGTGATTAACTGCCGAGCAAACCAAGGTGAGTTCACACCCTTTACAAAGCATGGGATTCCCTGGGTTGGGAACGGGGTTAAGGAACGTGGATTCCTCGTCCTCCTTGGGTAGGACGTCAGTGGTTCAGGAATGTGATTCCTCGTCCGGACGGACGGATAAACGTACTAGACTAAAACTCTATCACGAAGTCCCTCCTTTTTGTATCGACTAATCGCCGGGCCAATGACGAGCGGGTCATTAGTTAGATAGCGCTATTTAGGTCTGACAAACCTCACACCGTGCCGCAGAGGACGGGCGTGAACTAATGGATCTGGGGCACGTCAATGATGATAGACATTGATGTTTTCAGGGTACATAAACATGACTACAGTCAGCAGTCGATATGGTAACGAGTCTAGTGTACGCATGGGGTAGCCCCCACGGCCGAAATGCCTGATAACTAACATGGGGTAGCCCCCACGGCTGGAATGCCGGAGTAACTGGGAATGAACATGTCACGTTTTTTAAACTATGGGGTAACCCCCACGGCAGGATGCCAGTTAAAGGAAACTGTTTTCGAAACAACTAAAACGAACACCCAACTGTGAACTCACTCAACTAGTTGTCGACTCGTTACTACATGCTTTGCAGGACCATAGGTACTCAGCTGGAGCTTGCATGGAGGAGGGTCGTTGTGGGACACGGATTGCTACGTGCTATGTTAAACTTGAAACTTTTGAACTTATGTTATAACTTTAAACTTATGCTTCCGCTTGCAACTTAACTTGTTTGTTTTGAAACACCAATCGTATTGGTTAAACTTTTATAATTACTTATATGCTTGTTCAGTATGATTGGTGGCTGGATCCTGGTCAGTCACGCCTCCAAGCGGTAGTACTCCGCAGGTGGGATTTTGGGGGTGTGACAAATAGCGTAAATGAAAAGCTTTTTATTAATTAAACGGCATTATTGGCATATTGCCTATCTAAACCCAAATTTAGATACCAAACTTTTTACCCACTGATGTAAAATAATATTTTGGGATTTTTGAAGATTTTTATTTATTTTTAGGCTGAGCATAACATAGGGTTCTAGCTTTGATTCGGTAATTGTCGGTTTTGCCCTATAAAATGAGTTTTACATAACATTTTGATACCAAACCTTTTGCTACTGATTTTATATGATAAATAAAATATTTTAAGCCTTATGGATTATGGAATGATAAAAATATTAGCTTTTCTAATAAAACCCGGAAATCGCTTAAAACCGCCTTTTTACGCGTTTTAAACGCATAGTATAAGTTAAAACTATTTTTAACATATAAGACTTAATACCTACTGATGTTTTAAGCACATTTTTATAATTAAACAGTAAGTAAAAGTTTTAAACTCAGATTTCCAGATTTGACCTTTAAGCTTATGTGAAATTACCAAAATGCCCCTTCGGTGCATAATTTGGTTATAAATAATAAATTTCACATATATGCAATACCCTACTAATATAACTTATTAAATTAAGTATTTTTACTGATTATATCAGACCTGAACCTCAGAATAATATATAAACTCTTTTATAACCTTTTAAATGATCAAAATACCCCTACGGGGCTAAATTTGAGTTTAAATTCGTTTTGGGCATAATGGAAGATATCTTACTGATATCACAACATATTTAAGACATATTAACTTAAGAAACCTGTATATGACTCTTATGGTTACCAGTTATGCATTTTTCTCATTCGGTTCGGTTTATGTAACTAGTTTGCATAAATTGACCGAAACGGGTCAAACCTTATCATTTTTGTCTCAAAATCCAGAATGTGTTTAGTTTACCCATATTATACAAGTCTTTAAACTTGTCGGGTCTAAAACACATTCTATTCCTGTCTTCACTTAATCGTGCGTTTGAACCGTATAACTTCCTTTAAAACTAACCGGTCTAAGTTTAGGCTTAATTAAGACTCGTTAGGAATCTAATAGGTTATTAAAAGCCTTCGTTCCAGATTAGGAGCCCAGTAAAAGCTACTTGCACTTGCTGATTGTGATATATACTTGCTCAGGTAAATACTTTTAACTTATTTTCCCTTATACGGGTTTGGGGTACGGTATGTAAAATACCGCTTGGTCGGGCATTGAAATTTTAATCGTATGAAGGTTAATTTATTGAAATGACCCGTTTAAATTGTTTTGTTTGCTTAAAACCTTTGGGGGGTTAATGACCATGTCCCGGATATCCTTGACATCATTCATTGAAATGGCCACGACCTTAGCACGGGGTGTAGGCATACACATGCCAGTGCATATATATATAAAAAGGTATAACCGCCGGTTCGAGAATAACTCGTCGTGGGATTATATTATGTGGTGTGACTATTAATCTTTAACCCGGTATTCAACCTGGGCAACTGAACGTATAACAAAGATGTAATTCTTTTACAAGTTTATATTTAATAATTATCCCAAGTTATAAAATATTTTGTGCCTTGTGCATTCAAATCAATTTTCCTAAACATTTTCAAAATGAGTCAGTTAATTGTATTTACCAGTGTAAACTGACGTATTTTCCAAAAAGGCTAAGTGCAGGTACTAATCGAAATAGGCTGGCCTCTCCTAGCATCAATAAAGAGTCTTGCAAGCTTAGATGCCTTTAAATCTGTCGAACAATGTTTCTTTTAAATTTTGATCCGCCTGTGGATCCTTTACAACCGTTCTTATAATACTTGATATTACTCTTTATCGGTTTGTAATATATTTATCTTTTGCTTCCGCTGTGCATTAAATTGTGTTGTTTGACTATGACGATATCAACTATGTCACGACAATCCCCACCGGGCCCACCAGTAATACGTGGAAATATCGGGGTGTGACAGGTTGGTATTAGAGCCAACATTGAGTGAATTAAACACTAGCCTTTTGTGTTTAATCTCAATGACACAGTTTGCACATTCCTCTTTTTTTGAGTCTAGATAAAGAACTTAGGACTAATCCTAATTCGTTTTATTTTATCCTTTATTTTTCCTTGTGTTTATTTTGTTTGTTTGACAGGTTCAAATATGCCACCAAGATTCAGGAGAGGAAGAGGAAAGGCGCCAATTACTGGCCACAACCATGAAGCCGGACCTTCTCACCGGCGAACCCCATCCGTTACTATGAGCACCAGTCCTCAAGAGGATTGGAGGACCTATCTGGAGCCAGCGAGGCGATCTGTCTAGCTAAGTTCATCACCTTCGTATCAACACTCGTTTAGACCACAATCAGAGAACGAGCCCCACAACTCACATCCTTCCTTCATCCCTCTCCAACGCTCAAACTCACACCACTCCTTCAATGACCCAACACCCTTTTTCCAGAGCTGGTTCAACCCGGCAAACCTAATTGAAGAACCATTGGGTTTTAACCCATTGGGACCAGAGGACCACTTCTCCGGGGACCATGCCATGGACATGGACGAAGACACCGATCCCGCCGAGCCACCGTCCGGAACACCTACTCACCCCATCGAGATTTCGGATGGGTCATCCTTTCATGGATCACCTTATCGTGGATCACCTTACGAGGCTAGATTCGCCCAATATGATAGGGTGTTTACTCCTTCTTACCACTCGTCTCCGCATCAGCAGCAGCAACAACAGGATCCTTCTGAGATTCACGTTTTGTGGCAGTCACTCCGCCACCACCACCACCAGTTCAGCAGCCGTCTCTGGAGCCACCGAGGCGGAGAAGATCAAACGCACGGATGTCCGTGCGAGGGGGAGTTCGTATCAGCACCCCTCAACCTTCGAGTGGCAGCCACTACCCGCCACTTTATGAAGACCCGCAGATGGGTGGGCCTTCAAACCCCGTCTCTGAGGTGGACTCTGCGCCTATCGCGCCGCCACCAATGGGTTATGATAACCCAATTCCTGCATACGCCGGTTCAGCGGCGTACAACCCATTTGAGCAGCCGGCCCATACCAACTACAACTATGCTGATGTTGACCCACACTAGGAAGCATGGAACTACAATGCTCTTCATCCTAAAGGGCCCTGTGGAGGTCCTTGGACGACTGGATACCCGACCTATGGGAATCAATACCCGCCACCTCCTCAACCTCTACAGCCGCAGCCACCGCAGATCCAGCCGCCACAACAACAGGACATTCTCCAAAGGTTCAGCCAGGTGGAGCGGGAAGTCCAAGAAGAGCGTAGGCACAACCGAGGTTTTCTCAAGGATTTAGCATGTTTAATCAAGGGGAAGAGCAAGAAAAGGGATTTTTGAAGATTCCTTATTTATTTATTTGTATTGTAATTTCCTTGTTTTAAATCAAGTCCCTGCGTGGACATCTATTTCTGTATTCAGTCCCTGCGAGGACTTGTATTTCCGGTTTAGCCCCTGCGTGGGCATGTCTTTTCTGTTAAGTCCCGTTTAGGGCATTATTGTACTCTTTTTATTTAAATTATGGAATGTGTAATTATCATTGCATGCATGAATATAATATGTAAAATGAAAATAAAATGCCATTCCTTTTAAAAATAAATCTGCCATTATATATTAAATAAATCTTAAAGGCAAAGCCTAGTCCATATGTCATATTAAGACAAGGGCCATGATGGTAGTTCCTTATTAAGATTCAAATTCTTGTTAACATCTGAAAACATGTTAACACTCCTGACAAAATGTGATACGATAAAATCACATAAGTCATCCTTGTATTAGACCCTTCCAATTCCTTTAAATATTATTTAAAACATCCAGTAGTGATGTAATGCCTACGGGCCATATTCATTGTCATATAAGACAAAAGACAGTTGTGGTCTTCGACTCCCTGTCAAAAAGAGGTAATGAACTATGATTCAAGCCTCAATACCTCGATCCTATAAGGTCATGGTTTAAAATTTTAAATTTGTCCCTGTGACTTGGCCTTTTGTGCTATTATTATGTTTTAATTAACTAAGGGTTATTATAATTAAAAATCCTGAATATATATGTTTAACAAATTAACCAACATGGTTTCTTAATACCATGGTTAATAAATCATCTAGAATGATAAAACTGTTATAGACATCTAAATATTATTTTATGTAGCAATCAAGCTACATGCCTGGGTTAGACGAAGTTAACAATCACCCTAGAGAAAATCATGACACTTCCAGAGTCAATGTAGCAGGAGCAGAGTTGCAGGCATTAATAGATAATGTCGTTACACGAGCTTTGGACAGACAGTTCAATGAATCTAGTGGTACCCATGTTAGGACTCAGTCTGTACCACACTCAAAACCACCCTCAAGAACTCATACCGCTCACAAGAGTGATTCTCATCACTCATCAAACCAGAGGAGTGTTCCATCTAAGAGAGTTGTGATAAATCAAGAACCACGTGATAAGGGATGCACCTATAAATATTATGTCTCCTGCAAACCCAGGGATTTCACTGGGGAAAAAGGAGCTATTGACTGCATGACATGGTTAGACGAGATGGATACCGTGGTTGATATCAGTGGTTGCGCTGATAAGAATGTTGTGAAGTTTGTATCTCAGTCGTTTAAGGGAGAGGCACTAGCTTGGTGGAGATCTTTGATCCAAGCTATTGGAAAGATCCCATTATACAATCTGTCTTGGGATCAGTTTGTGACGTTGATCAAGGAAAATTACTGCCCTCAGCATGAGGTTGAAAAGATTGAGGCTGATTTCTTGTCATTGGTTATGAAGAACCTGGATTGTCAAGCATACCTTACGAGCTTCAACACAATGTCTCGATTGGTTCCATATTTGGTGACACCGGAACCCAAGCGGATAACTCGTTTCATTGGGGGTTTAGCCCCAGAGATCAAGGCCAGTGTGAAGGCCTCTCGACCGACTACTTTTAGGTCTGCAACTGATATATCATTATCCCTTACTCTGGACGCGGTCAGGCATAGATCGCTTAGAAACACTGATGCTGAGAAGAGGAAGCATAAGGATGATAACTCACGATGATAGGATAAGAAACACAAGGGAAACTCCGACCACAAAAAGAGTGCCAGGTCTAAAAAGGATGGTCAACAGTCGGGTGATAAGCCCAAATGTAAAATCTGTAAGAAGCACCATTTTGGGAGGTGCAGATACGAGTCAAAATCCCAATCGCAGCCCAGGGCTTGTGGGATTTGTAAGTCAAATGAGCACAAGACGTTAGACTGCAAGAAGATAAAGGACGCAACGTGCTACAACTGCAACGAGAAAGGGCACATCAAGTCCAACTGCCCGAAATATGCGAAGAAGGCTGAGGATGGGAAAAAGACCAATGCTAGGGTCTTTCAGATGAATGCACAAGAGGCCATCCAGAACGACAACGTGATAACAGGTACCTTCCTTATAAATGATGTTTATGCAAGGGTGTTATTTGATTCGGGTGCAGATAAGTCATTTGTTGATGATAAGTTTTGTAAGTTGTTAAATCTGCCAGTTAGAACCCTAAGCATAAAGTATGAAGTAGAATTGGCCGATGGTACCATAGAAACCGCTTCAACTGTGTTAGATGGATGCTTCATATCCATTAGGAACCACTCTTTTCCATTGTCCTTGCTTCCTTTAAAATTAGCTGGTTTCGACATAGTGATAGGCATGCATTGGTTATCTCATAACCAAGCCCAGATTGTGTGTGACAAGAAACAAGTGGTGATCAAGACTCCGTATGGTGAGCCACTTACCATACAAGGAGATACTCAGTATGGGTTGCCTAAGCAAGTGTCTACGCTTAAGGCGTTGTTGGGATTGAACCCTGCCAAAGGAACAGATAATGAAAGCCAAAACTGGATCAGAGCAATGGATCCAGAATAAGCAGATGTTTGGTTGCAAGTCTCTCCCCTTGAAAGTAGTTTCAACATCTGCTGACCTCCTATCTGCTGATCATGCAAACTGCTGACCTACAACTGCTGCTCAAGACAAAGACTGATTGAAGAACTAAAGCTCTGCTGCTCAATCTACTGCCTTGGTTCAAGCACTGCTGATCATAACAAGTAGTGCTGGGTTCACAACAGTGGAAGGATGCAACAGTAGTTTATGTTTGTTTTATGTATTGAAATGTAATATCAGTAGTTAGCATAGCAGTTTCTGTATTGATCAGAGGTTAGAGTTTGTTAGGAGGTTAGATGTCACTTTCATGGTGACGTCAGCTTAGATGCTCAGTGGTTTGCAAGTGCCTATAAATAGAACAGTACTCTGTACTATTCTGTTTAGCTCTTTCACCATCTTCTTTCTACACGAACAAACACTGAGCTCGGGCTGAGGGGGAGTTTGCATATCATACATGCATTGTAATCAGAGTTTAAAAATAAATTTAATCATTTGATTCAGTGTTGAAAATGTATGATTGAAAGCATTTCTTCTATTTGATTGTGAAAAGTTTGCTTCCACTTAATTTCCGCTGCACTACTCTCTCATTTGTTCATATAAATTCAAACACAAATCACAATCAATCCAAACTCAGACCCTAACAATTGGTATCAGAGCTTGGACAGTCAAATTTGATTTAACAATCATTTTGACGTAAATAGTTCAGCTCGAAATTGTTGATACTGATAGTTTGTTTGTTGTGTTGAAAAACATAGTAAGGTTTAATCACCGATAAAGTTGATTAATCAGTACCTGTAAAACAACCAGAAAGATGTCGCAATCACAAGATGATAAAAATAACATTGGCTCTTTTTTTAAACCACCTATGCTTAAGAGAAATGAGTACAACATCTGGGAGTGAAGGATGTGTCACATCCTCGCTCAACAAAACACTGGATGTTGGAGGTCTGTTGTTTTCGGTCCTCATGTTCCTATGGTGCCAAGCGCAGAGGACACTAAAAAGTTCGTTCCTAAACCAACTGAAAATTACACTGAATTGGATTTTCAGAAGTTCGAACTTGATGCCAAAGCGTTTAGCGTCATAGCCTGTGCACTACCCAACGAAATCTATGCTGGACTGTTACATTGTAACAGTGCCAAATAATTGTGGGATGCATTGAAGGAACAATTCGGGGGAACGGAAGAGGTTATTGAAAACAACAGGGAAATTCTGAATCAGCAGTATGAAACATTTTGTCACATCAAAGGGGAATCACTAACCCAACAATTTGAACATTTCAGTTGTCCCATCAGTGAACTAAGGCTTGTTAAGGTTACATTTTCAAATGCAACCCAAAATAGCAGGTTCCTTAGATCACTACCAGAAAAATGGGACACAATTGCTTTTGTCACCAGAAATTCAGCTGAATTCAAAGATCTGACCCTGACCCAACTCCATGGTAGACTCCTGACCTATGAAAGGGAGTTAAACCAGAAAAGGAAGTTGCAAGAGTCTGGTAAAGTTGCTGATGACTATTCATTTGGCAGCACAGCTCTGTTTGGTCAGGAAGAATCCGGTAGCAACAGTAAGGATCAGAGTTATGATCACTTTATTGACATAACTGCTGGGGGTAATTTTAACAACTCTGATTCTCACTCTGCAAATTATGCTTTCACTGCAAATACTGAAAACCAGATGTCAGATAATTTGTGCTTTGAGATGAATGATTTGCAACATTTTGATCCCACTGACTTAGAAGAGATGGACATCTTGCATCAATTGGCTTTGCTTAGTGTTAGAACAAGCAAATTCTACAAAAGAACAGGGAGAAAATTCCCAGGGCTTCATGGGAATTTAAGGGTAGGGTTAGATAAGTAAAAAATCAAGTGTTACAAGTGTAATAGGCTAGGTCACTTTGCTAGGGAATGCAGGAGTCAAACCACTGGTCCCATAGTCACTCACCCTGGCTCAAACCCTAGACCACAACAACAAAACACTGTGCACTATACCCAATATGCCCCTGCAGCACATGTTAACACTGCTCATTATGCTGCAACCCCTGTGCCTGTGCATTATGTTCAAACCACTGTTCCACAAATTCAGTATGTTCAAACCCCTGTTCCTCAGGCACAAGTGCCACCTGTTGCACCCCAACAAGCTGCTCCAACAGTGACACAACCAGATCAGCAAAGCTTTTTCACACAAGGCTTTGTTGATTGGAGCAGCATGCCTGATGAACTTGGTGATGAAAATTTTGCTCTCTATGCTTCTAATGATGCTTTTGATGATGAATTTTGTTTGATGGCATTAGAATCAATACCAGATGGGGTTGAAACTGAAGGTGAACAGTTAAGTGCTGAAACAGTGGATGAAGTTGCTGAAGCAGTGGTTACTGCAGTTGCTGGTGAACTACTGCTGGAAGAAAACTTAGAAACCCTGATTGAACCACTGACCGACCCTTGGTCCAAAGATGGCAAAGAGAAAGAAGATTTGAAGAAAGCTGGTGAGGAAGAAGAGAGAGTTGATGAAGAAGAAGATCATCAATGTGATTGTGCCATGATGGCTGCTGCTAAGGTATCACCTCAAGTTCTTGAAAAACCGTGTTCAGACAATTGTATTATTGCATTTGCTAACATTAAAGAGGTGAATGAAAATCTTAGGGATAAAATCTTGTCTGATGAGGTCAAATTTGAAAAGTCATTAAAAGAACTTAGAAACAAATTGGCTGAAAAGGATAAAGAAATCAGCAGCTTAAAAGAAGAACAAAGCATAACCAAAACTCAACTCCAAACTATGGTAGAAACATACCAAGTTTGCAAAAAGGAGTTAGATTCTACACAGATCACCTGTGAAAGATGGGTAGAATCTTGTAAAGGTTATGAGGTTATGCTTGAGAAACAGCTTTAAAGCAATGTCAAGTTTGGTATAGGACATAGAAAATATGATGATCTTGTAAACACTGCTGCAATACAAGCTGTTTCTTCTGAAATCATACCAACCAACAAAGTGGCCAAGAAGTTAAAATAACTGACAAACTTGGTAACAAAATTACTCTGGAAAGATCTGTGGGATCTTCAACTTTTGAAGAAATTGAGAAATACCAATTTAAACCCACATGGTCTGATGAGTGTGATATCCTTGAAAATTTCAAACCAATGGATTTCACAACCACTGATGGTGTAAAAGCTCCAAAAGCAAAGGTCATTCCTATCAAAGATATCCCAACAGAGGTTCAAAACTCTGTCGCAAAGGAATCTGAGAAAAGGAAGAAAAGAGAAAAGATCAAAAACTTGTTTTGTAAATTATGTGAAAAGAAGAATCATCTAACAAAAGATTGTTTTCATCTAAAAGCATATGATATAAACAAAACAAGCATCATTTTACCTGCTGAAAGCTGCACCATCTGTGGTAAAGATAATCACAAAACTCAAGAATGTGTGTATCTCAAAAACTTTAACATAAAAAAGAATGAATACACCGCAAAAACATCCTTGAGTCCATCAACATCATCTGTCAAGTTCACCACGAAACAACCACTGTTTGTCCCTGTCCAAACTGCTGTCACAAAACAGTTGAACCAAACGTCTGTCCAAAGAGATGTACAGGTGACTGATGCACCCCCTGCCAATCAATTCAGAAAAGGCAAGGAAAAAGCATCATACCAAAGGATTCCACATGTTTATGAGGCTTACAAAAGCCCTCTAAACCAAGAGTGAACAGACATCCTTTTGGTTATCAACAGATGATGGGTCAAGACCCCCAACAGTGGTTAGAGAAAAACATTCTCAAAAATGTTCAAACCCCTGTGCTAACCACTGTTCATGCATCTGCTTCCATCCCAGACACTGTTGAGACCCCATCCAAAGCCCTATTGGTTTTGGAGACCTCTATGAACTAATCCTTTTACTTCATGTGCAGGGAGCTTCTGCATGCTTAGATAGTCTTTGGTATGTAGATAGTGGAGGCTCCAGACACATGACAAGATGTAAAGCCCTTCTTCAAGATTTCAAAATTCATGGAGGGGTTGATATATCCTTTGGTAATAATAGTAAGGGAAAAGTTCTGGGGTCTGGTACAGTAAAGTCTGGAAATGTAAAATTTGAAAATGTCAATCTTATTGACAATCTAAAATTCAACCTCCTGAGTGTATCTCAAATGAGTGATAAAGGGTTTGGCTCATTCTTCACAAAAGATTGTTGTAGGATTGTTGGACCAGAAATGGTTAGTAAGATTGAAGAAATAATCAAGAAAGGTATAACAAAACTTGTTGCTCAAAGAAGTGGCAATGTTTATGTTGTTGATATGTTAAGAGAGTGTCCCAGAGCTGATGCCTGTCTGTTCTCAGCTGCCTCTAACAAAGAGACAGAGCTATGGCACAAAAGACTGGGACACGCAAATCTCAAAACAATCAATGAAATTTCAAAAAATGGCTTAGTGAGAGGCTTACCACAAAAAAATGTTTTCATGTCCTGAACACTGTGTTTCCTGTTTAAAAGGAAAACAACATAAAAGCTCTTTCAAGTCCATTGAAGAGTCCAAAACAACCCAGTGTTTGCAAATGCTGCACATGGATTTGTTTGGCCCAGTGCAAGTCATGAGTCTAAAAAAGAAAAGGTATTGCTTGGTTATTGTTGATGACTTCTCTAGGTTTACATGGACCTTCTTTTTACACTCAAAAGATGAGACTGCAGGCATTTTGCAAGACTTTGTGACACAGGTTGAAAAGCAATTTGACCTTCCAGTAAAAGTCTTCAGGAGTGACACTGGCACAGAATTCAAAAATAAGGAGTTGGATGCCTTCTGTGTGAAGAAAGGGATTGTAAGGCAGTACAGCATCCCTAGAACACCAGAGCAAAATGGGGTTGTTGAAAGAAAGAACAGAACATTGATTGAGGCTGCCAGAACCATGCTTGCAGATTCAGGTTTGCCATTAACTTTTTGGGCAGAGGCAATGAACACTGCTTGCTATGTCCAAAACAGAGTTTGATCAACCCCAGGCACAAAAAGACTACTTACGAAATTCTGTATAAAATAAAGCCATTAATCTCATATTTCAAAGTTTTTGGTTGCCCATGTTTCATTTTAAACTTAAAAGATTCTATCTCAAAGTTTGCAGCCAAAATTGATATGGGATATCACCTGGGATACTCAACCACTGCTAAGGCCTACAAAGTGTTTAATACACGGACCAAAGCAGTGGAAGAGACTTTGAATGTAAAGTTCAATGAACTTTCATCAATGAAAATCCCTGCAAATCCTGCATAATTGTTTGATCTTGAAAAATTCACTTTTCCATCAGAAGATTCATCACCAGACTATGGATATGAGATCATCATTCCTCAAAAGTCTGCTTCAACAGGGAGAGCATCAGTTGTTCAAAACTGTTGTCAAAGCTCAACCACTGCTACATCAACAGTTGTTGACCAAAGTAGCCCTTTAACCACTACTTCCACCTCATCAAACACTGCTGACAAAAACCCTCAAATAGTGGATCAAAGTCAGCAGGTGTCCACACCTTTACCCCCTATGCCACCACCTTTCGAAGCCACTGCTGGGTCACCAAAGTTGTAACGCCCTGCTTTTTCATACCTTTCATAATTAGAAAGCTCGCCTTGTAATGCTATTTTTGGAAATCTTGTATTATTGTAGTCTTCTTTTCGTTGTAAAATCCGAGACTTGGATCATAAATAAAATTCGTATTTCTTTAAATTCACCATCTACATATTCATACATGTTCATACGTTCGAATTCATTGTACATCGAATCCTTATTTGTAATTCATACTTATACGATACTTATTCACGATGCATGTCCATGCTCGTCCTTAAATTGTTGATACCTAAAAACCCCTAATAATATGCTTATTTATACAACGGTTAATCATCTAATATGTGACATATACTTGTCACTTACAAACATGTTACATACTTGTACATTACACTTTTTACCTAGTTAAATCATGTTTTATTTCATATTTCACCTTGTTACAAGTTAGGGGAAACATTGTTGCATATTATTACACAATTTAATTAACAAAATTACTCATTATAATGTTTTAAAAAAATAAAAAAATAAAGAAATATGGCAGCCCCAATTCAACAAAATTCAGCCCCATATAGTTGGGTTTTGTGGGCTAGTTTCAAGGTGTAACCCCTTCTAAACACTTACAAAGCCCAACCCATTGAAACCCTAATCCTTCCCCCTATAAATACCACTTATAACCAGCCTCCCTACCACTTTTGCAACACCAAAAACTCTCAAAACATCCTCCAAACCGTAGCTGAAAGCAAGGGTTCGAGCAGATTGACACCCCTTCACGAAAATGAGCATAACTCACTCATTTCTTAACGAAATCACTTGATTCTTTTTCCTACTTACTTGGACAATCATGGGGTTCGATTCCTAGACTTCTCCTTGGAGAAATCAGACCTGGAAATGCCCCGAAATCCTCCATAAACTTTCTGTTTGTTTTTATGTTCATCAAAAACTTGTTTATACCTATGTAACTTGTGTTCAACACATCTCATACCTATGTCCTAATGCTTACAACTTATCCCATGGTTGGTTAAGCTTAAAAACAAGGTTGAGACACTTAAAAATCAGAGGATTAAACCTCATAAACTTGGTGTTTTGTTTAGGGTTTTTAATCCACAAGTCATGTCAAACTTTCTCTTTGATACATGAGTGATTATGGAACAACTTGGGTTGTCCAAACATACAATCCTCACATGATTTGATGATTTCTCTTAGTTAGTGTGTATATTTCTTATTCTTTATTGTATGTTCATGACCCTCCTTGATTGTTTTTTTTACATCAAGTGTAGTGGTGAACCATAAGAGGTACCTAAATGGAAGCTTGTTCTTCCTACCTCCTACATGAATTCTATGACACAATAGAGGTACCTAAATGAAGATTTATCTTCTACCTCATGCTTGATTATTGGACTAAATAATACATATAATACTTATACATATGTTTACTATTCGAACCCTTGATGGTGGACTTGTGCTCATTCATCGAAATAGTAGAATACATCATCCAAGACATAAGACTTGTTACGATTCTAATGAGTATACTACTCATGAAAACATTAACCCTTGAGGTTTCATAGTGTCAAGAACAAGTACTTGGTGTTAAAGGACGATTACTTTTGAATACATATATTCTTGTGTTTTAACTTCCTAAATCCCTAAACGGACATATTCAATCTTCTAACCTCGTCAACTTCGTCACATTGGATAATCGGAAAGCTTATACAAATTTTGTGAGTATACTCGCAACCCCCTTTTTATGTTTACCACTTTTTGGGGTGTAACATGTTTTATTATTAAACTACACTTAAACTTATTCTTTATGCAATGTACAAAACAATCCTTATACATGAATACTATGTTATGATACTTGATGCTTACGTGGACCATACTTATGTGATATGTTTTAGTCATTAGCTCTCACGAGCCTCCCTTCGACATGTATAGCGCTATAGGAGTAACGCACCGCCCCCCTTAAACTTGGGTCATGTTGAATTAATTAAACTTTCTTGCGTAAACAGAGGTTGGCTAGAAATATTGCATGCCACGCTAGGTTGATCTCGTATAGACTAAGTTGCCATGTGGATTCGTTTTAAACTTTTATACTTATACTTATACTTATGCTTAAACTTGTATACTCGCCTTTGCTTTTGCATTGAACTTTATTTTAAACATGTTACAGGCTGAGGATGATGATGCTATGAAATGAAGTAGCGTTGATGCCTAGATACACATATAGACGTTTAGGTTTAATCGTTCTATCAATTTTGCTTATGTTGTTATATACTTCTTTGAACTTGTTGTATTTGAATTTTTTTTTGTAATGTTGACAATCTACTTTATGAAATGAAATCGATTTATTAAATACTGTCACAAATAGCGTTATGTGTGATGAGCAATCTTTCTTCGTCTCACTCCGATGTTTCCGCCATCGGTTGGGGTGTGACAAAAGTCACCAGCAGTGGTTAGCTCAGATGATACACATTTGTAGCCTTCACCACTCAATGCCATTATTCCATACCAAGGAGAGCTAATCTTCTTGAAATCTCATCCACCAGATCAAATCATTGGCAACATCAATGAAGGGGTGCTCACAAGAAAGCAGTCCCAAAACATTTATCTTTTTGCAGGTTTTCTATCACTCCATCAGCCAGTCAAGTACCATGAGGCACTGAAAGACAACAGCTGGGTAGAAGCTATGCAAGAGGAGCTCCAACAGTTTAGAAGACAACAAGTATGGGAGCTTGTTCCATTGCCAGAGGGTGTGAGTCCAATTGGCACAAAATGGGTCTTCAAAAATAAAACTGATGAAAGGGGTATTGTTGTCAAGAATAAAGCCAGACTTGTGGTTCAAGGTTTCAGACAAGAAAGAGGGCATTGATTATGATGAAACATTTACCCCTGTAGCAAGACTTGAAGCTATCAGACTCTTTCTGGCCTTTGTTGTCAACCACAGCATCAAGGTGTATCAAATGGATATCAAATGTGCATTCCTCTATGGTAAGATTCAGGAGGAGGTTTATGTCTGTCAACCTTCAGGTTTTGAGGATCCATTTAATCCAGATCATGTCTACAAGCTAAATAAAGCTTTGTATGGCCTGAAACAAGCACCAAGAGCCTGGTATGAAACTCTGTCCACGTTTTTACTTTCCATTGGTTTCACCAGAGGCAGGATTGATAAAACATTGTTTTTAAAATGGAGAGGAAAGGTTTTGATGATTGTCCAGATTTATGTGGATGACATCATTTTTGGAAGCACATGTAATAAAATGTGTGAAGAGTTCAGGCAACTCATGACAGCTGAGTTTGAAATGAGTGCAATGGGTGAACTCCAGTGCTTTCTTGGTCTCCAAGTAAGGCAGCTATAAAATGGTACTTTCATCCATCAAGGCAAATATGCTAAAGAACTTTTAAAGAAATTTGATATGGATGATTGTAAGCCATGTAGTACACCCATTGCAACCAATAAATTGGTCATGTCTGAAGAAAAGGATGATTTGGTTGATCAGACCTTATATAGAAGCATGATTGGGTCTTTATTGTACCTAACTGCATCTAGACCAGACATCATGTTTGCAACATGTGTCTGTGCAAGATCCCAATCAGCCCCTCGAAAGTCAAACCTTATTGCTGTAAAAAGGATATTCAGATACCTCAAAGGTGCTCCCACACTTGGTATCTGGTATCCAGCTGATGGTAAAATTGAGCTTTCAGGTTTCTCAGATAGTGACTTTGCTGGATGTGATAAAACAAGGAAGTCCATTTCAGGAGGGTGCCAATTCCTAGGCAATTGCTTAGTGTCTTGGCAAAGCAAAAAGCAAGCAGCTGTTTCCACATCCACTGCTGAGGCAGAATACATAGCTGCTGCAAGCTGTACAGCCCAACTGCTCTGGCATCAAAATCAGTTGCTGGATTTTGGTATCACTGCCTTGAAGACACCACTTATGTTGGACAGCCAGACAGCAGAAAATATCATCAAAAATCCAGTTTCCCATTCAACCACCAAACACATCGACATCAGACATCACTTTGTGAGGGATTGCTATGAAAAAGGTTTGATTTCTCTGCATCATGTTCCAACTAAGGATCAGCTGGCAGATGTGCTAACCAAAGCATTAGACACATCCACCTTTGAAAGCTTGATCTCTAGGATTGGCATGCTAAACATGGAATAACAGGCAAAATCCTGTTTTTCTATGAATAAAAGCATTAAAATGTTTTCAGAAAATAAAAAATCCATCCTTAAAATACCTAAAAATGAATTTTTCATTAAAATCCTAAAAGTCTGCCATAACCACTGATGGGTTCAAAAGTCTGTTCTACTTCAAAAGTCTATCCACTGCTGAAAGTCATCCCCTGTTCTCATTTTCCTTTGATAAACCCTGATGTTCAAAATCAGTGTTGTATCCACTGCTGAGCTATCTACTGATAGTTAAAAGCATCCACTGTTCTCCATTACCATTACAACTACTGTCTCCACCAGTTGTTTTCACAAAATGTACTGTTCAAAAGTACTGTCCTTCATTTCACCAGGGGATGGCATGTGGACAGTACATAGTGGACAGATCTTTTGTAACCGCTGCCACGTCAGCATTCACTTTTCCTCTATAAAACCCCTTTTCAAAGCCCAAACAGGGTTTCACTGTCGAATTGAATTCTTAAAAATTCTCTTCTCAAAGCAGTTTCCAATTCATTCCATCAAATTTCTTCACAAAATCCTTTTCGATTCTCATCTTCAAAATGACAAAATCGAAATCATCCGCAAAATCATCTAAAGGGGCCTCTCAAAAGGCTACCTCCACAGAAATACCACACAAACCATCTCATAATCTTCTGGGTCTCCTCACAAAACCCGGCCACATCGACACATTTGATTCCATCCTCGATATGTTCAATGCATCAAAGTACAAAACTTTGTTAACCGTTGATGCACCCATTTACCTGCAAACTCAGAGAGAGTTTTGGAAAAACTGTACCCTTGAAACACAAGGAGAAGATGTCATAGCCATTAACTCTACTCTGCAGAAGAAAGCAGTCCGAATAACACCGCAATCCATATCTAAGGTCTTTCAACTCGCTGATCAGGAAGGTAAAGATTCTTTCCCTAAAAACAAGTTAAAAATTGATTTCATTGAGAGAGGATATGCAGACACAATGATGAAGAGGGATACCTTACAAAAAGGTTTCTTCCCTCCTGCAACAAGATTTTTATTCTATACCCTCCTCATGTGTGTTTCAAATAAAACCACTTCTTTTAATGAAATACCATTGAAGATTCAAAATCTGGGATATGCTATACTTCAATAAGAAAACTTTAATTATTCCCAGGTAATCTTCAATGATTTGGTTAAAAATGTTGAAACAAAATCATTTTTACTGTTTCCAAGATTTTTGAGTTATTATTTTGAGATAACATTCAGTAAAGATGATATTGCGGTAATAAACCAAGGTGACTCTTTTCAAATAAACAGCTTAACTGCTGAAACATTTACAAGAATGTCAACACCTTGCAAAACACAAGCAGAGGTGCCTGAGCAGATTTTAGCAGCAAACACTACTCCTCAGGTATCTGCTGCTGAGCCCACTGCTCAAGGTGATCAAGGTAGCCAAACAACTGCCTTGAATCTCACACCTAAAATCACCAAAAAGCCACAGAAAAAGAAAAATAAAAACCCCCAAAACCCATCAAAAAGGCAACTCTGGAGGATGAGATACCAGAGCTACTACCCGTGAAAGTCACAACAAACCACTGCTGCTACTTCCTCACAGCAGTTGGTAAAAATATCTCAAACCCTAGCCGAAACTCCTCCTGTCTCTTCACAAAAAGAACAGGTTGTACAAACAGGGTCACCACATCATGATGCTCTGGAAACACTCGTTTCCATCATCCACAGCCCAATACCCAGGGCAATTCCGCTTTCTAAACCTACCTTCACATCCCCAATTCCCCCAAACACCAAACTACTGTTGGATGCAATTGATTTGAACCTAGCACAAACCAGTCCTTCTCACTCACCTGTTCATGAGAAAATACCTCAACATGAGACTGGGCTTGATGTATTAATCTTTGCTAACCCACCAACACAACCTGAGGAGGTTACACCCCTTGAGTTACAAGTAACTCTTGGTGGTATTCCAAGTGAAGCAGCCACTACAAGTGTTGAACCTACAGGTTTACACTTGGACAGTGGTTACATCAATAAGACTTCCTTGGAGGCAATTCCTTCCATAACACCTCTGTTATCTGCTAGTGAGTTTGTATTAACCACTGGTTCCATCAAAAGATTATCAAGTGTTGAAGGAAGAAGACCCCAGTACCAAGAAAAAGGGGCATCAATTGTTGATGTTAGGAGTACACTCCCTACCTCAACCTCTGATATAACCACTGCTAGTGGGAAATCAGATGATCCCATTAAATTGGGTGATGATTTAAAGTACCAGGAATTGACAGAACGAGTTGAAAAACTAGATACATCTGTTGTAGAAATCAAAGAAATGTTGCAACAGTTGTTAACAGTTCAAATGGTACCATCCACTGCTGTTCCACCTCAAGCACCTGCTCCACCACCAGCAGATGTTACAAATGAGCTCTGGAATCTGTTTCAGCCTTTTCTCCAACAACAACATCAACTAACTGAGCAGCAACATGAAAAACATGTTCAAGATCTAAAAAATACAATGGAGACTAGGTTCAAAGATACAAAAGATGACATCAAGGCTATCAAGGCCCATCTGTTAGCAACCACTGGCACTACTCCTCCAACAGTTCTGTTTGTTGATGAAATCTCCACAGATAATGCCAAAAAGGGGGAGAAAATTAAGGAGTGGACAAGGAAAGGGATTGACAATGGGTTGTATATTGACCCAGAAAAGGATGCAATGCTCATAAATATTCCCTTGCCAGATGGTAGCAAAAAGGTTGATGTTACCCAGAATGCACTTAATGATGGTGTCATAAGTGTAAAAAGGGATAGAGCGGCAAAGGATTTATCAAGGTGGAATGAGGAGAAGAGAGCTTTCATGGAGCTGAATGAGCAGGGTTGTTCTGGTGAAAAGGATGATCAAAATCCTGTTCCAAAAAGAAATCTTACTAGAAAAGCAAGGAAACCCAAATCCACACCATCCAGTCTTCCAAAGCATATTCCAAAACCACCATCCAAAAGCCACCAACATCAAACCTCCATCAAAACAGTTGCTGAAACTCCTATTGTATCAACATCTGCTGGTACCTCAGTTGTTACAACAACTGCTCTCACTTCAACACACACCACTACCACTGCCCTATCACCACCAAAAACAATATCTCCATCATCACTACCTACCATAAAGCAGAAGACAGCATATGTTAAAACATCTGATGTAATGACAATAGTGGTTGAAACACCAGTTGTTTCAACAACTGTTAGTCAGTCACAAACCACTGCCACTCAAACCACCTCCACTGTTCCATCCAAAACATCATCTGCCTCTCCTAAAATTAAAAGGAGAAGGGTTATCATACCAGATGATGATTCTCCATCACCACCACCAACAGCTTCAAAATCCCAAGCACTTGTCACAATTCCAAAACCCATTCCTCTCTCCTCAGCTCAAATTTACAAGTCCTTACCTCCTGCAGGTGTCCAATTTCCTCTTGAACTCATAACAGTCAGAGAAGAGATTAAATCTTTTTACTATGAGGATGACCCTGCTAAAAGGAGTTTGCCATCAGTTGAAGGATATCCAAGGCCAAACAATATTGAAGAATATTTGAAAGTCAAAGCTAAACAAGCAGAGGGTATCTCAAAAAGAAATGCTCAAGGAAAATCTGATAGAGAAATTCAGCAGAATTACCAATTTTTGCTCACACAAGTCAGATCCTTAGAACAATTTGCAAAGAATGTATGTCAACAAATTTCAGAAAGAGCAGATGAAACTCTTCGAAAAGACTACATTGAAAGCATCATGGCAACCAAGAAATACAAGGGGGAGAAACACATGTACAAAAACTGGACCATTCCTAAGCTTGAAAGTGAAGCAGCCAGGATTCATGAAATGATCAAAGATAATGTCCAGCAGACTCCCCCTGAAAAATTCAAACAGATTGAAGCTGAAAAAGCACTAGAGTTGAAGAGAATGAAAGAGGATCTAATCACAGCTGATTATGGGTCAAGGAATTTTGTGTCTAAGTGGGGAGAAGCAAGGGTCAGGGACACCTATAAAAGGTTGGAGGAGCTCAGAAAGAAAGATCCAACAGCTCCACAAAAACCTGACTATTCCAAAGCAGAGGTTTCAAAAAGACCACCAAAGCTGCAAGCCAAACGAACCACTGCTCCTGCTGGTGCTGCCATCTACAAAAGAAGGAGTCAAAACCAGTTGGGTGCTGAAACAGTTCAAGACTTAATTGCTAGTAATGACCTTGTAAAAGAGGGAATTATGTTAATGATGAAAGAAGAATCTGAACTGGAACAATCTGCAAGTACTGCTCAGTCAGTCATGAATAGGCCAGCATCACCAAACTCTTCTTCAAATAAAAATCTCCCAAGAAACCCATCAGGCTCAAAAGTACTAAAGTGGAAGACTGATAAACAGACCCACGTATTGATTGTGTTCAGGTCTGATGGTGAAGTGAAGAAACTAACAAGGGAACAAGCTCTTGGCCTGAGTCTTGAAGATTTGCAGGATCTCCTTGATCTTCCACTTAGCAGGGATGATGATGATACAGATGCCTTAACTTTTGAATTACAATTCAAAGGGCAAATAAGGGAACTGCTGATGAGGCAATAAAGATCTATAATAATGAAGAGTTTTGGCATTATCTGTTCCAGGGGGAGATTGTTGGGATTGAACCCTGCCAAAGGAACAGATAATGAAAGCCAAAACTGGATCAGAGCAATGGATCCAGAATAAGCAGATGTTTGGTTGCAAGTCTCTCCCCTAGAAAGTGGTTTCAACATCTGCTGACCTCCTATCTACTGATCATGCAAACTGCTGACCTACAACTGCTGCTCAAGACAAAGACTGATTGAAGAACTAAAGCTCTGCTGCTCAATCTACTGCCTTGGTTCAAGCACTGCTGATCATAACAAGTACTGCTGCGTTCACAGCAGTGGCAGGATGCAGCAGCAGTTTATGTTTGTTTTATGTATTGAAATGTAATATCAGTAGTTAGCATAGCAGTGTCTGTATTGATCAGAGGTTAGAGTTTGTTAGGAGGTTAGATGTCACTTTCATGGTGACGTCAGCTTAGATGCTCAGTGGTTTGCAAGTGCCTATAAACAGAACAGTACTCTGTACTGTTCTGTTTAGCTCTTTCACCATCTTCTTTCTGCACGAACAAACACTGAGCTCGGGCTGAGGGGGAGCTTGCATATCATACATGCATTGTAATCAGAGTTTAAAAATAAATTTAATCATTTGATTCAGTGTTGAAAATGTATGATTGAAAGCATTTCTTCTGTTTGATTGTGAAAAGTTTGCTTCCACTTAATTTCCGCTGCACTACTCTCTCATTTGTTCATCTAAATTCAAACACAAATCACAATCAATCCAAACTCAGATCCTAACATGCGTCAAGGTGTATGAAGAAGGGTTGTGTCATTTACATGGCATAAGTGACTATTGATGAGCCGAAGCCCAAGACTGAAGACATCCCCGTCATTTCTGAATATCCCGAAGTATTCCCTGAAGAACTACCTGGTTTGCCACCAGATAGGCAAGTAGAATTCAGAATTGACATCATTCTTGGAGCAGCACCTGTTGCAAGAGCACCTTACAGGTTAGCACCAACTGAGATGAAAGAGTTAAGGACTCAACTAGATGATTTGTTGGCAAAAGGTTTTATATATCCTAGCTCGTCTCCATGGGGAGCACCAATACTGTTTGTGAAGAACAAGGATGGGTCGATCCGTCTATGCATCGATTATCGCGAGCTTAACAAGGTTACAATCAAGAATAGATATCCATTGCCCAGGATTGATGATCTGTTCGATCAGTTGCAAGGGGCGAGTTACTTCTCCGAGATGAAGGTGAGCACAAGACTGCGTTTAGGACTCTTTATGGTCATTACGAGTTCTTAGTGATGCCTTTTGGGCTCACTAATGCGCCAGCAGCGTTCATGGATCTCATGAACCGCGTCTGCAAGCCCTACTTGGACAAATTTGTTATCGTCTTCATTGATGACATTCTGATTTATTCAAAGAATCAAGCTGACCACGATAAGCATCTTCGATGTATTCTGGAATTACTTCAGCAGGAGAAGCTCTACGCCAAGTTTTCAAAGTGTGAATTTTGGCTTCGTGAAGTCCAGTTCCTTGGACATGTGGTTAGTGAGCGTGGTATCCAGGTGGATCCCGCAAAGATTGAAGCCATCATGAACTGGCAAGAACCAAAGACTCCCACAGAGATTCGTAGTTTCTTGGGTTTAGCAGGATACTATAGGAGATTTATTGAAAACTTCTCAAGGATTGCAGCACCCCTAACTTTACTAACCCGAAAGAATAGCAAGTTTGACTAGGGTCCTAAGCAGCAAGAATCCTTTGACATTCTTAAGCAAAAGCTAAGCAATGCACCTGTGTTAACACTGCCTGAAGGGATCGAAGAATTTGTAGTTTATTGTGATGCATCGCACACAGGTATGGGATTTGTGCTTATGCAGAAAGGCAAAGTTATTGCCTATGCTTCTCGACAATTAAAGATGCACGAGAAGAATTACACCACCCACGACTTGGAGTTGGGTGTTGTTGTATTTGCACTAAAACTTTGGAGGCATTACTTGTATGGTACCAAGTGTGTGATCTATTCTGATCACAAGAGCCTTCAACATCTGTTTAATCAGAAGGACTTAAACATGAGACAGCGACAATGGATGGAGACTTTAAATGACTATGATTGTGAAATCCGATACCATCCAGGCAAGGCGAATGTGGTCGCCGATGCCTTAAGTAGAAAGGAAAGGGTTAAGCCCATAAGAATCAATGCCAAGAGCATTGAATTAAAGAACAATTTGAATGAAAGACTGTTAGCCGCGCAGAAGGAAGCTATATTAGAAGCTAACTATCCAAATGAAAAACTAGGAGTCACTGCAGAACAATTATCATGTGGCAAGGATGGAATCCTAAGATTGAATGGACGAATATGGGTTCCAATCTATGGAGGACTTAGGGAAGTGATCCTTCAGGAAGCCCATAGTTCTAAGTATTATGTTCATCCTGGAAGTGACAAGATGTACCAGGATTTAAAGGCAAATTATTGGTGGATAGGCTTAAAGAAGTCTATAGCCACTTATGTGGCCAAATGTCTGACGTGTGCTCAAGTTAAGGCAGAACACCAGAAGCCGTCAGGATTGCTACAACAGCCTGAACTTCCCACTTGGAAGTGGGAGATGGTGACTATGGATTTTATCACCAAGCTACCAAAGACAAAGCGAGGAAATGATACTATTTGGGTGATAGTGGATAGACTGACTAAGTCAGCCAACTTCCTACCTATTAAGGAAACACACAGCTCGGATAAGTTAGCTCAGCTGTATGTGGATGAGATCGTATCTCTCCACGGAGTGCTAGTGTCTATCATTTCTGATAGGGATACGAGGTATACATCGCATTTCTGGAAAAGTTTTCAGAAATCCCTAGGCACTCGATTGAACTTCAGCACTGCATATCATCCTCAAACGGATGGTCAGAGTGAGCGTACAATTCAAACGCTGGATGATATGTTAAGAGCTTATGTCATTGATCTAGGTGGAAGTTGGGATGATCATCTTCCATTGATTGAATTCTCGTATAATAATAGCTATCACTCCAGTATCCGAGCTGCACCATTTGAAGCTTTATATGGAAGAAAGTGCAGAACGCCTGTTTGTTGGGTAGAAGTTGGAGATGTTCAACTAATAGGACCTGATATAGTCCTGGAGACGACAGACAAGATTGTGCAGATAAGAGATCGTCTCAAAGCTGCCAGAGATAGGCATAAAAGCTACGCAGATAAAAGGCGTAAACCTCTAAAGTTTGAGGTTGGTGACAAAGTGTTACTTAAGGTATCACCCTGGAAAGGAGTGATGCATTTTGGTAAGAAAGGCAAGTTAAGCCCAAGGTACATAGGACCATTCGAGATCATCGAATGTGTCGGATCAGTGGCTTACAAGTTAAACCTGCCTGAAGAGCTCACTGGAATCCAAAATGTATTCCACATCTGCAATCTGAAGAAATGTCTAGCTGATGAATCACTAGTCATACCCCATACGGATGTGCACTAGATGAGAGCTTGAAATTTGTTGAAAAACCTTTGTCGATTGAGGATCGACAGGTTAAGAAGCTTCGAAAGAAGCATTTGCCGATTGTGAAGGTCAAATGGGATGCCCGTAGGGGTCCCGAGTATACGTGGGAGGTAGAGTCCACCATGTAAGAAAAGTACCCTCAATTGTTTCAGTAAATCTCGAGGTCAAGATTTCTTTTAAGGGGGTGAGGATGTAACACCTCGTAAAATCACGACCAATATTATAACGACACGTGTCACGAACTTTAATCGTATAAGGAACTATTTCAGAAGGACTGAAGTTGTAAACAATGTAAATATGTGAATGAAGGGATCCAAAGTGTCAACATGCCATTCATGTGCCTCTGATTGACCTCACACTACGTTTAAACGAATAATTTATCGAAGATTGGAAGTCGTTTGTGTTAAAAATAAGGATCTTGCAAAGCATAAGGGTTAAAAGTGTCAACATATTAAAGTTACCTATGAGTGACCTTTAACGAACCCAAAAACATTGTAAATAAATTAATATTCCGTCCATAAGAATATTAGATATTAAATTTGTGAAGTTTCGGTGATAACAAGACTTTTCGGGTGACCGTACGACAAACCGGGAGCCTAACAGAGTTAGTATATAACCCAAAGTCCTTAAAAGTTAGCTATGGGGGTCCAAAATGCAATAAATGGAAGTTAAGTGAAGTTTATATGGACCAGGTACCGAAAATTCAAAGCTGCCAAAGTTTTTCCCTGTTTTGAAGGTCTACGCGGGCCGCGTAAGACTTCCTTAAGTCTTACGAGGGCCGCCTAAAAGTGCCAGTATCAGTTTTTTTTTTGGACAGATGCCTGTATCAGCTGTTGCACCGCCTTAACTTACCATTTTTCGATTCCAGGGGGCAGAACCAATGGTTTTTCATGCATAGGGGCACTTGTAATCATCTAGGATCAATCCTAGACTTGTTTGGCATAATCTTGTAAGATTAAAATCCATATATATTGAACACATTGTTGCAACATTTGGGCACTCACTTGGAATCATTCATAACTTTATTTCTGGAACCTCCTGGAGCTCAAGAGCATTCCCTAAGGGTCATTAGTCGTGCTTAGTACTTCAGTAAGCTTCCTTAACTTCTCTTAATTCAGTTTTAATTAGTTTAATGGCCTAAAGTCAAACCGTCGTAATTAAGGTTTGACAAAGTGATTAATCACTAATGGTCCATTCAATTCTCGAATTGAAAGTAGCTATGAGTTGGTAATCATGTGGGTAATAAACCCTTAAAAGGGCACCCTCTGCTTCCCACTCTAACTAGGTCAATTGTCGTGTCAAACTTGTTTATAAAAAGTCAACAGAAAGCTAATTTTCAAATAAACGCATAATTAACAATGTAGAAGCCATGCAACCTGTATTATCACTCATATAACTTGGTAATTAATGTAAGAACAGGTCTAAGCATGTTCAACCCGACAATTTTGAGTATAGGCTCGGTTCAGAACCGAAAGTCGCAAAAGTAGACTTTTGCTTTGACTTTCAGTTCTGACCTGATTTAGCTTAGTTTAGACATGCCTTAGGACTAGGTTATATGTTAGTATAACCCTCTGTGATTATACAACTTGGTTCCTTAGTTATCCGATTCATATGCATGTTTCCGTTATATGCCTAAATGTTGACTATTATGCCCTTTTGACCTTAAAACAAGATTTTAGAAAATGTGAAAGAATGGAAACCTTTATTATTGATTTATAAACTTGCCCTGAAAATTTGACATCAGTTTGAGGTCTAGATTAGGAGTTATGCTCAATAGCGTAAATGAAAAGCTTTTTATTAATTAAACGACATTATTGGCATATTGCCTATCTAAACCCAAATTTTGATACCAAAATTTTTACCCACTGATGTAAAATAATATTTTGGGATTTTTGAAGATTTTTATTTATTTTTAGGCTGAGCATAACATAGGGTTCTAGCTTTGATTCGGTAATTGTCGGTTTTGCCCTTTTGGCATATAAAATGAGTTTTACATAACATTTTGATACCAAACCTTTTGCTACTGATTTTATATGATAAATAAAATATTTTAAGCCTTTTGGAATGATAAAAATATCAGCTTTTCTTATAAAACCCGGAAATCGCTTAAAACCGCCTTTTTACGCGTTTTAAACGCATAATATAAGTTAAAACTATTTTTAACATATAAGACTTAATACCTACTGATGTTTTAATCAAATTTTTATAATTAAATAGTAAGTAAAAGTTTTAAATTCAGATTTTCAGATTTGACCTTAAAGCTTATGTGAAATTACCAAAATGCCCCTTCGGTGCATAATTTGGTTATAAATAATAAATTTCACATATATGCAATACCCTACTGATATTACTTATTAAATTAAGTATTTTTACTGATTATATCAGACCTGTACCTCAGAATAATATATATACTCTTTTATAACCTTTTAAATGACCAAAATACCCCTACGGGGTTAAATTTGAGTTTAAATTCGTTTTGGGCATAATGGAAGATATCTTACTGATATCACAACATATTTAAGGCATATTAACTTAGGAAACCTGTATATGACTCTTATGGTTACACGTTATGCATTTTTCGCGTTCGGTTCGGTTTATGTAACTAGTTTGCATAAATTGACCGAAACGAGTCAAACCTTATCATTTTTGTCTCAAAATCCAGAATGTGTTTAGTTTACCCATATTATACAAGTCTTTAAACTTGTCGGGTCTAAAACACATGTTTCTTTTAAATTTTGATCCGCCTGTGGATCCTTTACAACCGTTCTTGTAATACTTGATATTACTCTTTATCGGTTTGCAATATATTTATCTTTTGCTTCCGCTGTGCATTAAATTGTGTTGTTTGACTATGACGATATCAACTACGTCACGATACTCCCCACCGCTAATACGTGGAAATATCGGGGTGTGAGATGAAGGCCTTAATTCGCGTGTGTTGACTTTCCTGGGTCGTAAGCTACGAGTCAGGAACCGTAGCTTACGACTTGTAAACTCTGTTTACACATTAACACCAAACCGTAAGCTACGAATTAGCACTCGTAAGCTACGGTCGCAGGCTGATGTGCCTTCTTTGCTGCATATAGTCAACTCGTAAGCTACAGTTTGAAACCTGTAGCTTACGAAACAAAAGTTCTGTCCAAATTTCTTTTCAAACATCACCAACTCGTAAGCTACGAGTTGACACTCGTAAGCTACGGTCGCGTACACCTTCCTTATTCCTTCTTTACTACCAACTTTCAATTAATGACAAATCAATCCCTGTAGTTTGTTTATTCCAACTCCTTTCATATTTGAGCACATATTAACTTTCCACTTCATACCAAATGGCCCCTCAACTTTCCTTCTTCCAATTTCTTGCATAATTAAGTATAACATAACTTTTAATCAATTGCCAAATGACCCCTGAACTTTATTATTCCTTGATTTTTGCATATATAAGATCCACGCAACTTTCATAAATTACCGAATTAGTCCCCAAACTTCACTTTTTCACACTTCTTCCACTCGTGAGCCTTTATATCACCCGAACAAGCTTAAACATCCATCCTCAAGTTGCAATATCCCATCCTATGCTCACAAATTCATCTTTAACCATCGTAAGTGCACCGAATTACGTGCTTTACCTGCAAATCACCAAAATCTCATAGTTATCTCATTCCAATCAAATAAACACATCAAATACATATAAAACATGATAATTAGACACTCTAAAGCTCGGGTTTCACCCTATCCATCAATAAACAAATAAGAAACATTGGTATCACGTGTCATTTTACTCTATACATAACATATCATTGTAGGATAAACTTTTACACATTGTTATGAACTAAAACTTTTACACATCCTGTAAGTTTTAGTTTTATAAGGCAAGTGTAAAGTTTGGAAATTAGTGGCAGGTAAATAGATAAGCAAATAAGGCACATTAGTATCGTATGCACAATATCATTGTAGCTAACATAACACATTGTTATGAACTAAAACTCTGTACATAACATATCATTGTAGCTTAAACTTTTACATTGTTATGAACTATCAGATGCACAAAATACTATATGTGGTTGATCAACCACCAACAAGCAATAAATGCACTGCCTTTTTACCATTTGGTCTTGGTGTTAACTTTATACACCATTTGCGACCCTAACGTTAACTTAAGTAGTCATTAAGACTTCAGTGTTAGCTTTATCATAATTAAACACGTTCTGAAACATAATACTTTACTTTTGAAAACATTACTGCGTATGAAGGCCACCCCAAAACAGTAATGTAAGAGGGGTCTAGAAACTCACATGTGAATACGTCAAACTTTACCTGATACTATGTTGTCCTATCTTGAAATCAACCTATTTAAAGTTCACAAGGATAACGTGTCAAAGACGATACATTCCTATACTAGCACTTGGAACATAACTATGTTTTTCCTAAGCTGAGGATTGACTGCGAGGTGGCTCTTGATATGAGACATCTCAAAAGACATCTCTAATCAAGAGACGCTATCAATAGAAGCTGTCTTGCAATAAAAACTATCTTGCACTAGAAATGGTCTTGCAATAGAAACTATCAAGGGACTATATAGATTTCGCCAGTATTGCTAAGAGGCACCACCAAAAACCCTAAAACTTCAACCATGGCGGTCGTCAACCCTCCAACTCGATATTATACGTCAAGATTAACTTTATGGTTATGTAAGGTCCGATTTATTCGATATATGTGTTCCCATGCAAAACTAATAAGGAAACCACCATCTTTACTTGATTTTTAAGAATCACAAAACTGAGTTTAACCAATTAACCTCTAAAAACCTGATATAAATATGTTAGAATCCGTACCTTTGTGTCTAGGAGCGTGAGATGATGATTTCCTTGATGAAGTCTTGGCTTAGACTCGTTTCAAGCACAAACCAATCATACGCTCTCTCTCTCTCTCTCTCTCTCTCTCTCTCTAGATTTTGGATGAAAGAGTAAGTTGATTATGGGATATTAAGTTTTCAAAAATCCCTTTTTACACTTCTTAAACATTTTCCATTTTGCCCTTATAAGCTTTCCATGTCTAATCTCCCCTTAGGCCTAGGTCCATTTACCTAGTAAAGATAAAACCCATTAAATTAAATTAAATTAAATTAACCCAATTTCTTAATTAAACACCTCTTCAAGAATAAAATTTTGGGGTGTTACATATTGGTTCTCAAATTATTTATATTTTGGTCCTCAACCCATCGGGTATGGAAAAGAAAAACTGAGAAGTAATAGACCAACCCATATTACCAAAGGGCCTTTGGCCTAGCGGTATTCAAAGTGTAAAATTATGACTTCTTTTTTTTTTTCAAAAAGTAGAAGGTTCAAGTTCCACACTAAACAATGACGTAGAATTAAAAGTATATCAACTTGCAAATGGTGTGAAAATAAGAGTAGATTCAATTACTATGAAAGAAAACTTGAAACCCATAATATATCAACTTGTAGGATTACTCCATGCTACGCATTTGGGATTTTGGCTAGTATCGATTTGGTTCGTTACGGTGTTGGTACTCATTATAGCAATCAAAAGAGAAAACCCATATGTCCAAAAGGACCCAAATGGATATTAACATGTGTTTTACATCCGATCGAAAACCATAAAATGAATGTTAATTCTGATAACACCAATACGACAATATTGATACTAGTTAGTGTCGATATTTTAAATTTACATAACGTTGCAACGTTAATCTATGAAGGTAAGAAGTTATAACTCGAAAACATAAAAAGTTGAACAAAACATAATTTACATAACATATCCTGTTTCGTGTTTCAAATAATAGAAATTGATCCTTAACCGAACCGAACTATTTGTTTTTATTAAAATGTGAACCTATCAATTTTGAACCAAACACTATATTTGAAACTTTATAAAACATTCTACATTAAAAGTTATAAACGAAAATGAAAAACAAAAAGCGATTAACCCTCTAGATCTTGAAGAAACATTTATGAAATCATCTTTTTATATAAAAAAACTAAACTAACATGTTAATAAATATAAGATTGTCATAACGACATTCGAAGAATCATACGAAGCATCGTATTTTAAAAGTAGTAAGAGAAAAAACAATATATGCTCAAAAGTAATTACAAGAATAAAATAATACGTTTGTGCTTTGATCACCTATACATTATTATTCGTAACTTACTTTTGAGTAAAATCTATATCAAAATGTAAATAAAAAGAAGCACCTTGCAACGGCATATTTGAAATTTTATAAAACATCGTATTTTAGAAATGTATAAAAGGAAAACCTATATATGAAATTTCAATAATCTCTATCTCTATCTCTAATAAAAGAAAATAATGTGGGACGTGTGTCAACACATGAAGGAATTAATACTTTTTTTTTTTTTTGGCGCTGATACTCGTTTACCCATGTTTTGTTTCATGTGGATCCTAGACCCCATTTTACTCAACCCGATTATTTCTAAACCCTGTTATTACCTCAAACCCTAATATTTTGCTAGCAACCATTACGACTTCCACCTTAATTTTCAAGTTTATGAGAGCATGGTAGGTTTAATTACAAGATGTCGATTGATCAAGAAGCCTTGGAAGAAGAAGGAAGATCGGAGATGGAGTTCACTAACCTCGATATTGCCGCTGACTCTATAGATACGTATCTGATGTTTCATCTCTTGATGGACATTCTAAGGTTTGTTCTTTTTATGCATCAGCAAATCCCTATGTAAGCTTCATTTAATTCCACTAGTCGTATTTAATCTTAGTTTATTTTTCATGAGTTTTGACATTTGTTTGAATCGTTGAGTATATGTGTTGAAACTATGTATTGAACCTTTTAATTTAAAAATACAAGTGTTGATTTTGGGCTACAAATTTTAGCAACTGAATTAGATGATCATAATCAACAATAACAACATATCGCAAATACTTCCAAACGAAAAAAAACACAAAACGCCTACCAACTGGGCTAGTTAGTAACATACAAGAATTTTATTTTTTTAGTTATATGTCATTATCGTTAGTACAAAAAAATTAAAAAAATTTGTATGTACTTGTTACACATGTGTAACACTCTTTTATAGTTGCATGTAAAACCCATTTGTAATAAAAAAAAAACAACATTTTTAACTCGTAAGTGTGTACATTTTTTATTTTCTTTTTTAGTACCTATAATAACATATAGAGTAAAATGCAATTTGTGCCCATGTGGTTTATGGGCGCAACCAACAGGAGTCCCTAAATTGAAAATTTCGTCTCCTGAGTCTCTGCCATACGAAAAACGCTACACTCCTCCGTTAAGAATCCGTTAGTTTGAACGTTAAGTCATGGTAATCTCACCAAATGAAATAAAAAAAAACAAACCCTTAATCTAATTTCATCATATTTTCAAATTGTCATCATCAAAAATCTAAATACTACTTCAATATAATTCCAGATCTTCAAGAACAAATATCAAACTAACGGATTCCAGGTCTTCGAAACTTCAAAACACAAAAAAATCCAGATCTTGGTTGAAATCCAGATCTCAGAAGAACAATTCTAGATCTTCATGAACAACCATCATTTGTACCCTTCATCACCCAACCACCACTATTCCCAACCTCAATCCCTCCCTTACATTCACCACCGCACCCCCGACATCCAGCCCATCCCATCTCCATAAACACCACCACCCTCAACAGCTTACACACCTCTGTACCGTCATCCACCACCTAATAAATCCATATCCTTCACACAACAACCACTACGAAACACCATTACAACAACCTAATCACCCACCAACGGAATCAACAACGTGAAACGATCAACGGTACCGTCAGCCTTCGTCCACCACCACAACACCAACAATCACCAACGTAGAGAGAGAAATAGAAATATGCAAATTTCATGTGTGTGTGCGTTGCAGTTTGTATAGTACCATTTGATTTTGATACTACCATCAAAACAGAAATCTCTACAAATATCTTGTCTTTTATCTTTGACTTTTGATGGTGTCACACCCCCAAAATCCATACGCGGAGTACCACCGCCTGGAGGCGTGACTGACCAGGATCAAGCCACCAATCATATTGAACATAACAAGTAATAAGTAAAATTCAACCACACAATATGAAAGGTGTTTCAAATAAAAAACATAGTTAAGTGGTTAGCGGAAGCATAATTGTAAAACCCAATGTAAGTATTAAGTACGAAATAAAGTAATGTTTTTAGCATGGCACACACTACCATGTCCCACAACGACCGCGCCTCCCTGTGCAAGCTCCATGAGTACCTAACGACCTGCAAGGCATGTAACAACGAGTCAACAACAAAGTTGAGCGAGTTCACAGTTGGTTGTTTAGTTATAGTGTTCGTTTCATAAATCATATGCTCGTTTTGTAAACCATGTATCGTATTAATTCGTATCGCGGTCTCCTAGACCCCTGTTGCACTGACCATTGTGGTGCATGTAGCATGTATTGCACTTCGGGAGGTTTCCTTGATATCCACCCTGCCTTTGACTACCAGAAGATTGCTGACCAGGGCTCTGATAGTCATCAATTTTTCGCTGCTGTGTCTGGGACTGTACTGAAGTCGAACCCTTGCTGGAGGCTCCATCCCATTTTCGCTTGTTATCACTGGGAGTAGCAGAAGTAGTAGTAGTAGTAGCACCGATGCGCTTAGGCACCTGTTCTGTTCCACTGCCTGATCTGTGAGACGATGAGCAAGACGAGTAACATCCTGGATGGTAGCAAGATTAGCGGAGGTCACATGGCTTTGAATCTCTGGTACCAAGCCTTTGAGGTACAACTCAATGCGCTTGATAGGAGGGTCCACCATAGTTGGACACAAGATTGCAAGCTCGTTTGACCTTTTCGTATACGCCTCTGTCTCTGACCCTGTCATCTTCAGGTTAAAGAACTCCACTTCCAACTTATGGATGTCATCACATGTGCAGTATTCCCGCTTGATCAATTCTTTGAAATCGTTCCATGGGGTGGCATTAGCAGCCGCCAACCCTAGCATCTATACTTGCGCATTCCACGAAGTCAGCGCAATGCCTTCGAGAGTACCAGTGGCATACTTCACCCTGCGAGCCTCAGGGCATTCACACATCTCAAAGACAGACTCGAGCTTCTCAAACCAATGGAGGAGTCCAACGGCTCCTTCAGTGCCACTGAATGTGCTAGGACGATAGTCCATGAAAGTCTTGAAGGTGCATACAGGTGGCTGAGCGTGTTGACCTGTTGTGTATAAGAACAGGACAAGGTTAAACACAAGAGTTGGTTTAGGAGTGTAGGATCTAAAGATCCTAGAGTGAGTTACGACTGCAGGGTCTACCTCCTACTTGTGCGGCTGCAAGTGCCGCAGCAACTTGTTAGTTGATCAAAGCCGTCAGCTGGGCTTGTGTCATGTTAACGCGTCCACTCATGATCTTCACAAGTAAGGGAACACAAGTGAGAAGTGCGTCGTTTCAATACGCAAGTGTGGAATGACAGAAGAGTGTGAGCAAACAAGGTTTTCAAATAGTAGTTGCTACGTTATCTAAGCATACCATGAGCAATGTAGTATGTATCTAACAAGTAGGTAATGTAAGCATGAATAGTATCACCTATAGTGTTGAGTCTTGCACGTGGAGCGAAGCGTTGTTGTGGATCGTTGAGCACTGTACAGGTTATAGTCTGATTTTAATAGAAACCTTTTCCCCTTATTAAAACCAAGTTCACTATAACCAATGGCTCTGATACCAATCTGTCACACCTCCAAAATCCACACGCGGAGTACCACCACCTGGAGGCGTGACTGACCAGGATCAAGCCACAAATCATATTGAACATAACAAGTAATAAGTAAAATTCAACCACACAATATGAAAGGTGTTTCAAATCAAAAACATAGTTAGGTATTTAGCGGAAGCATAATTGTAAAACCCAATGTAAGTCTTAAGTACAAAATAAAGTAATGTTTTTAGCATGGCACACATTGCCATGTCCCACAACGACCGCGCCTCCCTGTGCAAGCTCCATGAGTACCTAACGACCTGCAAGACATGTAACAACGAGTCAACAACAAACTTGAGCGAGTTCACAGTTGGTTGTTTAGTTATAGTGTTCGTTTCATAAATCATATGCTCGTTTTGTAAACCATGTATCGTATTAATTCGTATCGCGGTCTCCCAGACATGTGTGCGAAGATTAGTGGGGGCTTCCCATGTGTTACTAGACCGTGTGTATCGACTGCTACGAAAATGTAAGAGGTGCCCTAAGTCAATGTTTATCAGCATTGACCCTTTGCCCATAGTCCATTAGTACACGCCCGCTCGAACGACACAGTGTGAGGTTTGTTAAACCTAATAACGCTATTAACTAATGACCCGCTCGCCATAGGCCTCGGTGATTAAGTCTATATAAATGAGGGACTTCATGATAGAGGTTTGGTCCAATGTGTATACTTGGCATCCTACCCACGGAGGATGGTCGTAATTACCGTTTAGTTCATTTACCCATTCCCAACCCTTGGGAATCCCATGCCTTGGAAAGAGTGTGAACTCACCTTGGTTTGCTCGGTATGCTAAAGTATATGCTCACAAATAATCAGTCAAGGCCAAAAGTACGCACGTATACATAATCAGTTAACATTCACAAAGTTCACGTATGCATATACAATCACAGTGATGTTGAATCAGCAATCACGAATAACACAAGGCACGTATTCAAGCTCATGCAAGTCATGTCTATCATTTAACAACAGTTAACTAACTCAGTTAACCCTTAACAGAATTAAACTAAGTTACTGTGCCGTTTACCCACTTCGACGAAACACCCCTGCTCGTCGTGACTTCCCTTCGACGAATCACCCTTTGTTTCGTCATAATCTCCCTCGGCGAAACACATTTGTTTCGCCATGCATACCCCCGGCGAAACACCTTATGTTTCGTCGTACTAGTTTCGTCATGATATGCGTTTCGCCCAAAATGTCAGTTATGTCGCATAACAGTTTCAATCATAGCAAACCCAAATCGCCGATCAACAGTTTACAGCAAACATTCAATCATATAGAAATCATGTATTATAATCTTAACAATCTAGCATACGGTTCACGGATTCAACAATATCAAACCCTATCTACTAATCAACAAATCATCAAGCAATCAAAATCTCGACATACGAGTCTGTAATCCGATAACCTAGACCCTATTATAATCGATTCATCATCTAAACATGAACATGAATATTACTTAGTAATCAATCCAATCTGATTTTTAATTACACAGTTAACAATGATTCAATCAACAATGACTAATAGTAACCGAGATAGGAGAAATAACGGGTTGATCACTAAGAATAGCTTCGAGAACTTCAAACTGCCGTCACACAGAGGAGAGAGCTCTAGGGTTTCGATTTTTGCCAAAGGTGTGTGAAACTGAAACCGTTTCACGTAATTATACACGAAACAGCGTACTGGGCCCTAACTGGGCTTCGGCGTACATTGGGCCGGTGAAACGCCTGTTTCGTCGAGGTGAAGATGACGAAACGCCCCGTGTCGTCGAAATGATCTATGGCGATACATAGTTGTTTTGTTGGGTTGGTTGATGGCGAAACTCTTTGTTTCGTCGAGTTGTTTCGTCGGTTTGGTTTTTAATCTTAAATAGTTTACATGTTCATGCAACCAAACACTCTAATCATATTAAATACATAACATATAAAACAAACATCTCCACATATAATTCAGTGTGTACAGTTACAAGGCAAACAACTAAACAGTTAACATGCAATTTATGCGGAAGTAGAATCTTTAAAACTCGAGTTGTCACATTATCCCCAACTTGAAAGAAATTTCGTCTCGAAATTTAGCATGCGGTTACTGAGGAAGCTAATTGTGTTATGTTGTTTCCTGGTTTTTCCTGGGGTGTCACACCACCCCCCGTTGGTTTGGAATTTCGTCCCGAAATTCCGCAGTAGCTTCAGCCTCAGTAGTAGCTGCATTGTTTCCGAACAACTGGGGATACTTGAGTTTCATTTGGTCTTCTCGTTCCCAGGTGAACTCTGGGCCACGACGGGAGTTCCAACGAACCCGAACAAGAGGTATTCTGGTGTGCTTGAGGACCTTAACATCCCGGTCCGTGATTTCAACTGGTTCCTCAACGAATCGCAACTAATCGTCGATAGTGAGCTCATTCAAAGGAACTATGAGGGTCTCATCTGACAGACACTTCTTCAGATTTGACACGTGAAATACGTTGTGAACTCCACCAAGTTCTGCTGGTAGGTTCAGTTTGTAGGCCACTTTGCCTATTTTCTCTATGATTTCGAACGGTCCGGCATACCGCGGATTGAGCTTGCCTCGTTCGCCAAAACGAACTACACCTTTCCAAGGTGAGACTTTGAGTAGCACTCGATCCCCAACCTGGAACTCGGGTGGTTTCCTGCGCTTATCAGCGTAGCTTTTCTGACGGTCACGAGCTGCCGCCATTCATTGTCATATCTGAGCAATTCTTTCTGTTGCGTCTACTACAAGTTCTGGACGTGTGATCTGACTATCACCCACCTCTGCCCAACAAAGAGGTGATCGGCATTTACGCCCGTACAATGCCTCAAATGGAGCGGCTTGAATGCTGGTGTGATAACTGTTGTTATACGAAAAATCCACTAACGGGAGATGTTTTTCCCAACCGTTGTCGAAGTCGATAACACATGCCCGAAGCATGTCTACTAGAGTCTGGATAGTGTGCTCAGACTGCCCATCCGTCTGAGGGTGATAAGCTGTGCTCATGTCTAATCGTGAGCCAAAACATTTGTGCATCGCTTGCCACAGTTCAGAAGTAAAACGTGCATCACGATCGGAAATAATAGAGGTTGGCACCCCGTGCCTAGAAACCACTTCCTTTAAGTAAATGTCCGCTAAAGTAGAGAATTTGTCGGTTTCCTTAATAGGCAAGAAGTGTGCAGACTTAGTGAGACGGTCCACGATCACCCAGATGGTATCGTTTCCACGCTGAGATCTAGGCAGGCCGGTAACGAAATCCATGGAAATTTCCTCCCATTTCCATTGTGGTATCTTGGGTTGCTGAAGTAGGCCCGATGGTTTCTGGTATTCTGTATTGACTCTCGCACAGGTTAAACACTTGCTAACGTAAGTTGCTATGTGGGCTTTCATACTAGGCCACCAATACGTAGTTCTGAGATTGTGGTACATCTTATCCGAACCAGGATGTACTGAGTAGCGAGACTTATGTGCTTCATCCATTACAAGTTCTCGTAGGTTGCCATAGAGTGGGACCCAAATGCGTCATGTTACGTAACAGGCGCCGTCTTCCTTTTGTTCTAACCGCTGCCTTAAGCCGCGTAAGGCTTCAGCCCTAACGTTTTCTGGTTTCAATGCTTCTACCTGAGCATCTCGTATCTGTGCAGGAAGACCAGACTGAATGGTAAGTTGTAATGCTCGTACGCGTCTAGGCGCAGTATCTTTTCGACTGAGGGCGTCGGCCACAACATTTGCCTTGCCTAATGGTACTTGATGGCACATTCGTAATCATTCAATAACTCGACCCATCGACGTTGTCGCATGTTCAATTCCTTCTGTTTGAAGATATGCTCGAGACTCCTGTGATCGGTGTAGATTGTGCACTTGGTACCGTACAGGTAATGTCTCCATATCTTAAGCGCGAAAACCACAGCTCCCAGCTCTAAATCGTGTGTAGTATAATTCCTTTCGTGGATCTTAAGTTGGCACGAGGCATAAGCAATGACTTTATCCCGTTGCATCAATACACAGCCAAGACCCTGAATTGATGCGTCGCAGTAAACCACAAAGTCGTCTGTGCCCTCTGGCAATGAAAGAATAGGTGCGCTGCAAAGTCTGTCCTTTAAGTGCTGAAAAGCCGTTTCCTGTGTATTACCCCAACGGTAGGTGACACCCTTCTGTGTCAGTAGTGTAAGCGGCTGCGCAATCTTCGAGAAGTCTTTGATGAACCTTCTGTAGTAACCCGCCAAACCCAAGAATTGGAGTATTTCCGTCGGTGTACGCGGTGCAGGCCAGTTCTTAATCGAGTCTACCTTGGATGGATCAACATGAATCCCATTCTTCTTTACCACGTGGCCTAGAAAGTGAACTTCACGAAGCCAGAAGTCGCATTTCGAAAACTTGGCATACAGCTGTTATGTTCGAAGGAGTTCCAAATGAGTCGCAAATGCTGCTCGTGTTCCTCTTGACTCTTAGAGTAGATCAGGATGTCGTCGATGAATACAATCACAAACTTATCCAAGTAAGGCTTGCACACTCTGTTCATAAGATCCATGAAGACTGCAGGCGCATTTGTTAATCCGAACGACATGATTAGAAACTCGTAGTGGCCGTAGCGAGTTCTGAATGCTGTTTTGGAGACGTCCTCGTCCCGGACTCTCAGTTGATGGTAACCTGACCTCAGATCAATCTTTGAGTAGTAGCTCGACCCTTGTAGCTGGTCGAACAAATCATCGATGCGTGGAAGAGGATAGCGATTCTTCACGGTCACCTTGTTGAGTTCGCGGTAGTCAATACACATCCTGAAGGTAGCGTCTTTCTTCTTCACAAACAACACTGGAGCTCCCCAAGGCGAAGAGCTAGGACGAATGAAACCTTTATCCAAAAGTTCTTGCAATTGTTTGGACAGTTCTTCCAGTTCGGTTGGAGCTAAGCGATATGGTGCACGAGCTATTGGTGCTGCTCCAGGAGCTAACTCGATTTGGAACTCGACCTGGCGATGAGGCGGTAGCCCAGGTAAATCTTCAGGAAACACTTGAGGAAAGTCGCGTACTACTGGAATATCCTCGAATCTCTTCTCTTTCGTCGATGCATCAGTAACAAGTGCTAAAATAGCGGTGTGACCCTTTCGCAAACACTTCTGGGCCTTAAGGAAGGAGATGATGCCCACCACAGCACCACTCTTGTCGCCTTGAATTTCGAGAGGTTCTTTACCGGAATGGGGAATACGAATGATCTTTTCCTTACACAGAATCTCTGCTTGCTATTGGGACAACCAATCCATCCCGATGACGATGTCGAAACTACCCAGAACTATAGGAATGAGATCGATGGAGAACGTCTGACCAGCTAAGACGATGTTACAACCCTTGACTATGAGTGTGGCCTCTAAACTTTTACCATTGGCTAACTCTACAACATGTTTGGTGTTTAAAGGAGTTGGTGTACGTTTAAGCATTTGACTAACTTTTAGGGACACGTAACTGGTATCGGCACCCGAATCAAATAAAACAGTAACATAAAAGTCGTCGAGAAGAAAGTTACCCATCACGACGTTGGGGTCATTCCTAGCATCACCCTGACCAAGCACGAACATTCGACCCCTAGCAACGTTGTCATTATTGTTTCCCCCCATTGTTGTTCCCATTGCCCTGATTATTGTTGTTGTTGTTCTGATTTTGATTTAACTGGGGGCAGTCCCGCTTGAAGTGGCCTTCAGCACCACACTGAAAGCATCCCCTGTTGCCTCGCTGTTGTTGCTGGTTCTGTGGAGCTGGTGGTTGTTGTTGATGGTTCTGGTTCATGACCCATCTTGAGACATCTCTGACAACGACCCTTGTTGCACTGACCATTGTGGTGCCTGTAGCATGTATTGCACTTTGGGAGGTTTCCTTGATATCCACCCCGCCTTTGACTACCAGAAAATTGTTGACCAGGGCTCTTATAGTCATCAATTTTTCGCTGCTGTGTCTGGGACTGTACTGAAGTCGAACCCTTGCTGGAGGCTCCATCCCATTTTCGCTTGTTATCACTGGGAGTAGCAGAAGTAGTAGTAGTAGTAGCACCGATGCGCTTAGGCAGCCTGTTCTGTTCCACTGCCTGATCTGTGAGACGATGAGCAAGACGAGTAACATCCTGGATGGTAGCAATATTAGTGGAGGTTACATGGGTTTGAATCTCTGGTACCAAGCCTTTGAGGTACAACTCAATGCGCTTGATAAGAGGGTCCACCATAGTTGGACACAAGATGGCAAGCTCGTTTGACCTTTTCGTATACGCCTCTATCTCTGACCCTGTCATCTTCAGGTTAAAGAACTCCACTTCCAACTTGTGGATGTCATCACATGTGCAGTATTCCCGCTTGATCAATTCTTTGAAATCGTTCCATGGGGTGGCATTAGCAGCCGCCAACCCTAGCATCTATACTTGCGCATTCCACCAAGTCAGCGCAATGCCTTCGAGAGTACCAGTGGCATACTTCACCCTGCGAGCCTCAGGGCATTCACACATCTCAAAGATGGACTCGAGCTTCTTAAACCAATGGAGGAGTCCAACGGCTCCTTCGGTGCCACTGAATGTGCTAGGACGACAGTCCATGAAAGTCTTGAAGGTGCATACAGGTGGCTGAGCGTGTTGACCTGTTGTGTATAAGAACAGGACAAGGTTAAACACAAGAGTTGGTTTAGGAGTGTAGGATCTAAAGATCCTAGAGTGAGTTACGACTGCAGGGTCTACCTCCTTCTTGTGCGGCTGCAAGTGCCGCAACAACTTGTTGGTTGATCAAAGCCGTCAGCTGGGCTTGTGTCATGTTAACGCGTCCACTCATGATCTTCACAAGTAAGGGAACACAAGTGAGAAGTGCGTCGTATCAATACGCAAGTGTGGAATGACAGAAGAGTGTGAGCAAACAAGGTTTTCAAATAGTAGTTGCTACGTTATCTAAGCATGCCATGAGCAATGTAGTATGTATCTAACAAGTAGGTAATGTAAGCATGAATAATATCACCTATAGTGTTGAGTCTTGCATGTGGAGCGAAGCGTCGTTGTGGATCGTTGAGCACTGTACAGGTTATAGTGTGATTTTAATAAAAACCTTTTCCCCTTATTAAAACCAAGTTCACTATAACCAATGGCTCTGATACCAATCTGTCACAACCCCAAAATCCACACGCAGAGTACCACCACCTGAAGGCGTGACTGATCATGATCAAGCCACCAATCATATTGAACATAACAAGTAATAAGTAAAATTCAACCACACAATATGAAAGGTGTTTCAAATCAAAAACATAGTTAAGTGTTTAGCGGAAGCATAATTGTAAAACCCAATGTAAGTATTAAGTACGAAATAAAGTAATGTTTTTGGCATGGCACACCCAATGCAAGCTCCATGAGTACCTAACGACCTACAAGGCATGTAACAACAAGTCAACAACAAAGTTGAGCGAGTTCACAGTTGGTTGTTTAGTTATAGTGTTCGTTTCATAAATCATATGCTCGTTTTGTAAACCATGTATCGTATTAATTCGTATCGCGGTCTCCCAGACATGTGTGCGAAGATTAGTGGGGGCTTCCCATGTGTTACTAGACCATGTGTATCGACTGCTACGAAAATGTAAGAGGTGCCCTAAGTCAATGTCTATCAGCATTGACCCTTTGCCCATAGTCCATTAGTACACGCCCGTTCGAACGACACAGTGTGAGGTTTGTTAAACCTAATAACGCTATTAACTAATGACCCGCTCGCCATAGGCCTCGGCGACTAAGTCGATATAAATGAGGGACTTCATGATAGAGGTTTGGTCCAGTGTGTATACTTGGCATCCTACCCACGGAGGATGGTCGTAATTACCGTTTAGTTCATTTACCCATTCCCAACCCTTGGGAATCCCATGCCTTGGAAAGAGTGTGAACTCACCTTGGTTTGCTCGGTATGCTAAAGTATATGCTCACAAATAATCAGTCAAGGCCTAAAGTACACACGTATACATAATCAGTTGACATTCACAAAGTTCACGTATGCATATACAATCATAGTGATATTGAATCAGCAATCACGAATAACACATGGCATGTATTCCAGCTCATGCAAGTCATGTCTATCATTTAACAACAGTTAACTAACTCAGTTAACCCTTAACAGAATTAAACTAAGTTACTGTGCCGTTTACCCACTTCGACGAAACACCCCTGTTCATCGTGACTTCCCTTCCACGAATCACCCTTTGTTTCGTCATAATCTCCCTTGGAGAAACACATTTGTTTCGCTGTGCATACCCTCGGCGAAACACCCTATGTTTCGTCGTGCCAGTTTCGTCATGATATGCGTTTCGTCCAAGATGTCAGTTACGTCGCATAACAGTTCCAATCATAGCAAACCCAAATCGCCGATCAACAGTTTACAGCAAACATTCAATCATACAGAAATCGTGTATTATAATCTTAACAATCTAGCATACGGTTCGCGGATTCAACAATATCAAACCCTATCTACTAATCAACAAATCATCAAGCAATCTAAATCTCGACATACGAGTCTGTAATCCGATAACCTAGACCCTATTATAATCGATTCATCATCTAAACATGAACATGAATATTACTTAGTAATCAATCCAATCTGATTTTTAATTACATAGTTAACAATGATTCAATCAACAATGACTAACACTAACCGAGATAGGAGAAATAATGGGTTGATCGCTAAGAATAGCTTCGAGAACTTCAAATTACCATCACACAGAGGAGAGAGCTCTAGGGTTTCGATTTTTGCCAAAGGTGTGTGAAACTGAAACCGTTTCACGTAATTATACACGAAACAACGTACTGGGCCCTAACTGGGCTTCGGCGTACATTGGGCCGGCGAAACGCCTGTTTCGTCAAGGTGAAGATGACGAAACGCCCTGTTTCGTCGAAATGATCTATGGCGAAACACAGTTGTTTCGTCGGGTTGGTTGATGGCGAAACTCTTTGTTTCGTCGAGTTGTTTCGTCGGTTTGGTTTTTAATCTTAAATAGTTTACAAGTTTATGCAACCAAACACTCTAATCATATTAAATACATAACATATCAAACAAACATCTCCACATATAATTCAGTGTGTACAATTACAAGGCAAACAAGCAAACAACTAAACAGTTAACGTGCAATTAATGCGGAAGTAGAATCTTTGAAACTCGAGTTGTCACATTATCCCCAACTTGAAAGAAATTTAGTCCCGAAATTTAGCATACGGTTACTGAGGAAGCTAGTTGTGCTATGTTGTTTCCTGGTTTTTCCTAGGGTGTCACAGATGGTAGATAATCTACAAGTGGGTAAGATAATCTGGAAGTGAGTATCGATGATGATTTGATTTTTAAATTGTTGGATTTGTGATGATGTACATATGAACTGATGATGATATATGACCTGTAGTGGTGTAGTGGTAGTGGTGGTAGTGGTGGTATTCGTGGTAGTCGTGGTGGTCGTGGTGGTCGTGGTGGTCGTGGTGGTGGTAGCAGTAGCAGTAGCAGTAGTAGCAATAGTAGCAGTAGTAGCAGTAGTAGTAGTAGTAGTAGTAGCAATAACAATAATATAAACAAAAAGATTTAACCGCATGAGCGCAAATGAGAACAAGTTATAAATCATAGATATGTAAACAGAAATGATATGAGGGTAATATAGTCATTCAATGAAAAAACTAGCGGAGTTGGCATCATGGACTCATAATGTGTTTTAGGGACTCATCTTGAGACCGCCCCTAAAGCACACGGACGCAAAATGCATTTTACTATAAGACATATTACATAAATAAATAAAAATAATTGTTTGATAGGGTTTTCTCAACTCAAATAGATTTTCGTACAGGGACGCAAAATGCATTTTACTATAAGTCATATTACATAAATAAATAAAAATAATTGTTTGATAGGGTTTTCTCAACTCAAATGGATTTTCAGTTTATCATCTTTCTCTATCTATCTATCTATCTATCTATCTATCTACACACACATACATATAGGTCAATTATAAGAAGAAATCTCTTATGAGTTCAAAAAACTCATGAAACTCAATGGATGGACCAAAACTTGCCATGTGTTACACATTTTTAGATTCTGACATGTTACACTTTTTGTCTTAGGAGAGAAAATATGTTACGTCTTTCACCCGTTTACATTATATGTAACTTCACCTGTTACACTTTTTTTGTTTCAACAAAAGATTTTTCTGATTTTATGTAGTGTAACATTTTAGAACTTGAATTTACGAGTTTTTCAATTTGTAGTGCATGTAAAAAATATGTTACATGGCTTTATAGAAAGATTTTAATGTAACAAATACAACTGTTACAACTTTTTGTGTCATACAGGACAGAGAAAGTGTAAATAGCTGCTACACACCTTTTGTGAGACTGCAACATGTTTTTGAAAAATACTTTTTGTAAGAAACCAATCTCAACCATAGATTATATAGATATATGGTGGATATGAGGTTTTGTAAGTTTCTTAAACTCACATGGATTTTTTTTTATATCCTCATCACACATATATATACACCTTATTTTTATTTGTTGCATGTGTATGAATGGACATATATTAATATTTTGTCTCTTCTAGCAACTATATTTTTGTAAGTTTTGTAGTGTGAAATTGTCTATATATCTAGTCCCGTTGCTAATGTGTGTGTAACGGATGTTATTATTATGTGGAGACCAAGATAGGTATGGATGAGCTTGTCATTTTATGTTGTTACACATAGGTAAGCCAACTTTGGGACCATGTATATTTTGTTGCTTTGTACCCTCCACTTCTTTTAAAGTAAATTTTATATAAAAATAAAATTTAATGGTGGGCTGTGAAAGTACCTATTCTTGGTACAAATATAACAAGTATAGTTATGATACTTTTTTAAAATATATTAATGCTTAAATTAAGAAACAGAAGTCTCTATATGTAAAAGCTGTTACGATAAGTTTAGTTTAACACTTTTAAGATAAATATGATGGTGTGGCTTATGTGTGGTTTTGCAGTAGGAGTAGCTTCGTAGGCTATGTTTGTAATGTTCTCTCACCCATGTGGTGTTGTTATATTTGGACGGTTGGTATTTTGAATGGTTGTTATTTTATCTCGTGTGTTTTTTTCTTTGTCTTTAATGTTACATAGTGTTTGTATATTCTAATTAGCTATATTGCTAGGCTTTTTCAATATATTTTCTATTTAAACCAGATTTTTTGTAACATCATATTTTCTAAAATTTATACGGCTTTGTAACATCATATCTGCATCCAGTAAAATTTTCCGGATAACATTACATATGGGAAGGGCAGGGAGAAACCCTAGAAACTCCTATATAACTTTTTTTTTTAATAACACATGTAATATACGTGTTTTTAAAGGTTTTGCACCAAGAAAATCAAAAGGCGTCGAACCAATTTTTTTCAACAAGTTTCTGCGTAATATATGTAACAGACTGTTACGCAGAAACTTATTTTAAAAAAAATAGCTTGGTGCTTTTTGATTTTTTTTTGTGCAAAACCAAATAAAACATACATATTACATTTGTTAATTTTTCCAAAAAAAAAGTTACATAAGAGTTTCAAAGGTTTTTTCTCTAACTATGGGTTTTTTCTTTATTTTTCCATTATATATATATATACACACACATATATAGGGGAAAATTCTATGTGAAACACTAAATATTGCAAGAACACGCAGAACAAAATGTATCACCCATCTTTTCCATCCCAAAAACTAAATGAAAAATGTTACAAATGTAGGATTTATTGTTTCTCACCATAGAATTCAAAACAAAATATTGAAAATTTCAAGCTTTTATATAACCTACACATATGTAGGTTATGTGTAGGTTAAATTAGCTACATGTATGTAATTTATGTGTAGGTAAAAATATATAGTTTCTTATGTATATATAATACACATATTAATGTAAGAATCATAAAATTTAAAAAAAAACATGAACCTTAGATTCTAAAATTGTGTGATTTAGAGTTGTTATTTTTGTTCTCGCAATAATTAGTGTTCTGTAAACATATAATTAATTCTCATTATAGTATTGAAACCGAATTTTAGTTTAATTTTTTTTATACAAACTTAGAATACTCTGGTTATAATGTTGATTGGTCTTGATGACCTCCTAAATTGGTTAATCACCATCTTCATTTATATTAAAAGAAAACAATATTACATCTCATCAAAGTTTTCCATCGATCTATTTTGATTATTTGTGTTCTGCATAAGGTTTTGCTGAGCTCCTAAACCTCATATGGTTTTATTTTTCTGAATCTATTTTGTGTTCCTTTCGGGTACGTTAATATTTTTTTCATAATCATGTAATAACCCATTTTGTTATGTCTACATGTTATTTAATATAGTTGTTCTTAGTGAATTTTGAAGTCAGTATTGAAGAACTTTCTTATCCAATCTTTTGTTCAGCTACTCAGAATTTCAACAATAGTTCAACACCCTTATCTACCAATGTCGATATTCTATCAAGATTTATATGCTCCTGACTTGTTAAACAATATCAAAGTTTATGGATTACAAAACCATAGATTAATTTTAAAGTTGGGTGTTCCAGTAATGTTTTTGAGAAACATTGATCAGAAGAATGGTTCATGTAATGGTACGCGACTTCAAATCACACGTGCATTCGGTTGCCAGCCAATCGGTACCGCTTATGCCATGTGCTTCTGATTTCATCCTACCGGTGGTGCACGTCATGTAAACATGACTAGGCATGCACACCTTCTGATGAAGTCCGGGTTGGCCAGTAACCCACGTGTTATGTACAAAGCTTAGCTAAAGCGATTTTCAGACATTTGGTCAGCGACAAAAGATTGGAAATAGTAAATTAGAGAATTTGCTACCTGTATTAATTTTTTTCATCAAGAACTAGTTTTCACCAAGGTTTTTAAACCAATAGCTTTTATATATTTCGTTATTTTTTAAATATACAATGAAATCAAGTATAAGTCTTTAAAACCGAACAAATTGTACGCATAACTGTGTTTTATACTATTTTACACAGTGTTGTTATGTACACTGGTCTCCACTGAATTTTCTATTACGAAAAGTAAAGCGTTGGTATCCTCCCATTTACATATGCTTTTTTTTAGCGGAAAATTTCTTATTCCCTGTTGTCTATAGGACTTGAACCCAAGATCTTCCTCTTCCAAAGTGTTTAAAAGCTTTTGCCTTTGCCAATGGACCATATAACTTGTAAAAATAAGTCTTTAAAACCGAACAAATTGTACGCATAGCTGTGTTTTATATTATTTTACACAGTGTTGTTATGTACACAGGTCTCCACTGAATTTTCTATTACGAAAAGTAAAGGGTTGGTATCCTCCCATTTACATATGCTTTTTTTTTTAACGGCAAACTTCTTATTCCCTGTTGTCTATAGATATTGAACCCAAGACCTTTCTATTCCAAAGTGTTTAAAAACTTTTGTCTTTGCTAATGGACCAACACCCTATTAGTCCCATTTAGATATGCTATTATAGGCATACACATTTCTTCTCTACATGTATATGTATGTATGTCCATTTTTAACTTACATATAAACATTTTAACACGTCACCAACCCGGGTTGTTGTTGCCCACATGCCACAGGGCCCAGACCATCCTGATCCATAGACATGTTTAAGAGTGTTCTTGTTGAGGGCCCATTCATTTGTCACTGCTGTCATAGACGGCGACCTTTTTACTCCCAAACAAAATTTATCGAAAAACAACCTTTTTACTCCCAAACAAAATTTATCGAAAAACAATAACTAAATCTTTATTTATTTACATGTAAATTATAATGTTGGTCACATATGTATTCAATTTTTATGATTTTAGTTTCGTATGTTTATTATTATATTGAATCTAAATCAAAAAGGTTTCTCAATTAATAAATATACTATTTTCTAGATAATAAATGTGTTTTTCTAATTCACAAATTGAAATATGTGGAGTAATGTTAGGTTAATCGGTGTGGTTGATGGAGGATGAGCCTAAAATATATGTGTATATGTGTGTGAGAGAAGAAGATGAACAAATTTTTTACCTTTACCTTCCGTCTCCATCGTCCCACCCCTGACATTCACGACGATGACGAGCCACCCGGGATGATGTTCGGGGCGTCGCCAGACCTGGACAACCCCCACACCGAGTGGTCTTAGCGACCCCTTTAAATCTTTTACACTAAATGTCAAGTTCAAGAATTCGTAATCATGATTTATATGTTAGGTAAAGGAATAAATCGTTAATTAAATGAAGACTGATATGACTATATAAGTTAAATCATACTATTTATTAAGAGTAAGCTGCCATTTTGGTCCCTGTGGTTTAGTTAATTTTGCCACTTTAGTCTAAAACTAAAACTTTTTGCATCTGAGTCCCTGTGGTTTCAGTTTTATTGCCATTTTGGTCCAAAAATGAAATCAGGTCATATTTGTCTTATAAAATCCTGTTATTTTGTCATTTTCCGCAGGGGCAAAATGATCATTTCTTTTTTATAAATAAATACCATATTTTATAAGACAAATATGACCTGATTTGCCCCTGAGGAAAATGACAAAATTGCAGGATTTTATAAGACAAGTATGACCTGATTTCATTTTTGGACCAAAATGGCAATAAAACCGAAACCACAGGGACCCAGATGCAAAAGGTTTGAGTTTTGGACTAAAGTGGCAAAAGTAACCAAACCTCGGGGACCAAAATGGCAGTTTACTCATTTATTAATTAACAAACATAGAAAATGTGAATTATTCATGGAAGGTGTACGGAATTATCTATATTAAACAAAAGTGATCATGAACAGTTACCTAACATTATTGTATTATTGTATATATATATTTTTTATTTTTAGTATTTTATTATTATAAATCATTTTAAACATATATTGTTTATATTTTACTATTTTCAAGCTACGATAATTTATAAATTAACGTCGTTTACCTTTTTTTCGTTTATTCTAATAATATAGTTTAATGATTTATTAAACTCGGAATATAGTGTTACGGCATGCTTATAATTTTTTTCTGCGTTTCGATAAAAGCTTTGTTCAAAATTGAACGAGTCAATTATAATTGTTTGTTTTTTGTTCTTTACAATGACAAACCGAATCGATACTATCCGAACACATTTGGTAGCAGTAATAGTATAGAGTACCTCTTTTATATCATAAGCTATAGCAAGTGTCAATGACAAACAAAACTAATATTGTTGGAACAACATCAACATTGGTACCACATCGATTTCAACCGAACATCGGTACCGATATTTGTACTTTTGATATTCATTTTTTCTTTTAGTTTTTGATCCATATAAACTATGTATCAGTATTCTTTTACGCATATCATGACAATATTTTTTGGGGTTTATCTTACAGTTGCTATACAAAGTGCCAATTACGGCATCGATGCCTTATACAATCAAACCGATACTGGGTGGCTTCCCGTCGCAACGCGCGGGGGAAGACCACTAGTTGAAATGAAATGAAATTGAGAGTAAGACTGATTGAAAACATGAATCGAGTTGTACGTAAACAATAATAATCACATCAAAATTAAAAATTGAATATTTATCATGTATGCTTGTTGTTCTTAAGCCTGAAAATAAAATGATAGTTTTTGACTTTTTTGGTTATCAGTTTTCCGGTTAACGATCCATAGTCAAAATCCTAAAACACTCAACTTTTCTAGTTAAGTTAATGCAATTGAAAATAAAAAAAAGAAAATCGAGGCTGACTAGTTTTTCTGTTCCTTATTTTTTCAATCATTCTTAAATTTTTAACCATTATATCACCAACTTATATGTATATTACTTTGAATCACATATTATTAGAACATTCGTAATAGTTGATGCCTTTTAATGGGTATCTTTGCTACACTAAAATAAAATGCTCTTTAAAAAATATGTAAATGTTAATGTCTCTTAATGCCCTTTCAATCATTACTTTTCAATTTTTTTCTCCTCAATGGCGTTATAAAAACACACATCCCTCTTCATACACCTATAACATCCAGAAAGACAGTGTTGAAGGCTTTATCAAACCATTTCACGTTCCTATGATTTCTATTACACATAATGTTTTATAGTATTAAGTTAACTTCAAAATTTTCTTTTAATGGACACATGCTTTGAATCTTACAATTTTTATTTGGCCGGTTAGCTGGTTTTTATAGTTTGATAATATATTGCAAGGTAAGGTTAGTGTAAAACGAACATTTTTCCTACAAAGTGTAAGAAGTCTATATAGGTATATGGTGTTTTATATGTTCTTTGGATATGGTATAACATAGAAAAACATCAAACACAACAATTTATAACACAATCATAGGTGTTCTAGGCATTTAATTTAAAACACGCTGATTAATATCTTTGTATGATGTTTTAGATTTCATGCTTAGAATACATTTAGTTGTGCTTTAAATTGTTACGTTTAATGTTTTTATATATAATACTATACCAAAGAATATAAAATATTATACTGAAAATTTAAAACAACATGCCTACATAAACTTCTTACACTTTACACTTTGTACGAAACATACCCTTTTTTATAGAAACCCTTACAGTATATTGTATTAATATAATATATGAGAGTCACATGAATCACATGATATGTCAACACAATCGAATTTTACAACATGAATGTATTTAACTACTTTAAATTATTATTCTTATCATTAATCAATATTATTAATAACTTCCAAGAACACATGGACCACAATTGTTTACATCTCCATCCAATCCGACCAAATCACCTCACACCATTCGGTCACCTCCGGTCAAGTATACATTTGTCTTCTATACCATGACATGAAACTTGAACATAAAGCCTTAATTAGTAATACGATGATTAATTCATTTGAACAAATAAGATTATCATACAAAGTGTGCAGAGGAAACATGACAAAATTTAGGGGTGTTTACAAGAATAATAAATTTGCACATTATATATTATTTTGATCCGTCTTTAAAAATCCTAATTTTTGTTGGTTTTGGTAAAGAAATAGATCATATAAGCTATGCAAACAAATCATATTTTGTTGGTTTTGGTAAAGAAATAGATCATATAAGCTATGTAAACAAATCATAAATTTGATCATATAAGCTATGCGAACAAACCATAAATTAGCACTCAAATATAATATAGTTTCGTGATTAATTAAATTTTTGTTGGTTTTGGTAAAGAAATAGATCATATAAGCTATGCAAACAAATCATAAATTTGATCATATAAGGCCACTCGGGGTGGTTAACTAGTGATAGTTTCTATCACTCACAAGCACCAATCAAGTTCCGCCATGTCATCAACCATTTTTTCATCACTCACAACCTTTTTTAGGCGGGGTGGTCATCACTCACCACCACACCCAACAATTTCCCCCCAACCAACAAATACCCTCACAAAAATAAACCATAACGCGTTGAATACATCACGAAAATCGGTTTCCGTGGAAGATTAACGCGTTGAAGTATGGACCGGCGGTGGAAACAATGTGGCGATCACGCGTTATACAAAAGTATAACGTGACCGCCCCGGGTCACCTAAGCTATGCGAACAAACCATAAATTAGCACTCAAATATAATATAGTTTCGTGATTAATTAAAATCAAAACAGCTAAATTTGAGGTGTGGGGAGTTTTAATTTGTTGTGTTGGCACCAAGGAAAAGAGGAAATCCAGTTGTCTCCATATTAGAGTTTGCTACATATTCGAAATTTGGCAATCTTATGACTATTTGTTACATGGTGGCCCATCAAATAAATATATATAACCATAAGTTAATCACATTACGTTAAATAATCCCATAAGACTAGAGTGAAAATCTTTTATTTATATGTATTAACAATTTAACAATATTACATACATTGAAAATCTTTTAACTTATTGTTTTGCCGCTTCAAGTGAAAGAACAAAGCGGTTCAAGCGATTATTTGTAAGGCAACATGGGGTCTTTGGAAAACTATGAACGAGGCGCCTTTTTTATTTTTTGCAAATAAGGAGATTAATGTTTCTAAAATCAAGGAAGATATTCGTTCGTTGGCTTTTGTTTGGATCAAGAATAGGTCGTGCTATAGATCTTTATAAGGTACTGATTGATGTAATTTTTCAATGTAAGGTTTGTTCTGCCTTTAGCTCTAGCAGTTTGCTAGGTGCTTTTGGTTTAATGAAAGTCGATGTTTCAAAAAAAAAAAAAATCAACACCACACTATTACACCAACATTAAATGCACCTTCGCCTCCTCTTCCGAATATTTTGTTCAAAAAAACCCATCACTAATCATCTTTAGCCACTTAAAAGTAAAGCAATTGTTGGAATTTAAGAATCTAAATCCAAAAATTAGAACAAAAATTACCTAACATCACATTATTTTTTATACAATAAACACAAGATGACTATCATTTAACAAACGTGACATAGAAGAGAGATTACACTGGGACAATATTTTCAAGTGAACTTATAAGAAACTTAACAAAAATGAGCTTATGGAAGTGGAGAAAGGAGGTCATTCGTGTTCTACCGAGTGAAATATGATGTCGTTAGGCCATGTGAACATGTGAGTTTTCACTAACTTTAAACACATTTATATATAATTTTTAATTAATGAGTTTGCGATTTCCTTGAAGAGAGCTTCACATTGAAGAGAGCTTCACAATGAGTTAAGAAGTGTCCAAAACACAACTAAGATGAATGAGATATTGATACTTAAATTATATGTTTAGAATAAAGCGTATTATGAAATTGTTTGGGAAGTTATTTCACAAAGAGGGTGCATAAACCTTGGAATGATTTATAAGTGAGATTACAAGATGTTGGTTGTTGCTGCAACAAATATAAGACCAAGGATAGTGACTGGGCTTGCTAGGCAAAAGGGTTGAAGGTTTCTGATTTGCCTAATGCAGGTCGTGGGATCCCTCCACATATGCAATACGTAGGGTTGGATCACTTTACTATTGATTGCTTTGAATTCTGGATTGAAGGATATTCAACCCAGAATGTTTGTATGCAATGTGATAGTGTTGAAGTGAGTGAAGAATAGAACATGCAAGGAGCAAGTTCTAGAGGGAAGAAGTAAGATTTCTGGAAGTGTTGTGCTGAATGACATTGTGTTGTCATTTATAGTGAAGGAGTCAGCTGTAAAAAGAAATCTTTGACTAGTGACCAATGTTGCAGTGGAGGGCTTGCCCTTTTTGCTAGGTTGTAGGCTTCGGACCTGTGGGTAAAAGGATGTCTCTTCCCACATGCTCTTTTTGCGGCTGAGTAGAAGAGATCACACGTAAAGTGTGATGTGACCTGACACTGTTTCGTGCTTTTTGCTGTTCACCACAGTTGGTTGACTCCGAACCCTTTTACCTTTCAACCCTTTAAGCTATATTGCACTTTTAGCCAGTTTATTAAGCTTGAGCTACCCACGTCATCAGCCCCCAAAGTCAGAGGTATTTGGGGTGTAAGCTCAAATGCTTCTGACTTTTGTACAACATTTTTAGTAGTTAAAAGGCTTGAAGGCTTGAAAGGATCCAGGCTTTGTGTTTTGGACGACGAAACTGGTGAATTTGAATTTGAAAGGACAGTTGATTTGATTAACGTGACGGTTTTTTTTTGCAAGTGGCGTAGTTATTAGCGTCCTATGTAATGATGGTAACCGTTAGACCTTATTTAAGTTTCCTTTTATCAATAACAACTACCTTTACACATTTTTCTCCATTATTCACAAGTTTCATCAAAACACTCTCTCTTCCGTTCCAGCTTAGTCTTTTATCTTTTTCTTTTTTTTTTCGATCATCGCTCATGGGTGCCCGAAAGGATCAATCTATTAGTTATTCTCACCTTACCCAAGAAGTGGTACAGGCATTTTGTATACAATGGGGGATTGATTCAAAATTTAATCTGGTGGCTCCGGGTTTGGATAAGTCTATCGATCAATGATGACGGGGGTAGCTCAAACCTTAATAAACTGATTAGAGACACAACAACTTAAAAGGTTAAAAGGTTTGGAAATGTTCCAATGGTCATGAACAGTAAAAAGGACAAGCACAGTGTCCGGTCACATCAACACTTAACGTGTGAAACCTCCTGCCCAGCTGCAACCAGACCATGTGGGAGAGCACACCCTTTTGTCCGCAGGTCCAAACCCTTCAACCCCCAAAATGGGCAAACCCCTCACTGCAAGCACAGATTCACTAGTCACGGGTTTCTCCTTTGAGAAACACCTTCCCCTATAAAATGCAGGCCATTTCACCATACAAAACACCCCAGGATCAGCAGATATCACCCTAACTCTCTGATTCTCCTTCTCCCTCTTGAGAACTAGCTTCATGCTTGCTTCTCTTCTTCACACTAAATAATTCATCTTCTCCAACGATCGCTTTCTGGGTTGATTTCTAATCAGCTCAAGATCTAAGGAGGATAAAAACAATACTAGTGAACCTCTCTCCACGTCTTGCAAACGTGGGGGGACCCCACGACCTGCGTTAGGCTAATCTAACCCCTGAACCCTTTTACCCAAAGATATCGCTACAGGCCTTGGTCTTGTATTTGTTGCATCAACAAGTTGGCGCCCACCGTGGGGCTACGCCGCTTACTTTATCTTAAAGACCAGTTGTGTAGCTCCATTTTCTCTTTACATCATGTCTGAAAGCGAGTCTCTCGGTCAGGTAAATCAGGTTCCTAACAACATCGATTTAACACCAAGTTCCGGTCAGATCTCACCGGTAAATCTACATTTCTTTCTACTCCCGGAAGTACTCCACCGGGATATGTTCCCGGAGTTCACTTCTTTTCAAACACCAACCCCTTCTCGGTCAGGGGTTGCACCTACTCAAATCGATGCAATGCATACGCCAGAACGCATAGATCTAACACCCGAGGGAGTAGCTAGAAATTTCTTACAACTGAGATTTCTTCTCAACTAGCATGTGAGCTTAGAAAGGGAAAAAAGGGTGAGAATAAGACTAAATTATGAGGAGTCTAAACCCTCATTATCACCTGGCCGTCCGTCTCTTCCTTTTAGCAGCTCACGTTCAGCCACATCTTACCTTGAAGCTGGTCCTAGTGTGACAGACCAACCACTTAAGCCTTTAAGGTTTTGGGAGGCCAAGTCCAACCGTTTTCCCTTATTTACCTCCCAACCCATTACAACCGGTGCACCTATGGGGCATAAAACCACTCTTGATCAATTATGGCAGTCAACAGCTTCAAGTGTTGGCCGTTCAAAAAAAAAAAAAAAAACAGCTTCAAGTGTTCCCCCTCCCATTGCTACTTCGTGAAAACAAGCCATGGCCACCCTGCCTTTGGCTCGAGGTGCGGTCATGAGGACATACATGGGAATGACTTATACAGTAAGCCTTTAAGGCTTTAACCTTATGACACAGATAATGGCATCTTTTATGAGTACCATCAGAAAGCCTTTAAGGCTTTAACCTTATGCCCTAGCTCATGACACAGATGATGGCACAATTTCCTTTGCAGCACATGAAAGCTGGATGATGACACAGAAAGCCTTCAAGGCTTTAACCTTAACTTCATCAACCAAGTGCCAATCACTCACCAGGGTACCTCAAACGGTAACCCAGCTTCAAGGGTAGTAAAATACCTCTCAAAACCTTACAAGCCCAACAACTTGTCTTGCTTCTTCCAACAAATTGTTGAGTACGGATTTTAAACCCAGATAAAGATGCCATCACGGTACTAAAGACTACCTCCAAATCTTCGCCGGGACTGCAAGAATTGAAAAATGACCCAACTCCGAATGTTGTCTCATGTTCATGCAAACCCTTGAAGGGCCTTCTGGAATATGGTTCAATGACCTTCCTAGACGAAGCGTGTGACAACCCGAACGTTCAAGGTTGTGATTTAAACTCCGTTAAACTTAAACGTTTGGTTTCGTGGTTAACTAACTTATCGGAAACTGTTGGGTCGCTTATATTTTGGGCTTTATAACTATACCTTGCAAACATTCACCATATTAACCCAATGCCCAAAATTAATTCTTTGTGTTATTGACCCAAGTCCCAAATTAATTCTTGTGTGCTTTGACTTCCTGGTATGTTTCGAGAATTTGGCTCAAGATTGTAGGCCCAAGATTGTAGCCGAAGTAACTAGTGAGCGACCCACTTTAATTGTTGTTAACCTTTTATAAAGCCATGAACGTAACATATTGCTTAATTCCAAAAACAACAACAAACCCTACCCATCCTCTTCCCTGATTCGCGACAGACATAGGGGACCCCCCCTCTCGTCAGAACTCATCCTACCAATCCAGAATTTGGTTAGTAAACCCCTACTATGTGATTTATTATGTGATTGTTCTTGGTTAAGTAAATCCCTACTTGTTATGAGCATATATATGAAAAAGAATGATCAAACGCTTTGTATTAACGATGAGCAATAAACTGTTTTGTTATCTATTTGGCAGAACTAATGAATAACCAAACTGTTTATGTTAATGATATGAAGGAAACAATTTATGTTAATGATATGAATAAATTGTTTTGTGTTAGTAATTATTCGACTAGATAACTACCACTGTTGATTGAAATCATATCGATATTATGTGACAAGTTGGTAAATTAAGATTGTGATTTGTGAACTTAATCCCGATTAAACCGAACTCAATTTTATGCTTACTGGTGTTGTTTGTGGTAATTCAAAAAGAAAAGAACAAGGACTTTGAGAAGGTAATTAGATAGTAAACTGATTGTTGAAATAACTTGGTTTAATTGGTTTGAGTTGAACATAGGATAAGTGGGCCGAGAACATTAGTACACAAGGACTCAATTAAAGGGGTATAGATGTAGTGGATCGGAATAGGTTGTAGGGTTAGCTGGGCTCCATATGTAATCCGTTGGGCTGCACACATATATTCTTTTGTGGGCCGAAGCATAGATGACTAATATAACTCAAAGTGTAGGAATAGTATTAATATCTAGTAAGGTTAATAAATTGAACTTGGGCCGATGGGCTACCCACACATATGTATGTAAATGCAAATAACATGTTGTGCTGAGTTAGATGGTTGGGTTGGCTGTATTGGATCAAATCGTTAATTAAGTGCTCAGTAGTTATTCAAGGGTTGTAGAATGTGGAACTAGGGTGTGAATTATGGTATGAAAATTTGTTATGGGAACAGTATATGAATAGTATAAATGACATGAGCGACAATGCTTTCATGGGACATGGACCACATAAATTAACTGATGCTACTGGTACTACTTGTCAAATATTAAGTGTATTATTTGTGAAGCTTGTGGCCTGAGTAAATGTGGAACTGATTGTTATGTGTAATAACATAGGGCTTGGTTGACCACTGTGGTTATACGTGTAATTAATTCTTACCGAGCAAATCAAAGGTGAGTTCACTGCTCTTTTCTAAGCATGCGTCCCAGTGGTTTGGGACATCTGGTAAACGTTCCTGGAAGGAATGCTGGGTAAACTATTAAACTGGGATGTTGGTTATTAAACTCAGTATCTATCATATAAGACCCCTTACATCTACCGACAGTTGCCGAGGAGGCAACGAGGTTATTAGTTGATAGCGCTATTAGGTTTGGCACCCTCACACCGTACGTGGGAGGACGGGCGTGAACTAATTTCCTTAAAGCATGACCAATGTTTTGATAGAGACATTGGGGTTGGGCAAACACATCTTGTAGCCATTTCGGTAATCGAGTTAATAACAACATCAAATCAAATTGATAAACTGTTTTATACATGTATCTGGTAAACTAAACTCGTTAACAAAACTTTGAACTCACCAGCGTAGTCTGACACACTTGTTTGCATGCTTGTAGGTCGTTAGATGTTTTGCATTGGAACCTGCTGTCTGGAGTAGCTGGAGTGGTCATGGGTCGACTGGATGGATTTATTTTATTGATTTCTTGATACTAGACTTTGGTTTTGAAACTGTTTAATTTTGCTTCCGCTGAATACTTTGGTTTTCACTTAAACTTGTTGATGGTATTTTATTTATAATTAAGGATTTTATTTTGAAACTTGTACGCGTTCAATGTAATTAGTGGCTCGTTATTGGTATGTCGCACGCCTGACAGGGACACTCCCTAGGTGGTATTTTGAGGGTGTGACAGTTTGGTATCAGAGCCACTGGTTATAGTGAACTTGGTTTTAAAACGTTTTCATAAAACCAGACTATAACCGAACAGTTTTGACAACAAAGAATACGACCATGACACTCAGCTCCAGATTGCAAGGTTTGTCTCTCGTACTCATTGTACTGCGTAACTAGTGAACACTTACATATGATATTACATGTGATTGCACGTTTAACACAACAGTATGAATTTACGTATTACTTGCACGTGTTATATGACTGATAGGGTAGTATTTCCCCAAACATTCGTGACTCACGTTTTGTAATGCTCTTTGTTGCTACTCGAGTTTGAGGAACCAGTCGACATGAGTTAGGAGGAGCTGAGATGAACATGCAAATCACAATATTATTGTGGGTGCACACATAATAATAATGTGGGGTGCATGTGAGTCCCAGTGAGGCCTAACAAGTAAAGAAGGGGTTCTGCTCTGTTATTTGATTAGTGTGAAACGTAATAAATTTATAGGAGTCATAACAGTGATCGTCTCCTACTCGAATGTGACCTTTTCACCTCTCTCTGAATCCTTTCGAATCTCGATGCTATTGAGTATTCCCCGAACGCCCATCTGAATTCCTAGCGAACCGTGTAGAATGTTAGATGCGGGTACAAACGTCCCTGAGTTGGGTGTTGCAACGTCAATGACTAACCTTTCTCACTTCTTATCGTATGGTGGAACTCAAAGATTTGGCACATTAGATCCATGGGTGCGATCACTTCTGCAACACTCTCGCAACAAACCGTGTAGTATTTAATCAACTTGGAAGAACGATGGACAAGAGGGTAAACGTAGTACCTTACCGACTTCAGCATTTAACCGACCCTAGTTACCGACTACGAACATCAACGATTTAACTCCATACGAATCCCAATTCCTAGTCAACAACTTATGGGAACCGACTTTTACGAATCAATCGGGACATAAACGATGACAATTGACCATGATGTGGAATGTGTAACTGCCAGCACAATGAGTAGCGCCTTGGAACGTGGCACAGAATGTGAAGAGATGGACATTGCTGGTGAAAGGTCGCAGGTCTCCATTTTGAGCAACAGCATTAGAAGCAACGGTCGCGATAACAGCAAGGTACTTGCAAATCATGACTTTCGGTATGGAAATGATGGTGGCTTCAACAGGGAATGGCCGATTTTAAGGCAAGACGCCAACAACCCAAGGAGCAATGGCAGTTTCGGGAATTCTAGTAACAGTAGCAACAACACTGGATATGGTACTCATGAAGGACATTTAGGATTGGCGTGGGCGACGCCAGGATTATAGCAACATGGTGGCCTACACGTCCTTAGTAACTAATCGCTTCGTCACTGCTTTGCTTAACCCTGATGCTTCTTGAAACCGAACCTGTTGTGGAATCGGCAGATGGTAAGTCGGATGAAACCGCATATGTTAGTTGGAATGCAAACTCGACCTTGTGGGACAGGTATTCTTCACTGATCTTCTTTCTACTGTCCTTGATGGCTACAATGCAGTAGTTAGTGTGGACTGGTTATCCAGAACTCGCGCGAATGTACCCAGTGGGGAGAAAATTTTGTGTGGTGAGTTGTTATTTTTTCTAAAGCGTTAGACTGGTGCAAGGGCTAGCACCATTTTGGCTATGAGGGCCCAGAAGCATCTACGGAGGGATTATCCCGCTATATTAGCAACCGTTTCTGACGATCAGGCTAAGGAAAATAGGATCGGGGATCCACCAATTATTGTGACTCATCTCAGTGTGTTATTCGAGGAACTTCCAGGTTTACTACCACAACTGTTAGACGGAATCTCAGTTGATCTCACGCCAGAGGTAGCTCCGAGTACTCGTACTTTTACCGTCTTGCACCGGGAGGGTTGCAAGAACTGTATAAGCTACTACGAGGACTGTTGGACAGGAACCTAGTTTTCGCTTTGGGGAGCCCCAGTTTCATTCGTGAAGATAAGCCTTTTTGTGCGGGTACTAACTATCGAGAACTTATCAAGGCGACAGTTGGAAATTGTTTGCCTCGACCATGTATGGACAACCTGTCGACTAGTTGCAAGGGGCGAACTTTCATTCAAGGATTGATATACGAGCAAACTATTAGCAGATGCAAGTCCAAGGGAAGAATGTTCTTAAAGTGGCTTATCAGATGCAATTCGGCCATACAACTTTGTATTCCATGACCATTGGGGTAATTATCACACCAGCAGCTTTATAGACCACATGAACCGACCATGCTATGGGGTAACATTTTGAATCCTTTCCAGGAGAAAAGAGCATCATGGACAACTTTGTATCTTATTTGAGAGATCCTAAGGGAGAAGCCACACCGCGTGAAGTCTTAATAAATGTAACTTCTGAATACGAGAGATAACGTTTTTTTTTGGGGTCATATAATCAACGAAGTGGGAATGCACGTGGATCTCGCTAAGACCCGTTCGAGGATACATCAATTTCTTGGTCTCACTTGATACTATCGCAAATTAATCCCAGGATTTTCGAAGGTAGCGCAACTTAAATCTCTTTATTACAGCCGGGTGCTGTGTTCGTGAAAGACAAAACAGGAGGACGTCGTTTCAGCTTTCGAATCCCAACTCTGCAATGCACTAAGCATCGACTCTACCCAAGGGTGCGGGTGATTCAGTGGTATATCGTTATGGTTCGAATCAGAATCCCGGTTACACGTCGACGCAACACAAGAGGGTAATGACTTACGTAATGGAGTTACAAAGAGGAACTGCATGACACACAATCAGCGGTGAAAACCTTGGTCTTTGGATTTACTTGGAGGCATTACTTGGACGGTGCCGAATGCGTTACTTAGACCGATCACAAGGGCCTCCCGTGTACCCTGGTTTCGAAAGAGCTGAATCAGTTAATGGCATCACTGGATGGAACTTTTGGGAGGATTACGACTATGGAACTTGAACGTGTATGAGCTTTGCAGCTTACTATCGACTCTAACTTACCTGATCAGACTTGTTCTATTCAAACTGAAGAATTAACAGAGGAGAATTTTCAAGTTGAATCCATGCGAGGCATGGAGGAGCAACTTTGGCATGACGAACGATATCCACTACCTCATGGAACAAATGTGAATCTCATTTCGCGACAACGGTAGGGAACTTGTGTTGAGCAAAGCACACCAGCCTCGATATTCTAGTCGTCTGGGTTCTAATAGGAGATGTTGGGATTTATAAATCTTGTATGGATGACCGGGCATGAAGGCCCCCATAGCAGTGTTTGTGAACGATTTTGACTTGTGCGGAAATCAGGGTGGAATACCAGAAACCCTCTGGTTTAGGTCAGCAACTGGAAACACCCATACGGAAATGGGAACAGACTGCCACAGATTTTGTCACTGGCCTGCCTAAATCGCAGAACGGAACCGATATCACCAGAGTGATCGTTGATTGTCTCTCGTAACCAGCACACTTTCTTGCAATCAAGGAAACTGATAAGTCTTCCCAGCTCGTGAATATTCCTCTGAGAGAGGCAGCTTCTTGGCACGAGGTGCCAACTCCTGTTACCACTGATTTTGATCTATGCTTGATTCATGACATGCAACACACAACATCCTTGGCTCACACCTGGACATGAGCATTACTTATCACTGTAGGGCAACCGGGCAGAGTAACGGACCATCCTGACACATGAAGGCATGCTGCGAGCATGCGCGTGATTGACTATAGTAAACAATTGGGAAGGACACTTATCTTTGGGTAAGCTCTATTGCAGCCGTTACCGTTTTAGTATGCATACACGCTCTGTTTGAGGCATTTCATGGACGACAATGCCAACCTCTTTGTTAGACTAATGTGGATGACAACCTAATCACCGATTCAGAGTTTGTACTCGAACATCATGGGAAGATTGTCCAGATCGGAAATCGTTTGGCGGCAACATGTGACCATCAGGGAAGCTGATAAGCTTAGGGAACACTGGGAGTTCGCTAAAGACGAACGTAGTGGAAGTCTCACCCTGGGAGGGTGCGGTATACTATGGAAAGTGTGGCCAACTTAGTTTGCGGTACACTAGGAGATTTGGATTCTGGAACGGATTGATGATATGGCTCGCGAACTCGAGTTACCTGACGAATTTGGTAATGTACACGATGTCAATTATGTCTCGAACCTAAAGGAGTGTCTGTTCGACGCAACACTCGTGACACCCTTGTGAGGAACCCACTGTTAACATAGTCGAATTCCAATCGTGAGAGTTCGTTGGAACTCAAGGCATGGACCGGAGTTCATGTGAGAACGCAAAAGCAGATGAAACTCTATTATCCTTCATTGTCCAACGATTGAATCACCCTCTGATGTCATTGGCAAATTTCGGGACGAAATTCCCTTTCAAGTTGGGGATGATGTGGCACCTGGGGAAAACGTGCAACAATCTTGATTTATTACTTCACTTCTTTGTGCTTGCTTGTCAAATTTCGGGACGAAATTTCTTTCAAGTTGGGGATGATATGACAACCCGAACGTTCAAGGTTGTGATTTAAACTCCGTTAAACTTAAACGTTTTGTTTCGTGGTTAACTAACTTATCGGAAACTGTTGGGTCGCTTATATTTTGGGCTTTATAACTATACCTTGCAAACATTCACCATATTGACCCAATGCCCAAAATTAATTCTTTGTGTTATTGACCCAAGTCCCAAATTAATTCTTGTGTGCTTTGACTTCCTGGTATGTTTCGAGAATTTGGCTCAAGATTGTAGGCCCAAGATTGTAGCCGAAGTAACTAGTGAGCGGCCCACTTTAATTGTTGTTAACCTTTTATAAAGCCATGAACGTAACATATTGCTTAATTCCAAAAACAACAACAAACCCTACCCCTCCTCTTCCCTGATTCGCGACAGACGTAGGGGACCCCCCCCCCCCCTCTCGTGAGAACTCATCCTACCAATCCAGAATTTGGTTAGTAAACCCCTACTATGTGATTTATTATGTGATTGTTCTTGGTTAAGTAAATCCCTACTTGTTATGAGCATATATATGAAAAAGAATGATCAAACGCTTTGTATTAACGATGAGCAATAAACTGTTTTGTTATCTATTTGGCAGAACTAATGAATAACCAAACTGTTTATGTTAATGATATGAAGGAAACAATTTATGTTAATGATATGAATAAATTGTTTTGTGTTAGTAATTATTCGACTAGATAACTACCACTGTTGATTGAAATCATATCGATATTATGTGACAAGTTGGTAAATTATGATTGTGATTTGTGAACTTAATTCCGATTAAACCGAACTCAATTTTATGCTTACTGATGTTATTTGTGGTAATTCAAAAGGAAAAGAACAAGGACTTTGAGAAGGTAATTAGATAGTAAACTGATTGTTGAAATAACTTGGTTTAATTGGTTTGAGTTGAACATAGGATAAGTGGGCCGAGAACATTAGTACACAAGGACTCAATTAAAGGGGTATAGATGTAGTGGATCGGAACAGGTTGTAGGGTTAGCTGGGCTCCATATGTAATCCGTTGGGCTGCACACATATATTCTTTTGTGGGCCGAAGCATAGATGACTAATATAACTCAAAGTGTAGGAATAGTATTAATATCTGGTAAGGTTAATAAATTGAACTTGGGCCGATGGGCTACCCACACATATGTATGTAAATGCAAATAACATGTTGGGCTGAGTTAGAGGGTTGGGTTGGCTGTATTGGATCAAATCGTTAATTAAGTGCTCAGTAGTTATTCAAGGGTTGTAGAATGTGGAACTAGGGTGTGAATTATGGTATGAAAATTTGTTATTGGAACAGTATATGAATAGTATAAATGACATGAGCGACAATGCTTTCATGGGACATGGACCACATAAATTAACTGATGCTACTGGTACTACTTGTCAAATATTAAGTGTATTATTTGTGAAGCTTGTGGCCTGAGTAAATGTGGAACTGATTGTTATGCGTAATAACATAGGGCTTGGTTGACCACTGTGGTTATACGTGTAATTAATTCTTACCGAGCAAATCAAAGGTGAGTTCACTGCTCTTTTCTAAGCATGCGTCCCGGTGGTTTGGGACATCTGGTAAACGTTCCTGGGAGGAATGCTGGGTAAACTATTAAACTGGGATGTTGGTTATTAAACTCAGTATCTATCATATAAGACCCCTTACATCTACCGACAGTTGCCGAGGAGGCAACGAGGTTATTAGTTGATAGCGCTATTAGGTTTGGCACCCTCACACCGTACGTGGGAGGACGGGCGTGAACTAATTTCCTTAAAGCATGACCAATGTTTTGATAGAGACATTGGGGTTGGGCAAACACATCTTGTAGCCATTTCGGTAATCGAGTTAATAACAACATCAAATCAAATTGATAAACTGTTTTATACATGTATCTGGTAAACTAAACTCGTTAACAAAACTTTGAACTCACCAGCGTAGTCTGACACACTTGTTTGCATGCTTGTAGGTCGTTAGATGTTTTGCATTGGAACCTGCTGTCTGGAGTAGCTGGAGTGGTCATGGGTCGACTGGATGGATTTATTTTATTGATTTCTTGATACTAGACTTTGGTTTTGAAACTGTTTAATTTTGCTTCCGCTGAATACTTTGGTTTTCACTTAAACTTGTTGATGGTATTTTATTTATAATTAAGGATTTTATTTTGAAACTTGTACGCGTTCAATGTAATTAGTGGCTCGTTATTGGTATGTCGCACGCCTGACAGGGACACTCCCTAGGTGGTATTTTGAGGGTGTGACAAAGCGTTCAGACCTTTGACGATCTTAGCAAAAGTTCCCTATAACAACAGAGGCATGTCAATGACGCCACGGTAATCTTTCAGAGCAAACAACGTGATGATGAAAGTCTCAGAGACTTCATCAAAAGTTACAAGAAGGAAGGTTTAACTTACGCCGATGAAAAAATTAGGGTCGCAGGGTTCATGAATGCTAGATTCCAAATATCTCACAAGAGACTTCAATAAATGCCTGCCCAAAACCCTTGAAGAAGCACTCAAAAGGGCTAAAGCCCACATTCGAGGAGAATAAGCTGTATATATCAAAAAAATAAATAAAAAATAAAAATAAAAAAAAACCTCTTAACTAGAGCTTCCAACCAAAAATGAGGATCGAAGAAGCCGTCAAGTCCGAACTGGCTCACTTGGTTGAAGGGGTCAAGGGCAAGATGGTTGAAAAATAAAAAGTAGGAAGTGAACATGGTTGACCTTGAAAACAAAGCTTCCCACAAACGCCATCATGGGAACGTCAATATGTTTGCTTCCCACCACCAGAAGGAGAGTTGCTTTCAAACCCTCTGGTGATGGAATCCAACATAGGAACCATCAAGACACAAAAGGCTTACATTGACACCGGTGCAACCACCAAAATCATGTTTGAGAAAGGCTTTAACCCTCTCAGCGACGATGAACGTTCAAAGCTTCAACAGTCTGAATCCCCCATCGAAGGTATCACAGACATACATATCAAGCCTTTAGGCCAAATAACCCATTATGTTTGTTCAACGAGAGAACAAAGGGACGAACCGAATAACTCACTTTTGCGGTGATCAATATCCCTTCCAACTATGATATCATCATAGGAAGGCCAGGGCAAGGTGTGTTCGGAATGGCAGTTTTAGTTGGTCAAGGCACTATGAAGTTTTCCACTGAAAAAGGGGTATCAACCCTTCAACCTACCCAAGAAGCTTTTGTGGTTGAAGGGGAAAGCTCAAGAAAGGACGAAGACGATGAATAAGGGTTGAACATAAACCCAAAATATCCTCAACAGGGGATAAGGGTAAACACTAACCTTTACAATGAAACCCTCTCATACCTTGAAAGGCTGCTCTTGCACTACGTCTTTGCTTGGTGCCCGGAATATATGACCGACACCCCCCGTAGCATTATTGAAACATGAGATATGGATCCCATCTTATAATAAACTCATTATACAAAAGATGGAAAAGCTTGTTCTAGCCGGAATCCTTCGAGAAGGTTAAGTATCAATCATGGGTGGCCAATCCCGTAATAGTTCGAAAACCCGACAAGTCTTGGAGAATGTATATTGATTTTAAAAGACTTGAACAAAGCATGCCCAAAGGATTGCTACTCGCTGCTCAAGATAGACCTCAAGGATAACTCGCTCACAGGCTTCCTATTCAGGTGTTTTCTTGACGCCTAAAAGGGTTACCATCAGATCCTAATAAAAAATGAAGAAAAAACCACATTCCACACTGATAAAGGTATATCTTGCTATCAAAAAATGCTTTTTGGTTTAAGAAATGCAGGTACCACTTATCCACGTCTGGTTGACAAAGCGTTTGCCGGACAAATCGGCAAGAACATTAAAGCTTATGTTGACGATTTGATGATCAAGAGCAAAACGGAATACCAAATGCTCGATGACATACAAGAAACCTTCCAAAACTCGAGAAAGATTAACATGAAGCTTAATCCAGTCAAGTGCTCGTCTCTAGGGCACATCATGAGGAAACAAAGCATAAAAGCCAACCCTCAAGGGATGTGCTAACAATAAAGACTTTCGATGGAAAGCTTACAGCTTTGAAGCGTTTTACCCCAAAAGGAAGCCTTCAACCAAAGGAAGCAACACTTAGCTTCACTCCCAGCCATTTTGGCTCCGGAAATAGGAGGAACAACCTCTATCTACCTTTTGATTGCTGAAAATGCCATAAATACGGCTCTGATCATTGAATGAAACAATGTTCAGATACCCGTTTACTTTTTCAAAACTTCAAAATTAGCAGAAATCAAATATTCTTCTTTGGAAAAACTTGCTCTAGCCCTAGTTCAAACGGCTAGAAGGCTTCGAAGGTATCTTCAGGCACACCTAATACAAGTAGTCATTGATCAACCTATCAGGAATGTGCTTGAAAAACCAGAAATATTTGGACGGCTAGCCAAATGGGCTGTTGAACTAGGTGAACATAAAATCACTTATGCTCCAAGAAAAGCTCTCAAAGCTCAAATCTTGGCTTACTCACCTTGTAAATCCCTAAAGTGTAACACCTTGAAAATTCCTGTCCAACGAAATAAAGACACGTGTCATGTGGGACAAATGTGTCAGAAACCCGAGTCAAATATAAAGATGCGTGGTAGGATTTTAAGAGGGCGTCATGTTATAAAAATACCTCTGAACGACCCAAGGGCGACATGTTATTAAAACACCTCTGAGCGACCCGAATTTATAAATCCCAAGATCCATAAATTATTTGATAAAACATCTTATATATTTTTACCGGTTGATTCTAAATAAATAAAACTCCATCCTTTATAAGGAAGTTGGATTATTAATAGTGTTACTACAATGAATTCTGATTTTTAATCCTAAACTAATGAGAGTTGGGAGTTGATGAAGAATTCAAGATTTCCTAGTAATATCCGTCACCTTGCAAGTCCCACAAGAATTAAATTTGAAATGGGGAACATGTAAGAACCATTCAGGCATGCAATGGCTGAGCAGATGGTCCCACAACTGGAAAAGAGGGCTTGGATTCGGAATGGTTTGATTGCATGGTCAAGATTTGGAAATTTACAAATTTTTGTCCTCTGACCACCAGTTACGGACCGCAAGACCCTAGGCTTACGGTCCGTAAGGAGGGTACCTGGGTGTTTTCAGCAAAGGTCGGTTACGGACCGCAACAATCTGAGCATACGGTTCGCAAGGGCTGCATACGGACCGCAAGAGTTTAAGCTTACGGTCTGTAAGCCTGTCGCTAGCAGCAGAAATTGGACAGCTGCCTGTTCAGCCTGTTGCACCGCCTTATTAAGGTAGTTTTCGAAACAAGGGACTCTCTAGGCAGTATTTAGCCTATTAAGGACACCTGGGGTAATCTTGTAACTATCCTAGACTTCCATGTCTTGATCCTAGAGCATCTTGGTCACTATATAAGGGAGTGAAGTGTGGTGAACTTTGATCATTCAATTGTGTCACTCACTTGGAACATTCTCTGGAGCTCTCTGGACTTCAAGCCATCTTCCTAGTGATCTCTAATCTCAATTAGGACTCTTGTAAGTGTCCTTAACCCTTCCTAATTCGTTTTAGCCTAGTTAATTAGCCAAAAGTCAAACCGTCGTAATTAAGGTTTGACTTCGTGATTAATTAAAATTTGCTCTGTCAAATCACGAATTAAAAGTACCTTTAAGTAGGTAATTATGTGGGTAACAAACCCTTAAAAGGGTATTTCCAGATTCCCACTCTAACTATGTTAATTGTCGAGTCAAAGCTTATTATAAAAAGTCAACAGAAAGGTTATTTGCAAATTAATGCATAATTAGCAATGTAGGTTACATGCAACCGGTTTGATCATTAAAATAACTTGGTAATTAATGTAAGAACATGTTCCAACATGTTCAACTCGACAATTTTCAGTTTAGGCTCGGTTTGGAACCGAAAGTCGTAAAGTTTGACTTCTGCTTTGACTTTCAGTTCTGACCCGTTTAATTCAATTTTAGGATTTCCTTAGAGCTTCTTTTGAACCTATATTCATGTTAGTATAACTCTCTGAGATTATACAACTTGGTTCATTAGATATCCTATTCACATGCATGTTTCCGTTAATCGCTTATATGTTGACCATTATGCCCATTTGACCTTAAAATGTGATTTTTGAAAATGTAAAAGGGTAGGCACCTTACCTACTGAATTATAAACTTGCACCCGAAATTTGAGGTCAGTTTGAGGTCTAGATTAAGAGTTATGCTCAATAGCGTAATTAAGAGCTTCTTTACTAATTAAATGGCGTAAATTGCATATAGCCTATCAAAACCCGAATTTTTATACCAAACTTTTTACCCACTGTTATAAAATAATATTTTGGGATTTTTGGAGATTTTTATTTATTTTTAGGCTGAGCATAACTTAGTGTTCTAAGATTAATTCGGTTTATGTCGGTTTTGCCCTTTTAAGCCATAAAATGAGTTTTACAAATCCTTTTGACCTCAAACCAATTTCTACTGATTTGTTATGATAAATAAATTATTTTGAGCCTTCTGGAATATTAAAAATATCAGCTTTTTACAGAAAACCCGGAAATGGCTCCAAATCGCCTTTTTAGGCATTTTTAACGCATAAGTGTGCACTAGAACCTTATTAAACTTAAGGGATTGAACCTACTGATGTAATCAGTGAATTTTTATATTTTAAACAGTAGGCAAATGTTTTGAACTCAGAATTTCCAGAATTGACCTTTTAGGCACATGTGAAATTACCAAAATGCCCCTACGGTGCATAGTAAGGTTAAAGATAATAAATTTCACATAGATTTGCTACCCTACTGTTATAACTTAGTAAATTAAGTATATTTACTAATTTAATCAGACCTGTAACTCAGGTTATTATTTTAACCCTTTTACACCTTATAAAATGACCAAAACGCCCTTATGAGGCATAGTTTTGGTTTAAAATCATTTGGGGCTTAATGGAAGGTATCATTCTGATATCACAACATATTTTAAGCATATTGACTTCAGAAACTTGTATTTGACTCTTATGGTTACTCGCTACGCACTATACGCGTTCGGATCGGCTTATGTGACTAGTTTGGCCATTTTAGCCGAAACGGGTCAAACCATATCTTTTTGGTCTCAAAATCCAGAATGTGATTATGTTACCCATATTAAACAAGTATGCAAGCTTGTTGGGTCAAAACCACATTCTAAAACGGTCTTCGCCTTATTGTGCATTTAAAACCGTAATCTTCCTTTAAAACTAACCGGTCTAAGCTTAAGACCCGTTAGGATTCTAATAGGTTATTAAAACCTTAATTTCCAGATCTAGGAGCCCGGTAAAAGCTACGTGCACTCGCTGTACTTGAATTATACTTTGCTTAGGTAAATACGTTTAACTTATTTTCCCTATACGGGCTTGGGGTACGGTATATAAAATACCGCTTGGTCGGGGAATTGACCTTAACTAGTTGATGGCTAAGTGTTGTCAAATTAACCCGTTTAAAAATGCTGTTTTGTTTGTTTAACGCCTTTGGGGGTTTAATGACCATGTCCCGGATATCCTTGGCATCATTCTAAGAATGGCCACGACCTTAGCACACGGGTGTAGGCGTACACCCGTTGTGTATTTTATTAAATGTATAATCACCGGCCGAGAGAAGTCTTGCGGTGGAATTATATTAAGTGGTGTGTCTATGGAACTTTAACCCGGCACGACCCGGGCCACCGAACGCATAACGAACATGTAATTCTTTTACAAGATTATTAAACAAATAATTATCCCAAGTTATAAAAAGTTTTATGCCACGTGCATTTAAATCAATTTTAACATTTTCAAAATGAGTCAGTTAAATTGTATTTACCAGTGTAAACTGACGTATTTTCCAAAAAGGCTAAGTGCAGGTACTACGCGTAATAGGCTGGTCACTCCTTAAGCATCCATAGAAGTCTCACAAGCTTAGGATGCATGAAGTCTGTTGAAATGAAGTTTCCTTTTGTTTGGATCTGCCTGTGGATCTATTTCGACATTTTGTGATACTTGAATATTACAATAATTTAAGTTGAAATAAATCTATCTTTTGCTTCCGCTGTGCATTATAATTTGTGTTGTTTGACTATGATGATATCAACTACGTCACGATAATCCCCCACCGGGCCCACCGGTGACACGTGGAAATTAGGGGTGTGACATAAAGAAACCACAACAGAAGTTAATACAACCACCGCTGAACCCTTCAACCCTGATACCTGGAAGCTTTTTACCAACGAGGCTTCCAGTATCGAAGGTTCAGGGGCTGGTCTGGTTTTAATCAACCCTGATGGGTTAGAATTTACATATGCTATTCGACTTGAACTTCGTACCCCCAACAATGAAGTTGAGTACGAAGCATTGATCGCTAGGCTAAAACTAGACAAAGAAATAGGGGTCTAAAAGCTTCAAGCCATCACAGAGTCCTTACTTGTCTAAAGCAAATGACAGCCACAAAGAAATACCATGATAAATCAAAGGAACTGATGAACACATTCCAAACATGTACCATCAAACAAGTTCCAAGATCCCAAAACAAGAGAGCTGATGCCTTAAGCAACCTTACATCTCTCACATTCGCCCATCTCACCAAGAAGGTACTAGTCGAAATATTGAAAACCTCATCAATTCAAGAACTTGAGGTTCAAGATGTGATCACTGAAGAAGGGCCAAATTGGATGACTCCAATTGAAAATTTTCTCAAAAATGGTGAATTACCCAATAACCAGATAGAGGCTGAAAGGGTTCACATCAAATCATGGCAGTATGTGTTGCAAGGAGAAGTTATTTACAAAAAGGTTACCTTGCACCACTACTCCGATGTGCTAGCCCAAAACAAAGCCAACATCTGATCAAGGAAGTACACGAGGGAATATGCGGAGCTCATTATGGTCCAAGATCTATGAACCTTAAATACTTATGACCCTCTATGCACCAAGATACCACTGAACAATTATGAATATGTGAATACTGCCAGATACACGCACCGGTACCCAAAAGTCCTAAACACGATCTCGTTCCCATCCCTCAGCTTGGCTACTCCACAAATGGGAAATGGATATTGTTGGTCCATTCCCACCGGCCAAAGGAGGAGTGAAATTTTTATTGGTCGCCGTAGATTATTTCATAAAGTGGCTAAAAGTCAAGCCGCTAGGAAAAATCTCGGGCAAACAAGTCATTGACTTTGTATGGAAAAACATCACTTGCCGCTTTAGGCTTCCAAGGGTACTTATCTCAGATAATGGCAAACAGTTTGTCGAGAAGCCTTTTAGCTCATGGTGCAAAGAGTTCAGAATCACACAAGTGTTTAGCTCAGTGGCCTATCCCCAATCAAACGACCAGATTGAAAGAACAAACCGAAACATTGTGAAGGGGATACAAACAAGATTGGGAAGACATGATACTCAGTGCTTGAAGAGCTTCCCAAAGACTTGTAGGCAATTCAAACAACCGAAAAAACAAGCCACAAGAAAACACTTTATAGCTTGGTATTTGGGTCAGAAGCTTTCATCCCGACAGAAATAGCAGCTACCACACAACGAACACTCAACGTTAACCTTGAGGCAAAACAGGCTAAAACCATGCTAAACCTGGAACTCCTAGAAGAAGCCCGTGACCAAGCCACTATAAAGGAAGCCAAATATAAGCAAAAGATGGAAGCTTATCACAACACTAGAAGTAAAACATGAACGATTCAAACCCGGAGACTTGGTCCTCCACAACAACGAAGCAAGGAAGAAAGAAAATCAAGCCAAACTTGGTCCCAAATGAGAAGGACCATACACCATTCTCGAAAAAGCACAAAAGAGGATCATACAAGCTTGCCGATACACAAGGCAAAAAGCTTCCTAGCCACCGTAATGGCAAAACCCTTAAAAGATTCCATGTGTGGACAGAATGTTCTATGCTCCATCTTTCCTTCATAATCAAAGTGCACCTTTTATAAATAAATGATGATTTTTCTATAAAAAATTTGTCGTTTCTATCCTATAATCAGGTTGAGAACCTAGCAAAACACTCCATGGCAAGGGCCATGTAAGGGGATGAGCTCCCAGGCCACATCGCTCAATAGGTTCAAGGGTTGAATGGACCTATATACGGGGTGAGTTCCTAAATCTATCCAACTCCATGAGACCATTGAACAACTCTAACATGTCTCATAGACGGGTCTGAACAGCCTTCACCAAATGTTCCTTAAGCCTTAGAAAGTTTTCCTAAAAAGCAGATCATAACAAACAGGCTTACGAACCAAGATCAAACTAAGGAAAATGATAAATAGGATAAGTGCTATGTCTTATTGTTAAAAATACCAAGGCTAAGTGACTGCAGCACTGAACCCTTCAAGGTATAAATAACATAAAGACAACACAAAACCAACAAAGACAATTCCCTAGACATAAACACAATAATACAAGGTTGTATGCAACTTGGTGACCAAAGTACAAAGCAAAACGCCAAGTCACAAACATCAAACGACAACCGGAAGCCTCGAAGGCTTTAAGCTACAAGTATCTAACCAAGCTATCTTACAAAAACATACAGCAACATTAAAAAATCATCAACACATAAGGAAAGAGTGGAATAAAGCACTAAACACATCGGTTTTAAACACAAGACCTTAAAGGCCATAAACTTAACATATTGATCAAAAGCCTTGAAGGCTACCAACTACCAAAGGAAACCTTAAGGGTTCCCCTAAAACCTACTTGTGCACAACACATCACATAACATTGTTTAAGGTGCTAAGAAAGCTACGAATAAAGTCAAAGTGTTTTTAGCTAGCAACATCAGAAACGACAGTCTTTACTGCACCCGCTTCACCACACTTAGGCTTTTTGGCGTTCTTCTTTTTCATCCCACCTTTACCTGCTATCTCAGAAGCTTCAAGGCTTGTATCCTTCAAGCCTTCACCGCAATCAGAGAACGTCTCTTCACTATCATCAGAGCATGAGCGCTTCTTGGAAAGAGAGTTCAACACTTTACCACACACAGCCTCATTAAGGCCAGTGGGTTACAACTCCTGCAAGACAGAAAGAGGCTTACCAAAACACTTGGAAACCTCACCCACGTAAGGGTAAGTCAAGTGTTCCATCTTCAAACAGTTTCTTTGAATACATCAAAGGCCTTGGGATGAAAAAGAGAAGACTTTTTCTGAGTTTATCCGGATTCACATGCCTTAAAACCAGCAAATAAACCTTGGTGCCTTCCATGAGCAAGAAGCTGGCTGTACGAATCACCCAAGGCACTATTGAACTACGATGAATGAAGAAGATATGTAACCACTTGCTGGAATCCATGTTCAATTAACCATTTGTTATCACTAGTCGCATGGGCTAGTGAAGCTTTCAACCTATCTTTCTCTTCCAAGAAAGCCTACTTCTGAACCTCCAAAGCAGCCCAATCAACCCTGACTTAAACCCTGTCAGCTTCCAAGCGTTTTTCCAACTCAACCATCTCAGTCTTGTGCTGGGAAGAAAGCTCATCAATCCTCAACATCAGCTTTTCTCCCTCCCAGCATAACCCTCTGCCTCCTTCTTTAGAGTAGCTAGTGAAGCCTTCATCTCATCCCTCTTCTTCGAGAAGACATCATATTCTCGCATCCTCTTGCGAAATCTGGATACACCCTCTGGAAGCAAGGCAACAAGGTTACAAGCACCTATTACCATTTTTCGAAATCATCAGGTCATCATCCATAGATGAGCAAGAACCTCGAACAACAGGAGAATCAAAGTGGGTAAGAACATCCTCACAAACGGATGAAGGCTTGAAGCTGTCACCAACTGTGACCTTCCAATCCGGCACATAAACCTCCCCTGGATTAACATTGGTGGAACCTTCACCACCCTTCCCGGAACCCTTCAAGCTCACAGCCTTTTTACCCGCCAAACCGCCAAGGGCCGTCCCTTGTCCTTTTTTGATTTTCCCCAACCCCAACTTCTAAATCATCTGAAGCCTCTATGTCATTACTTAGTTCCACCGGCTCAGAAGCCGATGGTTGGTCAGCAGTCTTTATCAAACAACAGCTCGAACGACGAGTAGAGACTTTGGAAGCAACAACTTTGGTGAAACCCTTGACATTGGGAACGTTCACATAGCCTGAACCCTCGAACCTATGTTCAGTGCCCCTAACAACAACATCTTCGTCTGACGTTGCCTCGGAATCTCCAAACTTTCATCGCTCTTGATAAAGTCTAAGGCAAACATAACTGCAACAAATAAAATATAACATAAGCAGAAAATACAAAATATCATACCTTGATCATCTCTCACGAGCACAGGGTCACGATCCGGCTTGTCCCACAACTTGCTAACATCCATCAACACTAAAAGATGTTCGGGAAAGGGACAAAGCATGGAAGGACACCTCCTAATAAACTTCAACAACCATCTATCTCGTGTTTGAAAGGTTCAAGCTCATTCAAAACAGCATAAGGATGCCTCCAAACAAGCCTGAAAGGAACAATGGACTCAGAACTCCAGAAAAATCGGTACTTCCAAGAACCAAAGGTAGTAACCATAGACGAAATTAAACACACATCAACCTGAGATGTTTCAAAGGTAAAACAATCTCCGCTCTTGGCTAACTGGAAGAAACGGCGGAACAACAACAACGATGGGTCATAAAACATCAAAGTGTAAAACCCTAGCAAGACCTTAAGGGTGTAACTGACCAAACGACACACGATAATACTCTAAAACATTCAGAACAAAGACTGAAAACGGATGACGCAAGTTGGAATACTCAGCAATAAAGAGCAATGGAACCAACGGGACACTAATCGATCGATTTGCCAAAACCCAGAGCCACCGGATTAAACTTTAGATCGATCCCCCATTCTTTACAAAAAGCCTCAACTTCCTCTATAGTGAGACAAGTTGAATCCTTTAAGCCTTCAAGCCTTAAAGCCTTCAAGCCTTAAAACCTTGAAGCCTATCACATCTACTATCATTCTGAAATTCAAATCTCAAAACTCAAACGCCTTAAAGCCTTGAAGCCTTTAAGCAATAAAAAATAATGTGTAAAAGTCAGAAGCATTTGAGCTTACATCCCAAACACCTCTGACTTGGGGGGCTGATGACGGGGGTAGCTCAAACCTTAATAAACTGATTAGAGACACAACAGCTTAAAAGGTTAAAAGGTTAAAAGGTTCGGAAATGTTCCAACGGTTATGAACAGTAAAAAGGACAAGCACAGTGTCCGGTCACATCAACACTTAACGTGTGAAACCTCCTGCCCAGCTGCAACCAGACCATGTGGGAAAGCACACCCTTTTGTCCGCAGGTCCAAACCCTTCAACCCCCAAAATGGGCAAACCCCTCACTGCAAGCACAGATTCACTAGTCACGGGTTTCTCCTTTGAGAAACACCTTCCCCTATAAAATGCAGGCCATTTCACCATACAAAACACCCCAGGATCAGCAGATATCACCCTAACTCTCTGATTCTCCTTCTCCCTCTTGAGAACTAGCTTCATGCTTGCTTCTCTTCTTCACACTAAATAATTCATCTTCTCCAACGATCGCTTTTTGGGTTGATTTCTAATCAGCTCAAGATCTAAGGAGGATAAAAACAATACTAGTGAACCTCTCTCCACGTCTTGCAAATGTGGGGGGGCCCCACGACCTGCGTTAGGCTAATCTAACCCCTGAACCCTTTTACCCAGAGATATCGCTACAGGCCTTGGTCTTGTATTTGTTGCATCAACAATCAATGTTCGGTCGGTTCCGTCGCTCTATACTGCCGTCATTTTGAGTTTTCAAACCTTCGTCACCCTTTTTCTGTTTTTATTCTCAACGTTTTAGAGTACTACCATTTTTATTCGGTCAATTACACCCCAGGGACTTGCTAGGGTTTTACATTTTGAGGTTATATGTTGGGCTGCGGGGTATGATCTGTTTTTGTCATCCTTTCGCCGTTTTTCCCGTTTAGCTAAGAACGGCGATTGGTTTTCTTTCGAGACGTCTCAGGTTGACACATATTTGATATCGTCTATGGTGACCACACTTGGTTCCTGGAAAGACTGTTTTTTGGTTTCCGAGTCGATTGTTTCGTTCAAAATGGTTTGGAGGCATCCGGATGCCGTCTTTAATGAACTGAAACCCTCTGAATTCGAGCTTGATAGTTGGTTTCTGAAATCAATCACGGCATGTCCCTCGAGGCTTAGCCCCTTTCCCAAACACTTGTTAGTTTTGATGGGTATTAGCAAATTATGGGATAAACCGGACTGAGATCCTGTACTCATGAGCGATGGTTAGGGTATGCATTTTACTTTGTCGGTTTTTTTATTGTTTTTCCATATCTTTACTTATGCTTTGTTTTCTGTTTTGATGGCAATCATGTCTGCCTTGGACTTCATTAAGAGCGATGACACATCTGATGTTGTATTTACGGATGCTGAGGCTACATATGGTGATGATGCTATTGTTCGTGGTGCTGAGCATAGGTTTGAGGGTTCAAATTATGTGAATGCTCCCAATGTTAAGGGATTTACCAAGGTTGCTGCTTCCAAGGCTTCCACCCGTCGCATGATAAAGGGTGTTGGATAGCCATCCGGTTCCGAGACCGTTGATCTTAGCGATGATATAGAGATTCTGGAGGATGTGGAAGTTCCGGTTGAGGGGAAGAAGGGAGAGTTACCGCTGGTGGTAGGTAAAGAGAATAAAGCCGTAGGCAAAAAGGTTGCAGGGTTGAAGGGTTCAGGGAAACCTGTTGAGGGTTCTGCTAATGCTAACCCAGGGGAGATTTATGTGCCTGGTTGGAAGGTTACCGTTGCTGATAGCTTCAAATCTTCGTCTGTTTGTGAGGACGTACTTACTCACGTTGCCTCTCCTGCTGTCCGGGATTCCTGCTCGTCGATGGATGATGATCAAATGAACTCTAAGATGATATTGGCTGCCTGTAACCTTGCTGCCTTACTTCCTGAGGGGATATCCCATTTCTGAAATAAAATGCAAGAGTAGGAGGCCTTTTCAAAGAAGGGAGATGGTATGAAGGCTACAATGGCTGCCTTAAAAAAGAGAGTGAAGGCTTTGCTGAAAAGGAAAAAACATGGGTGAAGAAAGTTGACGAGCTCACCCAAAGGCCACGAGGTTGAGGTAAACGAGCTGAAGGAACAGGTTGAAGTCTTGAAGGCTCGAGAGGAAGCTTCTTCGAAAGAGAAGGAAATGTTGGATGCTTCTTTAGTCCAAGTGACCAAAGACAACAAATGGCTCATCGAACATGGTTTTCAACATGTAGTTACTTATCTCCTTCACTCTTCTGAATTCAACGGGGCTTTGGGTGATGTATATACAAAACTCCTTGTCCATGGGAGGAACCAAGGCTATATTTCCGGTTACGAAGCTTGTGAAGCTGGAACTCCTAAAGATAAGTCTTCTATCTACCAGCCCAAAGCATTCGAAGTCTTCAAGGACCCTGTCCTAAAGATGGAGCATTTGACCTACCCTTATGTGGGTGAGGTCTCTGAATGCTTTGGAAAACCTATCTCTGTCTTGCAGGAGCTAAAACCCCAAGGCCTTAATGAGGCTGTTGTGTTGAAGTCCCTCTCAAAGAAACGCCCTTGCTTCGAAGACAGCGAAGAGACGTGTTTTGAAGGTGGTGAGGGCTCAAAGGGTTCAAGCCTTGAAGCCTGCGAGGCAACGGGTGCAGCAGGGAGGAAAAAGAGGAAGGCTAAGAAGACCAAATATGTTGAACGTTTGAAGAACGCGGAGGCAGCAAAGTCTACCATCTCTGATGCTGCTAACTGAAAAAACTTTTATTCGTAGTTATCTTAGCATCTTGAACAATATTATGGCTTGTATGTTTGAACATCTTTTTTATTTTGAGGGAACCGTTTAGGTCCCTTGGTGGTAAAAGCCTTTAAGGCTTTGGACAATACTTTATGTTGGATGGCCAGTGTGGCCCTTGTTATGTTTAACTTGCTATCTTTTATGTTATGCTATTCTGTTTACTCCCTTGTGTTTTTGCTAATTTTGTGTGTTGTCTTTGTTTTGGGTTGTGTATCCTTTGTTACTTATACCTTGAAGGGTTCAGTGCTGCAGTCACTTAGCCTTAGAGTATTTTTAACAAGAAGATGCAACATCTATCCTATTTATGACATTCACTTAGTGTCTTTTTGGTTCGTAAGCCAATGTTAAGGCTTAAGGAACATTTTGTGTGGGCTGCTCAAAACCGTCTATGAGACACATTTTTTTAAGATTTTTCTAAGTCTCATGGATTTGTATTGATTTAGGAACTCACCCCTTATATAGGTCCATTCAACCCTTGAACCTATTGAGCGATGTGGCCTGGGAGCTCATCCCCTTACATGGCCCTTGCCATGAAGTTTCTTGCCAGGTTCTCAACTTGATTATAGGATAGAAAGGCAAATTTTGATTAAAAAAACTTCATCATTCATTCATTCCAAAGTACTTCGGTTACAAGGGGGATAGAACAATTCTTTGAAATTCTTTCTAACTCATTTTGACTAAACATGGAACCTTTCAATATTTTTGCCGTTCCAGTGGCGGGGAAGCTTTTTGCCTTGTGCATCAGCCAGCTTGTATGATCCTCCCTTGTGGGCTTTAAGGATGGTTTATGGCCCTTCCCACTTAGGACCAATTTTTCCTTGACTTTCTTTTTTGCTGGCCTCATTGTTTCGAAGCACAAGGTCCCAAGGCTTGAATCGTACATGCTTCATTCGTGCATTGTAATATGATTCCATCTTTTGCTTGTACTTTGCTTCCTGTATAGCGGCTTGATCATGAGCTTCTTCGAGGAGTTCAGATTCAACATTGTCTCCGTTTTGTTTGACTCATGGTCAATGTTGAACGTTCGTTGTGTTGTGACTCCGATCTTAGATGGGATCACAGCCTCTGATCCAAACATTAGGCTATCGGGTGTTTCTTGTGGCTCGTCTTCTCAGTTGTTCGGATTGCCCATAGGACATTGGGAAGTTCTTCAAGCCAGTTGTTTTCGTATCTTCCCAATCAAGCCTTAATCCCTTCAACAATGCTTCGATTTGTCCTTTCAACTTGGCCGTTGGACTGTGGGTAAGCAACGGCGCTGAATACTTGTGTTATTCTGAACTCCTTACACCATGAGCTAAAAGGCTTCGCGGCAAACTGTTTCCCATTGTCCGTAACTAGTACCCCTAGGAGCCCAAAACGGTAGATTATACTTTCCCAAACGAAATCAATGACTTGTTTCCCTGAGATTTTACCCAATGGTTTTACTTCTGGCCACCTGGTGAAGTAATCAACGACTACCAATAAAAACTTGACTCCTCCTTTGGCTGGCAGGAATGGACCAACGATGTCCATTCCCCATTTTTGAAATGGCCAAGCCGAGGAGATGGGAATGAGGTCTTGCTTAGGGCTTTTGGGTACTGGAGAATGCAACTTACAACCTTCACATTTTTGTAGCTGTTCGGAGGTGTCTTGGTGCATGGAAGGCCAAAAGTATCCAAGGTTCATCAACTTTGAGACTACTGATCTTGGGCCATAGTGAGCCCCACATATTCCTTCGTGAACCTCCTTGATCAGATATTGGCTTTGTTCCGGGCCAACGCATCTAAGTAGTGGTGCAAGGTATCCTTTTTTTTGTAAAGGATATCTCCTTGTAACACATATTACCTTGACTTGATACAAACCCTTTCGGCCTCCGTCTGATCATTCGGTAACTCACCATTTCTTAGGAACTTGATCAAAGGGTTCATCCAGTTTGGCCCTTCCTTAGTAATTACGTCTTGTACTTCAAGCTCTTGAATAGATGATGTTTTCAATACTTCAACTAGCACTTTTTTGGTGAGATGGGCAAATGTTAGGGATGCAAGCTTGCTCAATGCATCGGCCTTCTTGTTTTGTGACCTTGGAACTTGTTTTATAGTACATGATTGGAATATACCCATAAGTTCCTTTGCCTTCTCTCGGTATTTCTTCATGCTAGGGTCCTTAGCTATATAGCTATCATTTACTTGATTTAAGACGAGCAAGGAGTCTGTGAAGACTTAAAGCTTTTGAACATCCATCCTCTTGGTTAGCTTAAGTCCGGCAATAAATGTTTAATATTCGGCTTCATTGTTGGTTATCTGAAATTCAAGTTAGAGAGCATATGTAAATTCTAATTTCTCGGGATTGATCAGGACAAGTCCAGCCCCTGACCCTTCAAGGCTGGAAGCTCCATCGGTAAAAAGCTTCCAGGTATCAGGGTCAGATGGTTCAGCTGAGGTGGTGTTAACTTCCGTTGTTGTTTCTTTTGGAATTTCTAAAATGAAATCGGCCAAGATTTAGGCTTTGACAGCCTTACTTGGAATATAGGTGATGTTGTGTTCACCTAATTCCACGACCCATTTGGCTAATCAAGCACACTTTTGATAGGTTGGTCAGTGACCACTTGTATTGGGTGTGCTTGAAAGTACATTCGATAGCCTTCTGGCTGTTTTTACCAGGGTGAGAGCAAGTTTTTCCATTGGGGGATACTTGGTCTCTGCCAATTTTAGAGTTTTACTGAAGAAGTAAACGGGTACTTGAGCCTTGTTACGTTCAATGGTCAGGACCGCACGGATGGCTTCCTCAGCAACTGAAAGATAGACAGGGACTAGTCCCCTGTTTCCGGAGCAGCAATATCTGGGAGTGAAGCTAAGTGCTGCTTCATTTGGTTGAAGGCTTCCTCAGCTTCAGTCCACCAGAAATCTTTCTTGTTGGTGCACCCTTGAAGGGTTTTGAAGAAAGGCAGTGACTTCTCAGCTAGCTTGGACGTAAAACGCTTCAAGGCTGCAAGCTTCCCATTCAAGCTTTCAATCTCTTTCTTGCTTTGTGGGGACTTTGTGTCAAGGATGGCCTTAACCTTGTTTGGGTTAGCCTTTATGCTTTGCTTTCCTATGATGTGCCCCAAGAATTTGCCTTCTTCGAAACCAAATGAACATTTGACACGATTAAGCTTCATGTTGATCTTTCTGAGGTTCCAGAATGTTTCTTGTATATCATCGAGCATTTACCCTTCAGTTTTGCTTTTGATCACTAAATCATCAACGTAAGCTTCCATGTTTCTACCTGTTTTCCTGGCGAATGATTTTTCTACCAAACGTTGGTAAGTTCCCCCTGCATTCTTTAAACCGAAAGGCATTTTTTGGTAGCAAAAAATACCTTTGTCGGTGTGAAATGTTGTTTTCTCTTCGTCCTCTTTCTTCATCTGGATTTGATGATAACCTTTGTAAGCATACAGGAAGCATTTGAAAGGGAAGCCTGTGTGCGAATCAATTTTCAAGTCGATTTCAAGTAACAGGTAGCAGTCCTTTGGGTATACCTTGTTTAGATCCTTGAAGTCAATACACATCCTCCAAGACCCATCAGGCTTTCAGACCATTACCGAGTTGGCTATCCAGGAATGATACTTCACTTCTTGAAGGATCCCGGATTGAACGAGCCCTTCGAGCTCCTGACATGCTGCAAGATTTCTATCTGGGGCAAAGCTTCTCTTTTGTTGAAAAACAGGTTTATATTGGAGGGGATTTTGAGCTCATGTTCCATGATATCTCGAGGGATACCGGTCATATCTTCGGGACACCATGCAAAGATGCCCATATTGTGTAAGAGCAATTTCTTGAGATAAGAGAGAGTGTCTTCAGTAAGGTTGGTATTTACCCTTATCCTCTGTTGAGGATATTTTGGGTTAATGATCCATCCTTGTTCATCCTCTTCGTTTTTCTTTGAACTTTCCCCTTCAACCAGAAAGGCTTCCTGGGTAGGTTGAAGGGTTGACATCCTTCTTTTGGTTAGGAACTTCACAGTGCATTGACCAACTAAAACCGCCATTCCAAACTCACTTTCCCCAGGCCTTCCTATGACGACATCGTAGTTGGAAGGCATGTTGATCACCACGAAGGTAAGTGGTTTGGTTCTTTCCATCTTTCCTTCACTAAAGCAAACATCAAGGGTTATTTGGCCTAAAGGCTTGATGGGTATATCGACAATACCATTGATAGAGGACTCAGCTTGCTGAAGCCTTGAACGTTTGTCATTGCTGAGTCGGTTGAAGCATTTCTCAAACATGATCTCGGTGGCTGCTCCCGTGTCAATGTAAGCTTTATTTATTTTGATGGTTCCCGCGGTAGCTTCCACCACCAAAGAGTTTGAGAGCAAACCCCTTTCGGGTGGTGGGAAGCAGACACATTGAAGCTCCCAAGCCTCCAAGCGTGGCCGTTTGTGGGAAGCTTCTCCATCAAAGTTTACCATGTTTACTTCCTTACTCTTACCTTTAGCCATTTTGTCTCTTATCCCTTTAACCAAATGGGCAAGTTCTCCAGACTTAACAGCTTCCTCGATTCTTTTCTTGAGCTGGAAGCAATCATTGGTTTCCTTTTTCTTTGTGAAACTCACAGTATGGAGTGGAGTTCTCATTTCTCTTGCTCTTCGGAAAGGGTCGAGGAGGAGGTCGAAAGCTATGTTTTACCTCTTTAGTGGCCAAGATTTCTTGTGGGGTCTTGGTTAAGGCTGTGAAGTTCACAGTCTTTTCCTGGCTTAGAGGGTTCCTGCCTTCAGGCCTTCTTGGACCTGAACTTCTAGGACGTTTGTCATAGGAATGATAGTTACTCCTTTTCCTTTTGGGACTGCTGCTTCTCCAACTATGACCCCTTTTCCTTTGCTCTTTGATGTTGACGGCTTCCTCTCCACGAATGTGGGCTTCAACCCTTTCGAGGGCCTCCTCAAGGGTTTTAGGTAGGCACTTGTTGAAGTCCCTAGTGAGGTACTTGGAGGTGATGGCATTCATGAAACCTGCCACCCTCATTTTTTCATCAGCACCCACGTAGGTTAACCCTTCTTTCTTCTATCTTTCGATGAAATCTCTAAGGCTTTCATCCTCTCGCTTCTTAATCTGGAAAATCACTGTAGCATCCTTGACATACCTCCGTTGCTGTGAAAAGTTGGCCAGGAAACCTTTGCTCAAGTCATCAAAGGTTCGAATGCTTCTTTCGGGTAGGTCGTTGAACCATATCCGGGCAGACCCTACAAGGGTTTGCATGAACCGGAGACAACACTCGACACTGGACCACATTTCAATCCTTGCTGCTCCGGTAAAGATTTGGAGGTGGTCTTCGGGATCTTCAGTTCCCTCATACGTTCTTATGTAGGATGGCATCTTAATCCGGGTTTGAAAATCATAATCAACAATTTGTTGGGAGAAACAAGACATATTGCTAGGCTTGTAAGGTTTGGCAAGATCTTCCTCTACTCGTGAGGCCGAATTATTGCTTGTATTTCCTTGGTGGGTGGTCAACACTTGGTTGATGAAGTGTTGCCAAGGAAAATATGCCATCAATTGGGCCATCATTTGTGGCATCAGGTTAAGGCTTTGAAGGCTTTCGGGTGCAACCATGTAGTTCATTCCCATGGGAGCACTCATGGCTGCACTTCAAGCCATAGGGAGAACGGCTAAGGCTTGTTCCCATGTTGTGGACACGGGAAGAGGAAGGCTTGAAGCTGGTGACGGCAAGAGTTGATCTAAAGTTGTTTCATGCCCCAACGGTGCACCAGTTGCAACTGGTTGAGAGGTTAACAGAGGAAAAACAACTGGATCTGGTCTTCCAATAGCATAGGGGATTGGGTTAGGTGGAAGATGACTAAGACCAGCTTCGAACCGGGATGTAGCAGGTTGTGAGCGACTAAAAGGAGGTAGGGGTGGCCCTGGTGACAAAGAAGGTTCTGGCTTATCATAGTCCATCCTTATTCTTATTCATTTTTCTCTTTCTCGGCTCAAATACTGGTTGAGAAGAGATCTCAAATGTAGGAAGTTGTTTGCTACTCCCTCGGGTGTCACATCGATGCGTTCTGGTGTACTCGTTGCACCGATTTGAGGAGAAGGAACCTCTGAACGAGAGGGGGTTGGGGTCTGAAAAGCGGAGAACTCTGGGAACATGGTCCCCGTTAGAGTGCTTCATGGAGTAGAAAATGATGTAGATAGAGCCGGTGGAGTTTGGCCAGCACTAGGTTTTGAAGTACGAGGTACTTGATTCGCCTCACCAGGAGACTCGCTTTCAGACATGATGAACTTGATGAAGTTGGAGCTACACTACGGGTCTTTTATGATAAACTATGTGACATAGCTCCACGGTGGGCGCCAACTTATTGCTGCAACAAATAGAAGACCAAGTATAGTGACTGGGCTGGCTAGGGAAAAGGGTTCAAGGGTTTCGATTTTCCTAACGCGGGTCGTGGGGTCCCCCCACGTATGCAATACGTAAAGTTGGATCACTTTACTATTGATTGCTTTGAATTCTGGATTGAAGGATATTTAACCCAGAGTGTTTGTATGCAATGTGATAGTGTTGAAGTGAGTGAAGAATAGAACATGCAAGGAGCAAGTTCTAGAGGGAAGAAGTAAGATTTCCGGAAGTGTTGTGCTGAATGACAATGTGTTGTCATTTATAGAGGAGTCAGCTATAAGAAGAATCCTTTGATTAGTGATCCAGTGTTGCAGTGGAGGGCTTGCCCTCTTTGGTAGGTTGAAGGCTTCAGACCTGTGGGTAAAAGGATGTCTCTTCCCACATGCTCTTTTTGCGGCTGAGTGGACGAGATCACACGTAAAGTGTGATCTGACCTGACACTGTTTCGTGCTTTTTGTTGTTCACAACAACCATATTGCACTTTAAGCTATATTGCACTTTTAGCCAGTTTATTAAACTTGAGCTACCCACGTCGGTAAACAATATTTGTTGTGCTTCATAATGACTTTGCAATTTCTAAACCAGTTTTCAGAACAACTCGGAGGTCTCAAAAAGTAACTTTAGAAGGTTCAGAGAAGTGTGTAGATTAGAAGCTTTGACAAGGCTAAGAGTCAACATACTCAATTGCGAACTTAAGATTAGTTCTTGTAGGATAACAAGGGGTGTATTGCTAACCACACACCTAATGATCCCTTGTTATGATAATGACTACAGTTAACAACTTGTGTTATTATGTTATTGGTTAAGGATAAATACATAACACATACATGTCTGTACATGCTTAATGTATCATCAGTCACAATTATTTAAGGAAATATATAACAATTAACAGCAATAGTGATAATCAAGCTTGTAAGGTTCAAATTTGAAAAACTAATAACAACATGCGTGAATCAAAACTAATGGTGATAATCAAGCTTTTTAGGTTATTGGGGGTGTGTGGGGGGTGGTGTGTGTGTGTGGGGGGGGGTTAGGTATTTTTTAGGTTTTTGGGGGTGGGGTTTAGGTTTTTTTTTTTTTTGGTGGGGCGGGTTTAGGTTTTTGGGTGGTGATGGGTTGGGAGTGGGCCGTTCATTGTTTTTTTTTTTGGGTTTGTTTTGTTTGTGTTCACAAGTGGTTCTCGCATACCCTGTATATAATCACATAGGATTTGAATACTGAAATATCTAGCAGATAGAATGTATAACAAAAAGAAGTCTTCAAATACGTTTTTCTATGGAAGAGATAAATGCATCATAAAAGGTAAAGCCAAGATCAAAGAGAAAAGCATTAAGCAAACTTTGAAATACACAAATGGAAATTTTACCATTTTGAGTTTGGAAGGACGGATTTGACTATACAAAATGTTCACAACACAAAACAACAATAATTGTTGGATCCAGACGATCCAGGGTAGATCTAGCGACCGTACGATCAACCATGGATGACGCATTGCGTACCTTTCTTTTTTTTTCGTGCAGAATTAGTTAATACATTTCTGATTTATCTAATATTCTAACATCATTGGAAGAAAGATTTAAGAAGGAAGATCAAAGAGAAAAAAAATCAAAGAGTTGTCTTTCAACTTCCAATAATAAGTGGATAGAATAGAACTTGAATACGCGGGCTACCCGCATGGAAGCTAATGTAAGGTGGTTACTAATTTGGAAGAGATCAAGACGAAATCTCTTATTTCTTATTTAAATTATAGTTTCATGTTTATCTTTTAATTTCTTAGTATAAATAGGGCATCTCGGGTTAGTTGTTTCTTAGACTTACTTTTGATAAAGAATTGTAATTGAGACTAGGGGTGTTCATGAGCCGATCCGATCTGAGCGAGGGTCTGCTAATGCTCGGATTGGATTACAACCGAGCAGATCGGTTCGGATCGATTTTGCAAAACCGAGCACAAAAGTGATGCTCGTGCTCGGTTCGAATTTTAATCGAGTGGATTGTTTTTGCTCGGTTTCGCTCGATATTTCTCAACACCTTAATTAAAACATGTGCAGCAACAAAAATGTCACACCCCTTTCTAAGGCGGAAGCACGAGGTGTGATCATGAAAGGTTTTCATTGCATACGATTGGTAAACATACTACATGCTCATAAAAATAACTTCAAACACCATTAACATTACATAACGGAAAACATAGTTTAAGCGTTTACATCACGAGACAACATATTGTCTGAAAGTTTACAACTTTATTTAAGGATAAACATAAACAACATCCAGGAGCATGAGTAAGACCGCGCGCACATCCACTTTAATTACCTGAAATACATGTGAGTTTTTGGAAAAACGTCAACATAATGTTGGTGTGAATTCATGCAGTTCTTGTATTGAACGTTTGTATACTTTGTATGAAAATAACATGGTATGTATCTTGTATAAATCAAGTATTTCTGTATGTATCAAGTTGTTAATGGGTTGCAAGGCCATTAACATGTGACACGACATAGGAAGCGTCCAAACCATAGGCATTTTTCTAGTTGTTGATTCATGACGGAGACCCAAAAGCACTACTCGGTACTATTTTTCACCAAGAGTGTGGCTGCCCGAAAATCCATTAGATCTAACCTTTTGTTCTGCGGTCTTAGTATGTACACGATTAATGGTGCTTATGGTATCCTATTCGTGACACGATTTCTCGTATCATTCCTCAATTCTTGTATCCATCATACCATTTGTAAATATTCTAACATTTGTAACATGTATTTCACCCCTGAAGTTATAAAACTGAAAACAGTTAAAAGAAAAGGGGGAGCATGAACTCACAACTTTGCGTTCCTTGCGCCGTAAACTACACCGGTTTTTGCTTATCTAGTGTCGTGACCTAAACGTGTTTTATTAACGTTAGTCACTAGACTTGTATCGCACAAGTACAAGTCACCATCTTTTATGTATTTGTTCTTGTGTTAAAAAGAATTTATATTTTTAACTATGTGTCTTACTTATATTATTTTCTCACAATAAATATAAGTATCTTGTATTTTTCACCCGAATTATGTATCTTGTCCAAAAACTTCATTTCATGTTCATAACTTGTCCAAGTTATTTATTCTATGAGGAAATATATTTTCATAAATATATTCTCTTGTATTTGTCTAAGCATGTTGTATGTGTATTTTCGTATTTTTTTTCTCCTTAGAAGTATTTATTGTATTTTCAAGTCCTAGCACACTATCACGTAAAATACATACTACATACACTTAGCACAAAATTGGTGATCAATAAATATATATTTTTCTCAAAAGTATACATGCTTAATATCAATTTTTATCTTAAAGAAATCATCATTTCTTAACTTGAGGTTTACACAAAAATTAGGGAAACCTTGGTAATTATTTTTAGGGAATAAGTTTCACCAAAACTTATATTTATCTAAGTGTCAAAATTTATAAAAATTTTGACATAGTTTCCCCTAAAAATGGAGGTTTCCCATGTTTTCAAAACATGTGTTTATTTTCTTTTAAATCATCATCAAACATCAACAACTCATACAACACTCACCGAGTGTCAAAATCAAGTAATTTACACTACATCATGAACATGAACTTTTGTAAAAACTTGTAGTAACTTACCATGTTATTTAGTAGGTTTAGTTACCCTCAAAAACATGGTTATTTATTTGTAAATCACTTTCTTGAAAGATTTAGTCTTTTACAACTTGTAAGATGATTTTTCTACAAATATTTCTTTTGTATTTTTCTTGTTTCATAAGTGTTTATACACTTATTATTCTAATAAAAATAGTGTAGGTTTAAGTAAAAACCAAGATCTTCTAAAAATCACATTTTAAACTTGGTTCTTTTAGAAAAACCATTCATACATCTTAGATCTATAAGTTTACTAGCTTACTTTGTTTGTTATTTTCTAAGAAATCATTTATTCATCAAGTTCATGTTTATGCATGAGGATGATCTTCTTGTGTTAATACATAATCATCCTCTAACTTGCTAGATCATGTGTTTAATCACAATCTAACAAGCTTCATGTATTGATCAACATCAATATTTCTAGTAATCAACAAGCAAAAATTACACATCTACTAAACAACATCATTTCATCAAGATATCATCATATTTCACCTTATGTTTCAAGATTCATGTGCATGTCTTTTAATGTTCTTATGATAATCAACATGTTATATCTTTTAACCAACTAAAATGGAAGTAAACAAGTGTTAAAAGGATCTTACTACTAGCTTGAAGCTAGGGAAGAACAAGATGAAGGTGGAGTGGATAAAAGCAAACGAGTGAGGTCCTTCAAGATCCACAAGCTTCCAACTTCCTAAATCACCTTCTAGCACCTTATGTGAACCTTGGAATGGATTGAAATTGAATGAAAATGGTGGATGTATGGTGGGTTGGGGTCGGCTGAAAGTAAGATGGAGAAGGAGAGGTGTGAAGGTGAAGATGAACTAATGATCTTGTTATGTTTATTTATAATCAAAGTGCTAATAACCATTGGGCTATGTGTTCCTCAAAGTACAATGCAAATCTTGGATTACAATCTTTTAGAGATCTTACGCTATCCATATGAATCCAAGGAAGATTATGTAGATTTTAGCAAGATTTTGGTGGGGTCACCTCCCTTGTGACCGTCCACTCTTAAGGGGGGGGGGGGTTAAATGTAAATTCAAATCACTAAATACATAAATAAGTTAGTTTTCAAGTATAGGGTTTAGGGATTTAATGTGTTGTTATGTTATAAGAGGTGTTATGGTGTTCAGGGACCATAACTAGCTCAGAAATAAATAAACAATGCTTCTAGCAATATTTTGGTGTTCCGGGTAATGTCCGGTTGTTCGGTTAGATACCGGTTCGTTAAAGTGCTAAATTGCACCGTTTATTGTCCTTTATGTCCTCTTTTGTGATACTTTCAATTCCCGACACTTAGGAAAGTATTCTGGATCAATTTGTCATATTTTTACATGCTACAATCTCGTTACAATGCTGAATTTTTCTGCAATATGTAAAATTCAGCATTTAAAGTGTGTTTCGGGTGCTTTTTAGTGCGTATTTTAGCTTCCGGAAAGTCTATATGTTAACCTTTGTATGTACTCTTGGGTTTTAATGTATTCTTGTCGTTGGACCTACACCTAGGCTTCAATTCTATTGTCTGACTGCTTTCTGCAGATTTGTTGACACAATGTGTCTTACCGGTGAGTTTACTAGTATTTCTGACGCAACGCTATCATAAAGTAATTCTTGTAGTACAAAATGTGCATGAATTCACTTGTATAGTATGTAATCCGACAAAGTTGACATTTAAGCACATAATTGCAGTCATTAAATAATAACTAAAGTGTACGAAAATTACCGGTTGGGTGCTAGTTGTCACAGTCTCCCCTCGTTAAAAGAATTTCATCCCGAAATTCAGGTCGAGCTAACTCTCGCATGAGTCTTCTTGAACAGGTGGGGGTACTTTTCTTTAAACTGGTCTTCACGTTCCCACGTGTACTCTGGTCCGTTCTTAGAGTTCCAACGTACTTTGACAAGTTTGACAGTGCTCCTCCTGGTCTTGTTGACTTTCCAGTCTGTAACCTCAACGGGTTGTTCTGTAAATCGGAGGGTGTCATCAATATGCACTTCATCCGCAGGGATGATCACGTTTTCTTGTGTTGGACTCTTCTTGAGGTTGGATACATGGAACGTATCATGTACTCCATTAAGTTCTTCCGGGAATTCCCACTTGTATGCCACGGTACCAATTCTTTCCAAAATCTTGAATGGTCCGATGTATCGGGGATTCAGCTTCCCACATTTTCCGAATCTTACTACGCCCTTCCAAGGTGAGACCTTCAACAAAACTTTGTCTCCCACCTCGAATTCTAATGGTTTTCGTCTTTGATCAGCGTAGCTCTTTTGTCGATCTCGAGCCGTCTTAATGCGTTCTCGGATCTGCATAATCTTGTCGGTTATCTCTTGTACAAGTTCAGGACCAACCATACATTTGTTTCCAGCGTCTGCCCAATATAAAGGCGAGCGGCACTTGCGGCCATACAGAGCTTCGAACAGTGCAGCTTTTATACTTGTATGATAACTGTTATTGTAGGAAAACTCAACTAAAGGTAGATGAGTATCCCAGCTGCCGCCTAGGTCCATGACACATGCGTGAAGCATATCTTCCAGCGTTTGTATGGTCCGTTCACTCTGACCGTCTCTTTGTGGATGGAATGTCGTGCTTAGATCTAGCTGAGATCCAAAGGCTTCCTGAAAGGATTGCCAGATTCTTGAGACAAAGCGTCCATCTCTGTCTGAGATAATTGAGATAAGCACTCCATGATGTGCCATGATTTCTTTTAAGTATATATCAGCAAGCTTTCCAGTGCTATCCTTCTCTCGGATTGGTAAGAAATGCGCAGATTTCGTCAATCGATCAACTATCACCCATATCATATCGTGCCCTCTAGGGGTCCTGGGTAATTTTGTTATGAAGTCCATCGAGATTTGCTCCCACTTCCACATGGGTATCTCTGGTTGTTGTAGTAGGCCGGATGGTTTCTGATATTCAACCTTAACCTTGGCACAGGTTAGGCACTTTCCAACATAAACAGCAACATCGCTTTTGAGTCTCGGCCACCAATAATATTCCTTTAAGTCTTGATACATTTTTTTCCGATCCTAGATGGATCGAGTATCTCGACTTGTGTGCTTCATCAAGGATGACTTCTCGAATGTTGCCATTGAGCGGAACCCAAATACGCTTCTTAAAGTATAAGGTTCCCTCTTCATTTGGCACCATATATTTCAACATACCCTGGAGGTATTCAGCTTTACGGTTTTCTATCTTAAGGGCTTCTTGTTGTGCGTCACGAATGCGTGCAGTGAGGTTCGTTCGAATAGTCATTTCTAATGCTCGAACCCTTAGGGTCTTAACCCTTTCTTTTCGACTCAGTGCGTCTGCTACAACGTTTGCCTTTCCAGGATGGTACTTAATCTCACAGTCATAATCGTTCAGTAACTCGACCCATCGTCGCTGTCGCATGTTTAATTCCTTCTGATCAAATATGTGTTGTAGGCTTTTGTGATCTGTGAAGATTGTACATCGAGTACCATATAAATAGTGTCGCCAGATCTTCAAGGCGAACACCACCGCGCCTAGTTCCAAGTCGTGCGTGGTATAATTCCTTTCATGTACCTTCAATTGTCTTGAAGCGTAAGCGATGACTTTTTGGCGCTGCATAAGCATGCAACCCAAACTTTGTCGTGAAGCGTCGCAGTATACCACGAAGTCTTCAGTGCCTTCGGGTAATGATAGTATTGGTGCATCGCATAGCTTATTTTTAAGCAGTTAGAAGGCTTCTTCCTGCTTGTAGCCCCAGTCATATTTCTTGTGTTTCTATGTAAGGGTTGTCAGCGGTTGGGCTATCTTGGAGAAATTCTCAATAAACCGTCGGTAATACCCTGCTAAGCCCAAAAATTATCGAACTTCAGTTGGGGTTTTGGGGGCTTCCCAATTCTTTATTGCTTCAATCTTGGATGGGTCCACATGAATGCCCTTCTCATTCACAACGTGACCAAGGAACTGTACTTCGCGAATCCAGAATTCGCACTTTGAAAATTTTGCATAAAGTTTTTATGTCTTCAGTAGTTCCAAAATCGTTGTGAGGTGTTGTTTGTGCTCTTCTTTCGTTCGTGAGTAAATCAGGATATCATCAATAAATACAATCACGAATTTATCGAGATATGGTTTGCATACGCGGTTCATCAGATCCATAAATACCGCTGGCGCGTTCGTCAGTCCGAATGGCACCACAAGGAACTCGTAATGCCTGTAACGTTTTCCGAATGCGGTCTTTGGTACGCTTTCCTCTTGTATCCTTAACTGATGGTATCCAGATCGAAGATCGATCTTGGAATAGTAGCTTGATCCTTGCGATTAATCAAATAAGTCGTCAATCCTCGGTAGCAGGTACCGATTCTTGACAGTGAGCTTGTTCAATTCTCTGTAATCGATACACATCCGTAGTGCTCCATCCGTCTTCTTCACGAACAATACTAGAGCTCCCCAGGGCGAGAAGCTTGGCCTTATGAATCCTTTATCCAACAACTCCTGGAGTTGTGTAAATAATTCTTGCATTTCGGATGGTGCAAGCCGATAGGGTGCATTGGCTACAGGAGCGGCTCCTGGAACCAAGTCTATACGGAATTCGACTTGTCGTTGCGGAGGTAGTCCTGGCAGATCTTCAGGAAAAACATCAGGGAATTCCTTCACCACAGGAATGTCTTCGAGTTTCGGCTCCACAGCCTTCTTATCTACAACGTGCACTAGGAAAGCAACACATCCTTTCCTTAAGCACTTTTGTGCCTTCATACAACTGATGATTCGCAGAGGCGCGTTTCGTTTTTCTCCATGTATGATGAGAGTTTCATCATTTGCCAAAGGGATGCGAATGATTTTCTCATGACAAATAACTTCAGCTTTGTTCTTGGACAACCAGTCCATTCCGACCACCACGTCGAAGCTACCCAATTGAATAGATAAGAGGTCGATGCTAAATCTTCGTTCACCAAGTTCTAATGCACAGCCTCTAACAACTTCGCCCGATTCAACAAGTTTACCATTGGCTAGTTCTATGGAATAAGGAATATCTAATCTACTAGATTCTATTCCAAGCATGCATTTAAATTCCACAGACATGAAACTATAATCGGCACCAGTGTCGAATAGTATGAATGCAAAGTGATTGTTAACGAGAAACGTACCGGTGACCACATTAGGGTCCTCGCGTGCGTTCTTCGCTCCAATCACAAATGCCTAAGCCTGAGCATTGTTCCCCTTTGGGCAGTCTTTCATGAAATGCTCGTTGCTTCCACAACTGAAGCATCCTTGGTTTTGCCCCTTTCCGTTGCCATTCCTGTTACCAGCACCATTTTCATTCCGGTTCTTTCTTTTTCCCCAACAATCTTCAATGTGGTGACCCAGCTTTCCACATTTGTCACATTTTGGAATGCGACAAACCCCTTCGTGATGACGCTTGCAATTGTTGCAGATGGGCAGAGTGCCCAGGTACCTTTTGGCAGGAGCGTCATTCATGGTCGCAAGAGTTTTCGTCTCCTGAGGCGGGTTATTGTCACACTTCTTGTTGTTGAAACCCTTGTTGTTGTTGCGGGTTCCTTGGTTCAGATTCGAATGCTTCCTTTTCTTGTCACCGGACGATTCAGCATGCATCTCGGTCTTCTCAGTAGGGTTCAGTGATAACTTCTTCATTCGAACAGCATCTTCAGTAAGGCTGACAGCCAGAGTTACAGACTCAGTGATTGTTGCGGGTTTGGCCGAAGTTACTAAAGTGCGAAATTCCGGGGCCAATCCCCAGATGTAGCGTTCAACGCACTTAAATTCAGGAGTTACCATATAGGGGATCACTCTTGACAGATCATGGAACCTTCGAGTATAACTAGTAATGTCAGCACCTTCCATGGTTAAGTGCCAAAACTTAGTCTCCAACCTTTGGAGTTCAGCACGAGAGAAATACTTTTCTCTCATTTTCTCTTTCAGTTCATCCCAAGACATGCCATACGCGGCATCATCACCCAGAGTTTGAACTTGCAAGTTCCACCAAGTCAAAGCTTCATCAACAAACAATCCAGTAGCAAAAGTGAGTTGCTGATCCGCGGTACACTTGCTCATACGGATAGTGGCATCGGTCTTCTTCGTCCAGCGTACAAATGCCACTGCACCTCCAGTGCCATTGTAGTTCAGCGGTTTGCAGTCGAGAAACTGCTTGAAAGTGCAACTTTGAGCTGCGTTTCCTCCAGATGAATCTCCATTCCCAATACGCCTTGCATTGCTTGGTCCTCCACTTTGTTCAGTGCGGTTCGCCTCGTACTGGGTGATAGCTGCGGAGATCCTTTCTTCCAGTAGGGCGTTCAGCTCTTCAGCAGTCTTTGGCAATGGGGGAGGAGGAGGTTGATCACGAGCGTTCACAGCTCTTCTGGGTGCCATGTTCTGGCAGAACACAACACAATAGGGTTAGACATTTGTTTGATATCGTCGTACGAGACAGTAGTAGTATATATACAGACATATACCACATAAGTGACATCAAACAATTATTACTCCAGCAGAGTATTTAATAGGCTGGGGGAGGGGTGTTCACGTTTGCCCTTTTCTTGTACTGAGGGAATCTATACGTGACAAGACTTACTGTGGTTTCTGTGCACTGAATTCCATAATTATGTATGCATCCATAATTACGTAACTCCTTGCACAGTCCGCACAGTTTGTTTCATCCTCGTATCTCTTCCTTCAGATAGGCCATTGTTTTCAGACGAAGTCACGTATACCTGTGACCTTCTACTTCTAGTATATGTATATATCAAGTATCACACATAATTGCAAGTAATTCGTAATCACAGACAAGTGCTACTCCAGTGCACCCTAAGTCTCGTAGTGCCTTTTCTTGACTCTTTGTAAATAGTTTTCAGGTAGTGATGTCGTGGAAAGTTTTATGCAATGAAAACTTTTTGAAAAATTGTTTTCGTGCAAGGATCCTAGAGATTGTAGACTAGACTCGAGAAGGAATCTTGGTTCACTACAATCGCAGCTTTGATACCAATCTGTCACACCCCTTTCTAAGGCGGAAGCACGAGGTGTGATCATGAAAGATTTTCATTGCATACGATTGGTAAACATACTACATGCTCATAAAAATAACTTCAAACACCATTAACATTACATAACGGAAAACATAGTTTAAGTGTTTACATCACGAGTGTTTACATCACGAGACAACATATTGTCTGAAAGTTTACAACTTTATTTAAGGATAAACATAAACAACATCCAGGAGCATGAGTAAGACCGCGCGCACATCCACTTTAGTTACCTAAAATACATGTGAGTTTTTGGAAAAACGTCAACATAATGTTGGTGTGAATTCATGCAGTTCTTGTATTGAACGTTTGTATACTTTGTATGAAAATAACATGGTATGTATCTTGTATAAATCACGTATTTCTGTATGTATCAAATTGATAATGGGTTGCAAGGCTATTAACATGTGACACGACATAGGAAGCATCCAAACCATAGGCATTTTTCTAGTTGTCGATTCACGACGGAGACACAAAAGCACTACTCGGTACTATTTTTCACCAAGAGTGTGGCTGCCCGAAAACCCATTCGATCTAACCTTTTGTTCTGCGGTCTTAGTATGTACACGATTAATGGTGCTTATGGTACCCTATTCGTGACACGATTTCTCGTATCATTCCTTAATTCTTGTATCCATCATACGATTTGTAAACATTGTAACATTTGTAACATGTATTTCACCCCCGAAGTTATAAAACTGAAAACAGTTAAAAGAAAAGGGGGAGCATGAACTCACAACTTTGCGTTCCTTGCACCGTAAACTTCACCGTTTTTTGCTTATCTAGCGTCGTGACCTAAACGTGTTTTATTAACGTTAGTCACTAGACTTGTATCGCACAAGTACAAGTCACCATCTTTTATGTATTTGTTCTTGTGTTAAAAATAATTTATATTTTTAACTATGTGTCTTACTTATATTATTTTCTCACAATAAATATAAGTATCTTGTATTTTTCACCCGAATTATGTATCTTGTCCAAAAACTTCATTTCATGTTCATAACTTGTCCAAGTTATTTATTCTATGAGGAAATATATTTTCATAAATATATTCTCTTGTATTTGTCTAAGCATGTTGTATGTGTATTTTCGTATTTTTTTCTCCTTAGAAGTATTTAGTGTATTTTCAAGTCCTAACACACTATCACGTATAATACATACTACATACACTTAGCACAAAATTGGTGATCAATAAATATATATATTTTTCTCAAAAATATACATACTTAATATCAATTTTTATCTTGAAGAAATCATCATTTCTTAACTTGAGGTTTACACAAAAATTAGGGAAACCTTGGTAATTATTTTTAGGGAATAAGTTTCACCAAAACTTATATTTTTCTAAGTGTCAAAATTTATAAAATTATTGACATAGTTTCCCCTAAAAATGGAGGTTTCCCATGTTTTCAAAACATGTGTTTATTTTCTTTTAAATCATCATCAAACATCAACAACTCATACAACACTCACCGAGTGTCAAAATCAAGTAATTTACACTACATCATGAACATGAAGTTTTGTAAAAACTTGTAGTAACTTACCATGTTATTTAGTAGGTTTAGTTACCCTCAAAAACATGGTTATTTATTTGTAAATCACTTTCTTGAAAGATTTAGTCTTTTACAACTTGTAAGATGATTTTTCTAAAAATATTTCTTTTGTATTTTTCTTGTTTCATAAGTGTTTATACACTTATTTTTCTAATAAAAATAGTGTAGGTTTAAGTAAAAAACCAAGATCTTCTAAAAATCACATTTTAAACTTGGTTCTTTTAGAAAAACCATTCATACATCTTAGATCTATAAGTTTACTAGCTTACTTTGTTTGTTATTTTCCAAGAAATCATTTATTCATCAAGTTCATGTTTATACATAAAGATGATCTTCTTGTGTTAACACATAATCATCCTCTAACTTGCTAGATCATGTGTTTAATCACAATCTAACAAGCTTCATGTATTGATCAACATCAATATTTCTAGTAATCAACAAGCAAACATTACACATCTACTAAACAACATCATTTCATCAAGATATCATCATATTTCACCTTATGTTTCAAGATTCATGTGCATGTCTTTTAATGTTCTTATGATAATCAACATGTTATATCTTTTAACCAACTAAAATGGAAGTACACAAATGTTAAAAGGATCTTACTACTATCTTGAAGCTAGGGAAGAACAAGATGAAGGTGGAGTGGATAAAAGCAAACGAGTGAGGTCCTTCAAGATCCGCAAGCTTCCAACTTCCTAAATCACCTTCTAGCACCTTATGTGAACCTTGGAATGGATTGAAATTGAATGAAAATGGTGGATGTATGGTGGGTTGGGGCCGGCCGAAAGTAAGAGGGAGAAGGACAGGTGTGAAGGTGAAGATGAACTAATGATCTTGTTATTTATTTATAATCAAAGTGCTAATAACCATTGGGCTACGTGTTCCTCAAAGTACAATGCAAATCTTGGATTACAATCTTTTAGAGATCTTACACTATCCACATGAATCCAAGGAAGATCATGCAGATTTTAGCAAGATTTTGGTGGGGTCACCTCCCTTGTGACCGTCCACTCTTAGGGGGGGTTAAATGTAAATTCAAATCACTAAATACATAAATAAGTTAGTTTTCAAGTATAAGGTTTAGGGATTTAATGTGTTGTTATGTTATAAGAGGTGTTATGGTGTTCAGGGACCATAACTGACTCAGAAATAAATAAACAATGCTTCTAGCAATATTTTGGTGTTCCGGGTAATGTCCGGTTGTTCGGTTAGATACCGGTTCGTTAAAGTGCTAAATTGCACCGTTTAGTGTCCTTTATGTCCCCTTTTGTGATACTTTCAATTCCCGACACTTAGGAAAGTATTCTGGATCAATTTGTCATATTTTTACATGCTACAATCTCGTTACAATGCTGAATTTTGCTGCAATATGTAAAATTCAACATTTAAAGTGTGTTTCGGGTGCTTTTTAGTGCGTATTTTAGCTTCCGGAAAGTATATATGTTAATCCTTGTATGTACTCTTGGGTTTTAATGTATTCTTGTCGTTGGACCTACACCTAGGCTCCAATTCTATATTCTGATTGCTTTCTGCAGATTTGTTGACACAATGTGTCTTACCGGTGAGTTTACTAGTATTTCTGACGCAACGCTATCATAAAGTAATTCTTGTAGTATAAAACGTTCATGAATTCACTTTTATAGTATGTAATTAGACAATGTTGACATTTAAGAACATAATTGTAGTCATTTAATAATAATAATTAAAGTGTACGGAAATTACCGGTTGGGTGCCAGTTGTCACAAAAACAAATCATAACTTAACTAAAACATGTCCAACACCTTACTAGGCTGCATTAAACAATAACAAAAGCAATACATAACTGAAATCATGATCCTAAAAATGTTCTTAACAATATCAAATTTGAAGCATAAAATAAAGTGCGAAATACAAATTGTCATTTAGCTCAAAAGCCATAAACATCTTCTTAAAACACATCAAAAGATTTTTTTCTCTTTTTTGAACAAGCACCTTCGGTCGCTGCATCAACCATATTGGTATCACCCAATTCATCAATTGTTGGATTCGGGTCGTTCTCTACACGATTCATCAATAACTGACATTTACTTGAAGATTCAAATTGGGGATGAAGATGTAGGACATACCTTAGTCGCCAGAGCGAGGGTCTGTCGCAGAGCAAGGAACGGTCGCCGAAGCAAGGGGCAGTCGCCGGAGCTAGGGGCAGTGGCCGGTGTCTATGAAGTTTAGTCTTCACGATCACTCAATGTCGCACAGTCGCAGAATGCAGAAACAAGTCGGCAAGTCGCTGGGGAGTGGGGTTTAGGAATTAGATTAAGGACTTAGTATTGAATTGGGCTAAATCTGATTCTTGGGCTTTGTATTTTTATGGGCTACTTATACTTATAAGTTATAAATCTTTAAAATCTATAATATATATATAGGGGGCTGCTAGAATGAGAACCACCCCGAGTTGTAAGAACCGCGAGAACTACACCCCACGGAGCGCCGTTCGCCGCGATTTTTTTTTACAAGTAGATGTGTGCATTATAAACACGGCCGTAAAAAATCACGGCGAACGGCGCTCCGTGGGGTGTACTTTTTTACACCTCAAGTTTGGTGTTTTTTAATTTTTTTCTTTTTTCTTTTTTTTTCACCAAACTTGAGGTGTAAAAAAGTACACCCCACGGAGCGCCGTTCGCCGTGATTTTTTACGGCCGTGTTTATAATGCACACATCTACTTGTAAAAAAAAATCGCGGCGAACGGCGCTCCGTGGGGTGTAGTTCTCGCGGTTCTTACAACTCGAGGTGGTTCTCATTTTAGCGGCTCCCTATATATATATATATATATATAGGGTGAGGTTCCTCTACAAAGTGTGTTTTTCCTACAAAGTGTAGGAAGTGTTTTGGACCATTGGATGGGTGTTTTTAATGGTAGAGATCATCTTGATGGCATTTTAGTAATATTTACATTTTAAATAAGGATTGGTTTAATTGATGGAGGACTAAAAAGTCATTTGGCGATATTTAAAAATAGCAAGTAACCATCATTCAATAAAAGCACTCCTTAAGTTTTGGAAACTTCTCTCTGTCTCTCTCCCTCCCTCCCTCCCTCCCTCCCTCCCCCTCTCATCTCTCTCTCTCTCTCTCTCTCTTGCACACACACACACTTATCATCTTCTATACTTCAAAAAAACAAGATTAATGATTCTTCGTTTAAGTTGTTCATCGTGGGATCAGACACAGGTGTGTTTTATATTGTGTCTACAACGAATCAGACACAAGTGTGTTTTATATTGTGTATTTCAGGCACTGGTGTCTATATCGAGTCAGACACTGGTGTGTTTTATGTTGTTTATTTTAGATACTGGTGTGTTTTATGTGTGAGGGATGTGTTTAATTGTGGTAACTGATATAACACAATGTAAGGAAGCCAAAAAAACTAATAAGACACAACGTCAAGAAATAATGAATGTGTTTTATGTTTCGAAATGTGTGAGAGGTGTGTTTAATTGTGAAAATTGATATAACACAGTGCGAAGAAAACCATCAACTGATAAAACACAACGTCAAGAAATAATTAATGTGTTTTACGTTTCGAACTTTGAATGAATCAATCGTGGATATGAAGGATGTAACTGCCGATTTTGAATAGTTAATAAATATATAGTTTCCATAAAAATATCATTTTATTGTTTAAAAAATATATCTTCAAAAAATAGAATTAATTATTGAATTACATTTATGTCCTTTAATACAAAAATCCTAGATGCCACATGTCACTCTTAGAACACTTCCTACACTTTGTAGGAAAAGTAGACTTTGTAGCCAACTCCCACCCTATATATATATATATATATATATATATATATATATATAGGATTAGGTTCAAGAGTGAACAACTTCTTAAGAGTAAACCGAGTGAACTACTCTTGGCCCTTGATCATTTTTCAGATTAAAAGGGTAAGATTGACATTAGCCAAATATGTTTTATTAAAATCCCTTAACTTTCTCATTTCTTAACTCTCTCTCTCTCTCTCTCACACACACATACACACATTTTTAATTATTTCTCAATTATTTTAGTTATAAGAAACTGAAGGGCTTTAAATTTTGGTAGACCATCATAGATTACGACATTATCATTCTACATCTTCAACTCATATGTTGAAGTTGATTAATGAATATTGCAGGTATTCTTATCACTCAAGAAGATGATAAAGACAAAACTGTTATCTTTTTCAAATGTTTTTTTTTTTTTTGAAATATTCTGTTTTTAAATTATTTAATTTCCAAATATTTGTAGCACTCATTTCTTTATCCATAGATTTTGTTTTAATTTTAACTTAAATATTGTTTTTATTTTATTATCCATATATATAGATATCATAATATATTGTTTTTAAATTGTTATAATTTTTAATAAATATTGAAAATTTTCTTTGAGATTGAAATTGTTATTATTTTTAGGCATTAACTTTTTTTTCTGAATATGTGATGAAGTTATTTATTTTTGCATACATGTGTCTTGTTTTGTTTTCATTAATTCCATAATTTTTATATGAATCTACTCTTGTGCATGCATAATATACTATATCTTGTTAATATACACATATGTAACCATTTCTGAATACAATATACAGATGTATAAAAGTTTGTACACATGTGTATAAACTAAAGTTGTGTATCTTGTATAAACTGATAGTCAGCGAGACTGTACACATGTGTATAACTAACAACTGTGTATCTCATATAAACTGATAGTTTACGAGACTATACACATGTGTATAAACTAACATCTGTGTATCTTGTATAAATTGATACTAGCGAGATTGTACACATATGTATACACTAACAGCTATGTATCTTGTATATATGGAAACTAGCGAAATTTTAGGGTTTTTGATTATATTGTTTAATAGATGCAATTTACAAAAGACGCAAATATCTTTATGTCATTTATTTTAAAGAGAAGTTACAACATTATAATTACAATCTTGCCATAAATTAAAAATCTCTAGATGATGTAATCTACTGGTCCAGATTAGTTCACACAGTTCACTAACAACCTACTGTTCACTGAGAGAGAGAGAGAGAGAGAGAGAGAGAGAGAGAGAGAGAGAGAGAGAGAGAGAGGTCCACTTAATTGAAAACCAACCCTAGTTGTGAGAACCGAGAGAATCTTTTTCCAACCATTAGATCTTTAAGATAGATGGATGAGATTAAAAGTAATAAAAATTAATACTAAATATTTTTTGTCGTATTATGTTTTAAATATTTTAATGCAAAAGGTTAGTTTAGTATATTTACTCTTTTTTGTCTTTTTGTCCTTTATTATTTTTTATTACTTTTTTGTATAATTATATTAGTTGTTTTTTTTAAACAAATTTTTTTTTATTAAAAACCATTTTAAATTCAAATTTTTTTAACAAAAACAATTTTTTTGTGCGCCATGTTTTGCACGCCGTTTTTACGCCCGTCTTTTTAACACGTCGTTTTTACGCCCGGCTTTTTCACACGTCGTTTTTTAAGGCATCGTTTTTTACGCCCCGTTTTAACAAAACGTTTTTTACGCAACGTTTTATGCCTTTTTTTAGACAGCGTTTTTTTTACGCGCCGCTTTTAACGCGCCGTTTTTTACGCCCTATTTTACTCGCCGTTTTTTTTACGCGTCGCTTTTTTATGCCTTGTTCGTACGCGCCGCTTTTTACGATTGTAAAAAAGATTTTTTACAAAAAAAAAACATTTTTTTATAAAAAAAAAATTTACGGTTTACGGGATAAAATTTTTTACCTCGAATTTTTACGTTTTACGTTTAATTATTAAAGTTTTACCTTAAAATTTTTTACCTCGAATTTTTGCGTTTTACATAAAATTTTATACCTCAAATTTTTATGCTTTACGTAAAAATTTTAAAGTTTTACGTTAAAATTTTTATGTTTTACGTTTTACATAAAAACGTTTTACGTTAAAGTTTCGCATTTTACGTTTTACATTAAAATTTTTACGTAGAGTTTTACGATTTACAACTTACATAAAAAAAATTTACGTAGAGTTTTACGATTTACAACTTACATTACGAAATTTGAGAATCGTAACAAACGAACTTACCCAAAAATCGCGACTCAGTAGGTGTCTCAGATATGTGTCGTTTTTAGAATGTAATTACGTTCTGTGTTACGGGTTTTTTTTTAACGAAAACAGACAGAGTTTTCTCTGTTTTTTGAATAACACGACAACAAAAGTTGTCGTATATTTTTTTTTCAAAACTCAACAATTATTCAATCAATATAATAAAAAATATATAGTTTTCGTCGAAATGGCAAAACTTAAACTAATTTCTAATCGAGTCAGTTCGAGCTAAGGTCGTGTATAAATATAAAATCTATAACTATATAATGAGAAATTTCATGTCGATTAAATCTTTACCGGGTCGTGCGACTGAGTTTGACCATCTTTGATCTGTTGACCGACGTTGACCGATTGACCGAGTCGACCCGATGTTCACTGAGTCGATCCGAACAGAAGCTGAGTTGGCCTAGTTTGAACCGTAACTGAACCCAGTCTGACCCGAGTCAAAACCCAGAGCCTAACCAAAACAATCTGAACATAATCACCACCACTGGCCGTCGTGGAAGTCTGAGCACCACCACCTGTCCCCCGCCGCCATAGTTTGCCGGCGTGTCTCCGACTGCCCTGAATCATCATCATTATTATCAGTCATCGTAATTACTCATCTTCATCATCGGTAAAACCCACCAGGCCGATAACACTTGAAACTTAAAAAAATTTTAAAAGAAACGAGTGAGTTGGAAGAGGTTTACCGTATACCTTCGTCGGAAAAAAAAAATAAAACACCACCGTCGTGAGCGGCGGCGATGCCGGAGTCCGCTGTCTTCTCCGGTCGTTGCTGGCTTGTCGACCATAACCACCATTTCATCATCATTAACAACAACGAATCATCATCAAAGCTCAGCGGCAACGTCAACGTCATCGTCATCATCAACACCGTCATCGTCGTTGTCTTCTCCGGCCGTCGCTGTCTTCTCCGGGCGTCGCTGGCTTAGGGTTCAAATTGTTAATCAAATTTTAGCCAACCCCATCTTTTAACAGTTAAGCAAATTTAGCCAACCCCATCTTTTAACAGTTAATCAAATTTACTAATTCATAAATGTTTAGATATAACATGGGTCAAATTGTTATGCATCCAAATTTAAATTTAAAATACATATTTGCCCATTGTGCAAGATTAGAAGGGAGTCTCTAACCATTTATTCATGGAGTTGATTTCACCAAATCAGAAGTTAACAAAACAAGGAAAGATGGAAGAAAATCCTGTGGTTGCATGTATAAACACACAAAATGATCAATTAACTAACTTAAATCAGCAAAATCACATTCAAGACTTACTAGGGGGTAGAGGGGATTCTGGTTCATCCACTTCTCGATCCTCAAAAACACCAGCGACTTCCCGTCTTCCGCCACCGTCTACCGTCACCATCTTCCCCACCAACCACCTCCCCACCCACGTCTTCAGACCAACCATCTCCCACCACCGTCTTCCGCCACCGACCAACCACCTGTTTTTCAGATCTAAAAGTTTTAAAGATGATTGTGATTTCTTGAGATGATTGTGGGTGAACAATGATGTGAGATCAGGGGTTTCAAGAGAGAGAGAGAGAGAGAGAGATGAGAGACAGAGTGAATTGGATTGTGTGAGAGCATTCACATCCATTCCATCATTTTTTCATCTTAAATTACACTTAAAAACACTACATCTTCTCTCTCTTTTTTAATTAAATAATATTCTTTTATACCTTTATCAATACCTTTTCTTTTTCCTCCACTCACAACCACTTTCAAAATATATTAAAAAATTATAGGGGGTGAACAGTGTCCCATCAAATATACAGATAAACAGTAACATTTTCTCTCTCCTCCACTCACAACCACTTTTTATACTCTTTATATTATAAAAACTACACTCACATATTTTAGTGGGTTGGATGTGAATGCTCTCGATGTCTTTAAAAGAAAGAGACAGAGACATATATGACAGTGGGTGGAAATGACTGTAATACCCTTTAGATTTTAAATAGTCATGCATACGTGTCATTGTCTGATTGGTGGAGAGTGGTTCTCGCAGTTCTCGCAACTGGGGATGGTTTTCATTTTAGCGGCTCCATATATATATATATATATATATATATATATATATATATATATATATATATATGTATACATATATATATATACATATATATATATATATTAATTATTTAATAAAAATAATTCGAGCGAAACCGAGCGATCGACGAGCGAGGAGACCTTTGCTCATGCTTGGTTGGTTTCAAATCGATGCGAGTTGAGCGGTTCATATACAAACTGAGCGGGAATCGAACGAATATTTTTCGGGCATTTTTCGAGCGATCCTCGATCGTCGAGCAGTTTGGACAGCGTCCGAGACTCCTTTGAGGCTTGAGACAGCTGATTGGCTTGAACCTTCAGGTTCAAGGCTGTTTTATAAAATCATATGTATGTTACTGAGCAATTTGAGTATTATCGTGGATTCAACATCGTTTGGTATCAGAGCTTTGGTTGTTCAAAGGTTCTACGTGAGAATTAACGCTTTTATGTTCCTAGATTCACCAGAAGAGGCAACGAAAAAAGTGTTGGTGATCACATGCCCAAAAGAAGAGATGGATGTTGTGTTGTGTTGCAGATTCACCAAAATTCGGGTTTGATTCATGGCAAGGAACCATGAGTCAAGAGATGCCATGGGGTGTGGATTCGTTTGTCGGTGTTGATCGAGACTTCATCATAGACAACAGTTGGAGACGAGTGGTTAGTCAAGGGTGTAGGGTGAAGACAAAGGCATCCATCCCGATTTACGGGATGCAAGCGTCAAAGGAAACTGAACGAGAGTTTAATGTGCGGGAGAAAAGCTTCAGGAAAGAGGAGCATCCTTTCATGATTTCAATATATCCATATATCAAAAAAAAAGTGTGAGTTTTATTTCCTTTAGATCCCCGTTCGGGATCATTGGGTTGCTGGTCATCATTTGTTTCTTGGATGTTTTGTGGTTGCGGCTCGGGGGTTTATTAGGTTTCAATGGAAACTTTATTTATTACTTGTGGGTCGAGTAATTTTGGAGCATCGAAGGATGGGTTTGGTGAGGGCAACAATTCATTTGTTTGTCATATGAGTTTAGGATTGCAAGCGACACATGGTGGTAGCAATGGGTTCATGGGGTGGTAAATTGGTTTAGAAGATTTTGGAATATTGGATGTTGGTGAAAAAATAAAGCAAATATTGTGGACATTTTCTTGATCAACATTCCAAGCAGATAAACTCCACTCACAACTTTGATTTATTCCCAATCTATCAATGGATTTTTAGAAGGTTGTTACGAAATTAGGCGGTTTTACTGGTTGGAGACAATATACTAGAAAAAAAATATCAACTCCATATTGATAATTCAAACATAGTGTAAGTGGATAAGCACACCAAAGGTGGGAGACATGACAATTAGTTGATCACGTGTGCATATGTGTAATTGTATTAAGAAAAAAAAAAAAAAGAGGAGTTCAACATAGTTTATTTTACATTGTAGTGTAGTGCAAGGGGTGACTTCATATTCGATTTGGATTTGAGTTGTATGTATTTATTTGTTTGGGTGATTTCGTGCTTTGGACTGTGGTGGCATAAGGCTAGTTCGCATGGTTAAGTGTTTAATGGGTCTATTGGTGGATAGTGACGTATGGTAATTATGGTTAATCAGAATACCGCAGTAGGTGAACCAGGAGGGTCATGGATCATGTCATCTACACAACTCGTGGAAGAGTTTTTTCTAGACCAGCAGTATGATGCAGGAGCATCCGATCCAATAAGTGGATAGAACCGAACTTGAATACGCATCTACTCGCATAGAAGCTAATGGAAGGTGGCTACTTATTTAGAAGAGATCAAGACGAAATCTCTTATTTATTATTTAAATTGTAGTTTCCATGTTTATTTTTTAATTGCGTAGTATAAATTAGACATCTAGGGTTAGATGTTTCTTAGACTTGTTTTTGATAAAGAATTGTAACCTAGACTCGTTTGAGGCTTGAGACAACTGACTGGCTGGAATTTCGGGTTTAAGGTTGTTGAATAAAATCATATGTTATTGAGCCATGTGAGTGTTACCGTGGATTCGGTATCACAATCATTAAAGTCTTGTATTGTAACTGTTGGTGATCACTACCATTGTCTTACTGAGAAGTTTTTAAGGGGTATCAATATAGTTAGTCATTTGTGAGAGATGTGATCACTACTTCTTGAGATTAGTGAAACGGAGAAGGTTATCACGGCCCTTTTTTAGTGAGATCTTGTAAGGTGATCACTACCTTTACTTAGTGACACTTTTGTACTATTGATATCTTTCGCTTAAAAAAGCCTTTAGTGGAGCAACGCTCAACTGGAGAATTGTGGAGAGAATGTAGAGTGGATTAGTTAACATATATTTCAACCTATATAAACGAGTTTGTCATTCTGACCCATTAACACTTTATAATTCTTTTTTTTCTAAAGGAAAACTTTATTAGAATAGGCCGGCCTGGTCAAAAAACGCAAGACCGCACCAAAACCAACTACAACATGTGTAGAGCAACACTTTATCATTCTTGCATTATATTATTGTTGGGTTTGAAACATGTGCTAATCATTCCAAGTTAGCTATTAATCAAAGCAAATTTAAGAAAAGCTATCCCCTGCTTTCTAGCTTTCTACAATTATGTCATTAACGACAACAATTCTAATTAATTTGCAACTGCTCATTAAATTGTTTACATTGGTTATAAAGATGGTTATACAATTTAATCTTTTTGCTTATCACAATTAAATGATTGGACCATTATGTTAACAATAAGAGAACATGGAAAATACCCATGAGACCTACGAGAAACCACTGTATTGAGATAAGGGAGGAAGGGGCAGTTAAGGGGTTGTATCTTACCCTTGATCAATCATCACGCGTCATGTCAAATTAAATTCAAAGGATCAATTAGCTAGTAAACATCGGTGACGCCTATCTATGCCATAAACTATTTTTTTAATTTAAATAAAGTCAAATATAACATAAAACTAAAACATTACATTAAAATAAAACTTAAAACATTACAAAAAAAACATAAAACTTAAAACCTTATATTAAAATAAAACATACTACTTAAAACAATATATAACATAAAACCTAAACATTACATAAAAATAAAACGTACGTCTTAATAATTTGATACGTTGAAACGTACTCAAAGTCCTCGTCGTAGGTGTGTTTGTAGTCCACAAGGCCACTTGAATAACTTTTAATTCTGAGAGCTCGTTGTGGGGATTTTCCATATTCATGAACCTTCTATGGAATCTTGAACATTTGAAATGGATAAACAAGAAACAAGAGTTTAGTTGATCCACGTTTCAGGTGGTCTCACCAATGTGGATACAAAATTGTTAGCACACCCGGTTCCAAAAAGAAGCACTTCTACTAGGCGACATAAGACATAGCCAACGATATGTCTTCCTCTTCAGTCCAAGAGTTGGTTAACATTTTGAGATGAGATTTTTGTAAACGGGAATATAAAATTGAGAGTGGTTTTGGTAGATGGAAATATAAAATTGAGAGAGTTTATGTGGATTGAGTATATTAAAGTAATCGAATAGATTGGTTAAATAGAGAAAGGTAATTGATTATTTGAATTTTTTTTTTATAAAGAGTAAACGGTCAATTGTGGGTGCAATGGTCAAAAAGGGCCCAAAACCACAAATCTCAGGCGGGATATGGTGTTAGCTCCTCGAACAGCCACCTATGCCCGCAAGGGTGGCGACGGTATTCTGGAACGGCCATGAGCCCCTACTAGTGGAATGCCCGGCCGGCCTAAGCACATCACAGATCCAAGCGACTACGAATATTCCTTGAAAGTTTAGCTTCATGCCGATCGGTCATCTCGAACATTACAACTACCATCTTGATTGTTGTATTATTAGAAACTGTTTCATAACATAAAGAAATTTGTATAAAGGGATTCATGTTACCTCAATCAAACTCAATTTTAGCTCATTAATTCGTATAAGCTCAAGATGTTGGAAATTTTATAAATAATATTATATTATGAGTTAGTATAATGATTATTAATAATTAAACTAAGATGAACGAGAGATTCTGAGTATTAAGTTTGTGTGTTGGAACCACAAATGTGTGGGAAATTATGCTTCTCCCACATAGATGGAGAGATGAATCTTTTGTAGTTTTATAATTAACATTCTCTACAGGAATGTATCCCTATGTGACAAGTCACACCCAGTGGTAGCCAAGAGAGTACGAAGCACCCAACACGCGCCCTGACCCGGGCACATGACCAGGACGAGGGCGCATTGATAGTGCTTTGATGACGCACGCTCGCATCACCGCGAGCGGCTTGGAGCCGCCTTTACTATATTTTAGGTGCGTGTGGGCTCGAGTCAGTGGCTTTGTGTGGTCAGCTGAAGAGTGTTTGTATTGCTACTGGTCAAGTCTTATCAAATTCTCAGAGTTCGTTATATCATTGAATTAGAGATTTATTTTTTTAGTTGAATTCTGTATTCAGTTGAGACTTTTCATTTGGAATTCAAGACAGCATTATAAACAAAGCTCTGTGCTTTGTTCTAAATATACAGAACACTGAAATCGTATGGTTCATACAACACACACAACATCAAAAGAATTCCATAACTTTGGATCTCTACGCACTCTTGTTTCATGTATAATTTCAAGTGCTAAGCTAATCCCGGCAGTACAATCCGCTTAGGCTTTTTTATCCTGGGGAAAAACGGGTTCACCTGGGTGGCCTGAAATCCGTTTTAAGGGAAACATCTTGAACGTGCCTTAGCAAAATCACTCATCTTTCTTCTAGTCTTTGTTTACTTTTGTTGTTATCATTTTATCCATCTTTCGTTTCTTTCTGTTTGTAAAATTTTAGTAGTATTGTATTTGTTTCGTCGTTTATTCCATTTTACATGTTGTAATTTGTTATGGAAATTAATAAAATTGTATTTTCTTTTATTTTGTGAACGGTGTTCCTATAAGCTTAAAACATATTTTAAAACCTGTTCACTATTTTGGTTTTAAAAATTTTTTATAAACAATTTCTTTTGTTTACTCTTGTTTCAGAAATGGCTACTGTTCTTGCTACTACATCAACAACCGTTGGGTCCACTTCCACTACCAAAGCAGCCCAAGTTATGGCTGATCATGCTGAGAAACCAAAAAGTTCACTGGTTTGAACTTTAAGAGATGGCAATAAAAGATGTTGTTTTATCTGACCAACTTGAACCTTATGAGGTTCTTGACTGAGACCCCTCCTATTCTTGCTGAAGGGACCTGTGATGTCCAATCTGTGAGTGTGGTTGATGCGTGAAAACATTTTGAGTACCTATGTCCCAACTATGTGTTTAATGGCCTCTCAGATGCATTGTATGATGTGTATTTTAAGGTTCCAACTGCCAAAGAATTATAGGAGTCATTGGAATGCAAATACAAGACTGAGGATGTGGGTACTAAGAAGTTTGTTGTGGCTAGGTTTTTGGAATATAAAATGATTGATTTAGAAACTGTAATGAGTCAAATTCAATAATTGCATATTGTTCTTAGTGACATTTTGTCTGAAGGAATAAATCTTAGTGAGGCATTCCAAGTGGCGGCAATTGTTGAAAAGTTTCCTCCTAGTTGGGTGGACTTCTGGAATTACGTTAAGCATAAACGAAAGGAAATGACCATTGAAGACCTTGTGGTTCGTCTTCGTATTGAGGAAGATAACAGGCTGTCACACAAAAGAAGTCAAGTTGAAGCTTCTACAAAGGCGAACCTTGTGGAACATGGTCAATCCTTAAGGGGTCACAAGGCTAACAAAGGCTACAAGTTCAATGGAAAGGGTAAAAACAAAGGTGTTGACCTTGGGCCAAAGAAAGGTGATGTGAAGAAGAAGGTTGGTCCCTTTAAAGGGAAGTGTTACAACTGTGGACAAACTGGTCACCATGCTGACTAATGCAAAGAGCCTAAACGTGACACGACTCTTATGGTTAATGATGATGGTATGCCCTTAGTGGCCATGATTTCAGACCTCACTTCCATGATGGAGGAGGTAAATTTAGTGGCTAATGAGCCAAAAGGGTGGTGGGTTGATACTGGGGCAACGCCATGTGTGCCCAAACAAGACCCTCTTTAATACGTTTAAAGAGGTGGTGGGAGAAGAGAAGTTGTACATGAGAAAATGCTAATTCAGCTGATATCAAGGGGGAAGGTGATATGATCTTAAAGTGAACTTCTGGGAAAGAGCTCACTTTGAAGAATGTGCTTTATGTTCCTGACTTGCGCAAGAGTCTTGCGTCGGGTTGGATGCTTAAAAAGTTTGGCTTTTGTTTGGTTTTTGAAAGTGATAAATTTGTTTTAAGTAAGCGCGTTATGTTTGTCGGAAAGGGGAATGCCCAAAATGGCATTTTTTAACTTAACGTAATGTCTATTAAGAAAAAAAACATGAATAAATATGCTATTACTTCTGATTACTTGGTTGAGTCTCCTAATGTTTGGCATGGACGTCTTGGTCATGTAAATTTTAATTCGATGCGTCATTTAATTTAATTAGATTACATACCAACTTTTGCCATTGAATTTAAAACAAAATGTAAAACATGTGTTGAAGCCAAACAAACAAGATCATCCTTCAAATCAGTTGAAAGAATAACCGAACCCCTTGATCTGATTCATACTGATGTGTGTGACTTAAAATCAATTCCCACCAGAGGTGGTAATAAATATTTTATTACCTTTATCGATGACAATACAAGATATTGTTATGTATACTTAATTAAGAGTAGGATGAAGCAATTGAAAACTTTATCTTGTATAAAGATGAAGTTGAGAATCAACTCAACAAGAAAATAAAATGTGTGAGAAGTGATAGAGGAAGTGAATATGTTTTAAAATTTGGGGAAGTATGTGCAAAAAGTGGCATAATACACGAGTGTACCCCTCCTTATACACCCCAATCAAATGGCATTGCGGAGCGAAAGAATCGTACACTAAAAGAAATGATGAATGTCATGTTGATAAGTTCGGGGATGAGCCAGGACATGTGAGGGGAGGCCATTTTGTCGGCCAGTTTTTTGTTAAATAAAATACCTTTAAACAATAATGATGTAACACCTCATGAGTTGTGGTGGGGACATAAATCATCCTATAAATACTTGAAAATGGGGGGGGGGTGCCTGGCCAAGGTGATTGTTACACCTCCTAAGGGACTTAGGATAGGGCCCAAATCCGTTGATTACATTTTCATTGGATATGCCAAAAACGGTAGTTCACATCGTTTTCTTGTATATGAATCCAAGAATCCTGATGTGCACAAGGACTCTATCATAGAGACAAGGCCAGGAAATGTGACTTATTTTGAAGAAGGGTTTCCAATGTTAGTACAAACTCATTCGAGTTCTTCAACAATTAATCATGCAAGTTCATCAATAACAACGGTTGATGAGATTGTTCGAGATGAAACTCAAGAACAATCAGAGGCTGAAGAGGGTGAACCAAGAAGAAGCAAAAGGCAAAGGACTGAGAAATCCTTTGGGCCTGACTTTCTTACATACGTGGTTGAGAGTGAGCCTCAAACCTATCGAGAAGTAGTCACCTTTTCAGATAGACCTCAATGGAAAGAAGCCAGGTGAAATTCCACCAGGATGCAAGCCACTTGGATATCGATGGATATTCAAGAAAAAAAAAATGAAAGTTGATGGCTCAATCGAAAAGTATAAGGCAAGACTTTTGATCAAAGGGTTTAGACAAAAGGAAGGTCTTGACTTTTTGGCACATAGTCGCCTGTGACTAGAATAACCTCTATTAGATTGGTGCTTGCAATTGCAGCTTTGAGAAACTTGGAAATACATGAAATGGATGTAAAAACCGCATTTCTCAATGAGGAATTAGAGGAAGATATTTACATAGAGCAACCAGAGGGTTTCTCTGCACCTGGCCAAGAGGGCAAAGTGTGTAAACTCATCAAGTCATTGTATGGCTTGAAGCGAGCTCCAAAACAATGGCACCAAAAGTTTGACCAAGTTATGCTTAATAGTGATTTCAAAATAAATAAATGCGACAAATGTGTCTATGTGAAAGACACTTTGATATGCACCAAATGCAACATATAAATTATATCAAATAAGATATAAAAACAACCTGTTTTAGTACTACGAATTGGGGAGACTTTCAAGCATGGACTTAATCAAAGTGATATGACCTCCGATCGAAAGAAGATTAACTTTCAACAAGACAAGTCATAGGTTTCCAATTATTTCTCTGGTTCATGTTGGCACCCACCATTAACCCAAGATACTTAAATGGGGTGCTCTCAGCTGTGCAACCCACAACCTTCTTTAACCTCCTCTATATTCACCCCAATACCGAATAGGTTAGACCTGGCTAAGTTTATCTCTACACCTGAACACATGCAAAAAAACACGCAAAATTCTGACCACGTTAATGATATTAGTCTCCGACCAATCCCCAAGGATGATGGCTTCATCCGCATACAATAGGTACGAAATCACCGGCCCATCATTAGGCATTTGAAGACCACTAACCGTACCACCTGCACAAGCTTTAGAAAATATGCACGACAAAGCCTCCATAATGACGAGAAAAAGGAAATGAGATAAAGGGCCACCTTTTCTCATACCTTTACCGCATTGGAATTCAAATGTGGGGGCACTATTGACAAGGACCGAGGACCTAGCCGAGGAAAGGATCCCAAAAATCCAATTACACCACAATGTAGGGAACCCCGTTTGACTCATAATGCTAATCACAAAGTTTCAGTTCACAGTCTCGTAAGCTTTCTCAAAATCAATCTTGAGGAAGAAAGCTTACTTTTATTTTTCTTGATCCACGAGATAAACTCATTTACCACAAGCGAGCCGTCCAGAATGGATTTCCTATTAAGGAATGCCGATTGAGATTCCGAAATTACCATCTCTAAAACCTTCTTAATACGTTTAGCTAGGATCTTAGAGATCACTTTACTAATAATCCCCACAAGGTTTATGGGGCCGATAATTATTAAGCTTAACCGGATCTTTAATTTATGATCATATGGATTAAGTTATATAATAATAATAATAATAATAATAATAATAATAATAATAATAATAATAAGTACATATAATTCTAGAATATATATGAATTCTTTCAAAGAGATTTTGATTTAATTTAAATAATTGATCATTTTAGTGATTATAAGTTCCTATTGACGTGTGATTATGATTTCCACTATTTTCAATATTGTTGTTGCTTAAGTTTACTTCAATATTTATTTATTTATAATTTGAATCTTTTTATATCCTGAAAATATAATATTATATACTTGAAACAATACACTGTTGAATGAAATTTTAGTTGATTGACAAAAATGGTACGAAAGCAGTTATGGGCTTTTGGTAGTACCAATTATATCATAATCATTTCTGAACCTCGTCATCAATTAAGGCTGTAAAGGCTTTTAACTTTTTGTGATCTTATTTTTGCATCCAAAATATTCGTCTTGTTTTTCTTTTTCTTTTTTTTTTCATTCTTCAAAATAAAATTTTAAAGGGTTGATATGAGGATTGATATGGTTTTTAATCGCAAGGAAGCTTCGCTATCAAGGGTTCATTGAGGAAACAAGATCTTTGAGTTTCTTGTGGGTAAAAAATAAAACTTGGGAAAACCGGAGGAATATCAACGTATTTTAATCTTTTTGTTTTGTTTGGGGTTGTGTTTGTTTTTACCCCTGGTGGTGATTGTTTGTGTATTTTGATGTATTCCAGGAGCTTTGCTAGATCTTTTTGAATAATATTCTTTTTTGTTGGTCGTAAAAAAAAACGGTTCTATTAACCAGACACTCACTTGAATATTTTGACGCCATGTATACATGATGTGTAGCCTTTTCAATTTCCAACACATATTGTCGTTGTCAAATTAGTCATTCGCCCACCCTTATATGCCACGTGTAGCATGGTTATGCATATAGCCTTATACGTGTCATATAGACGCCCCTATATGACAATTATACGTGTCTTTTTACCGCCACCTGTACGTTGCAACACATATAGGTTTTTTTTAAATGTTAGTCATGTATTACGCGCCAATTATTTGATGTGGCGTAATATTTCGCCAAATATTACTATTGTTTTAATCCAACTTTATTCGTTAGTGCGATTTGGGATAGTATCCAAATGCACCTCCGCCACCAGGTCAGGATCATCTAAAGCCATATCCATAATCTAGTTCGTGGGCGTTGTATATTTTGTATTGTACTTTTTGATCTTTTGATATGTACAAACTCATATTATATATGGTTTTACTTGCTTACATTTATAATGTGTGTTTAATTACTTATTCGTACATGTTGTTTGGTAGGTTTGTTACATAACATGATTGTTTAGTTTAATTAATAAATTTTATTTTCATAATAAAAATTATTTTAATTTGTATAGTATAGTATAAAACAAAGTTATAAATAAAAAAATATTCTAGTTTTTATAAAAGCATTTAAATAAAGTGTTTTAAAAGTTGCTAATTTTTACGAAAGCTGTTATATAAAGTGTTTCTACATTTATAAAATGTTATAATTTTTATTTTAAAAAAGGTATACGACACATATAAGTAACACATTGGGAAACAAACTCAACAGCTTGAAGAAAAAAAAAACTATATAGGGCTATACGTCGCGTATAGTCCAGTCATACAGATTGTTGACGAGGTTCTCACCTATACACAACGTATGACCTAATATGTCACGAATGTAACATCCGTCGAAAACGGATTCCCGAAACCCGATTTGTAATGTAAACCGAATCCGAAATGTAATAATTGAAAATGCGAAATTCTATTTTAATAACATCTAATTAATATAATTAAAAAGGGTCATTTATAAATAATAAAGAAGATAGTTTCATTAGATTTCGTTAAATATATAAAAATGATCAACTAACTAAGTTAGTTTCATTAAGCAAAGCATTAACCAAGTTAATGACCTGTTATAACTAAGTTTTCAACAAGTTATATCGCTAGGGGGTTTGTTCTGTTAATACTTGAAACATATAAGTACAGGGGCCAGGTGACATTTAACCAAAGTACTAAATGAAGTTTTATAAAAAAAGCGGCGTAGTCCGGGATCAAAGACAAGACCACCCAGCTCAACACCATGCACCACAACTACAACCTATGTGTGTCAAGTGATGGATATACTTGATATATATAATGGCTAAGTTGTATAACGATAAAAAAAATAAAAGGTGAAAAACCCTATAAGACGCACTCTAGCCGGGTTTCGAACCCGTGCCACTCAGGTAACTTCATGAACGTTGCTGCAGCCTTTCTGTTTCGCTGGAGCGACCTGCGCAACCCATACCCTCAAAACAATTCAACTCGATGCCATACCAATCGTTTTTGGACGAATTAGTGCCTTTATTTCATTAATAAATTTGGAATCTATGAGATTAGGGAGTTGTGGTCATGAAAACGACTCTTAATAACATGGAACTAATTGCTTTACTCAAACATTTAAGCACCATTAAAACTAGGTGGAACCCGAAGTATTTATGAGTGTATGGTAACCTACAATGCATAAAAATGATATCATAAGGCCATAAACATTCCTTCACACATAAACCAATTCATCAAATCTACAAAATCGCATCCTTCATATTTGAATTTGGACCAAGAACAAGAACTAGGGCTCGAAACTTTGCTTTGTCATATCTTCTTCAACCGGGCATCAATTTAGGTGATTCAAAGGTCCATCCTCATTAGATTTTCGTGCTCTACAAAACCGCTCTATCAATTTCTATGATAGAGGGCTTAATATGCACGGACTTTAAATCCTCAAATTTTAGGGTTCTCGATGATAAAAATTAGGGCTTTTAGTCTTAGGCTTACTTTTTGATTAAATTGATCTTAGGGTTTGTTGTAACACCCAAAAAACATGTTTGATAGTCAAACCACGTTAATATTAATGAACGAGTAAAATACCGTTAGTGGTAAAATTAACCAGGTGAATATTAGGATTTAAACAAATAATCCTAATATTAATTAAAAGGAGAATAAATGCTTTGAAAAACAGTGAGTTTATAAGAAGTCCGAGTTAACGGGACTTAAAATAAAACTGTGACAACTGTCAAAAATCCAGGTATCCGTACAATTAATTAATATTGATTAGTGATTAATTATTGTGCTTAATTACAACTGATGACTTAAACTGCTTTCTGATTTCTGTATCATACTTACATGTGCATCACATATTGCATAACATCATCTCATTATCACATGCAAACTTTATTGACATACATGATGCACAAAGCACGGTTAGCACAGTTAGCGGATAACTCAGAAAAATGCTGACGATGTCAGTACATAGACAGATAGTGTTTTGAGACCCTGTATGGGCCAGAGACTAAGTTTCACACTAGTATGGTGTGTAGGGAAGTAAGGACCATAAAACTGCTTCACTAGGTGATAGTTTAAGTGCCAGAAAGTGCCTAAAACCCACATAAAGTGCAGAATTCTGCATAATTCAGCAAAATTCAGCAATTTAATGAGCTAGTCACATGCAAAAATAAGGCAAAATGGTCCTGTATGCTTTCCTAAGTATCGGGAATTTAAAGTGTCACAAAAGGGAACATAAAGATCACTAAACATAATAATTTGACACTTTAACGAAGCGGTATCTAACCAAACAACCGGACATTACCCGTAACACCAAAATATTACTAGAAGCATTGTTTTATTATTTCTGAGCTAGTTATGATCCCTGAACACCTTAACACACTATATAACATCAAATACACATGGAACCTAACTAAGATACTTGAAATCTAACTTAGTTATCTAACTTACCATTTAAACTTACACTTAACCCCCCCCCCCATCATGATTTACGGCACCAAGGGATGGCCCTACCCCGAATCTTCTCTTGATCCACCAAAATCTCATTTGATCTTACCTAGATATGATCAAGATCATGTATGTACTATATGAAACATAAAACCTATTGGATAAAAAGATTAGTGGATATAAGAAACCATAAGCTCTCACACTTCACACCACACTTCACCTCCTCCTCCTCCCTTCCTTCTTCTCGGTCGTGAGCACCCAACACCACCATCATCATTCCCATTTGCTTCCATCCATTCCAAGATCACTACATGGTGTTAGAATGTGTTTAATGAAGCTTGGTGCTTGTGGAACTTGAAGGACCTTCATCAATTGCTTTTATCCTCCACTTTTGTCATCACCATCATCTTGTGTTCTTCTCTAGCCTTGTGCTAGTTGTAAGACTCTCATAATCCTTATTTACTTCATATGTTGTTGGTTAAATGATGATGTACATTGATAAACATGATGAACACTAAAAGACATATTCATGAAATCTCTAATATAGACTTATAAACATATGAAATCTTGTTGATTTATGATTGGTTGCTTCTTGTTGATTGATTACTAGTGTTAGTGATGTTAGACATCATATGGAACCTACTACATTGTGATTAAACACATGATCTAGTAAGTTGATGTGATGATCTTGTGGGAAACCAAGATCATCATACCTTATGTTTACATGAACTTGAGAAATAAAAAGGTTGTTTTCATGTGATGATGATTTAAACAAGATACAAGACTTATGAATGGATGATTTCTAAAATAGTTTTCCAAAGAAACCAAGTTAAATAACAAGATTTGTATAAACATTGTTTTAAAGAAAACCAATCATGTTTCTAGTGTTGAAACAAGTATAAGAACACTGTGTTTACAAGAAAAATTCAAAAGAATGATTTTTGTAAACACTCAAATCTTTCAAGAATGAGATTTTTAAAGAAATAAACACACTTTAAAGGGTAACTAAGTCTACTAAACATACTACCAAGTTACTACAAGTTTTTATGAAAACTCAAGTCCATGATCATTATGTAGATAGTTTTGTTTTAGCACTTCGTAAGTATAAATTGATTATTGATTGTTTGGGTGATTTTTGAAAAGAAAATGATATTCTTTAATAGCATGAACACCTCAATTGTTACGGGAAACTATGGCGAAATTTTCTAAAAATACAAACACTTAGAAAAATATTTTTAAACAAATATTTACAAGTATCTGTTAAACAATGATTTTCAATATAAACTTTGCCATAGATTTTGTTACAAAAATAAAAATATTGGAGGTTGGTTTTTTATAAATAAAAATGGATAAATATGTATTTAGAATATATATTTACATTAATATCACATTGTGTGCGATTATTTATATACTTGGTGTAATAGTTATGTTATTTTAGGATTTAAAGTAATATAACTTAACAAAATACCAAGAATTTACAATCCAAAATAATAAATATATAAGTTACACGCTTAATATTGTGAAAATCGAACGCAAGAACGTAACGTACAAATATTCCGAAAAATACCGTTACAAATATATATTTTTGGCAAATATTATCTTGGATGCAAGAAACAAAAATATGATATTTTTATTACAAAGTATATCATATTTTCGACAAGGAGAAAATATATTCTTTTTGGAAGTTAAAATATATTTTCTTGAATATTTAGAAGATATATGATTCTTGAGAAAAATATATATTTTCTTGAAATACATTATTTTTAGACAAAATGAGTTTACATATATATTTTCTAAAGTGAGACTTGAAAATATATTGTTTTGGAAATATATTATTTTGAACTACAAATACATGAATACGAAAATACATGTATAAGATACCCCCATCCTTGGGAAGGAAATACGGAAATAAATACTTGAGAAGTATTAATACAAAGAATATTGCTTAAACAATTATTCCAAACTAAATATAATTTAAAGTTAAAATAATTATTATTTTAACAAGTAATCATAACTTGGAATAATATTGGGAACATAAGAAACGTAACTCAAAAACGTTAAACTCTAAGCCTAGGCATGGCCCGTTCGTCTAATAGGCATTAGTACATTGTAGGGAGTCATGTTCGCTGAGGAGATTTGGGTTACGATTCTGAAGACGCAATACTGTGAGTTCATGTTCCCCCTTTTCTTTTAACTGTTTTCAGTTTTATAACTTCGGGGGTGAAATACATGTTACAATTGTTTACAAACGTTTTATACATGGTATGGTTAGCTTAAGGAGGGTTACTGCTTGATCATGTGAGTGGTGGGTATGACACTTAAGGCCATTAATCCTCGTTGTAGGACAGAGGGACATGAGTGATAGATCTATTTGGGTGTAGCGAGCCCACACCCATGCGGACCAGGGTGGCCCATGTGGTGACTATGTCTTATTCCCGGAGACAAATCTGCTAGGTTTGAGTTTTCCTGCACCATTTCACACATACCATTGGCCTTGCAAACCATTGGTGATCTGTTTTTCCTTATTGCTTCATACCAGGGTCACACATACATACATACATACATACTTTAAAGGTTTATTCATACAATACACATGAACTCGCTCAACTTTTGTTGATGTTTTTCAAATTACATGTATTTCAAGGAACTAAGTGGATCTGGCAGGTGTGCATGTTTTCAAGCTGAGTATAAATAAGAGATGTCATCCAGGTCGTGAGAGTTTAGGAGATGTATCCTATTCCTGGATGGGATACATGTTTCTAAACTTGGGTTTGTTTAAGATATTATGTCGAGTCTTTGTGAACTAATTAAAACATGTTGTGGTCTGTAACTTAAAGTTTGGTGTCGACGTTTCAGACAATTTATGTTATGTTGTTTTCTAAACTTAATTAATGGGTGAGCATCTTATGGTTTTAATCATATAGCGTTGTTATGATTGAATGCTATGGTATTAAGAAAGTCACACCAATAATCACGCTTTCGCAAAAGTCAGGGTGTGACAAAAACGGGCTATAACTCCCGGGACCCACGAAGTAACAAGGAATATCAACCTAGTTAGTTAAGTGTTTTAAAATAATCAAGGAATTTGATATAGTAACCTTTTTATAACTTTTAGAAACTAGAGGGGCTAAAAGGGTTAAGTGAGAAAATAATTATTATTAAAACAAAAATTAAAAACCCAAAACACACACTTGGTGTGTCCTGGTCGTAGACAACACAGGGGCGAACAAGCTTCCTTCAACCAAACCCTAACTAGCCAAAATCAACCAATTGAAAGGCCAAATCAGTCCCAAATCGAAATCCAAGCTTATTAATTTAGTGATCAGCTAAGTGAAGGGATCACAAGGTATGTTAAATCTCATCTTTTGGTTACATCTTAGAATATTGATGACCATGAGAAATCAAAATCTGAACTTGATTGATTGATATTTAGATGAAATTAGTAATGAAAACATGTCTAGGAGTAAACCCTAGTCAATAACTTGTTGAATTAGTGATGAAAATTATGAAATTGATAATTACACGTACATGCGTTAAGTGGATGTTGTAATTATGTGATGAACACTGAATTTCAATGTTGAAATAGTGTAGAATTGATGTTATGATACAAGTCTTGGTATTATTTATGAATGTTAGCAATAAGGGTTTGATTTAATGATTGAAACTTGGTTAAAAAGATTAGCCATGAACTAAATAGAAGAGGTATAGAAATCGTGCCCTCTAGGTGTTTGTTAAAATGCCTAAACGAATGTTTATATGTTGAAATTATGAAAGAAACACGTAATTGGCTAATTTGACTAATTTCGTGTAATTTCATGTGATATGAAATAGTACGGGTTTTAAATATGATGGTGTATGAGAATCACCAAATAGAACTTGAATATATGTTAATTTTAGTTCTAGTTCTTAATTTGAAAAAGATGAAGTTGAGAAGATGGTAAAATTAGGATTCATATGATGACTTCTTGAAATAGATGATGTTTTTGACATCTCTTAGCCTACAATCACTGTGTTATAGGTTTCTAACCATTACCAAAAGTTTAATAAGGGCTATAGCCATGGAAATGGGTTGCATTTGATGGTTTGGGTCGAATTTGAAAGAACTCTAAACATGATTTCAGTAGCTTTTTATATGGATTTTGACTAATCTTAAAAAAAATCATATAAAATCAACCGTTTATCCGATTTGGGTGGTCTCTATACCTTTTCGGAAAGCTTATGGAGTAAATATTTACTGTTTTCAATCATAAGAAACAAATGTGGTTGTTAAATAGGTCAAAAAGGTGAATTAAAACTGTTGTTCAGAAACCTTGAAAGCTGATTGAAAAATGAAAATATAGTTGTTATGCTGATTTTATAAAAATCATATAAAATCATAGAAAATTCGTTAGAAGGTGTACCTTAAATGCTTGCGAAGGTATTGGAGTTTTCTACGATCCATCTTTGAACATGTTAATCTAGTTCGGACATTAAATGGGTCATAAAGGTTAATTACAGCAGCTGTATAGAAAATCGCTGCACATTACTAATGTTATTATTAATCCCGAAAAGACATATGATTGCGTATACTTGATTTAGTCATGAAGTATTTATTGTTAGGGACAAATAACACTTTATATGACATGCTTAAAGTGATCGAAATCACTTACTAACTAGTTTGTATGAGTAACTTGACTAACGGGTCAAACGATTAGTGAATGGAAAGAATTATGAAAAAAATAATAGTTGTTGAATAAATAGCATATGATGAATAAGTGTGTGAATCCATAAGGTGTGATGGTCATGTTAAAGTTTTACTAATCTAACCTTCTTGTGGATATGATATGTTAGTTTGACTCTGACAAGCTAGGTAGGAGCTTGGAAATGAACGGGTCAAATAGATACAAGTTCAAGTATGAAGCTCGCAAGGATGCAAGGTAAGTAAAGCTTACACCCTTATCATAAGATATATATATATATATCTATTCCTATATATAATGTATATAAGAGAGAGAGTGTTGAAAATTAAGGGGTACAATTAAATCAAGCTAATGTACAAATCATTGATGCATACATTTTACCCAGCTCATAAAATCGGATCTTGATACCCACTTAACCCAACTTGTGTATTTCCAAAATCAGGAGTATTTTAGGGTTCTTTCAAAACTTTTCTTTCTCTTTGAATCCAAATAGAAAAATCCCTAACAAGTTTGCCAGAATCAGAAACTACTTACACTACTTTCCAAACACTTTCTTCCCCTTCAATCCAAATGGGAAAATCTGTTTCAACCCCGATCCATGTGAAGAATTTTGATTGGATCCTCACTCCATTCCATGTTTCAACTCCAATCCGTGTGAAGAGTTTTGATTGGACCCCCATTCCAACGCTGAAAAATCTCCCAAAGAAGAAGTCTAGGTTTTGAAATCCATGATTCTCAGAAGATGTTTGCATTTAGATTCTTGAAATCTCCCCTATTAACACACTTCTCCCTCTTACTTACAATCTACGTTTTCAATTTCAATTTCTTTGTTCTCAGGTCAAATCATAATTCTTAGGTATTTAATTTCTGGAATATTAGACCCTAATTGATTTCTTTTTCTTTTTTGTTTTTGTTTCAGGGAGATTCCAAAAGGAATTCAAGTTCCAGTTGCACCGTGTGAGGTAATTACATTTGATTTCCTAGAATCTTAGAACCCTAATATGGTTTGGAGTTAAAAATATATCAATTTGCTCATCTAACTTTTAATATTTCAATTTGTATATAGTGGGGGTTTCTAAATGATCTGTCAAGCCAATAAACTAGATAAAGGTGTCCTTTCGTTGTTTGTGTGTACGAGAATATGTATGAACAAGTTCAAATGTGATGGTATTCTATGTAAAGTTTGGCCTCTGAATAATCCAAGTTTTTTTGTTTTGTTTAATAACTCATAATCAAAACACATCTGGTGACAAAAAAATAATAAACAATATATAAAAGTTGGAATAGCTCAGTTAGATTCCTTAAAGATGTTGATGTATTTGTATTAGGTTGCAACCAAAGGGTGAGCCTTGGGCCTAGGCGATAGTGCTTAAAAAATGATGGCTTTTTTAAGCAAGGTGCACATCAAAAACATACCAAAAAATAAAGATGGTTTTTTAAGCAAGGTGCACAACAAAAACAGACCAAATTTAGGGGTTTTAGACGTCTTTTAGGCTCGTTAGACCAGTTTTAGTTGTGTAGACCTATATTATCACTCATTTTTTGTCTTGCTAACTCATGAATAGGCTACATGAATCGAACTTTTCATTTTGAGATTTATTACAGCCTTCCATTTAAAACAAATTTTACTTTTCAAAATCTAATTTTATTATATATGTAGGCGTGCATCTATCTACATTGTTGTTGGAGAAACTCATAGCCGGCTTATAAAGGTAATTAACACTTTGTAGCTCAAACTTGCAGTCTTACGTTAAAGAAAACATCTAAAACATCTGCAAGTGTTTATGCCGCTGTTAGATAGATATGACAATGATGAATTTTCTTGTTTCGACATCTATGTATCTTTACATTACATACTTTCTTTAAAACATAAGTTTTTTTATTTAATAATTTTAATGTTGAACAACTACTTTTTAGTGTATCTATGCATGAGATCAAACTACTGAAGAAAGATAAAAATAGTACTCATTTAGTTTCATGGTTTATAAACTGCTTTGTGGTGCCTGGACCCATTATGACCCGCTCTCCTTTTGTTAAGTGTCTCGTGTGACCCGTTCTTCGTTGTCAAGTTTTAATTAGGTGTCCAATATGATATGATTTTCCGCCTAAAGATACCCAGATTAACCTAAAAGGCAATGAGATATAGCCCAAACCTACACAATATACAGCCTCTGCAGATGTAACCACATTCTTTTAAGGTAAAAAATGTGATTTTAATTAAAACATAAACCTAAGATAACTCTTTTACATTCTCTTGTCTTGGATCTTCCATTGATCCGTAAAGTTTACAATATACAATGTAATTTAAAAATAGAAATTCACATAAGATTGTATGATTTTAATGTAATTTTATTAGCTAATTTGTGGTTTTTGTAGTAGATGTTAATTATAATATATTAATTTGCTGAAAAAAATAAAAAAAATAAAAAAATCGAGTTAAACGGGTCGGGTTCGGGTCAGCCTGCGAATATTCGGGTCAGGTTCGGGTTCATATATATGAAACGATTTTCGGGTTCGAGACGAGTTCGTCTAAAATTTTCGGGTTCGGGTCAGGTTGAACCCGACAACCCGCGAACATGACCAGTTTAGCACCCCTACTTTGTGTAAACTTTTAGAGGTATTTTCCAAAATTTGTAAGAGAAGTAGTTTGCAAGTTTTGTTATATACATTACATTTGTATATCTTTCTTCAGTATGTGCAGTTTGTGTTAGTTTATTTATGTGCTAACTTATTACTTTCCTCATATAGATTTTGTTTTAAAATCGGGTCGTAGTTTAGAAAAGTTGTACCAGACGGGATGTACAGACGAGATAACACTACGACACCTCAACCTGAGGATTTCTTTGATGACCATAAATTGCCAATTGCCAATGGTGCTGAAATTGTTGAAGAAGAGCTGGTTCTTCCAGAGAGATTAACAGATGTTGAACGACGAAAATATCCAGTTCCAAGTGATCGACCTACTTGGATCTTACCACCACCTCCACAAGCCCGCATCCATAACATCCCAGATTCACAAGTTCCAAGCCAAACCAACATATCAGCTAGAGCTCGATTATTTACCACGTGCCCGATATATTGGTGGGGATATGATGCTGAGGATCGCGCATTTGTGACAAAACACAAAGGCGGATACCATATGAGATTCTACTCGATTCATGATGTAATGAAGTTACCGCGAGAATCGCTTGATAGAATGGTTGACAGAAACATGTACAACCCTACTAATTATCATCTGGCAATTGGAGACGCTGATGTCCCCCGGTCTTTAGCCGGACACAATTGTTTTCTTAGAATCATTATTATTGGCTAAAGTTATTTTAACTTTTGTTTGAGGTCTTATCATATATATATCATTTGAGAATGCAAACACGCATGCATAAAAGATGACCCTTAAAATGTTAGGTACAATTCAGAGAAAAATCACAATTGTTTAATTTTTGTATAGATTTATATGTATCAACACTAGGCCAAAAAACGATGTTTCATTCAGAAACCCTTAGCCAATTGGCCCAGTTTTGTCATCTCAGTTAATGAACTTTAATTATCAAGGATAACTAAAATAAAAATATTTTCAAGACCTTTTTTCTTTCTCTACGATTTGTTGTACAATATGATATAAACTATTATTACCATAAAAAATCAATGACCCTCGTCTAAAGCCACTTGAAATTGTGTGTTTGTGGGAATCATATGATATAAACTATTATGACTTTGCTTACATGTAGTCACACCTGTTATAATGTGGTGATGTGTTTTGATGTCAATTCAGAGTTGTTTAAGGAAATAAGCTTTCTGGTAGTTCCTTTTGCAAGAAATATATCAGGGAACTTTTGCGAATGCCAAAAACGAGCTTCACATGTTTATTAGCACCAGGCGAGATGTCAATTGACTTGTGGATGCCAGAAGGGGAGCATTGGACTAAAGTATGAATCACTTCGAATGTTTTTTATCAGGTTACATGGTTTTGTGATTATAGGGGTGCGGTGTTTCTTGAGACCGTTGTTTCACCAAGTCTTTAGTTTGAGTTTCACTTGATGTTTTCATTATCTATTTAATGCTTTAAAAATATGGTTTTTTTTTTCCATTATGATGGTCAATATAAGTGTCATGTATTGTTCTTGTAATGATTCTTTTAGACTTTGATTGTTATTATAACTCTCTTTCATTTAATTTACAAGGTATTTATCAATTTACAATGATTAATGGACAACCAAAAGACCGTAATGATGCATCTACCTCAAGCGCATCTACCTCAAGCGCATCTACCTTAGCTGAAAAACGGAAAGAGTATAACAAACGATATTATGCTTCACGCAAAGAGAATAACAAAATGTCGAAAGTTGGTACCGGGGATGTGTCCCAAAGTTATTCATTAATATCTTCAAGAGAAAGGACACCGTTAAGAACTTTGCAAACCAATAATAGTCAGATGACACAAATACCAAAATAGAATGTGCCAAATAATTTGACAAAAACACGAAAGGAGTACCATAAACGATATTATGCTGCAGGCAAAGAGAATGACATTCAAATTACACAAACTCCAACCGATGATAGTACACCGACAACCGCACTCCCCTTTGCAATTGACGAAGTCATGCCTGAAATGTCAGGAGGTTTCTATTTTTTTAACCAAGCTTTCTTTATTGAGATTGACATCTATTATCTTCTTACTTTATACGACAAATTTCTTAGGTATTCGAATTCAACTGCGTACACTATTACCTCAATTTTGTAACGTTATTTCAAATGGCATTCAAATTACACAAACTCCAACCGATGATAGTACGCCGACAACCAGACTCCCCTCAATAATTAATGAAGTCAGGCCTAAAATATCACAAGGTTTCTATTTATTTAACAAGGTTTTCTTTATTAAGCTTGAAATTTTTTAAGTTGTTACCTAATAGAACGAATTTGTTTAGGTATTCGAATTCAACCGCATACATCATTACCTCAATTTGGTGATGTAAATTCAAATGGTATTCAAATTACACAAACTCCAACCATTGATAGTATGTCGACAACCACATTCCCCGCAGTAATTGATGAAGTTATGCCTGAAATATCACGAGGTTTCTATTTTTTTTAACAATGCTTTCTTACTTAACCTTGCCATATTTATGTTGTTACTTAATATAAGGAACTTCTTAGGTATTCGAATTCAACCTACCATTCAAGATGAGAACACACAAGAGGATCCGTATAATTTAGTTTATGACAGTATACCTAGAAATCATTGTGTCTTAAAGGAACAACGTCCATTTCCTCATTGTGGAGCAAAACTGTTCAAATTTGAATTTGCTACCTTCTGTTGTATGAGTGGAAAAACAATTTTAGCAAATTCAGAGATTCCGTTTGAATGAACTACATATGTATGAAAACATAGGTATGTTAATAGATTTTGTAATTTAACTTTTTATATATCTGAACATATTTTGAATACATTTTGAGTATATTATTATTTTTTATTCACTATCAATAGAAATTATTATAAATAAAAGGTAAGACATGGTCCCTTTATCAAATCTATCATTAACAAAATATGAACTTATTTATTTCTCTTACATAAATTAGGAATCTGCTATGGACGAAACAAGGAAGAATTCAGAAGAAATGTTAGGTATCAATTTAATATGTTACTAAATATGTCATATTGATGGTTTTTGTAAAACATATCTGAGAGACATAACTTTGTTTTTTTCAGTGGCCAAACCTGCTCCGGTTGATGTAGACGTTGAAGTTAAAGATAAGAAGATAGAAGAATCTGATCATCCAACCACTAGAGCAAAAGAAGAACCTCTTGGTATCAATTGGGATGAGGAGTGGTGGTCGAACAATGCAGATGAGCTAATAGAGATGTGTAAGGCATGTGACTAAAGTTTATCTCATCAAATTACAACTAGCTAACACGCGGATGTTTATTTTTAAATGGTTATGTTTATAACCTATGTATTCTTTTTAAGTATTGGTTTATTACATTGCAACGACATTCATGACTTACATTTTCGTATTCATGTTTTTGAATTTTTACTAAATTAAGTTCTGTAATGCTTATGGTATAAATAAAGCTTGCATATGACATGAATCATAAACTAAAAGAAGTACTATACAATATATCACAAGATGATTGATAAACTAACGAAAACAGGTATCGTATCGTAAATTGTCGGCCCCGCCGCATCGCGCGGGTTTCATACTAGTATATATATATATATATATATATATATATATATATATATATATGTATTTATAGATTATAAATGCGATTTTGACACGAAATGATACGGGTCGGAACGTAACAAAAGATGAAAAAACATGTTTAATAGTAAAAATTGGTGAAATGGTAATTTGGTCATGAGATGACATAAATAAAAAGTGATTTTGAATGGCTACTTTCTAAGTAAGCATTAACGGATAAAAAGGTTAAAATGGTGATTTAGTCAAGAATAAATGGATTAAAGTTGAAGTTTAAAACAACACCAAGTGGCATGAGCCATGTTGGGCAAACGCGTAGGAAAAAGATTTAAGAGACCTAACTAATTGGTGAAAAATCCGAAAACGAAATGGTAAATAAATACCATTCAAATAAATGCGCAAAATGTTTGGTCATTTAGTCTAAACGGGTCAAATGGTAATGTTGATACCATTAGAAAATTAACGACTAATAAGTGTTTGTGGAGTTTTATGCACACATGATAAAACAGCTTATGAATTAGCGATGCTATGAATTAGCAATTATCAAGACAAGGTATTAAAACGGGTCAATATGTTAATCCGAGCCAGGTATGCATAAATAAGTTTATAGTTAAAATTACGATTTTGGTCAAATATTTAGTGAAAGTCCTTTACCGTAAAATGGGGGACTAAAATGGACCAAAAAGCCCTTGAGGGGAAAAACCGGGTAAACGGCCCTTTAGAGGTTGTTTAGGAATTTGTATCATGATTATGTAATCCTTAGATATGCAGGAAAGTTATTGGCATAAACATTCGTGGGTCGAATGCCTAAAATGGGTCATTTGCGCAAAATGACTAACCGAAAGGAAAGATTGGGGGTAATGGGTTCATTATGTTAAATCCACCACAGAAAAATAGTTGTGGTAGATTATAAATAGTTATTTAGATATGGGAACGCAAAGTGTAACAGGGGTAATGCTTAAATGCACAAAATCCCCTAAACGGGTCAAAATGGATTTATGCGCATCGCTTATAAATTAGACGTGTAATTCACAAAACAAAATTTTTGAACCCGAGCTATGAATTTTGAGTTAAATACATTGGTTTATGTAATTGGATTATTTAGAAACAAGTTGATGGTTTAAAACTTGAACGGGTCAAAAGTTCTTATAAATCAATTTCAAGCCGAGAGCTTGAAATCAAATATTTTATGAGTCCCGATGTCGGACTTTAACTCCATGTGATGGAGAATTAAAAATTATGATATAATAGGAAAAAGAATCGTGTAAAACGGATTTATAAATTGAAAGATATGCACATTTTGGTGTATGTTAAGTTAGTAGAAATTGAGCTGGGAATCTGCATCTCAAAACAACAAACCTTCTGTCAAAATAGGTCTGTCAACCCCCCCCCCCCCCGGACGAAGAAGTATCAAGCCGCCGCGCCCCGCCACAGGTTGTGACGCCCCGCGAAAGCCAAGGATAAGTCTATCGCGGCCCGTGACAGACTACAGAACTGGCAAATTGATTTTTATTGTTGTTTGATTGTTTAGAACTTGTTTTATACTATTATTTAAGCATCAAAACTAACTTTTAAGTGGGTTTTGATCACAGGTAAATATCATGGGTTCCCGGATTAAGATTAAGCTAAAAAACTGAACACTATGCAGTTACAAGCTTCCGCACATAGTTTCGTCGTTATTTTTAAACGGCGAACTCAATTACATTACGTTGTATTGTTCTTAAATTGTAAAAGTTTTAATAAACCCGTATTTTTGAATATATGTGTATCCATAATTACATATTTATTTTCGTAAACTATACGAAAACTGTTAAATAATATTATGGGTCTTACATTTGTTCCTCATCATATTAGATTAGTGTAGTGAATTTCTGGGAATTTTAGGATTCGTTTGATTGTTTTATGACTTTTTATTGCAAAAATATATAAAAAGACGTTTTATATAAAATATGAAAACAACTAAACTATATATCATGAATTTCATCATAGTCATAGATTTTATGATCCATGATTATAATTGTTGTGTTACGAAGTAATTGGAATAATTAACATAAAGTTATTCTTTTAATAAATTAATGATTGATATTATAAAATTGTGTTTTTTAAAACAATTATCGATAGTGATTTTCACGGTATCTTGTATTTAAATAAAAGTTACTTCCGTTTTAAATTGATATATACTAGTAATAAGGACCATGCGCTTTGCGGCGGGTTCGTAATCGTATACGTGATTTATGTAAACCACGTGGACTATCCGAATGTAACATATGTTTAGAAATCTAGAAAATTAAGTTACCTATACTTCAATTTTAGTATGTAAAATGTGGGACCATATTAAACGAATAAGAAACACTTGAAACTACATGTACGCGTAGATAAAGTTTGTTGGTCATTTTCCTTTATTAAAAACTAAAAAATATAATTTTAAAACATGTTACATTTAAAACTTTAAAATAACTATTTATGTTTTTATAAAATTAAGTAATAAATAATAACAAAATACAAATACATAAATTATATGTAAGAAATATTTAGAATATAACCATCTTCTGAAACCAACAAATACCATCAATTAAGCTAAATAAATAGTTAATTAAATATTTATTATGCGAACATGCACTGCCACAAACAAAACTACTTGAAACACATCAACTCTCAAGAATTCAAATTATGCTTGATAGGTCCTATAAGTGCTTCCCTAACTTGTAAACTAAGTCAAACTATGCATTATCTACTTGTAAAAAATGAATAGTAAAAATACCTCACAAAGTAAACTTATAAATTAATATAGGGAAAATTATGTTTTAATAATGGATTTTTAATAAAATGGATATCTTCTTAACCTACAAAAAAATATGTGTATATAAACATATATATATTTACCATCAAATCTTAAAAAATTAAGAATCGATTTATTACCCATAGAATTCCTAAATGAATAAATTTTAATGTTCGGGTTAATTTTAACACGATATAAAAGTTGGGTATGGACCTAGGAATTTTATTGTATCTTTATTAAATATGTCACCAAAGATAGTTAGGCAAAATTGTTGTAATTTTAGGATTTGAAATCGTATGAATATATAGTAATTTATAGGTAACAAATATTACATATTACTTAGGTAATTATTCTATTGTGATATTTAGTATTCTATATATATATATATATATATATATATATATATATATATATATATATATATATATATATATATATATAGGGGACCGCTAAAATAAAAACCACCTCCAGATGTAAGAACCGCGAGAACCACTTTCTAGCCATTATATCAAGAAGATGGATGGATCAAGAGGATAAATGGATGAGATTAAAAGTAGTTAATATTAATATTAAATAGTTTTTTTCTTATTATGTCTTTAATATTTTAATCCAAAAGTGTAATTAAGTAAAATTACTTTTTTTGTCTTTTAGTCTTTATTATTTTTTATTACTTTTTGTTTTATTATATTATTTTTATTTTTTAATCAGAATTTTTTTTATTATAAACCATTTTTAAATTCAGATTTTTTAACAAAACAAATGATTTTTTGCGCGCCGGTTTTTGCACGCCGAGCTTTTTCAAGCGTCGTCTTTTTTAACGCGCCGTTTTTACGCCGAGCTTTTTCAAGCGTCGTTTTTTTACGCGCCGTTTTTACGCCGGGCTTTTTCAAGCGTCATTTTTTCAACGCGCCGTTTTTTAAGCGTCGTTTTTCAAGCGTCGTTTTTTACACTTTTTTTAACGGGCCGTTTTTTTACACGTCGTTTTAAGGCGCCATCTTTTAACTTTTTTTAACGCGCCGTTTTTTGCACTTTTTACGTTTTACGTTCAACTTTTTAAACTTTTTACGTTTAAGTTTTACGTTAAACTTTTTACATTTTACGTAAAAATATTTACGTTTTACGTTAAAATTTTTACGTTTTACGTTTTATGTTTTACGTAAAACTTTTTACGTTTTACGTTTTACGTAAAAATTTTTACGTTTTACGTTAAAATCTTTACGTTTTACGTAAAACTTTTTACGTTTTATGTTAAAAAGTTTACGGTTTACGTTAAAAAGTTTACGGTTTAAGTTTTTTTTTTACAAAAACTTTTTTACGCAAAAACGAACGCACCCAAAAATCGAAAAACTCAGGAGGTGTCTCAGATATATTGTTATCATCATCGACTGGGGGGGAAACATAAAAAGCCAACAACATCGAAACAAAAAACGGGGTTTGGCTCAGATTATCCGATAATCAAGAGGCTGCAAAAGTGGGGTTGCAGGTTCAAAAAACCTACCCTCTGCCGTCCTTGCCGCGCCATCGTCATCTAAATTTACGTTTTTTTTTTCATCATCGCCGCCCAAAAATCGACCGTATCAAAACCCACATATTCAAAGAACACAAATCAAATCCAGCAACAATAACAACCAAACATGTTGTACATACCCAAAATCACAAAATCAAAGAAAACCCAGCAACAATAACAACCATACATAATGCACATACCCAAAATCAAATCAAATGAAACCCCAGCAACAATAACAACCAAACATCAATTTACAAGTTCTAAGAGATCAAATAAACATCATAACCCCAGATGGAACATCAAACCACACAAAAGATCTAGAAATCAAAGAACCGGTCACCCACCTCTGCCACACACCACCAAAAAACCCCCACCGCCACCAACCCTAATGCCACCACCACCAACACCGATTCCTACCTCTACCCCACACCCCCACCATCGCCGATCTCTGTCTATCACCACCACCAGAATTCCGGTGGTGAACAAAGAGAGAGAGAGAGATCTGAGAAAATCTTACCGACAACGTCTAACAGGAAGGAGAGAGAGGTATTCCATCAAAGGTTTAGCACCGGCGAAACATCGGTGAATATGCAGATCTTTGTGATGATTGCGGCGGCGAAGGGGTAGCTGTGGGGTGGTGGCGACGGCGGAGAGGAAGGAAGGCCGGAGAGAGAGAAGCAGGGATGAACGAGGGTGGGAGAGAGAGAAACAGTGGTGGGCGGGGTTTTCACCCTCACCATCAATCATCACCATGGAGGTGGTTTCTTTTGAAGGAGAACCAGGGGAGAGAAACATGGATGAAGGAGAACCGAAGGGGGGTGGGTTTTTCTTTTGAAGTTAGGAAGTGAAAGTATGTTGAGGAGAGAGGAGATTGAGTTTTAAAAAGGTGGAGAGAGAAACTTCTGACATTTTATAAATGAGGTGAGATGGGTGGGAAATGACATTTGGGGTAAATGACCATAATACCCTTTGGGTTGTCATATTTTGATTGGTTGAGAGTGGTTCTCGCGGTTCTTACAACTGGAGGTGGTTTCTATTTTAGCGGCTCCCTATATATATATATATATATATATATATATATATATATATATATATATATATGACTTTTCGTCTTTCGAGGAATTCCCAAATCGTGCGGTGATTTAACAAGACTAACCAGTAACGCAAACCATGAGTAGATTCGATCTCTATTTCCCCTTTTAGCCACTAACTCTTTTTGGGGTGTATCACATGATTGATTTACATTTATTGTTTTAATTGATAACATGCAATTCGATATGTTTCTATGTGTCACATGTTGCTAAATTCTATTGTTTCTCTATATGTGCATCTATGTGTTACTCGTTTTGTGTCACAGGTTTCGCGTGGATCAACTTGGCTGGCCGGTTCCCCATGATCATGGGCCGAACTCGGCATCGTCATTATTGTTTCGTAGATTCGCCTTTCGGGGCTTGTGTCACACCCCAACTGATGGCGGAATCATCGGGGCATGGCACTGAGCGAAACAAATTGTCCAGAAGTTTCCACAACAACTATTATCACTATCCGTTTAAATGATACGTTCCATACCGTATCCCAAATATCACAATCAATTATTACAGATAACAACCAGTCAAGAAATTATGTTCCGACAACTCAGATTCAAATAAATAACATAAATATTGTTTGTTCATTCTAAAGACCCCTATTCTGTTGACTCCAGACAACAATTTGTTGGGGGGCTCTAGACTTTTATTCTAGCCTCGCTTCCCAAGCAAGCAAACATCTTAAACACATGTCACATACGTTAAAATAAAGTCAATACATATAATGTAAAGGTGAGCATACAAGTTTGATAATAGCATATAGAGTTCGAAATAGTTTACGCATAACCAGCACGTACACAGAGGAAAACGAAGCATGTTAATTATCGACATGGATCTATCGATACCAGTGACTGCGGGTTGACTGTCCGAGACAGTTCGCAATACATGATTACCACCGTAATCCATGCAAGTAATTGTCCTTAACAACCCCCGTGTGAACGGGTGCTGAGTCCAAACTATAGTACTACGTCGTTAAGGCAGGTAGACAGCATTCCACGTGTAAACATAACAACAAGTATTCATTTAGTCACGTAATACATGCAGAACGGTTAGCGCATAAAGTATTGAGTAGTGTGTTCGATTGTGATTTTAATAAGTAACTTATGTAACACCCAAAAGTGCTAAAGCAAAAAGGGTTCGAGTATACTCACAACGATTTGGTTGGTGGATTGAAGGGAGCGCTTGAGAGTAGGATTAGCCTGAGTAGTTCGATAGCATAACAATGAGCAAAACGTAAAATGGAAACAAGAGTAACTGGGTCGAATAGCCTGGTCGATCGAACGGTAGGTTCGATCGAACGGGTTGTTCGTTCGGTTTGAAAGTCCGTTTGAGCAGTCTTGTTCGATCGGCCGGTAGGCTCGATCGGCTGGACTGTTCGAGTGGATTGTTTCTTCCTGTGGTTAGGATGTGTTTGTGTATGATGGTTTGAACTTTTGAAGTTTTCGTTGTAGTATTTGAGAACACCGAAGTGTTCTTACCTTTCAGGTCGATCGATCGAACGGTCTGTTCGATCGGCCGGCTTGACCGATTGGTTTAGACACTTTGATAAAAGAGTCCTTAGCTGGATGTCACTCGATCGAACAACATGCTCGATCGGGTGGCACTCCATACTACGAACGAGTTGTAAAATCGATTAAGTGTTGAAGCATAGTATCTCATGATCCGATGAGTAATGTTGTCAAGTAGCTCGTTCGATTGAACATCACCTCGTTCAATACTATACTTCATGGAACTTGTCAAAGTGTGGGGCCACATGCTAGCCGATCGGCTGGCATGGTCGATCGGCGGGCATGCCCGATCGGTTAGGCTGTTCGTTCGAACCGCCTAACCGTTCGGCCAGCATCCTGACCTGGTCGGCCTGTTCGTTCGAACAGCCTAACCGTTCGGCCAGCATCCTGACCTGGTCGGCCTGTTCGTCTAACACTTGGCTATTCTGATTTTTGACGTTATTTCGAGATATTTTGACAACGAGTTGAACAAGGGAACCTTCGTTCTTACCGGTTCCTCCTGCTCGGATAGGAATCACCCAAGTCCGGCCGGTGAACGGTTCAGAACGGTGGTTTAACGTTTAACCCGTAATCGGTGAACCTCGTAAGCAGAATCCGGATCTTGAACCACACAACTATTAGGATGATTAGTGAGTTGGCTCAGGTTCCGTTTCTACCGGTTTGAAGGTATTGAGTGTAAAAGAGTTGAAAGAAAGTTGGAAATCATTCTTCCAATCCTTTTCATCGTGCAAATGTTTAGATCTTTGATAGATCTTAGCTTGTCTATGTGGAAATCGGTTAGATCCAAGCTATTCACGATGGGTTGAGGCCAAAACATGATGTTCTTGAAGAACACCATGATGACATCATCCTTGAATGCCTAGATCTCGATGATTTCACGGTTAGAAATCAAGATTTGAAAGATAGAAAGGTGTAGGAGCATGCATTGATCAAGAAAGTACAAGATTTAGGATGAAAACTTACCGAAATCGGAAGAAATCTGAGAAAAGAAGGGGAGCACGAGCTGGCCGGTCAGAGAGTTTCCAAAAGTGGAAAGAATGATAATGACAACCCTATTTATAGACTCTAAAAGAAGAAAGGGCTGGCCGATCGGCCAGGCATCCCGATCGGACAGCCTGTTCGATCGAACAGCATGTTCGATCGGCTGGGCTGTTCGATCGGCTGACAGCCTGATCGATCATCAGCCTGTTTCGGGTGTTCGATGCGACGATTTTCGATATTTCGATTTCGATTGAAGATGATATGAATATGATTGAGTTCCTAATTAAATTACTTTCAGTCCCAACTACTATATCTAACATACAATCATCTATATTTCACACTATCCTTTCGTTACCATTCGCCGAAATTTGATTTCGATTGCATTCGATTTGAGATTCGAGTTTCGATTGATTCGGTTTGAATACCACATAAAATATAAGTAAACACGCACAGGTAACACATAAGGCACACACACACACACACACAAAATAATATAACACCAGATTCGCATAGTTCGAGTTTCGAGTTCGATGATGATTCGATTAGCTTGATTATTGATTGATTAACTTTATCGCATTGTTACTTCCTATCATTCACAGTCGTAAACCGGTCGCATTGAGTAAACATTCGATCACTTTGATTAGACAACACTTACTCCACATAATACAAAATACAAAATAGACTAGTTACAGCCAAAAAAGTCTAAGTTGACTTGGATTTTGACTTTGACTTTGACATTCGAAAACACGGGGTGTTACAGCCTCCCCTTGTTTAGGGAATTTCGTCCTGAAATTAGGCTCGAAGCTGCACAACACCGCGAATCATTTTAGCAATTTGACGCTTCAGATCTTCATTCAAACAACTGCGGGTACTTGGCCTTCATGTCGCTTTCGAGTTCCCAAGTGAACTCCGCGCCTCGTTTGCCTTCCCATCGGACTTTCACGATAGGGATGCGTGAGCGTCTGAGTTGCTTGGTCTGGCGATCCATGATTTCGACAGGCTTTTCCACGAAGTGTAGCATTTCGTTTACTTGAAGATCGTCGAGCGGTACAATTAAATCATGGTCAGCTAGGCATTTTCGGAGGTTAGACACATGGAAAGTCGGGTGGACGTTACTGAGTTTTTCCGGTAGTTCGAGTCTGTAGGCGACTTTTCCGATCCTTTCCAGAATCTTAAAAGGTCCCACATAACGTGGCGATAATTTCCCTTTCTTGCCGAATCTGACCACACCCTTCCAAGGTGATACCTTTAGGAGTACGTAGTCACCAACGTCAAATTCAAGGGGCTTGCGTCTTCTATCGGTGTAACTTTTCTGTCTATCACGAGATTTAACCAAGTTATCTCGAATTTGGAGGATTTTGTCAGTCGTTTCTTGTAGAAGCTCGGGACCGGTTAATTGTGAGTGACCGATCTCGTGCCATACAATTGGCGATCGACATCTTCTTCCATATAAAGCCTCGAATGGTGCCATTTGAATGCTGGCATGATAACTGTTGTTGTACGAGAATTCGACTAGTGGCAGGTGTTTGCTCCAACTACCACCGAAATCTGTGACACACGCTCGGAGCATGTCTTCAAGAGTACGGATCGTTCTTTCTGTCTGTCCGTCGGTTTGTGGATGGAATGCGGTACTTAAGCTAAGTGACGTACCAAGGGCCGCTTGAAACGTTTCCCACAATCGCGCAGTAAACCGAACATCACGGTCTGAAATGATGTCACGAGGCGTACCATGATTACAAATGATCTCGTCGGTGTAGATTCGGGCTAGTCGTTCCACCTTGTAGTCTTCCCGTATTGGCAAAAAGTGGGCTGATTTGGTCAGAAGATCAACTATAACCCAAATGCTGTCATGACCTGATGGCGTTGGCGGAAGTTTGGTTATGAAATCCATAGCTATACTCTCCCACTTCCATATGGGGATTGGAGGTTGTTCGAGTAAGCCAGAGGGTCGCTGATGTTCGGCTTTGACTCTTGCACAAGTCAGGCGACTTCCAACATAAAGTGCGATATCCCGTTTCATACCCGGCCACCAGTACTTGTAGCGAAGATCCTGGTACATTTTATCGGCACCGGGATGAATAGAGTATCGGGATTTGTGGGCTTCGGTCATTATAATCTTTCGCAAATCGGTTCGCTTAGGAATCCAAATTCGATCCAAATAATGGAAAATCCCATTCGCTTTGCTTACAAGCTGAGCTCCATCATGATAGATCCTCTCTTTCTTCAAGGTGCGCTCGTTGAAACAAGCATGTTGGGCTTCGCGGATGAGGGTTTCGAGATTATGCTGGGCTTGGGTATTGCGAATACTGAGCATGTAACTCCGTCTGCTGAGCGCGTCGGCAACAACATTTGCCTTGCCTGGGTGATAACGAATCTCACAGTCGTAATCATTAAGAAGTTCTACCCATCGGCGTTGACGCATACTGAGTTCCCTCTGATTAAAGATGTGTTGTAAACTCCTGTGATTGGTGAAGATCGTACACTTGGTACCATACAGGTAGTGTCGCCAAATCTTTAATGCAAAGACAACGACGCCTAGCTCGAGGTCATGGGTTGTATAGTTCTTCTCGTGGATTTTGAGCTGACGAGATGCGTAAGCTATAACCTTGTCCCGTTGCATGAGAACATAACCAAGACCAAGGTTGGAAGCATCACAATAGACAATGAAATCGTTGCTTCCGTCGGGCAGTGTGAGAACTGGAGCATTGCACAACATATGCTTGAGGGTTTGAAAGGCAGTCTCTTGTGCAGTTCCCCAAACAAAAGACTTGTCCTTATGAGTAAGAGCGGTAAACGGCACAGCGATCTTAGAGAATCCTTTGATAAATCGTCGATAATAGCCCGCTAGTCCGAGAAAAGAACGGACTTCAGACGGGTTCTTAGGCGTAATCCAGCTCTTAACTGCTTCAATCTTTGTGGGATCGACATGAATACCTTGACTATTAACGATGTGACCCAGAAACTGAACCTCCTCCAGCCAAAATTCACATTTGGAGAACTTGGTATAGAGTTGGTTCCCCTGAAGTAACTCGAGAACCAAACGTAGATGCTGCGCGTGTTCGGCTTTCGACTTAGAATAGATCAAGACATCGTCAATGAACACAATGACGAAACGGTCTAGAAATGGCTTACACACGCGATTCATCAGATCCATGAAAACCGCGGGTGCGTTGGTTAAACCAAAAGGCATGACAACGAATTCTTAGTGGTCGTATCGAGTTCGAAAAGCGGTTTTAGGGATGTCTTCCTCTTGAATCTGCAATTGATGATAGCCTGAACGTAGATCAATCTTCGAGAAACACTTGGCACCTTGCAGATGATCAAATAAGTCATCGATTCGAGGCAAAGGGTAATGGTTCTTAATGGTTAACTTATTCAACTCCCAATAGTCTATGCACATCCTGAACGACCCATCCTTCTTTTTTAACGAAAAGGACTGGTGCGCACCAAGGAGAGGTGCTGGGGGCGAATAAAGCCTTTTTCAAGTAACTCCTGGAGTTGGTTCGAGAGTTCCCGCATTTCGGATGGAGCAAGTCGATAAGGGGCTTTGACAACAGGGTTAGCTCCAGGAATGAGATCAATACGGAAGTCGATATCACGACTTGGTGGTAGTCCAGGAAGATCATCAGGGAACACCTGAGGAAATTCACGAACCACTGGGACATCTTTGACTTCGACCTTACTTTTCTTTTCCTCCTGCGCTACTACAATGTTGGCCAAGAAAGCTCTGTATTCCTTGCGGAGATACTTGTTAGCTTGGATACACGACATGAGTTTGAGACCTTTCGATGCTGTTTCACCGTACACACATAACAGATCACCATTTGCAAGCGAGAATCGGATCATCTTTTCGAAACCTAAAACTTCAGCATGGTTTTCGTGAAGAAAGTCCATGCCTACTATGACGTCAAAACTTCCAAGTTGCATTGGAATAAGGTCGATTGGGAAGATATGATTGTTGAGCTCGAGAGTACAATCACGGAGAACAGAGTTAACAACGACGGTTTTTCCAGTAGCGACTTCAACTTCGAATGACGAGGAGAGATAAGAGCGCTTACGACTAAGGAGCTTCTCGAATTCAAACGATACAAAGCAGTTATCGGCTCCAGTATCAAACAAACATGATGCATAAATACCATTCACAAGGAACGTACCAATAACCACGTTGTTGTCAGCCTGAGCCTGACGGGCATTGATGTTGAAGGTTCGAACACGGGCTGCTTGCTGCTGTTGCTGAGGCTACTGCTGCTGTTGCTGGGGTTCTTGCTTCACTAACCTGTTTGGGCACATGTTTGCAAAGTGGTTAGGAACACCACATGCAAATCAGACTCGAGCGTTGACCGCGGGTGCTTGAGCTGCTGGCTGGCCTTGAGGGGCTGGAAGTAGAGCTTAATTAGCGGCGACTTGAACTGGGGCTTGACGGGGACCATAGCGACAGTTCGCAGTGAAATGCCCGTAGAGGTTGCAGTGAGCGCAGAAACGACAGGCGAGTCCCACCGGATGATGATATGAGCATGTCGGGCAGAGCGGGTGGGGACCTGTGTAAGCGCGCTTGGCTGGTGATGTGTGTAAAATGCAACATATAAATTACATCAAATAAGGCATAAAACTAACCCTTTTTAAGTACTAATGTTGGAAAAAGAGTGTTTTTGTCTTCCTTTTGTATTTTCAGGATGAAATGAGCTCAAAGTCACAAAAGAAGCAAAAAGACAACTAATTCTAGCATAAATACAAGAAAAGGAATAAAAGTAGACTGCCCGAACCCTCAACGGCATCCTCCAAAGCAAAGAAGAGAAAACAGAAGCCTGAACACGCCCCGTGCTCAGCCAGCACGGGGCCGTGCCCAAGAAGCAGCAGAAAAGACAAACCTGTAGAAGCTTCTATTGCCCACCACGGGGCCGTGTCCAGTGAGCACGGGGGCGTGGCGAAAGTACAGCAGGCGCATTAATTGTAATTGCGAATTACAATTAATGAAGAGAGATAGTGTCAGACGGGCACGGGGGCGTGTCCAGCGGACACGGGGCCGTGCCCAGGCTTCTGTTCAGCCTATAAATAGGAGTGCTTGGCTTCATTTCAACTCATCCCTTGGCACACCACCTCTCTCACACTTCATCCACCACCCACCACCACCATAACACCATCATCCACCACCATCATCCATTGTCCATCGTAGAGTGTGTGAGTCGTTTCGGGATCCAAGATTGATAGTAAGAGTTCTTGACATTCAAGGCCATGTTTGCCTAAGTCTCTTACATCACTTGGTGAAGACAAGTGTTTAGTATAATACTTTTTATTTTTAATCTTTTGCACTTTTTATTTGGTTTTGTATTAATGACTTTAATAACTAGTTGCTTATGTTGAAGGTGATCTTTCCTTATCGTTTGTCCGTGGTGTCTTGGCATTATTTTACTGTCTATATAAAATAAAAGATTTTCACCATTCATATCTCCACGGTCTATATGGAGGTATGTTGGCTACCTGGTCGGGGGTTAAGGGAACGGTTTGGTAAGGGTCTTGCCCTTGTTCAGCGTTTAGAGGTCCTGCAAGGGACCTGGGTCAAATTTAGTAGGATCTCCTTCAATACCCATAGGTATTGGATGGCGGGGATCCAAACTCTTTGACCCCCTCATAAGTTAACTACTATTAATACTATAACCCGGCTATTTAGGACTGTATCCCTGCTGACTCAGACTACTTAGCCGAGGGTAACGTCACTGCCAAAAGTGGGGCCTACCATAATTTGCATTAATAACTTAATTCATTATCTTACAATAATCCAACCCTTTAGGATTGTATCCTTGCTGACTCAAACTACTGGGTTGAGGGTAACGTCGCCTTCAAAAGAGGGGCCTACTACAATAACTAAGATAATCTCTTAAACAAGTGCAAAAGTGCGAAAATAATCAAAGGTTATACTAATACACGAGTCGGATCCAAGTGATTCATCTTGTCTATCTGTTTTATTTTATTTTTATTTTTCAGCATTTAGTTAGTTTTTATTTTGTTAGTTTAAAAACATTTTTCTAACTTTTTGATTTGATTAGACGTTGAGGATAAACCGGTATTAAAAACTCTTGTGTCCTTGGACGACCTCGGTATCTTACCAACACTATACTACGTCCACGATGGGTGCACTTGCCCATATGTGTGTTTAGTGTTAGTAAATATCGTGTTTTATAAATTTAAAACTTGGCTAAAGGTGTAAAAAGGGCTTAATTATATATCTAAATTATATACACACTACACACGCATCAAGTTTTTGGCGCCGTTGCCGGGGACACAAGGATTTTAAGAAAGCTTAAAATCAACGGCCTAATCAGTTTTTCAAAACCTTTTTAAAACGCACGCACATTTTTCTGCATTTTAGTTTAGTTTGCATTTACAGTAGCCTGAACACGGGGCCGTGCTCGCTGAACACGCCCCCGTGCTGCATATTTTTAGTTAGATACCCAGATACAGAGTCTGAACACAGGGCCGTGCTCACTGAAAACGCCCCCGTGCTCAACGTGACCAGTAACTTTAATTAAAACGCCCAGATACAGACCCTGAACACGGGGCCGTGTCCACTGAACACGGGGCCGTGTCCAGCTTCTGTTTCCATTTTATTTTTGTTTTCTGGTCCCGAGACTCGGTTGTGATCTGTTGAGTGATTCTTATGGATCAATACTCAAGAGGTTACAACTACACCTATGATGAGGATGATTATAGAGGTAATTATTGCGCTAATTGTCGTAACACACGCTCGGTTCAATATAATAACTCATATCAACCATCCAATTCATACAACCATTATGAGGAGCCCAGGTACGAGCCATCAACTTCATATACATCCTATGAAGACCAAAGGTATGAACCTCCTCCCTCATACTCATATTTTGATGAACCAAGGTATGAGCCTTCATACTCATACTTTGAAGATTCAAGATATGAGCCACCACCTTCATATTCTTATTATGAGGAACCATGGCGTGAACAACCCACCTCATATGAGTACTATGAAGAACAAAGTTTCGACCCTTATCCATCATATACTTACAATGAGGAACAATGGTGTGAACCATCTACTTCATATGAGAACTATAGGGAGCCAAGGATCGAACAACCGGATTCAAGCTTTGAGGATCCAAATTCTTTTTCTCTCACCGAAGTGACCAATAGGATATTAGAACACATTAAAACTATCGAACGTTACATGAAAGAATCTCGCGCAAGGGAAGAGGAATCCCGCGCAAGAGAAGAATTAACTTGTAATAATAACGAAGAGATAGTTGAAAGTGTAAAAATGGAAGAACAAGAAAGTGAAAAACTGAAACATGAGTTAAACAACGAAAAAGGTGAGTCTGATTACGTGAAATTACAAGAAGAGTCTAATTTTGAAGAAATTAACCTCTTGTCACCTACTTTCGAAAATCATTGTTTAGTAACCCCTCATGCCAAGTTTTTAAAAGAGCTAAACACTAATACTAAAATTGAAGAAATGGTAAGTGTTAAGTTAACTAATGATCAAACCTCGCTAATAAAGGAAGATCCTTTTGAAATTAACATTACACCGGTTCCATGTTTTTTTTTCAAAATTCCTTTATTAATAATATTACAATTGATAAAGATCTTTGTGTTAATTTAATGCCAAACTACATTTTCGAAAAATTAAGTATTAGTGATTTTTCTCCACTTCAAATACCCATTTTTCTATCTAATCGAAAAATAATAAAATCAATCGGTGTAGTTGAGGATGTCTTGGTTCAAATAAATCAAATGGTAATCCCAACCGACTTTGTCATCCTCGATGACGCTCCTCTAGTGTTGGGACGACCTTTTGTAAAAACTCATGAAGCTTTGAAAAACCGGAAGTTCAACAATCTACCTCTTCAATTAGGGGCATTCAAAAGGAGCATAGATCTTGAGCGCTCAATGAAATATCCTTTTGGCAATAATGACCCCCTAATTAAAGATGAGCCAGAACCACCCGATAAGGAGGGTCTAGCCAAGGACCCTTATAAACGTGGCGCACCACGGAGGCATTCCGCGGAACTATCCGTAGTTTAGTTTATTTTAACTTTTATGTTTTCTAGTTTAGTTTTTAATTTTCAGGAATAAAACACACTCGGGATGGTGAAGGATGCTAAGGGAAGCTTCAACCAACACCCCATACATAAAAAAACAGAGCCTTCCGACGATTTTTCTTCATTACATCAAGTTCAGCACGGGGCCGTGCTCACCCAACACGCCCCGGTGCCCAAAACTCTGCAGAAATGCCCAGTTCAGGTATCTGGACACGGGGCCGTGCTCACTGAACACGCCCCCGTGCCCAGCCTTCTGTTTACTTTTGGTACTGGCAGTCTGGACATGGGGCCGTGCTCAGCCAACACCACCCCGTGTTCAGCTACCCAGTACCATAAAATCTTGTTTTTAACCCACTTTTACACATTCTAATCAACCGAAAATCTTATTTTTGGGACACATTGGGGACAATGTGTAATTTAAGTGTGGGGGGATGCTAAAACCTTGAATTTTGCAAGTCCTAATTACAAGCCTTACTCAAAACTCTATTGGAACCGCTAAACACCCCAAATTTTCTCAAAAACTTTTCATTTTTTTACTTGTCTTGGTTTAATTTGGGAATTTCAAAATTCTAAAAAGGTTATATTTTTACAAATTTACAACCTATAATGTCGTGATAAAAAGAACCAACATAAGAAAATTATGAAACGGCATGACAAGCTTAGCTAAAATTTAATTATATATACTTGATCACATAAAAACCCATTCCCACAAAAGTGAGTTTTGAGCCTTTATTGAGCATACAAATTTACATCTTTAGACTAAATGCTCATTTTTCGTTTCTTGTGTGAATAGCCGCTTGGTTCTTACAACTCTAGAACTTGCCACGACGATTCATTCCCGGTCCTTACCAACTTAAACCCAAGTAAGTAAATGATGGAGGCATTAGGACTAACCATTTTTCTTTCTACACCATTATTTTTCATTTTTTTACCACCTACCCAAAATCCCCCTAGTTAACCCCTTTGAGCCTAAACCTTTCGTTTCTTTACCCTAAACCCTTTTTACCCACCAATAACCCTTTTTATTTTTCACCCCTTATTTTAGTAACAAGCTCGGTTTTTCGCAAGCTCGTTCTTTTATGTGACTAAAAAAAATTATATGATGATGAAGTTGAAAACAAACAAAGCTATACAAACAAAAGCTTGTTTGGAGAAATACTTCAAAATAAAAAGTCACTAAAAATTGTGTTACGAAAACCGACGCTTTTTACGCTTTTCGCCCTTTTACTAACCACTAACCCAACCACCCACCTTTAGCCCAAGCCTAACCCTTCACCCAAAAAGTCCTCTTGATATTTACAAAGGTATAAAGTTAAAAAGGAGGAGGATTGATTGCTTGGCAAGCCTATGGAAGGCGTAAGCTCCATGCCGCTCTCGAGTGATTCACTAAAAAAATACACCTTCGGCCGAGTGTTGAGTGATTTCTCCCGTGAGGTATGTGAACTTGTATATAAATAAAATTTTAAAAAGGCATGTTATGCCCAAATAAGTAATTTATCCTATGAAACGTTCTAAATAAATCATAACGAATAGGATTGTAAATAGATAAAAATAAAACCCAAAAAGATCTTGGATTCCCGACACTCTATGACAAGCCAAACACCTTCTCTTCTACCTATTCCATTTGGGAGTGTAAGCCACATTTAAAGAGTTTTGCTTGAGGACAAGCAAAAGTTCAAGTGTGGGGGTATTTGATGTGTGTAAAATGCTACATATAAATTACATCAAATAAGGCATAAAACTAACCCTTTTTAAGTACTAATGTTGGAAAAGGAGTGTTTTTGTCTTGCTTTTGTATTTTCAGGATGAAATGAGCTCAAAGTCACAAAAGAAGCAAAAAGACAACTAATTCTAGCATAAATACAAGAAAAGGAATAAAAGTAGACTGCCCGAACCCTCAACAACATCCTCCAAAGCAAAGAAGAGAAAATAGAAGCCTGAACACGCCCCGTGCTCAGCCAGCACGGGGCCGTGCCCAAGAAGCAGCAGAAAAGACAAACCTGTAGAAGCTTCTATTGCCCACCACGGGGCCGTGTCCAGTGAGCACGGGGGCGTGACGAAAGTACAGCAGGCGCATTAATTGTAATTGCGAATTACAATTAATGAAGAGAGATAGTGTCAGACGGGCACGGGGGCGTGTCCAGCGGACACGGGGCCGTGCCCAGGCTTCTGTTCAGCCTATAAATAGGAGTGCTTGGCTTCATTTCAACTCATCCCTTGGCACACCACCTCTCTCACACTTCATCCACCACCCACCACCACCATAACACCATCATCCACCACCATCATCCATTGTCCATCGTAGAGTGTGTGAGTCGTCTCGGGATCCAAGATTGATAGTAAGAGTTCTTGACAATCAAGGCCATGTTTGCCTAAGTCTCTTACATCACTTGGTGAAGACAAGTGTTTAGTATAATACTTTTTATTTTTAATCTTTTGCACTTTTTATTTGGTTTTGTATTAATGACTTTAATAACTAGTTGCTTATGTTGAAGGTGATCTTTCTTTATCGTTTGTCCGTGGTGTCTTGGCATTATTTTACTGTCTATATAAAATAAAAGATTTTCACCATTCATATCTCCACGGTCTATATGGAGGTATGTTGGCTACCTGGTCGAGGGTTAAGGGAACGGTTTGGTAAGGGTCTTGCCCTTGTTCAGCGTTTAGAGGTCCTGCAAAGGACCTGGATCAAATTTAGTAAGATCTCCTTCAATACCCATAGGTATTGGATGGCGGGGATCCAAACTCTTTGACCCCCTCATAAGTTAACTACTATTAATACTATAACCCGACTATTTAGGACTGTATCCCTGCTGACTCAGACTACTTAGCCGAGGGTAACGTCACCGCCAAAAGCGGGGCCTACCATAAATTGCATTAATAACTTAATTCATTATCTTCCAATAATCCAACCCTTTAGGATTGTATCCTTGCTGACTCAAACTACTGGGTTGAGGGTAACGTCGCCTTCAAAAGAGGGGCCTACTACAATAACTAAGATAATCTCTTAAACAAGTGCAAAAGTGCGAAAATAATCAAAGGTTATACTAATACACGAGTCGGATCCAAGTGATTCATCTTGTCTATCTGTTTTATTTTATTTTTATTTTTCAGCATTTAGTTAGTTTTTATTTTATTAGTTTAAAAACATTTTTCTAACTTTTTGATTTGATTAGACGTTGAGGATAAACCGGTATTAAAAGCTCTTGTGTCCTTGGACGACCTCGGTATCTTACCAACACTATACTACGTCCACGATGGGTGCCCTTGCCCATATGTGTGTTTAGTGTTAGTAAATATCGTGTTTTATAAATTTAAAACTTGGCTAAAGGTGTAAAAAGGGCTTAATTATATATCTAAATTATATACACACTACACACGCATCACTGGCGGCGCATTAACCACTGGAGCTTGTCGGTGGTGAGACTACTGCTGAGCCGCTACGGCTTGCAGAGGAGCAGCACTTGTTGCCACAGCGTAGTTCTTGTTGCTGGAGTTGTTGTTGTTGTGCTTCTTCTCTCTTCTTGATGACTTGGAGGGTTGAGCAGGTGAGTCGGTGGTTGTTGCCGTGGTGGCTTGATGCAGAGACTTGGTATGCTTATCCCAAAAACCTGACTTAACCCGCTTGTCATTGATCTCAGCGGCAAGTAGGTAGGTTTCTTCGATCGATGAGGTCTTGGCGGCGTGAACAAAATCGGCTACACAGTCTTGCAGAGCTCGAATATACTTCTTGATGGCCATGTCTGGCGTTTTGACTTGATCAGGACAGATGATACTAAGCTGCTTAAAGCAAGCAGTTAAAGCAGCGTTGTCTCCATCCTTCTGCTTGATATTCCAAAACTCGTCCTCCAGCTTTTGGCGTTCATGGGGAGGGCAGAATTCGTCCATCATAATGGCCTTTAGCTCTTCTCAAGTTAGCTCATAAGCTGCATCGTTCCCACATTTGTTTCGTTCGGCCGTCCACCAGTCTAGAGCTCGGGACTGGAAGACGCCTGTAGCATTGAGGGTGCGGAGATTTTTCGGACAGCCGCTTTGGCGCAGAGTGACTTCGACTGAATCAAACCATTGAAACATGGCGGTAGGGCCATCTTCTCCGGTGAACTCTTTGGGTCCGCATGCTTTAAGCTGTTTGAAGCTGAAGACAGTCTTGCTAGCATCTTTGGGAGCGTCGGTTCGGGATTCCTCCGATGATTTGCTGACATTCTAATACACTTCACTCACGACTTTAGCCACTTGCTTGGCGATGATAGCAACAAGACGACGGTCTCTCTTCTCTTGGCGGGTAAGAGGGGTTCGGTGTCCAGATGACGACATGGTCTGCAATAGACATCGTCGTAGGTCTCAGACACAACAATTTGAATCTCACCTCACACGTCTACTACTTACTAAAGCTCAAGAACACGATAAGGCATGAATCACATGAACGCACAGGCACAAAATCACAGATTCACGTAACCACAGAAACACAGAAGCACATAGAGCACAGAAGCACAAAAACACATAAGTACATAGACATTTAATCACAGATGTAGTTAGGCACGTAGTTCTCCTATAAATACACAGAGTATTCTGACTGCCTCAAGATCCTATCATTCAAAGCTCGCGTGTCGTTCGTATTGTATATCGAGTAGTATCGTATCACTGTATAGCGTATCGAATAGTATAGCGTATATCGTATATCGTAGCATAGTATTGCCTAGGACCAAAATGACTTGTTAGCGTTTTGAGATAGAATAGCGATACGAGTCGTGGGTGTTGATCGAAGTGATAGCAAAAATCGGGCGAACATCAAAATTAAACACATAAACAGGCAAATACACATAAAACACGTAAAATCAGCGAATCATCAGAGTTGGCAGTTGCGGGCTCAGAATCGAAACACATAAAATCGAGGAAATGGTTTGTCTATGGCTAATAGACGTCGACTACCTAAAGCGATTCGACTATTCACATTAGACTTGTCGTCACTTTTTGACCTTCGGGTTCATGTGTCTGCCTCGATTCTTGGGCATTCCTCACGTATTCCCTAGGTCATACTCATGGGTTCAGGTTGTTGGACTCCGTCGAGGCTTTGGTGTGATAAATAAAAATCCGGAACAAGTTGCCAAGGTTAAGGTTTCACCCCTGGCTTAGCAACTTCTTCCTTGTTTTAGAAGAATTAAGGAGATTATTCATCAAAATATGGGTTTCACCCCTGATTCGGTATAATTCTCCTCACTTGTTATTGAAGATAATAAGAAAGTCATCGATAAATTGATAAAATCAGCATTGACCAGGCAATTTAGTCAAGAGTTTGCGGTTTTCACACCTAATCTTAGCCAAACAGCTTGGCTTAAATTGGGAATTTTCGAGTGCGGTGATAGTGCAGGAAATGGCAATAGAAGGCACATAAACTTGGTCTGTTGGTTCCTAACTATAGTCTAGGTTTCTAGGACAGCGACACGGACTAGGTCGTGTCTAGCCTAATTCCCTATAGTTATGGCTCTGATACCAATCTGTCACACCCCAACCGATGGCGGAATCATCGGGGCATGGCACTGAGCGAAACAGATTGTCCAGAAGTCTCCACAACAACTATTATCACTATCCGGTTAAATGATACGTCCCACACTGTATCCCAAATAGCATAATCAATTATTACAGATAACAACCAGTCAAGAAATTCTGTTCCGACAACTCAGATTCAAATAAATAACATAAATATTGTTTGTTCATTCTAAAGACCCCTATTCTGTTGACTCCAGACAACTATTTGTTGGGGGGCTCTAGACTTTTATTCTAGCCTCGCTTCCCTAGCAAGCAAACATCTTAAACACCTGTCACATACGTTAAAATAAAGTCAATACATATAATGTAAAGGTGAGCATACAATTTTGATAATAGCATATAGAGTTCGAAATAGTTTACGCATAACCAGCACGTACACAGAGGAAAACGAAGCATGTTAATTATCGACATGGATCTATCGATACCAGTGACTGCGGGTTGACTGTCCGAGACAGTTCGCAATACATGATTACCACCGTAATCCATGCAAGTAATTGTCCTTAACAACCCCCGTCTGAACGGGTGCTGAGTCCAAACTATAGTACTACGTCGTTAAGGCAGGTAGACAGCATTCCATGTGTAAACATAACAACAAGCATTCATTTAGTCACGTAATACATGCAGAATGGTTAGCGCATAAAGTATTGAGTAGTGTGTTCGATTGTGATTTTAATAAGTAACGTATGTAACACCCAAAAGTGCTAAAGCAAAAAAAGGGTTCGAGTATACTCACAGCGATTTGGTTGATGGATTGAAGGGAGCTCTTGAGAGTAGGATTAGCCTGAGTAGTTCGATAGCATAACAATGAGCAAAACGTAAAATGGAAACAAGAGTAACTGGGTCGAACAGCCTGGTCGATCGAACGGTAGGTTCGATCGAACGGGTTGTCCGTTCGGTTTGAAAGTCCGTTTGAGCAGTCTTGTTCGATCGGCAGGTAGGCTCGATCGGCTGGACTGTTCGAGTGGATTGTTTCTTCCTGTGGTTAGGATGTGTTTGTGTATGATGGTTTGAACTTTTGAAGTTTTCATTGTAGTATTTGAGAACACCGAAGTGTTCTTACCTTTCAGGTCGATCGATCGAACGGTCTGTTCGATCGGCCGGCTTGACCGATTGGTTTAGACACTTTGATAAAAGAGTCCTCAGCTGGATGTCACTCGATCGAAAAACATGCTCGATCGGGTGGCACTCCATACTACGAACGAGTTGTAAAATCGATTAAGTGTTGAAGCATAGTATCTCATGATCCGATGAGTAATGTTGTCAAGTAGCTCGTTCGATCGAACATCACCTCGTTCAATACTATACTTCATGGAACTTGTCAAAGTGTGGGGCCACATGCTAGCCGATCGGCTGGCCTCGTCGATCGGCGGGTATGTCCGATCGGTTGGGCTGTTCGTTCGAACAGCCTAACCGTTTGGCCAGCATCCTGACCTGGTCGGCCTGTTCGTCTAACACTTGGCTGTTCTGATTTTTGACGTTATTTCGAGATATTTTGACGAGTTGAACAAGGGAACCTTCGTTCTTACCGGTTCCTCCTGCTCGGATAGGAATCACCCAAGTCCGGCCGGTGAACGGTTCGGAACGGTGGTTTAACGTTTAACCCGTAATCGGTGAACCTCGTAAATAGAATCCAGATCTTGAACCACACAACTATTAGGATGATTAGTGAGTTGGCTCAGGTTCCGTTTCTACCGGTTTGAAGGTATTGAGTGTAAAAGAGTTGAAAGAAAATTGGAAATCATTCTTCCAATCCTTTTCATCGTGCAAATGTTTAGATCTTTGATAGATCTTAGCTTGTCTATGTGGAAATCGGCTAGATCCAAGCTATTCACGGTGGGTTGAGGCCAAAACATGATGTTCTTGAAGAACACCATGATGACATCATCCTTGAATGCCTAGATCTCGATGATTTCATGGTTAGAAATCAAGATTTGAAAGATAGAAAGGTGTAGGAGCATGCATTGATCAAGAAAGTACAAGATTTAGGATGAAAACTTATCGAAATCGGAAGAAATCTGAGAAAAGAAGGGGAGCACGAGCTGGCCAGTCAAACAGTTTCCAAAAGTGGAAAGAATGACAATGATAGCCCTATTTATTGGCTCTAAAAGAAGAAAGGGCTGGCCGATCGGCCAGGCATCCCGATCGGACAACATGTTCGATCGGCTGGGCTGTTCGATCGGCTGTCAGCCTGATCGATCATCAGCCTGTTTCGGGTGTTCGATGCGACGATTTTCGATATTTCGATTTCAATTGAAGATGATACGAATACGATTGAGTTCCTAATTAAATTACTTTCAGTCCCAACTACTATATCTAACATACAATCATCTATATTTCACACTATCCTTACGTTACCATTCGCCGTAATTTGATTTCGATTGCATTCGATTTGAGATTCGAGTTTCGATTGATTCGGTTTGAATACCACATAAAACATAAGTAAACACGCACAATTAACACATAAGGCACACACACACATAAATAAAATAACACCAGATTCGCATAGTTCGAGTTTCGAGTTCGATGATGATTCGATTAGCTTGATTATTGATTGATTAACTTTATCGCATTGTTACATCCTATCATTCACAGTCGTAAATCGGTCGCATTGAGTAAACATTCGATCACTTTGATTAGACAACACTTACTCCACATAATACAAAATAGACTAGTTACAGCCAAAGAAGTCTAAGTTGACTTGGACTTTGACTTTGACTTTGACATTCGAAAACACGGGGTGTTACAGCTTGAATCTCTATGTGTCTATGGTTACTATTATTGTTATCTTTGTGTTGCTTATGATATATGTGTTGAATTCTTGTTATATTGAAGGATATAGTGTCACTTTTGATAACGCATGTTAATAAATAATGTTTTCAAAATAACGTTTTAATAAAAAAACCGAATCTAATCACCAACATTTTTTGACCCAAAACTCTTTTACACGTGATACAGGTACACAAGTGTGAGCCGAACTCGAGATGAAGACACTTAGGGCTTGCCTTTGTAATTAAATTGGATTTTTTATATGTTTTATGAGCTTGGATTATTGTATGGATTCTATGTTTATGTGTGACAAAATTTAATATGATGCTTTAGATATTATAACTTTATAATAGTTGTTATAAGTTTTGGATAATCAATCATGCCCCTTACCATTCTGTTGCGAGTCAGGGTGTGACAACGTATAGGTGACAACGGTTTTGCTTTAAAATGGTTGTGGTTCTTAAATAGTGGTTCCCAATTTTGAATTATCAACTACAAGAATGGTTTCAATGGTATGCTAACTCTATGGATTTGCACTGATAGAGATTGTTAATAGAATTTTGGGAAATTCATTGAGAAGTCTCGTAGGGGGCCATCCTAAGTATTGGAAATCAGTGTCACCTTAAGCTTGATTGTTTAAAATTGTTTTGTCAGTCGCACTACTAGCAAAATTCCATTTGAAGTGATCTTTGGGCGTAATCCTCTAAAAACTTTAGATTAATTGCCTCTAATGGTAACTCAGTACTTGCGGTTAATGAAGTTGTCACATGTAGTGAAGAAAGTATCAAGGAGAATTATGCTCAAATTTGTACACATATTAAAGCAAATCATACAATATATAAGTCATTGAAGCAGAATAATAGAAGCCTTTGAAGTTGCTTCAAGTTAGTTTTTTGAGTAAACTTCCATTTTGCTCCCTGTGGTTTGGTCATTTTAACGGTTTTGCCTCAATCCTTTAAAGGTGGTCATTTTCCTTTGATCGTTTATTATGTTTTTCCCAATTCGTTCCATAGCCTTAACTCCATCCATAATGTATGTTAACTAGAATGACATTTTGGTAATCTTAAGATATAAGTAAGGGCATTTTGGTAATTTACTTGTAAAGATATTTCAAAGATATATAGACACATGCCTGTCATATAGACACACTTTCTCTCTCTTTCTTCTCCATCACCAACCACCACCTCATCACTACCAGTCACCACTCAACCATCCCACCGGAACCCACATCACTAGAACCCAACTACCACCACCATAACCACCACTTCCGGCGCCACCTCAGCGGAACCCACTTCCTACAACTACCACCTTCCCATTTCTCTTGCCACCTCAGCCACTTGTTACGACTGCAACCATCTCCTACGACCACCGAAACCACCCACCCCCCCCCCCACAACATTGATTTGAATCGTCACGACAGAACCCTAACGTCACCGTCATCTAATCGAGGTCTGAAGCCTTCGCTGTAATACAACACCAACCAGGATCGTCGTCGTTGACCATCGAGGCTCTGCCATGGATGGTGGTCGACCGCCGATCTCCCCCTCTAATCTCTCTTTCAAACTAGCACTCTTTCTCCCTCAAATTGTCTCTCCCGGCTCCCGGATTCTAAAAGGCTGGAAAGAAAGGGTTTGAGGGTTCATTGATGGTGGCTGTAAAAGGTAGGGGTGATGGTTGATCGTAAAAGTTAGGGTTTGATTCTATATTTTGAGCAAGAGAAGCACTGTAATTTGTCTCTCTGTCCCTGTAATTCCAGGCTCTAAAAGTCTGGAAAGAAAGGGTTTGAGGGTTTATTGATAGGATGTTTAGTGGTGGAGGATGGTGGCGGTGGACTGGTGGTGATGGCAGGTGGTGGCGGCCGACTAGAAGAGGGAGAAAGTTAGGGATGGTGATGGAAGGTTCTTGTACTCATATATGTATATGTTAATAAAGGTGATCTATCTTATAATTAAAATTTTATATATTTTTTTTAATATCAATAAAAGACAAAACAGATTTAAAGAATTAATAAAGTTGAATACATATATAAAAATGACCGAAATATCCTTACTTTTAACTAAATTTTTTAGCTGAGTTAGTGCCGTGGATCAAATTGGCGACAAAATCGAAACATCAAGGAGTAAAATGACTATTTCTAAAAGATTGGAGCAAAACCGTTAAAGCGACCAAACCACAGTGAGCAAAACGGAAGTTTGCTCTAGTTTTTTTTTCTTTCCCTCCTACAACCTTTAATATACGATGTTTAATAAAATTTAGGATTTCCTTTTTGACATAGTTTTTATCAACATTTCAATGTAAGTTTTTATGGGATAAACACCAGTGTACATGTAGTAGGTATGAACTTCCTTTGAAGTCAACCTCTTTTCGTAGCCTTGATGAGATGGATAGAAAAGCTCACCATAACTCAAGGCATATACCATATAACAAGTGTTATTATCGTCATAGGATGATGGGTAGCATAGATGGAATCAAATACGACTCATTTATTTATTCATATCAAAGACATCAATTCTAACATGTACACACTTAAAATCATACACTTAAAATCATTTAATGTGAAAATTACTCATTTAGCCTGCTTGTCTAAAAGAGTCAAATGTGGCTGTGTTTGTCTAGTTGGTGTTGTGGCTGTGTGTTCTTGTTTTGTCTTGTTTGACTTGGTTCCTGGTTTTGTTATGCCAAGGCTAGTAGTGTGTGTCGATTTCATGGCACACCCTGTTCTTATTTGTTGGTTGATATATAAAATTCATCAGGGTAACCCTTTACAAAAAAAAAAAAAAAAGAGTCAAATGTGTTGGTAAGTCAAAACGGGTTAACGTTTGTAAATAAGTTGTTATATAAGTTAAGGGGATCACATATTATTGGGTTGATTGATTGACTCATTTAATTTTAGTACAACCCAAACATTACTAGTTTATTTAACAGGTTTGCAGCTTAGCTCAAAACACATATTTAGTTATTATTAGCGAATTACACTAACTGACCCAAAATATAATTATTTTTTTACCGTCTTTGGAATTGTCATTTTTAATCTCAAAACTATATTACCTTCATATACAAAAACTGTGGCGGCAATAGTTCTCTGTTTCTAAAAAGTGTTATTATCGTCATAGGATGATGGGTAGCATAGATGGAATCAAATACGACTCATTTATTTATTCATATCAAAGACATTAATTCTAACATGTACACACTTAAAATCATTTAATGTGAAAATTACTCATTTAGCCTGCTTGTCTAAAAGAGTCAAATGTGGCTGTGTTTGTCTAGTTGGTGTTGTGGCTGTGTGTTCTTGTTTTGTCTTGTTTGACTTGGTTCCTGGTTTTGTTATGCTAAGGCTAGTAGTGTGTGTCGATTTCATGGCACACCCTGTTCTTATTTGTTGGTTGATATATAAAATTCATCAAGGTAACCCTTTACCAAAAAAAAAAAAAAAAAAAGAGTCAAATGTGTTGGTAAGTCAAAACGGGTTAACGTTTGTAAATAAGTTGTTATATAAGTTAAGGGGATCACATATTATTGGGTTGATTGATTGACTCGTTTAATTTTAGTACAACCCAAACATTACTAGTTTATTTAACAGGTTTGCAGCTTAGCTCAAAACACATATTTAGTTATTATTAGCGAATTACACTAACTGACCCAAAATATAATTAATTTTTACCGTCTTTGGAATTGTCATTTTTAATCTCAAAACTATATTACCTTCATATACAAAAACTGTGGCGGCAATAGTTCTCTGTTTCTAATGGTGGAAAAGGGCGGCTGCCCCCCCCCCCCTTTTCAAGATGGTATACTTACAATTGAGCAGAGATTGTTCATTAAAACTGCATGTGATAAAGTACTTGCTAATGTTCTCTCTAGCATTCTTTTATTGGTCCAATCAATTTACGATTTTATACCTGCTTTTAAATTACGATTTTTTTCATCAGTATAAAATTGCGTTTTTGCCATCAGTTCAAAATAAAATTATGCTTTCACCTAAGCTAAAAATTACAATTTTGTCCTTTGTTCAAAATTACACTTTTGCCCCGTTTAATTTTACAGTTTTGCCATTAGTCTTGGCTCTTCACCATTGGCCTAATCAAATTACGATTTTGTCCCGCTTAAATTTACAGTTTTGTCATAGGTTTTATTCTTTTTTCTTCTCCCAGCCAAATTACGATTTTATCCTCAGCTCAAATTTATAGTTTTGCCAATTTTTTTCCTGTCAAATTACGATTTTGCCCCCAGTTTAAATTTGTTTTATTGTTTTTTCTGACAAAAGTATGGTATGTTTTGTTTTAATTGGTTGGCTCGATATACTTTTTATTCGTGCTAACCGGTAGCATCTCCATCGTTTTAGCTTTTTTTTTTTTTTACCGAAAGTATGGTAGTGTTTTGTTTTAATTTGTTGACTCAATAAATTTTCTTTTTAGATCATGTTATGAGTTGTATGTACAAGTAAGCGAAATACAAACGTACGTGTTGTGAGATAAAAATATTCGGCTTATTATATTGCCCCGCAACGCGGGCAGGCAGAACCTAGTTGGTATACAATAATATAATTTAAAATAAAACCTTTTATATAGAATTATGAAAAATATGTAGTTTTTCAATCATTATAAATCTGTAAATTAAAATTGGTTAAATTTATCTGTATATGAATTTTAACTTGCTACACAACTAGCATATAGTAAAACTGATTTATTTTTATACTTTTCAGTTAATAAATGGTTGATGTTAAACTAAAATATTCACCATTTCGTTCATTATATTAACCAAATACTTTTTTACAAACCGGCTAATTCTCTAATTTGTTTATATTATAAATGTATATAAAATTGGTGAATTTTTTAATATATAATTAAACTTTAGAAACTCAATATATAAATCTAACTAAAAAGTTATCTATTTTATATATGAAAAACTCTATAATTTTATTAAAAACTTAATCAATAAAGTATTAAGAAATAGTTGTTTTATTCCAACATGGTCACCTCTACTTTTTGGTGATTAAATTCTTAAATAATTCCCATGCACAAATAATTGATATAAACAAATAATGACCAATTGATTGACTATGAGGTTTAACCTAACCATCATTCTTTTCTCAAATTAATTTAAACTAGAATTACGACCCGCCGCAATGCGGCGGGGATTCTTTAGTTATAACTAAGTTGGTTTAGGACCCGCACGTTATGTTGAACCTGTCAAACGGGAAAAAATAGACGATGTAAAAACGTTCACCCAATCACGCATGTTGCGTCATGTTAACTCGCAAAATTTAGAACGAAAAGTAAAAACGTTAAACCAAAGACGCACGTTGCGATGTGTTAAGTCACAAAATTTAGAACGAAGCATAAAGCGAAAAATTTGCGGAAAATGAAACTATAAAGGACTAAAGTTGTAAGTAAAAAAAGTTGTGAGGATAAATTGCAAAAGAGATAAAAAGTTTTGGAAAAATAAAAAAACAAATAGTTTTGGGTTAAAAGTAATTTATGAAATACTTTTGAGTGAAAAGTAAAAAAATCATTCTTTTTTTTAAAACCCTCAAAGATAAGGTTACAACAACCATATGCATAACCATTTTTTCTTTGAAAAAACACCCCCGCATTGCGACGGGGGGCATAAAACCATGTCAAATAGCATCAATGTCATACCATCGCAAGCGACCACCAACATTGAATTTGCGGCGAAAAAATGAGACTGAAACGTAAAACATAGAAAATAATAACTAAGTCGATTTAGGACCCACACGTTATGACGAACTTGTCAAACAGGATAAAAATAGACGACGTAAAAACGTTGAACTACACACGTACATTGCATCTTATTAACTCGCAAAACTTATGACGAAGCGTAAAACGGAACGTAAAAATGTTGAACCACACACGCACGTTGCGTCGTGTTAACTTGCAAAATTTAGAACGAAACGTAAAACGAAAATTTGCGGAATATGAAAAGTACACACGTACATTGCATCTTATTAACTCGCAAAACTTATGACGAAGCGTAAAACGGAACGTAAAAATGTTGAACCACACACGCACGTTGCGTCGTGTTAACTTGCAAAATTTAGAACGAAGCGTAAAACGAAAAATTTGCGGAATATGAAAAGTACAGGAGACCAAAAGTTGAAAGTAAAAAAGTTATAAGTTTAAACTAAAAAGATAAAAAGTTTAGAGCTAAAAGTTATAACCCAAATAGTTTTGGGTTAACAATAACACATCAAATGTTTTTGGACTAAAAGTATAAAATCAACTTTTTTTTTTTTTGGAAAATTCCCCAAACATAATTTACAACTCTTAATGCACACAAATGTTGATAATTTATATAGTGTATAATATATTTAAATTAAGGATATATAAATTTAATAGAAACTAGTTATAAAAATTGTCCCCGCGTTGCGGCGAACTTATTTTGTTATTTAGTCTGTGTTTATATGTGTTTGAAATCAGTACAAACGCGTTGCACACGGAACCGCTCACAAGAATAAAAAGAAAATGTAGAAAAAAACACTAAAAAATAACCCAAAGAAAATCAACTAAAAAATTGTATGGTAATGATGTTGTTCGGTAGAAACCCAGTCAGAGATGAGCAAATAGTAATGGGTACCGGTACCGAATTTCCTGAACCGAAAGATTCTAAGTACCAGTTCGGTACTAACGTTTGGCGTTCCTGGTACCGGTTCGCTACCGGTTTTTTACATTCATATATGATATCCTGATACCGTAACCGGAGTATCAGTTGCCACCGAGCTCATCCTTACACCTGAAACTAAAAAAAAAGATGTTTAGTACGGTACCCGTGATCAGGGATGAGCAAATGGTACTGGGTAGCAGTACCAAAATTCTCGAACCAAAAGACTATCAAACTCAACCCGGTACCGACTTTTAGCGTTGAACCGGTTTCGATACAAGTACCGGTTGGCACTAAACTTATCAAACTTAAAAAGTAAAGAGAATAACAATTATTATAATATTTTATTATAATATAATATAAAGGCTAAATTGCACTTTTCGTCCTTTATGTTTCAGGGTTTTTGCAGGCGCTGTCCTTTAAGTTTAAAAATTACACTCTATGTCCTTTATACCTATAACAGGCGGTGTCCTTTATGTTTGCAACCTATAACAGGCGGTGTCCTTTCTCATAAACCCAGAAAGGACACCGCCTGTTATAGGTTGCAAACATAAAGGACATAGAGTGTAATTTTTAAACTTAAAGGACAGCGTCTGCAAAAACCCTGAAACATAAAGGACGAAAAGTGCAATTTAGCCAAATATAAAAAAAATACTGTTCAATTCATTGTGATTTTTGACTATCAAACTCAACCCGGTACCGACTTTTAGCGTTGAACCGGTTTCGATACAAGTACCGGTTGGCAGTAAACTTATCAAACTTAAAAAGTAAAGAGAATAACAATTATTATAATATTTTATTATAATATAATATAAAAAACACTGTTCAATTCGTTGTTATTTTAATATAAGGATAATATTTTAATATAAGGATAATTTTATTATAATATAATATAAAAAAACACTGTTCAATTCGTTGTGATTTTGACTATCAAACTCAACCCGGTACCGACTTTTAGCGTTGAACCGGTTTCGATACAAGTACCGGTTGGCACTAAACTTATCAAACTTAAAAAGTAAAGAGAATAACAATTATTATAATATTTTATTTAAAAAGTACCGGTTGGCACTAAACTTATCAAACTTAAAAAGTAAAGAGAATAACAAATATTATAATATTTTATTTAAAAAGTAAAGAGAATAACAATTATTATAATATTTTATTGTAATATAGCAAAACACTGTTCAATTAGTTGTTATTTTAATATAAGGATAAGGATAATTTTCTATGGAATTAGTTTGTAGTATATTTCATTTCATTGCCAATAAAGTACATAATTAAAGAATTTTTAAATTAACTTAATAATAACAAGGAACTATATATTTAAATAAGAGCAAACAATCAGGCGAATAAAATGTCATTTTTCTAAATAAATGTTTAACTGTTAATGATATTTGAAAAATAATTTATTGTAAGATCACATGTAATGATAAAGTAATGTTAAATTGAGCGTGAGAAGAGGAAACACGTAGGCATCATGCCCACATGAACATCGCGCACTTAGGCGACAGGGTATGGCGTCAGCAAGTAGCTCGGGGAGCTGAGGTGGAGGCTTTCCCCGATCGGGAACACCGGCCCTTCCGACCGAAGATCGGGACTATCGGTGAATAACTCTCGTGCGCCCGGAGCACTTTTCTCCTGGATCTTTGATGGTGATTGGTTGAAAGAGAAGGGAAAGGGGTGTTGATGGTGAATATGATGAAGTGGAGCCTCTATGGCAATGGGGGAAGGGGAACCACACCCCATAGTCTTATGGCATGAAAATTTCGTGAAAGGGAACACTGGGCGTGGGGAGGTCATGTTTGACCATTGGGCATGGGCTTTATGGAAGCAAAGAATAGTCGTTGTCTCTTGTTCATTTTAAAAAATAAAAAATGTAAGTTTAAACCAATAAATACCAAGTAATATTTTTCACACTTCTTATTTTTCACTCTCAAATTTTCTCTAATCACTCTTCAATTTTTTTAAATAAAAAGGAACTTATCATCACCGTCGCCATTGCCAGATTCATCCGAGGGCAATGAGATTTTCATTGGTCCGGTTCAAACCATGGTCCAATTTATACTTCATCATGTCAAAAGTTCGTGTCCGCTTACAAGACAAGCTCAAACTTTCCAAAATCATGAGGTTGGTAACGACCATCTGGTACGTGATTATTTTTCTGACGACCCCACTTATGGTGACGATATGTTTAGATGTCGTTTTCGCATGAGCCTAAATATAGTTGACGATTTGGAGTGAGAGCTTGAATATTTCTAACAAAGGCACAACGCAAGAGGTAAACAAGGTTTCAATGCTTAAAAAAAGTATACTTTCGCAGTTCATCAAATTGTGCATGGCACCGATTCATTTGATAAATATTCGAAGATGTCGGAAAAAAATTCACGAGATAATCTTCACAATTGTTGTGAAGAATTATGATTAATTATGTTTACAATTGTTATCATTTTTAGCAATATTATTTACTTAATTGTTGTGAAGACGTATGATTATTATGTTTACAAATGGGGTTTTCTCATATTTATTAGGTTTACTTCTGAATTGATGTATAGCCATTATAGTCTAGTGGAGATGGATATGATCGAATTGTTCCGCCGGTGGCACGATGCCAGTGGTCCGTCAATAATTCAAATTTGCCGTTAAAAAAAAAAAAGAAAAAGAAAAACCACTATAATGAACCGAAAAATATAATTCGTCACAATTGAATGGAACAATCAACCTGTCAACCAAAACTCTCCATTAATTGCGAGCCCAAGCTCTCAGTCATTCACATGTCACCGAGGTGTCAATATGTTCCGTTAAAACCCAATCTTGTGACCTATATAAAGCGACAATAATCATATCATAACTTGTAAGTATACCATATATGATGGTAAAAAAACTTGTATATTTGGATTTTGACATGTTGAATTAAGTCAACGTTCTTAGGGGCTGTTTGGCAACTTCTGAATAATTAAGTGTTGAATCAGTAAGTGGTCTGAACCATTAAGAGCCAGTATAATGCTTAACCGTTCCGAGTCAAATGTCTGACCAATTTTGATTAGAGATCTTAACCATTCAGACTCGGTATAAGAGGAGGCGGGGTGGAGGATTGTTCAACACGTGATGGAGCTATTCAACGAGTGATAGAAGCTAACATACCACCGCCCCCTACAACTTCTACGAGTGATGGGAGGATTCCGTGATAAACTTCACGCGTTATGGGGTATTGAGTGATAAATGGATGTGAAGGGGTGTGAGAGTTTATTCTTGGGTGTTGTGAGTAATGACCATTGCCACTAAAAAAGTTGTGAGTGATAGAAAAATGGTTGATGACATGACGGAACTTGATTGGATGTTGTGATTGATATAATTTTTGCAAGTGATGACCACCCCCTCCCCCTAATGCTTAATCATTTAGAGGCAAATGTCCGAACCATTCAGACATTTGCTTGCGAAACAACCAACATGAACAATTAAGTGCTGAACCAGTAAAAGGTCTGAATCATTAAGAGACTTATTAAGAGGTAAACAAACAGCCCCTTAGTTAAATCTCAGTTTAAGCTAAACTATTGTTCCCAACCGAATCAGGCAAACGGATAAAAATGGTGTCCGTTAGTAGTGTTGATGCCTTGGACATAATTTGTTGTTTTGTTTTTAACCAAATAAATATAGATTCGATGATATATATAAAAATAAAAAAGCTAATTATTAAAGTTAAATACCAGTCTTGCAAATAACTAAAAATAACATACGCATAATCTAAATTTAAACCATGTTTCTAACCAGATAAATAAATTCGATAGTTTATATTTGTCAATCGTTATACTTTTAAACAAAGGAAGACGCATGACGTAGCCAATGAGTGAAAGCAAATATTTTCATGCAAACTTCAAACATAGAAATATATATAGGGAGGGGCTCATGCGAGAACCACCCTTATTGTGAGAACCGCGAGAACCAATGTGAACACAACCTAAAATAGTTAAAAAAATCTAAAAAAAACCTACCCCCCTCCCCCCAAAAAAAAACCTAAACCCCCCCCCCCCCTCCAAAAGAAAAACCTAACCCCCCCCCCCTCAAGCTAAAATGCTAAAAACTAAACCCCAAAAATCCTAAAAAAATCTAAATAAAATCTAATTTTTTTTTAATATTTTTTATACTCAAATCGCTACTTTTAGTGGCAAAAAAAAAATAAAAATTTTTGGCTTCGAAAATTAGCGATTTTTATATAAAAAAATATTAAAAAAATTTGTGTGATTTTTAGCTATTTTTAGACATTTTTGGTTTAGATAGGCTACATGCTAATTATTCTATTTAATTACTAAGAAAGCTTCTAATTACGCTAATGAGCATAACTCTTAATCTAGATCTCAAACTGATGTCAAATTTTAGGTACAAGTTTATAATTCAGTAATTAAGATGTCTACCCTTTATATTTTCAAAAATCACACTTTTTGGACATTTGGGCATAATGGTCAACATATGGGCATTTAACGGAAACTTGCATAATAATTAGACAACTAGTGAACCAAGCCGTATAATCACAGAGGGTTATACTAACATGTAACTAGGTCCAAAAGAAGATCTAAGGCAATCCTAAACTTGACTAAAACGGGTCAGAACTGAAAGTCAAAGCGAAAGTCAAACTATGCGACTTTCGGTTCCAAACAGGGTCTAAACAGAAAATTGTCGAGTTGAACATGTTGGGACATGTTCTTACATTAATTACCAAGTTATATTAATGATCAAACAGGTTGCATGTATCCTACATTGCTAATTATGAGTTAATTTGGATTTAAGCATTCTGTTGACTTTTTAAAGTAAGCTTTGACTCGACAATTATCATGGTTAGAGTGGGAACCTAGAAATACCCTTTTAAGGGTTTGTTACCCACATAATTATCTACTTATAGGTATTTTTAATTCGAGATTTGACTGAGTAATTATTGACTAATCTCGAAGTCAAATCTTAATTACGACGGTTTGACCTTTAGCTAATTAACTAAGCTAAACCGGATTAAGGAAGGTTAAGGACACTTACAAGAGTCCTAAGAATGCTTATGGAGCCTAAGAAGAATTGGTTGCTGTCCAGGAGCTCCAGAGAATTGCCTTGAGTGCAAATGAGAATGAGCAAGGGAAATGGTCACCACTTCTCCACCTTATATAGTGATCAAGGGAGCTCAAGATCATTCCATGCAACTCTACAAGTGTTGCAAGATCACCCCAGGTGTCCCTAGTATGCTAAATACTGCCTAGCAAGTCCCTGATTTCGAAAACCATGCTAATAAGGCGGTGCAACAGGCTGAACAGGCAGCTGTCCATTTTCTGCTGTCAGCGACAGGCTTACGGACCGTAAGCCTAAGCCCTTGCGGTCCGTATGCTCCTCTTTCCGACCGTATGCTTGATCTGTTGCGGTCCGTAACCGACCCTTTCTGAAATCGCCCAGGTATGCACCTTACGGACCGTAAGCTTAAAGCCATACGGTCCGTAACCGATGGCCAGAAGCCAAAAATTTTACAAACTTCCAAATCTTGACCATGCAACTTTGAAACTCCGAATGTCATGCCATCCTTTTCAGTTGTGGGTCCTTTTGCTCAGCCATTGCATGCTTGCATGCCCCTTACATGTTTTTGGATCTTGTGGGAAGATTTGAAATTGACGGAAATATCAAAGAATCACTTTGGGCTTGAATAATTTCAAGTTTTAATTCTTTTTAAATCAAGAGTATAACTTCCTGATTATTGTAGTAGCATGTTTAAGAATTCATGTCCTTATAAAAATGGAGTTTTATTTAGAATGACCGGCTATATATCAGATGTTTATTTAGAAGCTTTCTTAGTAATTAAATAGAATAATTAGCATATAGATGATCATGCGAGAACCACCTCTTATTGCGAGAACCGCGAGAACCAATGTGAACACAACCAAAAATGCCTAAAAATAGCTAAAAATCACACAATTTTTTTTTAATATTTTTTATATAAAAATCGCTACTTTTCGAAGCCAAAAAAATTAAAAATATTTTTTTTGGCCACTAAAAGTAGCGATTTGAGCATAAAAAATATTAAAAAAAAAAATTAGATTTTTTTTTTTTGATTTTTTAAGGTTTTTTGGGGGTTTAGTTTTTAGCATTTTAGCTTGGGGGTGGGGGGTTAGGTTTTTTTTTGGGGGGGGGGGAGGGGGGGTTAGGTTTTTTAGGTTCTTTTTTAGGTTTTTTTAGCTATTTTAGGTTGTGTTCACATTGGTTCTCGCGGTTCTCGCAATAAATGGAGTTCTCGCATGAGCCCCTCCCTATATATATATATATATATATATATATATATATATATATATATATATATATATATATATATAGGGTTAGGATCATGTGAGAAGCACTAAGCTAATTGAGAAACTTGAGAAATATTCTGGACCACACATTCTTCGTAAGCGTTTTGTAATATACACATATGTATAGCTTAAAATTGACTATATACATATGTGTAAATTACGAAAAGCTTAGGAAAATGTGTGATACAGAATGCTTCTTAAGTTTCTCAAATATGGTGGACTTCTCTTAGGATCCCTACCCTATATATATATGCTTGATTTTACTTCATTTAATTTTTGAATTTAATATGGGTGTAAGGGTATATTGGTAAAATTAGATAGATCATTAATTGTGAGTCTTCCTTTTTAATAGCTAACTAAATTAAATTTGTAACTTATTTTCAAAAAAATATTTTTTTTCCAAAGAAGAAAAAAAATTAATTTAAAGTGTAGGATAAATTATGAGGTGTGTATGATAAATTACGAGTTGTGTAGGATAAATTTCAGTATGTGTAGGATAAATTTCAAAAACGTGTAGGATAAATTTTGATGTTTCTAGGCAAAAATTTTAGTATAGAGGATGATAGTTTTTATGACTAATTAATTAGTCAAAAATAATAATAAATGATATGAAAGAAAAACTATTTAATGTTTTACAATTGTACCATTTGTTCTTTTTATTCTCAATTTAATTTTCTTCTCAAATGAACCTTCCCCTATATATATATATATAGGGAGAAGAGAGGATGATAGTTTTTATGACTAATTAATTAGTCAAAAATAATAATAAATGATATGAAAGAAAAACTATTTAATGTTTTACAATTGTACCATTTGTTCTTTTTATTCTCAATTTAATTTTCTTCTCAAATGAACCTTCCCCTATATATATATATATATATATATAGGGAGAAGATCATGCGAGAATCACCTCTTATTGCGAGAACCGCGAGAACCAATGTGAACACACCAAAAATGCCTAAAAATAGCTAAAAATCACACAAATTTTTTTTTAATATTTTTATCTAAATTCCCTTAATTATATAACCGCCCCTTAAGGGCGAAGTGCCTGTGGGCAATAATTAAATGTCCTCTGGGACTAAAGACAGTGGTAGCCTACGACTCCCTGTTAATAAAGGGTGATGAACTGTGGTTCAAACCTGAATATCTGGATACTGTAAATTCCTGGTTTATAATTAGATTGTCCTTGTGACTAGGCCTTATGTACTATTATCAATTCATAATTTAGGGTGATAATAAAAATCCTAAAATTTTAACAAATTAACCTAAAATGGCAATTTAAAACCATGGTTAATAGAATATAAGATACTGTAAAAACCTCTAAATAAAACCTTGCCCATTATTTATATGTAGCAATTAAAGCTACATGGCCGGGTCGGATGAAGCGAATAGTCATCCGGTGGAAAACCACGATAACGCTAGAATACAGTTAACTGGTGTGGAGCTGCAAGCGCTAGTGGATAATGCTATCGCAAAAGCTTTGGATAGACAGAACAGTGAGTCCTCTGGGACCCAAAGTAGAACCCTGTCTACACCACATTCTAAGCCTAAAACCCATTCTGAGGCTCACAGCAAACCACCGCCTACCCCACCTAAGTCTAAGAAGGATGAGTCTAAGAAAATGATGATCGGCACTCATCAAATGAGAACAGTGTTCGCCCTAAGAAGATAGTGTTCGATGATGCACCTCGCGCTAAGGGTTGCACGTACAAGCACTTTGTTTCGTGCAAGCCCCGAGACTTTACTGGGGAGAAGGGCGCTGTGGATTGCATGACCTGGCTGGATGAAATAGACACTGTTGTGGACATTAGTGGTTGTGCTGAAAGGGACACTGTAAAGTTTGTATCCCAGTCATTTAAGGGGGAAGCCCTAGCGTGGTGGAGATCATTGATTCAAGCTTCGGGAAAAGTTCCATTGTACAACATGTCATGGGAACAGTTTGTTGCTCTTATCAAGGAAAATTACTGCCCTCAGCATGAGGTTGAAAAGATAGAATCTGACTTCCTATCTCTGGTCATGAAGAACCTGGATTGCCAGGCTTATCTCACGAGCTTCAACACTATGTCACGGTTGGTTCCTTATCTTGTGACCCTGGAACCCAAAAGAATTGCACGTTTCATTGGGGGTTTGGCCCCAGAAATAAAAGCAAGCGTGAAGGCCTCTCGACCCGCTACATTTCGGTCCGCAGCTGATATATCTCTGTCCCTCACACTGGATGCAGTGAGACAGAGAACACTGAGAAATACTGACGTGGAGAAAAGGAAACGTGAAGATGATAATTCACGTCGGTCGAGCAAGAAGCACAAAGGAAACCATGACCGCAAGAAGGGGTCTGAAGCTAAGAAGGGTGATCAACAGTCGAGTGATAGGCCCAAGTGCAAAGCTTGCAAGAAGCACCATTTTGGGAGGTGCAGGTTTGAGCAGAAATCCCAATCCCAGCCTAAGGCATGTGGGATTTGCAAGTCCTCTGAGCACAGGACCCTTGAATGCAAAAAGCTAAAGGATGCAACTTGCTATAGTTGCAATGAAAAAGGGCATATCAAGACCAACTGCCCAAAACTGGCAAAGAAAGCTGAGGAGGGGAAAAAGACCAACGCCGGGGTCTTTCAAATGAATGCTCAGGAGGCCATCCAGAACGACAATGTCATAACAGGTACATTTCTCATTAATGATGTTTACACAAGAGTGCTTTATGATTCTGGAGCAGATAAATCGTTCGTAGATAGTAAGTTCTGTGAATTGTTGAAAATGCCTGTTAAGAACTTAAGTGTGAAGTACGAAGTGGAATTAGCTGATGGAACCATAGAAACCGCTTCGATTGTGTTAGAGGGATGTGTTATATCCATTAGGAACCACTATTTTCCCTTATCCTTCCTTCCATTTAAGTTAGCCGGTTTCGATGTAGTGATAGGTATGGATTGGTTATCGCATAACCAAGCCCAGATTATGTGCAATAGAAAGCAAGTGGTGATCAAGACTCCGTCTGGCAAACCACTTACCATTCAGGGAGATACTCATCATGGATAGCCTGAGCAAGTGGCTATGCTAAAGGCATCCAGATGTTTGAAGAAAGGTTGTGTCATTTATATGGCACAGGTAACCATTGATGAGTAGAAGCCCAAGATTTAAGATATCCCCGTTATTTCGGAATACCCTGAACTTTTTCCTGAAGAACTACCTGGTTTGCCACCAGATAGACAAGTAGAGTTCAGAATCGACATCATTCCAGGAGCAGCGCCTATTGCAAGAACACCTTATAGGTTGGCACCAACAGAGATTAAGGAATTGAGAACGCAGCTAGATGACTTGCTAGCCAAAGGTTTTATTAGACCTAGCTCGTCTCCATGGGGAGCACCGAGCTTGTTTGTCAAGAAGAAAGATGGGTCGATGCGTTTATGTGTCGATTACCGAGAGCTTAATAAAGTCACTATCAAGAATAGGTATCCTTTGCCCAGGATCGACGATCTGTTTGATCAGCTTCAAGGAGCAAGCTATTTTTCCAAGATTGACCTGAGATCAGGCTATCATCAGTTGAAGGTCAAGGACGAAGATGTTCACAAGACTGCATTTAGGACTCGTTATGGTCATTACGAGTTCCTAGTGATGCCTTTTGGGCTCACTAATGCACCTACCGCGTTCATGAATCTCATGAATCGCGTCTGTAAGCCCTATCTAGACAAATTTGTTATCGTCTTCATCGATGACATCCTCATCTACTCGAAAAGTCAAGCTGATCACGAGAAGCATCTTCGATTTATTCTTAAGCTGCTTCATCAAGAAAAGCTCTATGCCAAATTTTCGAAGTGTGAATTTTGGCTTCGAGAAGTCCAATTTCTTGGACATGTGGTAAGCGAGCGTGGTATCCAAGTAGATCCCGCTAAGGTTGAAGCTGTCATGAATTGGCAGGAACTAAAGACGCCTACGGAGATTCGCAGTTTCTTAGGACTGGCAGGATATTACAGGAGATTTATTGAAAACTTCTCAAGAATTGTAGCACCCCTGACTTTGCTGACTCGCAAGAATAGCAAGTTCAATTGGGGGCCTAAGCAGCAAGAATCCTTCGATATCTTGAAGCAGAAATTGAGCAATGCTCCCGTGTTGACATTGCCTGAAGCGATTGATGAGTTTGTAGTCTATTGTGATGCATCACACACCGGTATGGGATGTGTGCTTATGCAAAAAGGCAAGGTCATTGCCTACGCATCACGACAGTTGAAAGTGCACGAAAAGAACTACACCACCCATGATTTGGAATTGGGTGCCGTTGTATTTGCACTGAATTTATGGAGGCATTATTTATATGGATCTAAGTGTGTGATCTATTCCAATCACAAGAGCCTTCAGCATCTATTCAACCAGAAGGATTTAAATATGAGACAGTGATGCTGGATGGAAACTCTGAATGACTACGATTGTGAAATAAGATACCATCCAGGCAAGGCCAACATAGTCGCAGATGCCTTAAGCAGAAAAGAAAGAGTGAAGCCAATAAGGATCAATGCCAAGAGCATTGAAATCAAGAACAGTCTGAATGAAAGGTTGTTAGCTGCACAGAAGGAAGCTGTGTTGGAAGCTAATTATCCTGATGAAAAGCTAGGAGTGATTGAAGAACAGTTATCCTATGGCAAGGACGGAATCTTGAGATTAAATGGAAGAATATGGGTCCTTGTTTATGGAGGACTTCGGGACGTCATCCTTCAGGAAGCCCACAGTTCCAGATATTCCGTTCATCCTGCCTATGTAGCTAAATGTACCAGGATTTAAAGGCAAATTATTGGTAGATAGGCTTGAAGAAGTCTATAGCTGCCTATGTAGCTAAATGTCTGACATGTGCTCAAGTCAAGGCTGAGCATCAGAAGCCGTCAGGTTTGCTACAACAACCTGAAATTCCCACTTGGAAATGGGAAATGGTGACGATGGATTTCATCACCAAGTTGCCAAAGACGCAGAAAGGAAATGATACTATATGGGTCATAGTTGACAGACTGACTAAGTCAGCACATTTCCTACCCATTAAGGAGACTTATAGCTCCGACATGTTAGCCCAACTGTACGTGGATAAGATTGTATCTTTACATGGCGTACCAGTGTCTATTATCTCTGATAGGGATACTAGATACACTTCGCATTTTTCGAAAGTTTCCAACAGTCTCTGGGCACGCAATTGAATTTTAGTACGGCTTACCATCCTCAGACGGATGGGCAAAGTGAGCGTACCATCCAGACCTTGGAAGACATGCTTCGTGCATGTGTGATTGATTTAGGTGGTATCTGGGATAAGCACCTACCCTTGGTCGAGTTCTCCTACAACAATAGCTATCATACCAGCATTCAGGCTGCGCCTTTCGAGGCACTATATGGTAGAAAGTGCAGAACGCCTATTTGTTGGGCAGAAGTAGGAGACACTCAATTATCAGGTCCTGATTTAGTCTTTGAGACAACGGACAAGATTGTCCAGATCCGTGACCACCTAAAAGCTGCCCGAGATAGGCAGAAGAGCTATGCTGATAAAAGGCGGAAACCTCTCAAGTTTGAGGTTGGCGATAAAGTTTTGCTCAAGGTATCGCCCTGGAAAGGGGTGATGCGATTTGGTAAGAAAGGTAAGTTAAGCCCGAGATATATAGGACCATTCGAGATCATCGAATGTGTAGGGTCAGTGGCTTATAAGTTAAAGTTACCAGAAGAGCTCAGTGGTATTCACAACGTATTTCACATTTGCAATCTGAAGAAATGTCTAGCTGATGAATCGCTAGTCATACCACACACAGATGTGCACATAGATGAGAGCTTGAAATTTGTGGAAAAACCTGTATCGATTGAGGATCGACAAGTAAAGAAGCTTCGAAGGAAGCACGTGCCTATTGTCAAGGGCAAATGGGATGCTCGCAGAGGTCCCGAATATACGTGGGAGTTAGAATCCACAATGAAAGAAAAATACCCTCAATTATTTCAGTAAATCTCGAGGTCGAGATTTCTTTTAAGGGGGTGAGGATGTAACACCTCGGAAATTCGTACCCAATAAATTAAAGACATGTGTCATGTGGGACAGACGTGTCAGGAACCCGGATCAAATAAAGATGTATGGTAGGATTTAAAAAGGGCGTCATGTTATTTAAAATACCTCTGAATGACCCAATGGCGACATGTTATTAAAATACCTCTGAGAGACCCAAATCATAAATCCCAAGATCCTTAAATCGTTCTGATAAACATCTGATATATAGCCGGTCATTCTAAATAAAACTCCATTTTTATAAGGACATGAATTCTTAAACATGCTACTACAATAATCAGGAAGTTATACTCTTGATTTAAAAAGAATTAAAACTTGAAATTATTCAAGCCCAAAGTGATTCTTTGATATTTCCGTCAATTTCAAATCTTCCCACAAGATCCAAAAACATGTAAGGGGCATGCAAGCATGCAATGGCTGAGCAAAAGGACCCACAACTGAAAAGGATGGCATGACATTCGGAGTTTCAAAGTTGCATGGTCAAGATTTGGAAGTTTGTAAAATTTTTGGCTTCTGGCCATCGGTTACGGACCGTATGGCTTTAAGCTTACGGTCCGTAAGGTGCATACCTGGGCGATTTCAGAAAGGGTCGGTTACGGACCGCAACAGATCAAGCATACGGTCGGAAAGAGGAGCATACGGACCGCAAGGGCTTAGGCTTACGGTCCGTAAGCCTGTCGCTGACAGCAGAAAATGGACAGCTGCCTGTTCAGCCTGTTGCACCGCCTTATTAGCATGGTTTTCGAAATCAGGGACTTGCTAGGCAGTATTTAGCATACTAGGGACACCTGGGGTGATCTTGCAACACTTGTAGAGTTGCATGGAATGATCTTGAGCTCCCTTGATCACTATATAAGGTGGAGAAGTGGTGACCATTTCCCTTGCTCATTCTCATTTGCACTCAAGGCAATTCTCTGGAGCTCCTGGACAGCAACCAATTCTTCTTAGGCTCCATAAGCATTCTTAGGACTCTTGTAAGTGTCCTTAACCTTCCTTAATCCGGTTTAGCTTAGTTAATTAGCTAAAGGTCAAACCGTCGTAATTAAGATTTGACTTCGAGATTAGTCAATAATTACTCAGTCAAATCTCGAATTAAAAATACCTATAAGTAGATAATTATGTGGGTAACAAACCCTTAAAAGGGTATTTCTAGGTTCCCACTCTAACCATGATAATTGTCGAGTCAAAGCTTACTTTAAAAAGTCAACAGAATGCTTAAATCCAAATTAACTCATAATTAGCAATGTAGGATACATGCAACCTGTTTGATCATTAATATAACTTGGTAATTAATGTAAGAACATGTCCCAACATGTTCAACTCGACAATTTTCTGTTTAGACCCTGTTTGGAACCGAAAGTCGCATAGTTTGACTTTCGCTTTGACTTTCAGTTCTGACCCGTTTTAGTCAAGTTTAGGATTGCCTTAGATCTTCTTTTGGACCTAGTTACATGTTAGTATAACCCTCTGTGATTATACGGCTTGGTTCACTAGTTGTCTAATTATTATGCAAGTTTCCGTTAAATGCCCATATGTTGACCATTATGCCCAAATGTCCAAAAAGTGTGATTTTTGAAAATATAAAGGGTAGACATCTTAATTACTGAATTATAAACTTGTACCTAAAATTTGACATCAGTTTGAGGTCTAGATTAAGAGTTATGCTCATTAGCGTAATTAGAAGCTTTCTTAGTAATTAAATATAATAATATTTTGGGATTTTAGAGATTTTTATTTATTTTTAGGCTGAGCATAACTTAGAGTTCTAAGCTTAATTCGGTTATTGCCGGTTATGCCCTTTTAGGCTATAAAATGAGTTTTATAAATCTTTTTGACCTCAAACCTTTTTCTACTGATTTATTATGTTAAATATATTATTTTGAGCCTTCTGGAATTATAAAAATATCAGCTTTTCTTTCAAAACCCGGAAATAACTCCAAATCGCCTTTTTAGGCATTTTTACGACATAGTATGTATCAAAACTAGTTTATATATATAAGAGTTGATACCTACTGATATATTCAGTAAATTTCTATATTATAACAGTAAACTAAAGTTCCAAACTCACGTTTCCAGTTTTGACCTATTAGACTTATGTGAAATTACCAAAATGCCCTTTCGGTGCATAAGATGGTTAAAATTAATAAAATTCACATATATATGATACCCTACTGTTATAACATAGTAAATTAAGTATATTTACTGAATTATTCAGATATGTAACTCAGGTTGCTAGTTTAACTCTTTTATACCCTTTAAAATGACCAAAATGCCCTTTTGAGGCATAATGTGAGTTTAAAATTTCTTTGGGCATAATAGGAGATACCTTGCTGATATCCCAACATATTTAGTGCATATAATCTCAGGAAACTTGTATATGATTTATATGGTTACCCGTTACGCACTTTCGCGTTCGGATAGGCTTTTGTAACTAGTTTACGCATATTAGCCGAAACGGGTCAAACCATATCATCTTTGTCTCAAAATCCAGAATGTGTTCGGTTTACCCATATTATACAAGTCCCCAAACTTTTTGAGTCTAAATCAAATTCCATTCCGGTTTTCGCCACTCATGCGATTAAACCGTAATTATTCTTTGAAACCAACCGGTCTAAGCTTAGGCTAAGTAAAAGACCCGTTAGGATTCTAATAGGTTATTATAAACCTTCGTTCCAGAATAGGAGATCCAGTAAAAGATACGTGCACTTGCTTGTTGTGGTTATACTTGCTCAGGTAAATACTTTTTAACTTATTTTCCCTTATACGGGCTTGGGGTACGGTATATAAAATACCACTTGGTCGGGCATTTGACCTTAATCGATTAGTGGTTAAGTATTATCAAGATGACCCGTTTGAAAATTGGTTTTGTTTGTTTTACGCCTTTGGGAGTTTAATGACCATGTCCCGGATATCCTTGGCATCATTCATGAAATGGCCACGACCTTGACACGCGGGTGTAGGCGTACACCCGACAGTGTGTCCATATTTATTAAGGTATACCCGCTGGTTTCCCACCGCGGAACTATACTATGTGGTGTGTCTATTAACCTTAAACCCGACACGAACCGGGCGACTAAACGCATAACAAACATGTAATTCTTTTACAAGTTTACATTTGATTAATTATCCCAAGTTATAAAAAGTTTTGTGCCATGTGCATTCAAATCAATTTTTAAAAACCTTTTCAAAATGAGTCAGTTAAATTGTATTTACCAGTGTAAACTGACGTATTTCCCCAAAAAGATTAAGTGCAGGTTCTACACGAAATAGGCTGGCATCTCCTTAGCATCGTTTAGAGTCACGCAAGCTTGGATGCAATAAATCTGTTGAACAATTCTCCTTTTTATTTTGATCCGCCTGTGGATCTGTTTCGACTACTTGTGATACTTGGATATTACAATTTGTTGGTTGAAATAAATCTATCTTTTTGCTTCCGCCGTGCATTATAATTTGTGTTGTTTGACTATGATGATATCAACTACGTCACGGTACTCCCCCACCGGGCCCACCAGTGACACGTGGAAAATAGGGGTGTGACATCTATTATGTTTATACACATGTGTACTTTGATGTTTACATCACAAGTAAACATGTGTACATATTTTACAATGTGATAACTCTGCTCATTTTGTAGTCTGTGAAAGCGTTTAACTAAATTATAGAAAAATACACACACTTTACGTACATTACCAACCTGTCAAATAGTTTGACAACCAAAATAACTTTACTAATACACAATAAAATTTTATTTCACTGTTTCATAAAAGTAACTAAATACCAAACTATCAAACGCTTCTAATATGGCAATCACCACATCTGGTGCTAAAGACAGAATACGAAAAATTCAAACCAAAAAAACGTTAACTATTGTCAACCAATATAGACGTTCTAAAAGCAACCTATTCCGTGCGTCTTTTCATGTTCGGCTGCTTCATCCAACATGCGACTACGGTGCTTGTTAGCCTCTGAAGTAACTAGCTTTATTGCGTACTTTTTCCTTAAATTTGTCAAGCACGCCTTCTTCTCCTTATGGGTTAGTGGGAAGCCACTATCCCACTTATCGGCTGTTACCCCAAACCACGTTTCCATATGCCTCATGACAAACACTCCGAAATCCACGGTGTTGTTGACTGTCTTCCATTCAAACTCCAACCTTACCACGTTCGCAATCTCAATTTCTGCACTCTTAGGATGATTCACCATTTTCAAATACTTACTGAAAATGTCTTTCTGAAACCAAAACATCATGTAATAACCAGTTACAATGTGTTCACAAACAACTGACCTAGTTTATGTATTTAAATGATACATACCACTTTGTAAGGCGTACTCTTTTGGAAGAAGTTGTCGTTGTTCATCAGGTGAATAGGGATTTTGCTTGCGTCCATGTTGTCAATTACCGTTATCGCGTTTCTTTCCATATCAAAGGACACCAAGTAAAAATGGTTATGCTCAAGGATCGGAAAGCATATGACACAATACTCGGACAAACTCATTAACGATTCTTTTTGGTCAACAACCAAGAATAAGGCACTTTTGAATTCTCAACACGCCCAGCTTCTCCGTGCTTCCTGTTCAATAACATATCCTCGTCCTGAATGCACAAATAACAACCAATTTAAATTTCAATATTCGGCCACGCATACTTTACCATAAACTTCACACTTATAATACACAGTTTCACTTACAAAACAATTTGTATGGCCGAACAATCGCGGCTTTATTCCTTTGACTTTATCATCATCCCCGAAAATATTAGATCTGCTGATTCGTTCCTTTTCCTCATAGTTTAGCATTGACGCAAAGCCATTTATTACTCCATCATTAATCCACTTACTTGGTTGTAAATCCAACATTTGAAAATGGTACAACCCAACGCCACTTTCAGTTTCGAATACCAATTTTCTGCAAAAGATGAGAGTATAATCAACAATGTGTTCAGTTAACCGTATCTACCGCAAATAACAAGCATACGAGTACACCTGTGTACCAAACCACATACACATGACTTACACAGGTGTACTCATGCAATACGCGCTCACAGAAATCACAACATACACAGGGTACACATGTGTACTTCTTGTGAGTGTTTTCTAGTACACATGTCTACAATATACAAAACTATTTCGTACACATCTGTAAACCGTAGTTCCCGACATGTTCTTCAACATAAATTGATTTGTTAGTATATTTCGTGGAATATACCAACTTATACACGTGTGTGCATTGAATACTCATGCAGTTTTCGAAAACGAAAATCATCCTTACGCATTCGTCCTCGCAACCTCGTTCAGTTCCGTTTCAACCGCATTTTTTCCCCTTTCTTTTTCCCTGTCTTTTTCTTTGGTTGGGCGACCCTAACATACAACAAAACCTTTATTAAAAATAACATAATATATGAAAAATTTAACAATTATTCCAGATTAAAAGTATACATACTCGGTGTCGTTCGCGCAACTTGACAAATATCTCCATAAGACCTTTTCGTTTTTGTCCAACCAGGTGTTGATATTCACGGATCTGTGCAAGAACGGAGACTGCCCATATTTCGATATATTTTTCTTCCGCTTTCCCTTCCCTTCAGCCTCCTTGACTTCCGCCTGTTTTGTATAATTGGAATTTTATCAGTCACAGCATTTTGCGGACATGGGTCGTCCTGCGTGATACCAAGACTGAACGATGGAATGTCATTCAGCTTCTGCGTATCATACACACCTTCCATAACGTTCTCCAAAACATCCACTGATTTCATTATAATCTGTGTGAACGTTGATCTATATGTGGCGTCCCAAGACCATCTACCTCATCATTCATGTCTACATCATTGCTTTTTACATTCGCACCTAAACAATTAGATTAAACTTAGCTTATAACATTGACTTAAACAACATACACATAATAATTAACAAACATAATAATATTAATTACCACTTTTTACACCGGTCGGACTAACAAAGCCGTCCGATTCGCCTTTCTCACCAACTGCAGATCTGTTGAATATGCTTTTGTATCGCGCAAGAATATCAATGACGGCATCACTTTTCGGATAATCAGTAATAAACTGGTTTATCGCAACCTCCATTTTACCTTTAACATCTTCTGCATCGTCACACATTGCAAGAATGCTTGCAACATATCCCTTCACATTTAAACAAAATATTAAGAATGTACGATAACAAGTGTACACTTATGTACTTTCTCGAGTAAAAAATATTCACCCACGTCTAACTCATACCTCAACTGAACATGTATCGAAGGATCCATGTCCCTTTTCAACTTCATCCTTCGATAAATCAACCGCTTCTTTTTCGACATGTACATCACCATCTACATGGAACTCTTGGAGTTCTCTAACAACCCGGACAAGTTGTGGCCTCAAGATATAACAACTATATTTAAAGCATTGAAAAAAAAACAAAGTTAGTTAAGTACATATGTGTATATTACAATAAAAATATACACGTGTACATTACAAGATATAGAACATACCACCAAATAAGTGAGCGGTCCCCTAAAATAATCGCCCGGGTCGCATCTGTCCCAGTCATCCTTACAAGACTTAACAACATCCATCATAAGTTGACACCAGTCATGATCTTTGAATTCCTTCTCCGGAGAAAACCAATCTAAGATGTTATACATCACGCTCCCGTTTTTTGTACTAACGATCATAGTAGATAACATCAACATAACAAAGTCTATATTGAACATAGTCCCATCCTCATAAGGATCTACTCTGATCTTATCTACTATGTTCTTAAAACTAATAGGAAGCTTGGAAAACCTACCAGTCCATTTTTTTTCAAAGGATGACCAGGTTCATCCTTCTTTTTCTTAGCAACCCTTGTGTCACCAAGTGGTAAACCTAATATTTTCCTCACTGATTCTTTCTCTACGCTTATATACCTATCCCGAATTTGTATTTTCATACTCTCAGTGTCTAACATATCTACCACATAATGACCAAGGTTTGCATTTACTTCGCTGAGATTGAATCCCAAAAACTGTCCAAAACCCATTTCCATGACGACTTCACGTTGCCATTTATTCATAACACGAACCGCTTCAGAAAGCTTTTTAGGCGATGTCCTAGTTCGTATACTTGGTAGATCGTCCTCTGCCTTCACTTTTTTTTTCAGCTTTCTGGGCGATTTTTTATTTTTTCTCTTTTTCAGGTTGAACATCACACTAACTACGTTATCCTTGTCATCATCTTCTGCAACTATTTTCAACAAAATAAAAAAAATACAATTTGCCTAATACAATACCATACAAAATACAAAAAAAATTTTTAAAAAATGTTACCTTTGTTTTCTTCATCCTTTTCATCTTTATCATCCAAAGACGACCCAAACGACATTCCAATATCACCTTTCTTTCGCGAAGCTAAATAATAAGATAATAAAAATTATCATACAACATATAGTACACATGTGTACATTGACAATCAACATCATACCTAAACTTTCCTTTCCTAATACAACACCAGTCGGTTTAATATTTAAACTTGTCGGTTGTGTACTCTGACTTTCTTTTATAACAACTGTAGACAATCATAACAAACTCATTTAAATGCAATCACACTAGCACTATAGATTCTGTTACTTTAAATTGAAATACAATTAATTTACCTTCTGGAACGGAACACTAACGGCTTTCATTTTTTGTCGTTTCCCCTTTTTCATTGACAACCTTTTAGCTCTCTACCACCCATTTAAACTTTTCAATCTCTGCTAACTATCGCCGGTTGAATCTGCATTAACCGCTACAACAATTTTGCTTTACAATTTCTTCAAATATTATCATGCTATTTTGTAACTAAAGTTTTATATTTTTGTTACTTGCCTTTTCCATTAATCACCACCGCTTCGCACGGTTGTTCCCTCTTGTTCTCCGGCTTCCTTTCACATATACCATGGACAGTTTTTCCATGATCAACACCTACGGACACCATTACAAAAAACAGACATACAAAACCTTAATTTAAAACTATAAAATTATAAAACACATTTTTTCACACTTACCATCATCTTTCTTAACTCGTACGTCCAAATCCTTTGCATCATCCATCGGTTTCGCACAGTCCCTTGTTTCTTTTAACATCTTTGGAACTTTTTTCAAAAACAATAAATTTAATCACTTATACAAAACATACAAAACACAGCATAAAATCAATTTAGATAAAACATTTATATTAAATTATAGACTATTAACTTTAAAACATTTTCACCTATATTGTCCATTTCTTCATCCTCCGAACATTCAATGGGGCAATCTATTGTGTTACTAAATCTACTTGCCAAAATACGAGCTATCCTCTCACTTTTTCCACCTACAAAATTAAGTTACATACGTTCCTATTAAATTTATTACCACCTATATTCAATCAATTTATTCTTGAGATCTTTCAAAAAAAATTAAAACTTACGTCTTCTCATTGTTACGTTTCGAACCTACAAATGTAAACACAAATGAATTTACTCATAAGTAAAGCTTTATTCGTTGCAGTAAAATTACGATATTGTACACAAATGTAATATCATTATTCAAGCGAAAAATAACACTTACTAAGGAAGCCACCTACATAATAGGCATAACATATCACTTGTCAATTCATCTTATATTATACATACACATGTGTACATATTTTCCTGACATTCACATTCATATGATTACACAATTTTGGGTACACATATACACATATGTACTTTGAAAACCTTCTACTAGATCACTTAAAAACATGGCACAAACCACTACTTGTGATTAACCAAACTTTTTAGTAAACATAATAAACACCCAAAACAGAAATAATTAAAGTGTCACTATGTACACCGGTGTACATCTCGAACTACTCAACATCATCAACCGAATTGCCAACAACATACACAGGTGTACTGATCGTTTATACATTTACTAAAACAAACCAACATACCTACAATCTTTTAACAAACGTAACAACATCAAAAAATTCAAGCCCTAATTCCAAATAACATATTCAAACATTCAAGCCCTAATTCCAAATAACATATTCAAACATTCAAGTCCTAATTCCAACTGACAGATTCAACGTATTCTTACTCAGAATCCATTAAATCCTATTTAGATCCATACCATTGTACAATAATTCCAATAAGTAAACCACTTTCATAACAAAAACATTCAAGCACTAATTCCGATTGGTGTTCTTAGGTCATTCAGAAACGGAACGGCACATGCAACTAGTTTCTGAAACAATTAAAGAATAGGATGTTCATTCTGTACCTTTGATTGTTGAAGAAGAACTTTTTTCCGGCGATTAACAAGCTTCCGGCGCCGATGATAATGGGTCTCTTGTCGCCGATTGAGTATAGAGAGAGAGGTGGACATTTCCTTTTAAAGGGGATATGACAATATTTTAGTAACAAAATCATATTACGGGATTTCATCTTTTATTATGGAAATAATCTTGCACTTTATTTTAATAGAGTAATTAATCTAATTACAATTTTACCCTTTTTCTTTTAATAAAACAATAAAAACTAACCTATTAATTACAATTATGCCACTAATTTTAATTATCAAGATCATATTAATCATAGGTTCAGATGAGTTCACGCAGAGGAGGTTGTTCACGCTGGAACCTCACCCTATATATATACATATATATATATATATATAGGGAGCCGCTAAAATAGGAACCACCTCCAGTTGTAAGAACCGTGAGAACCACTTTCAACCAATAACATTGTGCCAACTAAAAGGGCTTTTAGGTCTTTTTACCCCAAATGTCAATTTCACACCCTCTCTCCTCCATTAAATTTGTCAGAATCCTTTATAACCCACCTTATTAAATCATATCTCTCATTTCTCTCTCTCTATTTAAATCCATCCTCTCTCATTTGTCTCTCACCATTCTTAGTCTGCAATCAGACCACCACTCACCGCCGCTGAAACCCACCCCTCGGCACCACCAACCATCGTTCACCACCACCCAAACTGTCACAAAACCCCCACCACACCTCCAGAACAACCACCGCCACCCAACCGTTCACCACCAACCACCGCCTAATCCTAGATCTGAGATAGATGAAGGTGGCGGTGGGATACCGGCGGCGGGGATGCCTTTGAAGGGTGTTTCCCTCTCTAGTAACATATGCTCTCTCTCTCTCTCTCTCATCTCTCTCTCACCCGAGGAGAGAGGAAAAGGACGACGGTGGGGAGTTGTTGGTGGGGAAGCCATTGATGGGAGGTGGTGGGAGACAGTGATGGGGGAGGGGTGTTCGGAAGTCGGTGCTGGTGCTGGTGGTTGGTGGGGGTCCAAAGGTTCGATATTGTTTCTGTTGTTTTTGCAATCACACAGTTTGTTTTTGAATGAGTTTTGGTTTGATTATGTTTGTTTTGGTGGTGGGTCTGTACATCATGATTATTTGATTATGTTTATATTAGAGATGCTTTTGGTGGTGGGTCTGTACATCACGCTTTTGATTTGATTATGTTTGTTTGGTGGTGGGTTTGAATCTGGTGGGTTTTGTCTTTGTGGGTTTGAATCTTGTGGGTTTCCTTTTGCTGGGTTTTTGTTTGAATGATGTTCATGTTCATGTGTTTGTTTGAATGATGTTCATTTTCCTTCTGTGGGTTTGATTTTTCTGGGTTTTTTTGAATCTGATGGGTGTTCTTGGGGGTTTGACTTTCTGGGCTTGATTCTGTTGAATCTGGGCTTGAATGTTGTTAATGTTTGAATCTGGGTTTGAATGATGTTATTGTGATATTTAAATCTGTGGGTTTTGATACGATCGACGGGGTGGCGATGATGCAAAAAAAAAAAAAAAACGTAGATTTTGATGACGATGGCGCGGCAAGGACGGCGGAGGGTAGGGTTTTTGATCCTGCAACCCCACTTTTTGCAGCCTCTTGATTATCGGATAATCTGAGCCAAACCCCGTTTTTTTTTCCGAGATACCCTTTGTTTTTTATGTTTGTTGGGTTTCTATATTTTTTTTTTGAGGCGTCGATGATGATAACAATATATCTGAGACACCCCCCGAGTTTGCGATTTCTGGGTGAGTTCGTTTTTGCGTAAAAAAAAATCTGTAAAAAAAATAACCCGCAAACTTTTTTACGTAAAACGTAAAAACGTGAAGCGTAAAAAGTTTTACGTAAAACGTTTTACGTAAATCGTAAAAAGTCTTACGTAAAACGTAAAACGCAAAACGTAAAACGTTTTACGTTTTACGTAAAACGTAAAGCGTTAACGTTTTACGTTTTACATAAAACGTAAAAAGTAAAAATTTTTTCGTAAGACGTAAAAAGTTTTACGTAAACCGTAAACCGTAAAAAGTTTTACGTAAAACGTAAAACGTAAAAAGTTTTTCGTAAAACGTAATTTTTTTTCATAAAACGTAAAACATAAAAGTTTTTTTTAGTAAAACGTAGAAAGGTTTACGTAAAACGTAAAAAAGTTTTACGTAAATGTAAAACGTAAAAAGTTTTACGTTTTACGTAAAACGTAAAAAGTTTTACGTTACGTAAAACGTAATTTTTTTTCGTAAAACGTAAAAAGTTTTAGATAAAACGTAAAACATAAAGTTTTTTTAGTAAAACGTAAAAAGTTTTACGTAAATGTCATTTAAAAACCGGCGCGTAAAACGTAAAAACGTAAAAAACGTTAACGTAGAAAACCGGCGTGTAAAACGTAAAAAAACGTTAACGTAAAAAACCGGCGCGTAAAACGTAAAAAAACGTTAACGTAAAAAGCCGGCACGTAAAACGTAAATAACGTTAACGTAAAAAAACGGCGCGTTGAAAAAAACGACGCGTTGAAAAAACGAAGCCAAAAAACCGGCGCGCAAAAAAATTCGGGACGCCAAAAACCGGCGCGTTGAAAAAACCGGCGCGTAAAAAACGTCACGGTAAAACGGGACGCCAAAAACCGGCGCGCAAAAAAATTCGGTTTGTTAAAAAAATGTTAATTTAAAAAGAGATTTTAATAAAAATATTCTTTTAATAAAAAATTATCACAAAATCTGAATTAAAAAAATGATTTTAATAAAATTTTGTTAGACAAATCTGAATTTTGAAATTTTTGTTTAACATAAAATTCTGATTTTTTAATATAAAGTAATTAATGAATAAAACAAAAAGACAATTAAATATAATATATATATAAAGACAAAATAGTGTAATTTTACTATACTACCCTTTTGGATTATAAGATTAAAGACATAATAAGACAAAATCTATTTAATATTAATTTTAGTTACTTTAAATCTCATCCATCCATCTCCTTGATCTAAAGGCTAGAAAGTGGTTCTCTCAGTTCTTACAACTGGAGGTGGTTCTCATTTTAGCGGTCCCCTATATATATATATATATATATATATATATATATATATATATATATATATATAGGGAGAAGATCATGCGAGAACCACCTCTTATTGTGAGAACCGCGAGAACCAATGTGAACACACCAAAAATACATAAAAATAGCTAAAAATCACACACAAATTTTTTTTTGAATTTTTTAATATTTTTTATAAAAAACTCGCTACTTTTCGAAGCCAAAAAAAAAAAAAAATTTTTAGTTTAAAAAAAAAAAAAAAATTCTGGCTTCTAAAAGTAGCGATTTTAACATAAAAAATATTAAAAAATTCAAAAAAAAAAATTTTAGATTTTTTTTATATTTTTAGATTTTTTTAGATTTTTTTTAGGTTTTTTGGGGGTTTAGTTTTTAGCATTTTAGCTTGGGGGGGGGGGTGGGGGGGTTTAGGTTTTTGGGGGTGGGGGGTTTAGGTTTTTTGGGGGGGGGGAGGGGTGTTAGGTTTTTTTTAGGTTTTTTTTTAGGTTTTTTTAGCATTTAGCTTGGGGGGGTTTAGGTTTTTTTTTTTTTTGGGGGGGGGGTGGGGGGTTTAGGTTTTTTTTGGGGGGGGGGGGTGGGGGTTAGGTTTTTTTAGGTTTTTTTTAGGTTTTTTTAGCTATTTTAGGTTGTGTTCACATTGGTTCTCAAGGTTCTCACAATAAGGGTGGTTCTCGCATGAGCCCCTCCCTATATATATATATATAGAGAGAGAGAGAGAGAGAGAGAGAGCGGTTAACATACATTAGGCCTTATCATACTTCATGTACGCGACACTATTAACCGTCAGATCAGGGTTGAAAGCGTGATAATTTGGATGCGGGATTATTTAAAACATGCGTGATTATTTTCAGAAGCTTATTCACATGCGTGATTAATTTTAAACATGAGTTCTATGCGTGATTTTCAGTCCCATGCGTGATTTAATCAGGTCCAAGTGTGATTAATCAGTCCATGCGTGATAATCACATATATCTGACGGTTTAGAACATGTCGTGTACGTGAAGTACAATAAGGCGTTTTGTGCATTATACTTTCTATATATATATATATATATATATATATATATATATATATATAGGACAAAGATCCGTTAGGAACCACCCCTTATTGCGAGAACCGCGAGAACCAGTGTGAACACAAACAGTAATTCCTAAAAAAATCTAAAAAACACCCAAAAAATTTTTTTTTTATTTTTTTACTATTTTTTTTGAAAAAATCGCTATATTTTGTTAATAAAAAAAATAAAAAAAATTCAAAAAAAAAAAAAAATCGAGTAACAGTTATCCATGCACATGTGCATATGTGTCGTTTCTTTGTCAAATTCCGTAATTCATTACAAATAATAGTCAATTGCACTTTCATTTACACTACTACGTGTAATACACTATCTTTTACATTACCAATGTTAGAAATGCACATGTGCATCTATATGTATCAACAGGAAATAAGGTGTTTTGGTACACCACTTTCTCTTTCATCTATCATTCCATCCATAATACACAAGCATGCACATGTGCATTTCTGTCATTTCTTTGACAAATTCCGTAATTCATTACATATATTAGACAATTGCACTTTCATTTACACTACCATATGTAATACACTACTTTTTACATTACCAATATTAGAAATGCACATGTGCATTATATGTATCAACATGAAATAAGGTGTTTTGGTACACCACTTTGAATACACTTTCCCTTTCATCTATCATACCATCCATAATACACTACCATTACCTCCTACCATCCATAATACAATACCATTACCTCCTACCATCCATAATACAATACCATTAACAATATTTTCACTTTATTACATGTATGTAAACACCATTTATACCATCCAATCAACATATTACATAAAAAATTGACAACTATAACCAAACCATCAACCACTAGATATAACTAACCAAAAAAACATGTATATGGGTCTACTTCTCCATTCAAAATCACAAACTTTTTGTATCAAAACACGTTATATCATGGTTATACCTAATTATGCACATGTGCATTTTGAATATTGGTAATGTAAAAAGTAGTGTATTACTAATGGTATTGTAAATTAAAGTGCAATTGTCTATTCCTGATAATGTATTACCGAATTTGTTGAAGTAATGATACATATGCACATGTGCATGGATAACTGTTACTCGAAAAAAAAAGTTTTTTTTTTTTTTTTTTTATGGAACGAAATATAGCGATTTTTTGTTAAAAAATATTAAAAAAAATAAAAAAAAATTTTTGAGTGCTTTTTTGATTTTTTTTAGATTTTATTTTGTGTTCACATTGGTTCTCGCGGTTCTCGCAATAAGGGTGGTTCTCGCATGAACGTTACCCTATATATATATATATATATATATATATATATATATATAGGGTAAGGTTCATGCGAGAACCACCTTTATTGCGAGAACCAATGTGAACAGAACCTAAAATAGCTAAAAAAAACCTGAAAAAACCTAACCCCCACCCCCAAAAAACCTAAACCCCCCACCCCCAAGCTAAAATGCTAAAAACTAAACCCCCAAAAAACCTAAAAAAATCTAAAAAAATAAAAAAAATCTATCACTATTTTTTAATATTTTTTATGTTAAAATCGCTACTTTTAGTAGCCAAAAAAATTTTTTGGCTACTAAAAGTAGCGATTTTTTTATAAAAAATATTTTAAAAAAATTTGTGTGTTTTTAGCTATTTTTAGGCATTTTTGGTTGTGTTCACATTGGTTCTCGCGGTTCTCGCAATAAACGGTGGTTCCTAACGGATCTTTGTCATATATATATATATATATATATATATATAGGCTAATGCTAGACAAAAAACCATAAAAATTTTAAGAAACTCTGGAAACTCAAAGCTCCCGACTTTTTTTTTTTGAAAAAAATAACACATGTAATATACATGTTTTTAAGAGTTTTGGGCCAAAAAAAAAAAGCGCCGAGTACTTTTTTTTAAAAAAAAAATAAACAAGTTCCAGCAACTTCGGTGACTAACATGTGTTAGACAAAAAATGCTGAAAGTTGCTGAAATTTGTTTTTTTTAAAAAAAAAACCTTTCGGCGCTTTTTTGATTTTTTTGGCCCAAAACTCTTAAAAACATGTATATTACATGTGTTATTTTTTTCAAAAAAAAAAGTCGGGAGCTTTGAGTTTCTCGGGTTTCTTAAATTTTTAGGGTTTTCTATATAGCCCAACCATATATATATATATATATATATATATATATATATATATATATATATATATATATATATATATATATATATATATATATATATATATATATATAGGGGAGGGTTTAAATGAGAACGCTAAATATTGTGAGAACCGTGAGAACAAATGAAAAAACCATGAGAACTTGGTAAAAAACAATTCAAATTCAAAATTTTTTTCTACACTTATCATTGTTATTCGAATACAATGTTAGAAATTCAATTTACACGTTTAAATTTATGTGAATTCGTAAATAAAGAAAATTTACACATGTGTAAGTTTGCCATTTACACATGTGTAAATCTGTTATATTTACACATGTGTAAAAGATCTAAAAAGAATGATTTTGAAATGAGAATTGAATTATTTGAGGTTATAAATTCTTGTTTTGATGTTGTATCTTAATTACAATGAGGTTTGTATAAAAAAAATTGGTTTTGATTGGTTTTTTCATTCGTTCTCACGGTTCTCGCAATATTTAGCGTTCTCAAAATAACCCTCCCCTATATATATATATATATATATATATATATATATATATATATATATATATATATATATATATATATATATATATATATATATATATATATATATATATATATATATATATATATATATATAGTGGAGAGTTCAAATGAGAAGAAAATTTTTGTAAGAAGAAAAAAGAATAAATTTCAACCAATAAGAATGCTTTATTTTTACTTCATTTAATATAAGTATTTAATGTTACTACAAGGGTATATTGGTAAATCTACATAGGTAATTAATTTGTAGTCTTCCTCTTTAATAGCTAGTACATTAAATTTTTTGTAACTTATCTTCAAAATATATATTTTTTTCAAAAAAAATAATATAAAATAATTTAAAGTGTATGATAAATTACGAGTTGTGTAGGACAAATTACGAGTTGTGTAGGATAAATTTCAACGTGTAGGATGAATTTCGAAATATGTAGGATAACTTTTGATGTGTGTAGGAAACAAAAAGTTAAGGTGGAGGATAATAGTATTTATGTCTAATTAATTAGTCAAAAATGATAATAAATAAGATAAGTGAAAAAACTATTTAATGTTTTACAAAATTACCCTTTGTTCTTTTTTTTCTCAATTAAATTTTCTTCTCAAATGAAACTTCCCCTATATATATATATATATGGTTGGGTTATATGGAAAACCCCATCTTTTTTAGAAAACATTGGAAACCCAACCTCATACATTGATTTTGTTTCATCCAAGTAGATCAATGGTTGAGCTTTTTTTAGTGTCTTTTACATTTAAATAAAACCATAAATTATACACAAGTAAAGGAGAAGGGAATTTAAGGTATTGAAAATCTGACTTTTCTCTCACACACTTCAACTTTATTTCTCTTACACACACATGTTATCTTTCTCTCCTCTCTCCTCTGTCTTCAATCAAGATCATGATGAACACCAAACACAAGTTTAGATCTTCAAGTTCAGATCTACATCGTGTGAAAGAGAAAATGTTTGAAGATTGTTGTTTTAGAGAGAGAAGGACGGCAGGATGAAGTTTTTTAGAGAGAGGAATTTGTTGTTTTAGAGAGAGAAACAACAATCTTCATCATGTTCATCTATAACACCAAGAACACACATACAAGTGTGTGAGAGAGAAAAAGTTTGAAGTTGTTGTTTTAGAGAGAGAACGATGGCACGATGAATGTTTTTAGAGAGAGAAAGTTGATGTTTTAGATAGAGAAACAACAATCTTTATCACAAAGACACACACACAAGTGTGTGTGAGAGAAGAAGGTTTGAAGATCTTCTTCGTGTTCATCGGACGGTTCTAGATCCGGTAAGTGTTCTTGAAATATCATTTCACACTTGATTTTTTTGTTGAAATGGTTGTTAATATGTTTTTATGGGCTAAAAGTGTTCTAGTAATGGTTAATGTTCATGTATTTTAAATAAATCGAAAACTTTAGGATGATATTTTGAACGGTTTTTTTGTTGGTTTGGTTGCTTGTTTGGGGATTTTGATCTTAACAATAATTGTTTTTTTTTGTTGGTTTGGTTGCTGGTTTGGGCTTTTGATCTGAACAGTAAGTGTTTTTTTTGTTGGGTTGTTTGATTTACAGAAACAGACCCATAACATGTGTTAAGCACCTGTTAGAATGATATATAACGTGTGTTGATTTACAGAAACAGATCCATAAAGATATTCAATTGACAAGCTGGATGGATGTAGGCGACGTTAATGCGGGGACATTGAATAAGTCAAATCTTTTGGGAAAGAACTCTTCGTTTGTTTATAACATGTGTTAGTGGTTCATGCTGTAACAGAACACCATGATGTAACCTGACATGTGTTCATGTATAACATGTGTTAAGCCCCTGATATAATGATATATAATGTGTATTAACCTTTGTTAATTAAAAAAACAAGTAATATCTATTTTATTTTTATTGATGTTTAAAATATTCGATAATGTGGATACCGAGCGTAATACTTGTACAAGTATTACATGTACAATTTAGTATCTAACGTGTAATATTAAACGAGCCATATGTACCGGTAATTTTGGAATATATAATATGAAACGGGTCATTTGTTGTGCACATTTTGGAATATATAACATGTGTTAAGCCTCTATTATAATCTTTTTGTAAGTTTAACTTTAGGGCCTTAACACTGATGTACTTGTTTTGTTCATAGGTGAATGGATGTCTATGTTCAAAATAAAGATGGTTATCAAGACGTAAAGCATAGCTAGATTTTTTAACCTTTATGATAGGTTTTGGATCATCTTTATATATTTAAGTTTGTATAAACATTTTTGTTACCTTTAAGTATGATTGTAATGCGTGCAATTACTAACAACCCATGTGACTTTTGTTTTGATTAACATTTGTAAATGTTGGTCACTTCATTCCTTTGGTACACATGTGTTACATACGTTAACATGGCAACGTTACATATGTAACAATGGTCGTTAACAATGGTCGTTACGTATGTAACAATGGTCGTTACGTATGTAACAATGGTTGTAATATATGTAATATATTTAATGAAAAATAATAAACTACTATTAAACGTATGAGCTATTGAATATCACCCTGTATGCAAGATATATTACCCCGAAGTGTAAGACATGTTACAACATATAAGACAAAGTAGATCATACCCTACATTCAACAATGTAACACTTCTTACCCCGAAGTGTAACACATGTTACAACAGTATATGCACATCATAGCTAGTGTTAGGATCAGTATATGCACATCATAGTGTTTTGCAAACCACTTTCATATACCTTAATACAAGTCGGGTTACAACAAAGATTACGATGGATGCTTAACACATGTTATCATATGTATACAAGTCGGGTTACAACAAGATTACGATATTAACTAAGCTCACCATTAAACCCATCGCCTCCGTCAACTATTTTCACCCTTATCACATGTTAAACAACTACATGTTCCAAAAAGACAAATTGTAACACATGTTAGATCAGTATATACACATCATGGTGTTTTGTAAGTGAGCTTATACAAGAATACATGTCAGGTTACAAAAAAATTATAACAGAGGCTTAACACATGATATATATTCCAAAATGTGCACAACAAATGACTCGTTTCATATTATATATTCCAAAATTACCGATACATGTGTTACCATAAATGGCTCGTTTAATATTACTCGTTACATACTAACTTGTACAAGTGTTACACTCGGTTTCCACATTATCAGATATTTTAAACATCAACAAAAATAAAATAGATATTACTTGTTTTTTCTTTTTTTAAAATTAACAAAGGTTAACACACGTTATATATCATTCTAATAGGGGCTTAACACATGTTATACATGAACACATGTCAGGTTACATCAGGGTGTTCTGTTACAGCATTACCACTAACACATGTTATAAATGAACGAAGAGTTCCTTCCCAAAAAATGTGACTTATTGAATATCTTTGTTTAACACATGTCCCCGCATTAACGTCGCCTACATCCATCCAGCTTGTCAATTGAATATCTTTATGGGTCAGTTTCTGTAAATCAACACACGTTATATATCATTCTAACAGGGGCTTAACACATGTTATGGGTCTGTTTCTGTAAATCAAGCAAACCAACAAAAAACAATTACTGTTCGGAGATCAAAAGCCCAAAACAAGCAACCAAACCAAACACAAACTTTTTAACACAAAAATAAAAACCTACAAATTACATAAACATTTACCACTTTTTAGAACCATTTTAACAAAAAATCACGCTCCTCTTTAAAATAGCCATTACACAAAAAACTATTAACAACTATTTTAACAAATACATCAAGTGTGAAAATGATTTTTCAAAATAAAATACTCAAGAGATTGTTGTTTCTCTCTCTAAAGTAGCAACTTTCTCTCTCTAAAACACTTACCGGATCTAGAACCGTGCGATGAACACGATGAAGATCTTAAAACTTGCTTTCTATATGTGTATTCTTGGTGTTCTTGATGAACATGATGAAGATTGTTGTTTCTCACTCTAGAAATCAGCTTTCAACAAGCATGAGCACACCCGAGATGAAGATGACGATGTGAGATGAAGATGAACACACCCGGAATCAGCTTTCAACAAACAGAGATGAAGGTCATGGAGTTTTGAAAATGGGGGAAGCTAAAGGGTAAAGAAATGGAGTTTTGAAAGTACATCTAGATGTGAGGTGGGTAAAGATCGAAGTAAAGACCTTATTTAGGAAGTTGAATGCTCAATACTACATTAATGGTGGATCTAGTATTAAAGGACTTGTTTAGAAAGATGAAGATATTTTGAAAAAAAAAACTTTTTAATTTGAAATACACTAAACGAAATGGAGGATGAGAATGATGTGATGGGTACATTGATGATGGTGTCAAATCATGTTGGTCAATAGATCTTTGGGGTGGGGTAGGCATATGTAAATTTACCATAGTGCCCTCAAAAGCAAAAAAGGAGATGAAGTTGGGTGGGACATGTGGCCAAATGTAGACCATGTGATGGGTTTCCAAGGTTTTCTAAAAATAAAGGGTTTTTTATGTAGCATTACCCTATATATATATATATATATATATATATATATATATATATATATATATATATATATATATTATAAATCAGGTCTGTTTCTAGCAATGTTAATAAAATGGGTAATTGGATTTTAATAATCCAAAGTTTCACCGATTGGCCGATAATAATTTCAACTTCAAAAATTCACTGTAACAATCCCAACTTGTAAGATTTTGGCCCCCGATGATCCTTCGCTAACTGGGTTAGTTTTTGATGACGTGGATGCTGGTGTGGATGCTGATGTGTAAAAAATTAAGCTGGTTCATTATGTGGATATTGTTATGAAAAAATATGTTTTTTTAATTATGTATATACATACACAGACACTCACCATCTTCACCACCACCACTCCACTACCTCACTACCACCCAACTCCCATTGCACAACCACCATCTTCAACCCCCTCCGACCACCCAGCTCCCGCGGTACAACCACCATCTTCAATCCCCTCCGACCACCACCTACCATCCATTCCCACAATCCTTCAATCTCCAATGAAATCAGAACCTCTGCAACAACAACAATGGAATTAGCCTTATTTCCGCTCCACCACATCGACATCCGCTCCACCATATCGACCTCTGCCAAACGATCACCATTGGGATTCTTTTCCCCCAATTTTTGGTGTTTTTACTCTCCGATTTTGGATGTAAATTAAATGGCCTTTCTTGGTCAGCTCTGGCCTCGTTTTTCGTTGTGTATCTTGTTGATTATGATACCAATCATGACAAGATCCGCCATGAACGACACTGAGGCTTTGCTTAGAATCAAACAATCTTTAAACAACCCCATTTCTCTCGATTCCTAGAAGCCCGGAACAAGACCTTGCGGGTGAAATAGACATTTTCGCCCTTTCCACGGTTCTGGATCATTCATCGGTGACGGTTAGGTCAACTTTGAGAACCGCCGATACGGGGGTGGTTGTCGATTAGGTGACGAAGGTGGGGAAGAATCTGAGATGGCGACGGTAGTGGTGGCGGAGGAAATTGTCACACCCCCAAAATACCACATGCGGAAACCCCCGCGAGGCGTGTGACGTACCAGGATTCGAGCCACCAATCACATTGAACTCATAAATATATTTGAATAAAACTTCCATTCATTATCATAAAGTATTACAAACGTTACATATCATTCATTGTATACAACGGAAGCAAACGTATTTGTTAAGTGTTTCGTAACCCATGTGTAAATAAACCATTAGGCTTGTATTGAGATTCCATGTATTTCGACCCATGACCACTCCAGCATCCCAGACAGCAAGTTCCAAAGATATAAACCTACAAACCTGCAAGCATGCAGACAAGTGTGTCAGACGACGCTGGTGAGTTCAAAGTTTTGTTAACGCGTTTAGTTACCAGATATGTATATAAAACAGTTCAATGATTTGATTTGATGTTGTTATTACTTGATTACCGTATGTGGCGACTAGATGTGAATGCCCAACCCCAATGCCTCCATTTAGGCATTGGTCATGAGGTCAAGGTATCAAACAACCTTGAATAGATGTAAGGGGTCTTATATGTACACGATGTGAATGCCCAACCCCAATGCCTCTAACTAGGCATTGGTCATGAAGTCCAGGTAATTAGTTCACGCCCGTCCTTTCGGCCTGGTGTGAGGGTGCCAAACCTAATAGCGCTATCAACTAAATACCTCGTTGCTTCTTCAGCAACACGGTAGATGTACGGGGTCTTACATGATTTATACTGTGTTCAATAACCAACATCCCAATTAAACAGTTTACCCAGTATTCCCTTCAGAAACGTTTACTAGATGTCCCAAACCACCGGGATGCATGCTTAGAAAAGTGCAGTGAACTCACCTTAGATTGCTCGGTATGTTATGTCACGTTATTCACAGTTGGTCAATAAACCCTAACATGGTTACCAATGATAATCAGTCTCGTAACATATACATCACATGATTACATAATCAACATCCTACAAAACATGCATATGATCTCATGACACACCTTAGACAATTAGCACACATATACTGAGGTAATCATACCCTAATACAGCATATCACAATTTCGTCTCATATGAGTTCTTCACTAATGATTGGTCAAATAAAACACATACATAACATATCATTCTTATAAAGCTTATCAGCCCCTAGTTGTTTTCTTGGCAACTGGCGGCCCAATTGGGTACCGGCACAACCATAGTTAAAATTCCAGCAATGTTGTGCAATATAATCAGGTGTGTGTGTGGCTCAACAGTACCGTACAACCCAATGTGGTGTGTTATTTAAGTACCTATCCCACAAAATTTATCCAAAACATTACGGTCCACTCACACAACAATCGTGCGGCCCAATGACTAGGTGCAACCCAACTGTTTTACTCATGCATGGCCCCAATTCAATTACAATTATAATAATCCAATAATTCTAGCAGTTCATTTACCACACATCACCCAACTAGCATGTATGAGATCTGTCAAACGATCACGTGCAATTCTTTGAATGAAACAATTGTACTAGTAATGACTCTTTCAATTTCTATTGGACCAATACCTATGTGATTAAATATTTGGTAATTGAAGTCAGCTGGCAATTTGTAATGATCACACTCAATTGCTACTTTCCAATCTCACTGGCCAATACCTTCTAGTACTTCTCATGCTGATCAACAGTCAAGGAATTCTAAGTGGACCTCTCATACATAATGGCCTACCACTAACTAATATCAACTTGATCTCAATTGGACCGTAATATAACATCAATCATTTGATTCAACCGCATAACAGTCGAAGCCTGCTACCTACGACGAAACTCTTGGGTTTCGTGGGGGGTCCATGTGTAGCAAGGAACCACCGATTTCGTTGTGGGTTTGCACCTGCAACTCTAATTTCTTACAGTTCCGTTTTACAACAATCAATTAATTAAAATCGCGCTACATAACATCGTTGATAACAAGATCATAACACAACCGGCGTATTCAAGAACAATAACACAGTTAGTTTTGGCCTTGTTTCTGTTTAGACTACTACCATTATATTATCCTAATCCATATTCGATTTCATGCAATCAACACAAATCAATCCTTCAACATGTAACTAAAACGACAAGGAAAACAAATCAAATCGATGACGACATACTAACCGTAAAGAGCGTAGAGTGCGATCTAGAGTAAACGAGGAGAGTTTCGGAACGGGCGACTAAGTGAGGCTCCTTCTTGCTGCCGTCGAGGTTAGAGAGGAGAGACTAGGGCTAGGGTTTGTGTTTCGTATGTGTTTAAAAATTATGGGTAATCATCAGCATGCAATTCGTATATCATTTGTAACATGTGGGCTCGGTTTGGGCTTTGGGTGGTGTGGGCCAAAGAGAGTGATGTGAGGTGTGGTAGAGATGTGAGGTGTGGTCTCGGCCCAAGTGTGTTAAGTAACTTACGGCCCAGGTGTATCGAGAAATCCCGCGACCCAATTAGTTAGTTTCTTAAATTACTAAGTTACACATATAAAACGTGTAACAGTTCCTTGTAGCAAATCAGTCGAACATACGTAAACAAACATACTCCATCACGTTTTATATTTAGCAAGTATATACGCGAAAGAGAAATAATAATGAAACAGGATCGCACGACTAAGAGACACTGACCTTGAAAGTTTGGGTTGTCACATCATCCCCAACTTGAAAGAAATTTCGTCCCGAAATTTGATAAGCATTCCAAAACAACAAGGTGTTAACCCAGGATGACTGTGGATTTTCCACGGGTACCACAGAAATAACAGTGGTGGTAAGTGGAGATGATGGCGGTGTTGGTGGAGATGGCAGTGGTGGTGGAGGAAGTGGAGGTGGTGATGGTGGTGGTGGCGGTGGAGGTGGTCGGAGGTGATGTGGTGGGTGATGGTGGTAGATGATGGTGGTGGCTGGAGGAGATGGTGGTGGCAGTGGAGGAGAAGGAAGTGGAGGTGGTGATGGTGCCACATAAGCAGCCAAGTCAACATATAATATAGTTGTGTCCACGTCATCAGCCACGCCAGCAAAAAACTAACTGGGTTATAACCCAGTTAGCAAAGGATCATTGGGGGCCAAAATCTTACAAGTTGGGATTGTTACAGGGAATTTTTGAATTTGGGATTATTATTGGCCAACGGGTGAAACTTCGGATTATTAAAATCCAAAAACCCTAAAAAAATTAGGCCTAAACGAGATAAAAAAACTGGGCCATACCCCCTAAATCGATTGGGATTTAGGAATTAATATATTAATTGAGTAAATTACAAAAATCGTCCTTTATGCATGCCACTTATTGCAAACTGTGTCCTTTGTTTTCAATAATTATAGAAAACGTACTCGATGTTTGCAAACCCTCACAAGTTATGTCCTTTAGCCCTAACTCAGTTAATTTTTGTGGTTAAATCTAACCAAAAGGACCACACATATGGGTATTTTTATGGTTAAATCTGAACAAATGGACCCCACATGAGAGTAAAATGACCAAAATACCCTCATTTGGGGTCCATTTGTTCAGATTTAACCACAAAAAATTAACTGAGTTGGGGCTAAGGGACTTAACTTGCATGGGTATGCAAACATCGAGTACATTTTCTGTAATTATTGAAGACAAAGGACACAGTTTGCAATAAGTGACATACATAAAGGACGATTTTTGTAATTTACTCATTTTAATTTGCCTTGATTGTTTAAAACGAGGGCCTCTTAAAATGGTTGTAGTTCCAAGCATGATTGTAAAATAAGGTATCTAGGTCGAGTACCTTCTAAGTAGTCACTACAATGTAGGCTGTCGAGACGACTTCTACACAGTCAACCTCGGCCAACACTGAATCTACTAAGTCAACTTGGGTCGAGTTTGACTTAAAAAAAACATAATTCTATGCCAATCATATTAAAGAATGAGATTAAAGTTCACGTACAAAGTGCCTTATCGTACAAAACGTACGAAAGGCATGAAAAAAAAAACCGGTGGCATTTTCGTAATGTTTACTCATAGAGTAATTATCAAAATTACTCTACAAATGATCTTATAGGGTAATTTTGATCTTGTAGAGTAATTTTGTAAAGGAATAATGGATTTTAATAATCCCAACTATTGCCCGTTAGCCGGCAACGGTCCTAACTTTAAAAATTCCCACTGAAATTCCTTCAAAAACACTGATCTGAGTTAAAAGAGAGGCATGCAAGAGAAAAAAGGCATACGGGAGACTCACCGGAAAACATGTCGGACTTATGGCCGCCGTCTTCATCTCCTTGAACTCATGCGTTCTCTCTCACTTCAAATCCAGTAATGTTTCTGTCTCTAGGTAATATACGTGTGGTTTCATGGATGATCGTGGTAAATTTGGGCACATGTCTATGCGGTGATGACTCTATCACCGCCCCGATCCTCCAATGAGTGGTGTTTGCCACTGTTCATTCAGTTTCTCTATTAACATATGTTAATTAACATGTCGCCATTATTTATAAACCATATTTGTAAAAAAAACATTTTATAAATGTTTTTTTAACTCCATGACATTTCTTTAATGTTATTTAGCCACACAAAAGAAAATATAATAGACCAAGTCTTTTATGACTGAATAGTTGATAAAAGTTTGTAAAAGTTTCTCTAAAAAGATAAAATAAAGAGATAGACTTAATTACATAGTTAGTTCCTGTGGTTTGCACAAAATAACATACGTAGGTACTAATAGTTTAAAATCACCTTCTAGGGTATTAACTTTTCATTTTGTAATGTTTGGAGGTATTAACTTCTAGGGTATTAACATAGTTAGTCCCTGTGGTTTACACAAAATAACATACTTAGGTACTAATAGAATGTGATTTTAAACCTAGAAATAACGTTAATACCTTCAAACGTTACAAAATGAAAAGTTAATACCCTAGAATGTGATTTTAAACTATTAGTACCTAAGTATGTTACTTTGTGCAAACCACAGGGACTAACTATGTAATTAACTCGTAATCTAACAACCCTCCTAAAATTATTTCCGACACCCTAAAAATATTTAGAATACCCCTATACGGCCTAAATTACACCCCGTATAAGAAAAATGGCCCAAAATACCTTTATTCTTATTAAAATTAATTAAAAATCAAATTATATAGTCTCTCGCGGGCCGCGAAGACTTGCTCTTCATCTTACGCGGGCAGCGAGCGAGAGGACAAGAGGCGGCACCCGAAGCTGCCACGTGTCAACACGTATCGAGGCTAGAGCAGTGACCAGGCCAAGCTAGGGCCAACACGGCCTACGTCGCGGGTCGCGAAGGATTTACCTTCGGCTTACGCAGGCCATGAGATCAATCAGCCTTCAGTTTCTGACGCTCACACACAACTTTCTCTCTCAAATTTCTGCATAGTATACATAATTCCCGGGCATAATACCCCACTAAATAACGAAGTTCTGCCTCGTTGTAAGATCATAACCTCCGGTTACATATTAGATACGCTTCCCGATTAATCTAGTGCTCGGTAACGGCTGTTGAGGCTCTCCCCGACGTAGTCGTTGGAGTTCTGTCTCGGGGAGGGTATAACTAATGTAAATTTGGGTTATTATATTAACGCGTGTGCATTGTGTAATTAATAGATAATCACCAGGAAATCACAAAGTAAAACCCTAAGATAACCATGTGAGTAATCTCCTTTTTGTGAACCTTTTTGCAAACATTTTTTACAAAACCTCAAATGATTTACATTATATTAAACGGTGATTGAGTATTTGTATTCTACAATTATCGTCGGTATGTTGGGGTTTTGTATACAAATTTTTTTACTACACTGTGAGTAGTAACATGACCATAAGTTGGGTTGACAGTACCGTGGGTGGTAATTAAAGTAGATGGAAACAAATGTAATTGCGAGATCGCCCTCAATACTGTAAACTGATAAAACTTGTCTTGATTAAATTGGGATTCACTCACCAGTATTTCCCACTGACAAAATGTTTTAAACTCGTTTCAGGTAACAAAATGTGAAAGCCAAATAGAAGCCAGCTGGACAGCACTGAAGGCTTGGAAAAGTGGCTATAAAGTTACCTAAAATAAAGAAGATGTTTTACTAAATAAAATAGGGTTTATCCCTATTAAATGTGTATACTTGAAACTTAGGAAATTCACATGTTTCTAATATTATAAACATGTGGTATTTTACTCTGATAAAATATTTCCTAACTACGGTCCTGATGTAAATTTCCACTGCCAAAATTGATAAACACCGATACCACTAAGGCACCTTTTCACAGCCTACCCCCTCGGGGTATTCGGCTGACACCGAAGAAGGGATTTCGTGTTCAAGGCACAATCTGAAGAGCCATTCCCTCCCAAGAAGAGAGGATGGTTCAGCAGAGGAGCTCATGAACGTAGAAAAAAGATGAGAAAACTTCAGTAGCAGCGTGCTTTAGCAGCCGCTAATAGAGAAATGAATGCTCAATCACAGGATATGATCAATAGGAGACTAGCCAATTTCCACATATTAGCCACTACAGCTGCAGACCCGAATCTAGAACAACTCATAGCACCCCAGCCGTTACCATTATTTCCCGCACAACCTATGGAATTGGAACCAAACCCAGTAGACCAAATCCTAATGCCTGATTTTAACCCAGCTGAGATTCCCAGAGTACCAGCACCACATCCCCCAGACTATGACCCATGGTTTGACGACCAGAGGGATTACCAACAACGTTACCCAATACCAGATGAACCCATGCCAAACCTAGCAGCCTATCCAAACCTAGACCCCCTGGACCCATATTTTGATAACAACCAATTCATCAGGGAAATCCTAGAGAACCCTTACCCACACGAAGAACCGATGCCCCAGTTTCCAAACCCAATACCAGCACCCGCACCACCCATGAGCACGGAGAATGTTTAAGAACTCTGAACCTTTGGTGAGGAGATTTTAGAAGGAAGTGAAAGGATGAGACAAATAGGGGAACGACTCGTCTGGAAATATGACGAGCGTAATATGGAATTTTGGATGAACCCGTACCATTAATAGTAATAATAAATATATATATATATATATAATATGTGTGTATGTTTGAAAAAAATATATATAATAATATCTAGATAACAGTTACGGATGCATACTAGTATTGTATTTTTAATTCTAGTTGTACTTGTAATAGATATAGATGCATAATATAAAATAGAGTAAAGGTCGCAATGTTCGATGATTTTGATCAATATGCTTGTTGTGTGATTGATTGCATTAAATATTGTCTTGTGATATTAATATGTGATAAATGTTTAAAATTCAGATTGACAACGAAGTGAACCAGGAAAACAAGAATAACGATAATAATGGAAACTAAGTAGATAACAGTGCCATCCAACACATAGTGGCACAAGGGATTATAGACGCAATGCCATATATTATCAAAACGGTTAAGGAAGCGGATAATAATAAAAGTTATAATGGCAGTAAGCGACCACCTACTGAACCGGACCACAACATAAATAATGGACCAATACTTCAAGTGCCCATTCTAAAAAGAAGAAGAACCATGTCTTATGTTTGTTCTTACAAAGAATTCTAGTCCCGTAAACCAATAGAATTATCGGGCAATGAAGGGGCCATTGCAGCTCTAAGCTGGATAGAAAAGACTGGGGCAGTCTTGAAAATAAGCAAGTGTGCAGAAGAGGATAAGATAATATTTGTTTCCAATTTGTTTAAGAACTCAGCATTAGAATGGTGGAACACTATCCTCCAGTCTAGAGGAAGTGACATGGTTTACAATATGGAATGGGAGGAATTTAAGAATATGATGGAAAGGAAATTATGTCCTCCTAATGACAAGGAACAGATAGCAAATAAATTCTTAAACCTTAGAATGACAGGAGTGGATAGTAAGGGTTACACCACTACGTTCTTTGAATATGCTAGAATAGTACCAACCCTTGCTTCACCAGAACCAGTATTAATCTCCTGTTACATCTTGGGATTAATCAGTGAGATTAGGCATGTAGTCAAGGCAGCTAGACCCCAAACCATAGAAGAAGCTGTAGAACTAGCAAACACCTTGACTGATGAATTAGTACATACACGAGAAGAGGACCAGGGGAGGAACCTAGCTCAAAGGCTTACCCAAGAATTTCGCTATGGAAATTCCAATCGTGGGAAAAATGTAGGTTTTACCTCTGCACCTTATTGTAAGGCCTGCAAGAAAAATCATTCAGGAAGATGCTCCACCTACTGCAACTTCTGCAAGATACCAGGACACAAGGAAGAAGATTGTAGGAAGAAACCTAGTAACGGAGTGTGCTTCAACTGTGGAGAAAAAGGTCATATCAAGCCGAATTGTCCAAAATTAGCTCAACCATGAACAACAAGACTACTAAAAATGCTAGAGCATTTGTTCTGACTGCAGAAGAAGCCAAAATGATTCCAGATGTGATCGTCGGTACGTTTTTAGTTAATGATATTTTTGCTAGTATTATTTGACTCTGGTGCGAACCAAAGTTTTATTAATACTTCATTTTGCAAATTTCTCAATCAACAAATGGGGAAACCATTAAGATTTCTGAAATCTGGCAAGGAGCAAGAATAGAATTTTTAAATCAAAAGTTTATTGCAAACCTTTATCCAATGAATCTGGCAGGATTTGAAGTGGTATTAGGAATGGATTGGTTAATAGCCAATAAAGCCAGTATACTATGTGATCAAAAGTCAATCCAGTTAAATTCACCAAAAGGTGAAAAGATCACAATTAAAGGAGATAAGCCATCTAGATCCACAAAATTCATCTCCGTGATGAAAACAGCTAGTTATGTAAGAAAATGATCATTAGTGTATTTGATTTTCATAATCATTAACACTAAAGGAAAAGAACTGAAAGATATCCCGGTAGTATCTAAGTTTCCAGATGTGTTTCCAGAAGAATTACCAGGACTACCGCCAGACAGGGAAGTTGAATTTAGAATCCATCTGCTACCAGGAACAGCACCAATTGCCAAAGCACCCTACCGTTTGGCACCCGCAGAAATGCAAGAATTAAAGAAACAACTGGACGAACTGTTAGAGAAAGGATTCATACAACCAAGTTCATCGCCACGGGGAGCACCGTGAATTGAATAGAGTTACGATTAAAAATCGGTACCCATTACCAAGAATCGATGATTTGTTTGATCAATTGCAAGGAGCTCGATTTTTCTCTAAGATCGATTTACGCTCAGGATGTCATCAATTAAAGGTACAGGACATTCCTAAAACCGCTTTTAGAACAAGGTATGACCATTATGAATTTACTGTCATGCCATTTGGTTTAACCAATACCCCAGATGCATTTATGGACATGTTGAACCAAATATGTAAGCCATATTTGGATAAATTCATAATTGTCTTTATAGATGATATTCTCATTTACTCTAAGAGCAGAGAGGAACATGTAGCGCATCTGCATGCACTTCTAAGTTTATTAAGAAAAGAAAAGCTTTATGCCAAGTTTTCAAAATGTGAATTTTAGTTAGAAGAAGTGCAATTTCTCAGGCATTTAGTTAATCATGAAGGAATTCATGTGGATCCCACAAAGATTGAGGCAATTACTGAACAGAAAACCTCAGAATCACCAACCAAGGTTAGAAGTTTCCTAGGATTGGCTGGTTATTATAGAAGGTTTATCCGAGATTTTTCTAGAATAGCCATTCCCCTAACTAAGCTAACCTGTAAATCTGTTAGGTTTGAATGGGGACCAAGACAAGAAGAAGCCTTTAGAATTCTTAAGCAAAGATTAACCAACGCACCCATATTAGCATTACTAGAAGGAACTGAAGACTTTGTAGTCTATTGTGACGCTTCTAAGTTAGGTTATGGATGTGTGTTGATGCAACGTCAAAAGGTTATAGCCTATGCATCTAGACAACTTAAGAATCATGAAGAAAATTATTCAACCCATGATTTGGAATTAGGAGTGATGTGTGTAAAATACAACATATAAATTACATCAAACGAGGCATAAAACTAACCCTTTTTAAGTACTAATGTTGGAAAAAGAGTGTTTTTGTCTTCCTTTTGTATTTTCAGGATTAAATGAGCTCAAATTAACAAAAGAAGCAAAAAGACAGCTAAATCTAACATAAATACAAGAAAAGGAACATAAGTGGAATGCCCGACCCCTCGACAGCATCTTCCCAAGCAAAACAGAGAAGGCAGAAGATTGAACACGCCCCGTGCTCAGCCAGCACGGGGCCGTGCCCAAGAAGCAGCAGAAAAGACAAACCTATAGAAGCTTCTATTGCCCACCACAGGGGCGTGCCTAGTGAACACGGGGGCGTGGCGAAAGTACTGCAGGCGCATTAATTGTAATTGCGAATTACAATTAATGAGGAGAGAGATTGTCAGACGGGCACGGGGCCGTGTGCAGCGGACACGCGGCCGTGCCCAGGCTTCTGTTCAGCCTATAAATAGGAGTGCTTGGTTTCATTGCAACTCATCCCTTAGCACACCACCTCTCTCACACTTCATCCACCACCCACCACCACCATAACACCATCATCCATCACCATCATCCATTGTCCATCATAGAGTGTGTGAGTCATCTCGGGATCCAAGATTGATCGTAAGAGTTCTTGACAATCAAGGCCATGTTTGCCTAAGTCTCTTACATCACTTGGTGAAGACAAGTGTTTAGTATAATACTTTTTATTTTTAATCTTTTGCACTTTTTATTTGGTTTTGTATTAATGACTTTAATAACTAGTTGCTTATGTTGAAGGTGACTTTTCCTTATCGTTTGTCCGTGGTGTCTTGGCATTATTTTACTGTCTATATAAAATAAAAGATTTTCACCATTCATATCTCCACGGTCTATATGGAGGTATGTTGGCTACCTGGTCGGGGGTTAAGGGAACGGTTTGGTAAGGGTCTTGCCCTTGTTCAGCGTTTAGAGGTCCTACAAGGGACCTGGGTCAAATTTAGTAGGATCTCCATCAATACCCATAGGTATTGGATGGCGGGGATCCAAACTCTTTGACCCCCTCATAAGTTAACTACTATTAATACTATAACCCGGCTATTTAGGACTGTATCCTTGCTGACTCAGACTACTTAGTCGAGGGTAACGTCACCTCCAAAAGAGGGGCCTACCATAATTTGCATTAATAACTTAATTCATTATCTTTCAATAATCCGACCCTTTAGGATTGTATCCTTGCTGACTCAAACTACTGGGTTGAGGGTAACGTCGCCTTCAAAAGAGGGGCCTACTACAATAACTAAGATAATCTCTTAAACAAGTGCAAAAGTGCGAAAATAATCAAAGGTTATACTAATACACGAGTCGGATCCAAGTGATTCATCTTGTCTATCTGTTTTTATTTTTATTTTATTTTTCAGCATTTAGTTAGTTTTTATTTTCTTAGTTTAAAAACCTTTTCTTACATTTTGATTTGGTTAGACGTTGAGGATAAACCGGTACTAAAAGCTCTTGTGTCCTTGGACGACCTCGGTACCTTACCAACACTATACTACGTCCACGATGGGTGCACTTGCCCATATGTGTGTTTAGTTTTAGTGAATATCGTGTTATATAAATTTAAAACTTGGCTAGAAGTGTAAAAAGGGCTTAAAATATACATCTAAAATATATTACACTACACACGCATCAAGGAGCCATAATTTTTGCCCTGAAAATTTGAAGACATTACCTTTACGGTGGTAAGTTTACCATTTTCACTGATCATAAGAGTTTAAGGTATGTTTTTGGGCAATAGGAGTTGAATATGAGACAAAGACGCTGGATGGAAATTCTTAGTGATTACGATTGTAATATCCAGTATCATGCAGCAAAGGCTAATGTAGTAGCCGATGCTTTAAGTCGAAATTATCATGAAAAGCCAAAAAGAGTGTGTTCTCTTAAATTAAATCTACAAGTAGATTTAAATGAACAAATTAGAAAAGCACAAGAATCAGTAATCAAGGACGATACTGAGAAATTGAAAGGAATGATTAAGGAATTAGAACAAGGAACAGGTGGAATTTGGAGATTCCATAAGAAGAGAATGTGGATACCTAAACTAGGAAATCTACGCCACCGTATATTAGAAGAAGCCCATAAGTCTAAGTATACGATGCATCCTGAAAGTGATAAGATGTATCAAGATTTAAGAAAGAATTTTTTGTGGATAGGAATGAAAAAGGATATAACAGCTTATGTTGCCAAGTGTTTAACCTGTTCACAAGTTAAAGCTGAACATCAGAAACCCTCCGGTTTGTTGCAACTTGAAACAATTAGAAATGCCGGTATGGAAGTGGGAATTGATAACAATGGATTTTGTTACCAAATTACCTAAGACAAGAAAAGATAATGATACAATCTGGGTGATTGTAGACAGGCTAACCAAGTCAGCTCATTTCCTACCAATGAAGGAAACTTTTAGTGTGGAGCAATTAGCTAAGATGTATGTAAATGAAATAGTTTCATTAGATGGAATTCCTTTATCAATTATTTCTGATAGAGATAGCCATTTTACCTCTCATTTTTGGACAAGTTTCCAAAAAGCAATGGGAACCAAGTTAATCCTAAGCACTGCTTATCATCCTCAAACGGACGGACAAAGCGAAAGGACAGATCAGACAATGGAATATATGCTTAGAGCTTGTGTAATTGACTTTGGAGGTAATTGGGACGATCACTTACCATTAATCGAATTTTCTTACAACAACAGTTATCATACCAGTATCAATGTTGCACCATACGAAGCACATTATGGATGAAAGTGCCGAACTCCAGTCTGTTGGGCAGAAATTGGAGAAAAACAACTATCTGGACCTGAAATAGTACAAGAAACAACGGACAAGATTGTTCAAGTCAAGGAACGACTAAAAGCAGCACGTGATCGATAGAAGAGTTATGCTGATAACCGGCGAAAGCCGTTGGAATTTCAGGTAGGAGACAAGGTGTTATTGAAAGTTTTTCCTTGGAAAGGAGTGGTAAGATTCATCAAAAGGGGAAAGCTAAGCCCCATGTATATTAGACCTTTTGAGATTATTAGAAGAATAGGACCTGTAGCTTATCAGCTACGACTGCCAGAGGAAATGGCAGGAATACATGACGTATTTCATGTATGCAATCTCAAAAAGTGCTTAGCCGATGAATCACTAGTAGTGCCTCTTAATGATATAGAGGTAAATAAAAAGCTTAAGTTTGTAGAAAAGCCTCTACAAATTGAAGACAGAAAAGTCAAGAACCCAAGCACAAGAGATTAGTTCTGGTCAAAGTGACATGGGATTCCAAGAGAGGACCAGAACACACTTGGGAGCTTGAATCAGAGATGCAAAGGAAATACCCACACCTATTCTGGTAGACCTCGAGGAAGAGTTCTAAAACAAGGTGGGGAAGATATAACAACCTTCCTAAAATTATTTCCGACACCCTAAAAATATTTAGAATACCCCTGTACATCCTAAATTACACCCCGTATGTGAAAAATGGCCCAAAATACCTTTATTCTTATTAAAATTAATTAAAAATCAAATTATATAGTCTCTCGCGGGCCGCGAAGACTTGCTCTTCATCTTACGCGGGCCGCGAGCGAGAGGATAAAAGGCGGCACCCGAAGCTACCACGTGTCAACACGTGTCGAGGCTAGAGCGGTGACCAGGCCAAGCTAGGGCCTACCCGGCCTACGTCGCGGGCCGCAAAGGATTTACCTTCGGCTTACGCGGGCCACAAGGACCCCCTGTTCCAGCCCTATAAATGCGATCAATCAGCTTTCAGTTTCCGACGCTCACACACAACTTTCTCTCTCAAATTTCTGCATAGTATACATAATTCCCGGGCATAATACCCCCTAAATAACGAAGTTCTGCCTCGTTGTAAGTATCATAACCCCCGGTTACGTATTAGATACGCTGCCCGATTGATCTAGTGCTCCGTAACGGCTGTTGAGGCTATGCCCGATGTAGTCGTTGGAGTTCTGTCTCGGGGAGGGTATAACTATTGTAAATTTGGGTTATTATACTAACGCGTGTGCATTGTGTAATTAATAGATAATCCCCAGGAAATCACAAAGGAAAACTCTATGATAGCAATGTGAGTAATCTCCTTTTTGTGAACCTTTTTGCAAACAGTTTTTACAAAACCTCAAATGATTTACATTATATTAAACGGTGATTGAGTATTTGTATTATACAATTATCGTCGGTATGTTGGGGTTTTGTATACAAAATTTGTTACTACACTATGAGTAGTAACATGACCACAAGTCGGGTTGACAGTACCGTGGGTGGTAATTAAATTAGATGGAAACAAATGTAATTGCGAGATCGCCCTCAATACTGTAAAACTGATAAAACTTTTCTTGATTAAATTGGGATTCACTCACCAGTATTTCCCACTGACAAAATTTTTTTAAACGCGTTTCAGGTAACAAAATGTTAAAGCCAAATAGAAGACAGCTAGACAGCACTGAAGACTTGGAAAAGTGGCTATAAAGTTACCTAAAATAAAGAAGATGTTTTATTAAATAAAATAGGGTTTATCCCTATAAAAATGTGTGTACTTGAAACTTGGAAAATTCACATGTGTTTAATATTATAAATGTGTGGTATTTTACTCTATTAAAATATTTCCTAACTACGGTTTTGATGTAAATTTCCGCTGCCAAAAATGAAAAACACCGATACCACTAATACTGGCCGCGGCCGCCCATTCCCGGGTAGATAGGGGACGAGGATTGCGACATGTAATATCTTCACTATGTAATACAAAATTAGAATGATTATCTACTTGACCATACGCCCAAAATTAATTATTATGATTTATATAAACATTCAAAATCTGGTTTAACCTGTTTATTATTACTTACGTTTATAACTTGACTGCAACCTATTTATAAGTTGTCAACTTGGCAACACATTTAACTCGTTTAGATAATTAGGTTAAATAAGTCATATTCAGGTAGTACGATATTTTAAGTATGTTTGAGTTAAGGCTGATATCATTGATTCAACCTAACATGATGAAGAAACACGGAACTAATTATGCGATTAATCAGTTGGGTTTATGTTTCTACCATGAGGGTTAATCTTCTAATGAATCTCTAAGCTTCGTCTTGAACGTCAAATCCTGCAAAACAGAACACCGTTACTCGTTAAGAGGGGAATATGGGGGTTTCCCTCTTAACCGGGCTACGGTGTGAGAATAAGCGACTGCTTTGGGAAGGATAATTAAGTATTAAGAGTGAGAGTAGAGGGAATGGAATGTTTAACCTTTGAAGTGAGGTCTCCATTTATAGCCGGAGAGGTGTAAGAGGATGTGGGCTGATGGGCCTTGGGCCGGTAGGCGACACATAGCGGATATGCTCTTTGTCTCACTGGTGTCGACCGTTAGTGGCTTCTAGAAGTTCTCCGGCGCTGGCGCGCCCTGATTGGAGCCACATGTCACTGTTGTCGGCCTTGTTGTCCTTCTGCCATCAGCAGACAAGTGGAGATCGTGGGACAGATGTCTCTGTCCTCTGATTGGTGTCACGTAGGCGTCCTTATGTACTTTTTGTTTTCTGTACGTCAGACGATCATGGCGCACGATTGAACAGAGCCTGCAGGATGTTCATTGGCTCCTTTTCCTGCCACTTGTACCTTCTGTACCTTCTGTACCTTCCTATCCTGGTCTTGCGCTGCAACCTTTCTGTGATTCTTGCTGGGCATGAAACCAGGTTGCGCGGGGTTACAGGTAGTGAAGACTCTTATCAGATTGCTAAGTGTCGGAATTGCAGTTCTCTTCTGACTGGACCTCGCGCCTCTTCATGGGATGTGGTGGTACTCGCGCAAGGTTGTCCAGTTATAGAATTGTTGAATAAGGAGTATGGCCTCACGCGCGGCCTTGATGAAGGTTTGCGCGGCTTTTTTGGGGCCATACCCCTTCACACGATAAAGAGTTAAACTGATTGAAAGAGTCTAAACATTTAGTGTTGAATATCAACCAAATGGCAGCTGGTGGTGGTAACTCGTCAATGAGTTTGGATAAAAGAAAGGGGTAAACATTTTAAAATATATAACTTCTAAATGCTAAATATAACTCTATTTTACAATTTATTATTAACTAATTGAGTAATGTCAATTCTTTCACTTTTTATGCATTATTCACACTCTTAACAAAAAGACAATGACATGTATTGATACCCTTTACTTAGACACGAACTTTTGTAGATTATTTCATTTTTCTAATTATAAACAAGTGAAATCCACCATATTTAAACAGATGAGTTGAAACTTGTTAAAATTAACAAACTAACCCAATATATATATATATATATATATATATATATAGGTAAAGGATCATGTACAAAGTCATACTTTTGTAAGAAGTGTGAGAAATAATTTGGTGATGACAAGTGTCCTTTATCTTAATTAATTCAAAAGGGTATATTAGTAATTTACCTTTCTTATCAATTAATTGAGTTACAAGATAACTGAAAAAAAAAACTGTCATCCTATTTTTTTGCAAGATCCAATTCGATTTTCACCCACGTATCATTTCTTCATCATCTTAATCGCAACATCTTTTAATCGTATATTGTTCATATCTTCTTTTCATCATCTTTAAATTGCAATACAATGTTTTTTGGATTCCAGATAAAACACCATGACTTGAATCATAGTCAATGTCTCCAGAATGTATCCAGATGTTTTAAAACACCACGCCATGAACAATGTCTACAGAGAAAACACCATGACTTGAATCATACTCATGGTGTTTTAAATTCTGGGAATGTTTTGTATTGATTCTCCAGATGTTAATACACCATGGATGTAATCACAATACAATGTTTTTTGGATTCCAGATAAAACACCATGACTTGAATCATAGTCATGGTGTTTTAAAATCTGGGAATGTTTTGTATTGATAAAACACCATGACTTGAATCATAGATGTTTAAAACACCACGCAATGAACAATGTCTCCAAATAAAACACCATGACTTGAATCATAGTCATGGTGTTTTAAAATCTGGGAATGTTTTGTATTGATAAAACACCATGCCTCGAATCATAGATGTTTAAAACACCACGCCATGAACAATGTTTCCAGATAAAACACCAGGACTTGAATTATAGATGTTTAAAACACCACGCTATGAACAATGTCTCCAGATAAAACACCATGACTTGAATTATAGTCATGGTGTTTACGATTTTTATACAATGTCTCCAGATAAAACACCATGACTTGAATCATAGATGTTTAAAACACCACGCCATGAACAATGTCTCCAGATAAAACACCATGACTTGAATCATAGTCAATTTATCCAGTTGTTTTAAAACACCATGCCATGAATCTGATTACAGTTCTCGTTATGATAATGTATGACGAATATGCAACCAAAGACCTCCTACAATTAAGGTGAATCATTAATTCCGATATTTAAGGAAAAATGAGTAAATGTAGGAGTTTTTTGGTCGTGTATGATATGGTTACCATATTTCAAACATTGAAAAAGACACTATTGCCCTTCAATTTTACATAAGGTCCCTCTAATTAAAACACAATTTACACTTTTATACCCTATTGATCTCAACCATTAGATCAAATATCCAATGGTTTAACACTTCTTACCCTTCTTATATTTTAGACACTTTTTACCATATCCCTACCCTATATATATATAGGATTAGATTCAAGAGTGAACACTAGTGTAGCTTGCGAACTGAGTGAACTAATCCTGACCATACACGTGTGTAGATCAATGGCCATGATTTGATGTTGAAATACACTAGTGTATTTTATGATTTGATGATGAGATCCTGGCCATACACGTGTGTAGATCAATTTCCAGGATTTGTTCACTCAGTTCGCAAATACACTAATGTTCACTCTAGAACCCCACCCTATATATATATATATATATATATATATAGGATAAGAATCATTATAGAACACTAACTATTGCAGAAACAAAAAGAACAACTCTAAATCACTAAATTTGGGGATTTAAGGTTCATATTTCTTAAATTTTATGTTTCTTACATTCATACGTGTATTATATATACATAAAAAAATCATATATTTTTCCCTACACATAGTCTATATACATATAGGTAATTTAGCCTACACATAACCTACATGTGTGTAGGTTATTTAAAAATTGAAGGTTTTTCATATTTTGTTTTAAATTTTAGTGTGAGAAACAATAAATCTTACGTTTATAAAATTTTTATTTACTTTTTAGGTTTTTAGGATTGAAAAAATGAGTAATTGATTTTGTTCTGCGTGTTCTCGCAATATTTATTGTTCTGCACAGAACCTTCCCCTATATATATATATATATATATATATATATATATATATATAGGGGATGGATCATGAGAAAACTAGTTTAAATGAGAAAACCAAAAAACTAACTAAAAAAACATAAAAAAAACCAAAAAAAATACCAAATTTTTTTTTTTTTTTTACAATTTTTTAATAAAAAATCGCTACTTTATATGTATGGAAAAAAATTTTCAAAAAAAAAAAAAAAAAAAAATTTTGTTGTACTGCACATGTGCACTAATACGGAAAGCCTAAACCACTTAACCCACCACCCACCGACACCCCCCAAAAACCTAAACCCCCCCCCCACCCCCACCCCCCAAAACCTAAATTCACCCTCCCACCAAAAGCCTAACCCCCCACCCCCCACCCCCCAAAAACCTAAACCCCCCCCACCCCCCACCCCCCAAAAACCTAAAACTAAACCCTAAACATAAACCCGAAAAAAACCTAAACCCCCCACCCCCCCCCCCAAAAAAAACCTAAACCCCCCTCCCCCACCCCCCAAAAACCTAAACCCCCCACCCCCCAAAAACCTAAACCCCCACCCCCAAAAACCTAAACCCCCCACCCCCCACCCCCCACCCCCCAAAAACCTAAAACTAAACCCTAAACATAAACCCGAAAAAAACCTAAACCCCCCACCCCCCCCCCCCCACCCCCAAAAAAAACCTAAACCCCCCCTCCCCCCACACCCAAAAACCTAATCCTAATCCTAAACCTCCAAAAAAACTAACCCTAAAAGCTAAACTAGACTCAAAAAGCTAATTTTAAGCATGTAATGCAATTGTAGTACATGTTACATTGCACATGTGCACTACTATAATAATAGTGTAGAAAACAAGACGACACCATAAATCTTTTTTTATGTCATAAAAAATATGCTCGAATATACTTGAATGAAAGATAAGAAAATTTGTGATCTTATGGTGCCATTTTTGTTTTAAAATGATAACGTATGGAGAAATGGGAAATGTTTGAAAATTTATATATTTTTTGTTCCAATTTTACCCCTCCTTCATTAAAAGTCCCCCCTCCTTCATTAAAAGTCTCCCTCCCTCTCCCTTTTAGTGGATTTTAGTTAGTTTTCTAGTTTTCTCATTTATATCTAGTTTTCTCATGATCCTCTCCCTATATATATATATATATATATATATATATATATATATATATATATATATAGGGTCAGGATTTAGGGAAAACGGTGAAAAGTGTGAGAACAGTGAGAACGGTTATGGATCGTTAGATCAAAACAATCTATGGACTAGATTGGCGTGGTGGCGTTATCGTAAATCACATCAGTTGTATTACTAGAACGTGCTTCATTAATGGTAAAAAGGGTAAACATACTTTCATATATAAAACGCCATTGAATATATAAAACGCCAAACAAACACAAAACGCCAATTTTATCACTGCGTAGTTTTTTCTGTGTTTTAGTTAAGGTTTTAGCCTACAAAAACGCCATAAACGTAAAACACCATAAGATATAAACGCCAAGCCTGAGAGATGGGACGTGTAGCAGACTTAACAGATAAAGCTGAGCAAAACCGAATACTTTGTTAATTGCATTTATTATTATAATAATATCCTGCCTAAATTACGCGCCAAAAACATCCTATAAAGAGAAAGGTCTCAGCACCTTCCGTTGATCACCCAAAAAAACACAAAAACACAATGGTTCCTAAATACCACTCACCGTAAAACGCCAAAAAGTTAGAAGAATCAACAATGGCAAACATCGTTTCTTGGATACTCAGTAATGTTATGCATGAAGTTTCGTTGAATGGTTTGTTAGGTGAGGGGAGCAAGATTTGCTGCATGAGATGGACAAATTTCAAGAAAGATGGACTGATGACACCCATATGTCATATTGTCTTCTTTGTTCTTGAAGAAGGTTTGGATGAGGAGAAGAGACCTATCCCAGTGTAAATGCTACTTTGGCCTCGATGATTATAATGAAGATGACGGACAGATAACATCCACCCACACGGAGTCGACATATGTCTCCAACATCCACAAACCCACTTCAACACACGAATAAGAAAAAAACCACGCCAAATCCAAAACGCCATTTATTTGTGACAGTTCTTGTAGTTTCAAAAAAAGAGACTGATGACACTGAAGATTTGGAAGATAAATTGCTTCTACTTTTTTTAATTTTCTTTTTATGTTGTTTGTTATGTAATTTTCGACTAAGAACAAAAATATACATTAAATTCTCTAAAAAAGATATAATAAAACGTCAAACAGGCAAATGCTTGTGAAACGCCATCATGCCATAATACGCCCAAACTACCAAACTATAATAAAATTAATTTGGATAAGTATTATTATAACAAAAATAAAAAAAAAGTATAAAACAATGTGCAAGAGAATAGAACAAAGTGCCATGTTTATCTAAACACCATTGAAAATACAAAACGTCATAATTACAGCCATAAACATGGGACGTGTTACAACCATAAACAGATGAAGCTGAAACAAAACAGTAACTACAAATAGTAAAATGAAGTGACGGAAACATTATTACTAACATTTATTATATTAAAAGCCACTGCATGGGAAATTGAATTTATTTATCTTTTCAAAATGCCATAATTACCTGTCACTTTTTAGAACTGCATCCTACATGGCGGGAAAAAAAGTCATTATAAAAGTAGAACACGTAAACACAACTTAACACGCCACATATTGTCTAAAATGCCAAACATTGTCCAAAATGCCATAATACTTATAAAAATGGCTAAGGTTATTGCATGGAGGTTTGAGATGTCGGAGAGACGTTTCATCCTAAAGTTCTCTGATAGGAGAAGGGTGAAGGTCAAGGCAATCAAAGTCATACTTAGTATAGATGAAGAGGTTCAGAAGGATATTCTGGCCTTTGGGGTTCCAATGGCCAATGATTGTGAAAGATCTCGAAAGGTAATACGAAGATTGCAGAGAAAATTTCCAGCAGAAGATGATGATGATGATGATGATATTGACGATACTCCTCTACCAACAGCTAGCAGTTGGGTGGTGCATGAAGAAGTAGGAGCGGTTGAAGTGACTTATCGACATGGGGTGAAATATTCATTGCCGATGGAGGAAATGTTGAAGACAAAACGGCTACGTCTCCTTGAACAACTCTGTGATTTAGCACCTTGGAACGATGCAAGATCTAGGGTTGCAATGATATTTAAGTATAGGCTGCAGCAAAGAAGAGACGAGATGATGGCGTTATACGCTAATGCAAAATATGATGATTATGAATCTGAAGAAAGTGAGGAATAAAGCGATGGGTACATCTTTGATGTAATCCCATACACAGAAGACTATTAATTGGTTTTGATTTCATCTTATTGTAATCTTATGAAATACTAATCAATGGTAATGAAGGATAACGCCACGAACGCCAAAAAATATACCTTTATAACATATATGTGATTAATTCAACTGGGAACACCATAACGCCAAAAAAATATCTATGTGACACGAAAAAAATTAATTCAACGAGACAGATCTGAAAAAAAACAGTAAAACGCCATGTAGTTGTTGAACTTGATTAACGCCAAAATAGTCTTAGACGCCAAAAATGAAACAGCGTTGTGACACGAAATTGGGAAAAAATAAGATTAAAAAGACAAAAAAACCCCTCCCACCTTGATTATATCCCGCGCCACATGTTCCATCAGGATGCGTTCTCACCGTTCTCACACTTTAGAGTGTTTTCTCCTAAACCCGTACCTATATATATAGTGTGAGGTTTATTTGGGAAACACTAAAAAAGTGGGGAACCGGGAACACTTTTAAAGATTTAACTTAACATGTTAAAATTCAATTTTTTTTAAATTTCTTTTCGATGCTTTTTCTTATAAATACTTGTAGAAGTAATTAAAAAAAATCAAAAACTAAAAATATAAAAAACAGTTAAAAAAGTTTTAAATTTTTTTTTACAAAAATGATTTTTTTATTGTAATAGTTTCTACCCATTTTTATAAGCAAAAGCGCTGAAAAAAATTAAAAATAAGTTGATTTTTAATATGTTAAATTAATTTTATAAGATATATTATTTTAACTGTTTTTTAAACATTTTTTTTATATTTTTTAGTTTTTAAATTTTTTTATTAAAAATGTTTCTACATGTATTTATAAGGAAAAACTTCCAAAAAAGATTAGAAAAAGTAGATTTTTTAACATGTTAAGTTTAATTTTTTGATTCCGCACTTTTTTGTGTTACTCAATGAACCCTTCGCTATATGTATATCATAGATTATATCGAACTTAAACAAAAGCTAAAAGAAAGAAAAAAGATCAGAGAGCATGAAAAGTGGGAGTAGATCTTCTAACACAGGAACCTTTTAGATGACTTCGATGTTGGCACAAATGACCATTGACCCTAACTGCTACACTTTGGTATTCTTTCCAAACTTTATAGCACCTCAGTTTTACCTGCTCCACTTAAGTGGTACACTTTTAAGTACTAGAATAATATATAAAAACATTTTCATAGTAACTTTAGATTCTTCGTTCTTGTGTGTTAGATTTTTCGATAAAGTTTACGTAAATTGAACATGTATTTTCAACAAAAGTATATTTTCAAAATTTCAAAAATCCGATATTTTGAGGTAGAATGACGTGGTCAAATTGAGTCCATGATTGCTCTATTCTACATGGAAACCGTGGAGGATAAGGCTCTCTCTCTATCTCTCTCTCACTTCGTGTGTGTGTGTGTAAATGTGAGAGAGAAACAGGAATGTTATCTTTTCATGCAGCTATCATTTGTGTGTTTTTTTCTCTACGATATATATGATTCAAACAAAGGCAAAAAGACAGAACAATCTGTCTCACAACTTGATTCAAAACTCAAGCAAGAATAATCTATGGAGTTTCTTTCTTTTTCTTGCTTTTCTTCATCTTTGAGCAACATTAATTGAGCTTCATAATCCATCATATGCATCTTAATCTTTATCTGTTCATGTTTATGTCTATTTACTAGTTATTACAAGCTCTTTCGATTCTTCACCTACCCTAATTTGTTGTTTTACTTGTTAAAGATTCCATAAAGATGATGTCTAGTGATGGGTTTTCATCACCACCTTCTTCCCTCACATCCTTTATCCATGACCCCATCCCAAACCCTAACCCTAATAACAATTCTTTGGTTTCGGGTAAACGAAAGCGGAATCAGGCCGGCAATCCAGGTAAGAGAGGCACCCGTCTTCTTTTACTCAATAAAAAAAAGTACACAGTAAAATCTCACTAAGGAGAGATAGGGTTGGGAGAGTGGGATTAGGGCAAAATCTATGTGTATTCCTAGAGATAGAGAGACGCTGAGACGTTTAAATGATTTTAAGGATTTTGATTTGTGATATCTAATGTTTACAGATCCAGAAGCTGAGGTGATAGCCTTATCACCAACATCTCTAATGGCGACCAACCGATTCGTATGCGAGATATGCAACAAGGGTTTTCAAAGGGACCAGAATTTACAACTTCATAGAAGAGGGCATAACTTGCCATGGAAACTTAAGCAAAGGAACAAAAATGAAGTGGTAAAGAAGAAAGTTTACATATGCCCGGAGAAGAGTTGTGTTCATCATGACCCTTCTCGCGCTCTTGGAGATCTCACTGGAGTTAAGAAGCATTTCAGCCGGAAACATGGAGAAAAGAAATGGAAGTGCGAGAAGTGTTCGAAGAAGTACGCAGTTCAATCAGATTGGAAAGCTCATAGCAAGATTTGTGGTACTAGAGAGTACAAATGCGATTGTGGAACATTGTTTTCAAGGTACTTTTTTGTTACTCAATACATTCCTGGTGGAACAAGGGGTCAAGAGGGTCTGGTACCGATTATGTCACCAGGATTTATTGGTTTTTATATATGAAATCTGACGTTTTTAAAGAAAAACATGAACTCCACCTCCTACTTATGAGTACAGATTATTATCGAAAGATAATTAAACCTCCTAGTTGTCGGTACAGATAATTATCAGAAGATAATTATGTTGGCCCGTATTTAAAATGTTCTGGTTCCGCAACTGTTTTATTTAATTTTGATTTAGTTTGTATATGTATAGATTTTTGCATGTTTGTTTGTGCATAAATTAACAGGAAGGATAGCTTCATAACACATAGAGCATTTTGTGATGCTCTAATGCAAGAAAACTCAAGAATTGCATCACGACCACTAGTTCCCAACATGGGCTTCCGGAATGACTTGATGATGATGAACGATACCGGCGGTGGCAGCAGTGGCAACGGTGGAGGCGATCGACAAATCCAAGCCATATTTGGTGGAGGTTTAGACACTAACATTGACATCAATGGAGCAAAACCAAGACTACCACTTTGGTTGGACCACAATGCCACCAATCCCCACCTAGATCAAAACCCTAACCACCCAACGTTTCTAGCACCATCAAGTTCAACCTACAACAACGCCGGAATGCTACCACCAGAGATGATGAATTGGTTGGGTAGATACAATGGTCTACCACAAGGGTTATCATTAAAAGATGAAGAACACTCAATGTACAACTTTGGTGGTGGTTCCACACCTCAAAACACTCTCATGTGCTCATCTCTACCACCTCCGCCGCCGGCGGCGGCCAACATGTCAGCAACCGCTCTACTACAAAAGGCAGCTCAAATGGGGTCCACAAGAAGCACAAGTTCTAGGGTTTCCGGTGGAAATGATGCCGGTTTTGGGGTCATGAGTTCAACTCTTTCCAATCTTTCAAGCCCTAGGAGTGGTGATAGATTGATGATGATGCCAACAACTACGGCGGCTGCGGGGGCGGCGGACGGACTGTCGCAAGGCAAAGGATCCGGTGGTGGTGAGTTTGGTGACGGAGATTTTACTAGGGATTTTCTTGGTGTCGCAAGAAATGAGAGGAATGTGTCATATAACTTGCAACAAGAGTTGAACAAATTTGCGACGAGTTTTAATCAATTTAATAGGGGTCATAAATGATGTATTTAGTGACAGTTGTTAGCATCGGGGAATTGTATTTAATGACGCTTTGTGGGGTTTTAGCTATTTGGATGATTTACTGTAGCGATGGATTTCATTTTCGGTCACTATTTGTGATAGTTGTAACGACCGTTACACGTATATTTCACATGCTAATTATTCTATATTTGTGTACACGTTAAAATAGATGAGAATCTCAATTATTAATTAGGAAGTAGTTAATCAGCTTTTTTTTATTTAATTATGAAAACTGATAAGTGTAAAGTTAAAATTAATATATTATAACTAAAGTGTTTCAAAAGTTTTAAAATATTTTTCATTGATAAATGTTTATATTATGATATGATGTGATCTCACACGTAATTATAAAATTATAATGGGTCGATACATCAGCTAATTTATCTGCATTCTTAGATGAAAAATTACTAGGAACTTATAAAATACTTTTGGAAAGATATACTAATAGTAACCTTTAAGAAACTAAATGGTCTGAAATCAGAAATCTGATTAATTTTTAAGTTTTCTAGATTTGTATGATTATACTCCTACTCTGAGGCATATATATAGTTTTTTTTAACAACAATTTAATCGACTTCTAACTTTATATTATTATCTACTGATGGATTCAAACCCTCGACTCAGTTAAATGCTATTTTTTTTAAGATATCAACCTAAACCGGTGGAACCAATATACTTTGGATTGGTTTGTTGTTATAATTAAGTCGGTTTGATTGAAATAAAATCTCTTATAGGAAATTTGATTTTAAACTACTGAATTAGACTGTAAACATCGCTAGTTATCTATATGTTAATTGAATGAAGGATTAGCAGTGTGTTTTTGCTAAAATACGCGTTTTATTTTTGCTTCGACCGCCCGGTTACCTCCTACTTTCTCCCTCTTCTCTCTCTGGTGCACAGGAATCAACAATATAAATTAGAATTGTTGTATATTTTAATGTAATCGGAATTGATTTGGTGACTAAAGTGAATTATGATATACATCAAGCAAGTTAGGATGTGTGGGGGTGCATGTTTGTGTTGAGTGGTTATGTTCTCAATTTCTAAGTTGTATCTGATTGAATTATGATGAAGAACCATCAAAATACTTTTATCTGAAAGTGATCATACGCGTCTCAGATTATCCACTGATTACAATTTTCCCCAACAAGAATTGCACAATTAGTATAAGCAAATCACCATCTTATAACAATAGTAGACAGCATATACACTGATCATATCAACTCTTAACTTTGCATAAATTTGAAACGTTTTGGAATTTTATTTTGGATTCTCTAATAAAATCTAAGTTTGCAAAATTTTGGGGGAAGATACTTTTTAATAATTAGTTATATATATAAATTGAAATAATAAATACAAGGAATTATTTAGAAAGATGATAAGAGGATCTTGTGAATTGTCAGTGGGAGAAGACAAAAGAGAGTGAAACAAAGGAAGTGTTTGCATTTGAATGTCTTTTGTAAACAGCATTTTATTGTTCTGCATGTACAACTGTTTACTGCTCTTTAATTTGTACTGTTTCGTCTGTGAACGTTATCTAAACCCCACTCGACTTATGTTTTTTTTACCATATACGGTTATTTCCCACGTTCATTTCTGCTTTCTAAATTCTAAAGTTATTTATTTATTTACATGTTACATATTTACTTAGTTATGCGAAATACATAACCAGTTATAATATAACAGAAAAAAAAATTATGAGAGATATTTTTTAATTTATAAACATGACGCAAGGCATTATTTATTTTGTTATATTTATTGCAAAATGTATACACATACGCTGTAAGAGGATAGTTCAAATGAAAACCACTTTTATTGTGAAAACTCGAAAACTAACTAAAAAAAGCCTAAAAACACACAAAAAAAATTTCAATTTTTTTATAAAAATCGCAGGTTTTTTTATATAAAAAAAAATTCAAAAATTTTTTTTTTTGTAGTACACATGTGTAGTATTACACATGTGCAGTACAATTTTTTTTTCTGAAAATTTTTTATATATATAAAAAATGGCAAAAATTGTTATGAAAAAAAAAATTTGGTATGTTTTTTTGACTTTTTTAATTAGTTTTCGAGTTTTCACAATAACTAATGGTTTTCATTTAAACCTTTCCCTACGCTGTAATTATCTAAAAAACAGTATACATATACTTGCATATATAACCGATATGACTTTGCTATAAGACCACCCGTAGTGGGGCGGTATTTTAAAAAAAAAAATTGAAAAAAAACGCCGCAAAACACCCCCCCCCACCATTACAGCATGCGTTTTTTGGTGTTATTTTCGAAAAAATGGACGTTGGCGTTTTAAATAAAACGCTGAAAATTTACTTGGGCCAAGAGATGACTGTTGACAACGGTCAAATGTTTAATAATTTTATTTTTTTTTTTAATTCCAAAATTTACCCACTATATAAATAATACCCACTTCTTCCTATTTTTTATAAAAAATCACACTTTCTCTCCTACTTCTTCTATATTTTATACAAATATGCATCCATTCCGACCCCCCTTTGGTGTCCCCGCAAGACCCATTAACCCGAACACAACCCAAACGCAAAACCCGTATAATCTTCAAGACATGGACCCGGGCTTTTTAAACTACGCGGCTTACTTGAGTGGCGCCACTCCGTTCATGCCTCCCACCTTCGGCTATGGTCAAGCCGGCGGGTCGCAACCTTCACAAGAACAAGCCGTACCCGATGTCGATGTCGTGCCGGAGACGCAACCCGAACCGGTGCCAGAGAAATCGAAACGCGGCAGAAGGTCGCATAAGAAGAAGGAAAAGGACGAACCTCGACGTACAAAAACTCACCTTAAATGGACGAAGGAGGAGGAATTCACGTTGACTCGGGCGTGGCTCGACGTTTCGGAGGACCACGAAACTGGTAACTTTTATATTTTAAGATACAACTTGTATTTTTACTTTTATTTTTAACATACAACTTATATTTTTACTTTTATTTTTAACATATAACTTATAATTTTACTTTTATTTTTTCAATTTGTAGCAAACTTTCAAAAGGGCCCTATTTTTTGGGATAGGGTTCATACACTCTTTTTTAGCACGTGGGGTCAAGGCGAACATCGAGACAAAGATTCCATTTCTAGCAAATGGACCGACATCATCAACAAGTGTCATGCCTTCCAAGTAGGGGTGCAAACGAGCCGAGCCGAGCCCGAGCTCGGCCAGGCTTGAGCTCGAGCTCGATTAACTTATGAGAGCTCGGGCTCGAGCTTGGCTCGATTCGAGCTTTGTTTTCAAAACTCGAGCTCGGCTCGTTTGTCTTTTATCAAGCTCGAGCTCGGCTCGGGCTGGCTCGTTTATTATCTATTAATTAGTATATTAAATAAAAATAATATAAATAATAGACTTTTTAGGCTTGCGAGCTCGATAAGTAAAGCTCGTGCTCGGGCTCGTTTACTAAATAAGATTATTTTTAGGTTCGAGGTCGGCTTGTAAACAAGTTTAAATAAGCTCGGCTCAACTCGGCTCGTTTACACTAAGGCTCGATAAGGCTCGACGAGCCTAACGAGCTTCACATGTGAGGCTCGAGCTCGGGCTCGATAAACAAACGAGCTTTGTTTTGAGGCTCAAGCTCGGCTCGGGCTCGATAAGGCTCGGCTCGTTTCGAGCTTTTTCTTGAGCCGATCTCGAGTAGCTCGCGAGCCGCTCGGCTCGTTTGCACCCCTACTTCCAAGAAGTGTACCAACGTAACTACGATAATCGCCCGAGCGGTGAAGGTGACGTCGGGATTTTAACGAAGACTTTGGACGAGTTCGAGAAAACGAAATGCCCTTTCCCGTACTATAAGCTTTGGGATCTACAACGAAAAAGTCCAAAGTGGACACTAGTAGGTACCATGACGTCTAGTAGTAGACGTCGAGCTAAACGGTCAAAAACATCATCCTCCGTCGACCCCTGAAACACCGACATCGGATGCCCGCAATATCGATCTAAATGAGGTGGTTGACGTTGACGAGGAATTTGAAGAAGAGTTGACCCGACCGCCCGGTAGAAGAAAGGATAAGCGAACCGGGAAAAAAACGGTGGAGTCGTCTTCCGATCTCGAGTTGAAGGAAGACTTCGAGGAGATGAACCGTCGTCTCCAAGACATTCGCGACCTCGGCCACCAACGTTATGAGATTATGAAAGAACGAGTGGCCGAAACCAAAAAGTTTAACGAGATGCAAGAGGCGAGGCAAATGGAAAAGGACATTGAGTTTTTGTCCAAACCTATCGACCACCTCCAAGGCGATGCGTTGATCCTTGCGCAAATGCGTCGCCAAAAATTCGAGAAAATATGGACTCTAGATCATCTTCTTTTTTTTTTAACTTAATTTTTTTCGGTTTTTTTATTTTCTATTTTTTTATTTTCTGTTTTATTTTCGGTTTTTTTATTTTATTTCAAGTAGTGTAATTTTTATTTTAAATTAATGAATTTTTTTATGTTTTAAATTAAAAAAATAATTGTGAAATGATTGCATGGCATTATTGGAATAATGCCCAACTACGTCAGTTTTAGAATAATGCCCCATGCTGACTGGACTGCAACGTGTTGAATAATGCCAGACATTATTTTATTTAACCACTATACGTGCTCTAATTAGTTATATTTTTAAAAGCCAGGATGTCAAACATAAGTTTTGTTTTACATTGACTAGCTGCTTATTGATTTGCATAAATTATGACTCACTGAAATAACTTAATGTTTTTTTTTTTTTTTTTTTTGGAACGGCCTGAAATTAACTTAATTACTTTAAAAAATAAGCCGCACAACTAAATTACTGTGATTTAACACAAGTTAGATCAACGCCGACAATTAGTTTAAATATATATTTATTAGTGTACAGTATTACATCATCGTAATATTATATAATTTAGTAATCATAGAATGTATATTATAATGTATGCTCTTCCATTCACATACTATACATAACATTGAATTTTTTTTACTTGTAGGATTCTTGTTCCCTTTGATTTTGTGGACTTCTATAGTAGAATTGTGGAAAGGATGCAAAAATTGACTAATATAGCTAAAATCATAATAATCAATTTCAGTTTGAGACACAATATATAATCAAGGATATAACATAGTTAAATTTTAATAATCAATTTTCATTTAATAATTTTATGAGATAATATTCATAACAAACCTGACATTTTTGTTAAAGAACTACAAAAATATGTACACATACACTGTAATTATCTCAAAATCAGTACCTACTTTGCATAATCATTTGATTTTTTCTATAAGTAATTTGCTAATATTTTTACCTGGTTCCCATGGTAAGATTGAGTTAATTTCATTTAGCATAAACTGCATTAAATTATGACCAACCCCTAATCAATCACTTCCAAATATAAATGGCAAAATGAGTTAACACAAATTTAGATCATAAACATACAATCATACATAACTTCTTAAGGAAAAATATTACTTTATATTATATATATATATATATATATATATATATATATATATATATATATATATATATATATATATATATATATCTTTCAGTAATCATACAATGTGTAAACTAAACGAAACTATATATAAACATCTAAATGACAGTAAATGATTATTCGTTCTTAATACATGGTGAATATATAAACACAACTTTATAGACAGTAAATGATTATTCGTTCTTAATACATGGTGACTATGGGGGTGTTTGTTTTTACTTAAAATATCTGTAAGGAGCCTATGTCTGCAGGCGGGCAGAAATAAGAGCTTGAAGACTATTTGTTTTTTTTTTTTAAAGAAGATCTGAAAATGGCTTATTTTATCTTAAAATAAAAGCTATGAACTCTTGCTTCAATTGTCTTCACACAACTCCTTCAACACATCTCCAGCTCCCTCTCCTTCCACCCCCTCTTCTTCTTCTCAATTCTCGGACCACCTCCAATGTCCTCATCATCCACCACAGAAAATCATCATCATCATCAGACCGCCGCCGTCGGAGACGGCTCCGGCTCTGCCGGTTCTCTCTCTTTCTCTGGTCCTTAGGCCGCCGTCGGAGACGGCTCCGGCTCTGCTGATTTCTCTCCTCCTTTCCGGATTTCTTTCTTATCAGTCTCTCTCTCCTTGTTCTTCAGGGTGTCGGAGTGTGGGAGGGTGTTCGTGAGAAGGAGAGTTGTGAGGGTGTGGCCGGCCGATTAACCGGCTCCGATCAGTCATCGAGAGGAAGAAGCAGGGGTTGAGTTGATGTGAGTTGGATCATGGATATGTTGGATGTTGAATGTGTAGACATTATCAGGTTATAAAACAAACAGTCTTATATTTTCAGCTTGCAGGTCTTCAAACCACATCTTCAGTTGCAGATATAAAAACAGATGAAATCAGCTTGCAGACAATTTATGTCTGCAAAAACAAACAGCATCTATATAAACACAAGTTTATAGAAATTATTTAAGAGTAAATTGTCATTTTAAACTCTGAGGTTTGGCCAAAAATATCAATTTAGTTCAAATAGGTTTTTTTCTCCTCTGTATCTATTACTTTTTCGATTTGTTGTCATTTTAATCATTTGGTCTAACTCCAAAAAATACCTAGAAAAGTGTTTTGGATGAAAATGACAAAAACAAGATATAATAGTAAAGTGACCAAAATACCCCTTGACTTAACTGGGTATTTTGGATAGAATTAGGACATATGATCAAAATGGCAAAAAATTAGAAAAGTCGGGAACCCATAGAAAAAAAAAACTATTTGGACTAAAGTGAAATTTTTTGCCAAAACTCAGTGACTAAAATGGCAATTTACTATTATTTAATTATAATATGTTTTTCTTATAAAAAGTATATTATTTTCTTCTGTTATAAAGTAAATAAAACAAGAAAATGGTACTAATTTATAGGATGGAAATATATAGAAGCTATAAATTAAATAAAGTAAATAAATTTTACTTTACTCACTGTAAAGGATTACAAGAAAAATTGTAGGATGACAAAGGTTGCAAACAAAATAAGAAAAACAAAACGACAGGTGGGACCCAATTCGGTAATCCAATCTGGCACAATCACAACCGTCCAATTTCACAAACAAGACATCACAATGACAGCAGGGCCCACAATAAACCCTAGCAAATTCTGATTCAAACCAACCCCACTTGACACGTCAGCACTAACCCTACCGTCATCAGCAGCCGGAGAATCATCACCGGCGTTAGTTTTTTTACTTTTTTTCGCCGGAACAGGAACCGGTGCCGGCGCCGGAGGACCAAACATCCTCATGGGTAACAACACAGTGTCCACTTGATACACCGCAAGCGAACCATCGGTGTAGATGCTGTTTGCCACGGTGGCATTAACAACTCCGGTGGATATGTTGACTTGGTTTCCGTTGGTGGTTATGTTAAGAGGAAACGTGTAAGGGGTAGTGTCGCCAGCTTGTGTTCTTAACGGATTACTAACGGTTTGAAACTGCGAGGTTGAGAGGAACATTGGGACGACATGAAATTGTACTAATTCGACCTTTTGTTGGTCGGAAAGGGAGTTCAAGAGGCCGGGTTTTAGGGCGGAAAATGCATTGTCGGTGGGAGCGAAAAGGGTGATCCCTTGATCGGAGTTGTTGAGTTGGGTGTTGATTTGGTCGCCGAGTTGGGTCATGCGGAAGAGGCGGAGGAGGACGGTGTATTGGCTGGCTTTTTCGAGGATTTTGGTGATGTTGGTGGGGCCGGTTGGCGGAGGAGCGGTGGCGGTGGGTTGGGATAGGGTGGTGGAGGTGGTGGAGGAATGGAGGATGAGTAAGATGCATAGTGGGAATGTAAAGAATTGAAATGATGAAGTCATTTTTTTAAAGTTGTTTTTAGAGGGAAATTGTTGGAGAATGGTTGAGAGTGATTGGTGGATGGAGGGTTTTTATGGAGGGAGGAAACTTTTAAATCACTCTTTGTATATTTTTAAAATTTACTGTTATTAATATTGTGGTATAAAGATGTTATATAGTAGTAGATACTTACTATACACATAGATATACATTGCCACCATCGTGAGTGCAAAGCATAGTGCATCATGGCCACCATCCAATTGTGTAGATTTACATCAATAGTGTGTAAACAAGGTAAAGTTTGAAACTAGCTTTCTCAAAATTTGCTCGTTTAATTAAGAAACTATGTAATTAGGGGTGTCAAAATTGTTGGGTTGAACACATTGGTACTTGTAAGTGTTCGTACCATGTTACCGGTCTACCATTCATTTATTAGAATAAGTAATACCTAATGACTTAGTAACAATTTAAACAACCAATAACTCAATCAACAAACTTGGTTATATGTACTTAGCTCAAGAATAGAAGTCAGTTATTAGAATAAGTAATACCTAATGACATAGTAACAATTTAAACAACCAATAACTCAATCAACAAACTTGGTTATATGTACTTAGCTCGAGAATAGAAGAGGTGGATTAAAATGATCAAAGAATTGATTAGATTAAAAAAAAAAATTGTTGAAAGCAAGAATGAAAGTTAATTCCATTTTTGGAATTTAATAGTTAGAGGAAAAAATTTTAAAAAAATCTTTAATGTGAACATTTTTTGTCCCTAAAGTTTATATGTGAACTTTTTAAAGCCTTTAGAATGGTTAACCTATTTGCTAAATGTGTCATGTTAACCCCGTTATTAAACATATGGTTGACCTATTTAGTAAATGGGGCGTGTTAGCAGACTCAAAACATTATTTTTCGTGTTACGTTTTAGTCGTGTTAAGAATCGTCCCCTAATTGTGCATAAAACTCGAGTTATGCTATAGGTAATGCTTTACAAGCTTGCCTTGGATCTTTTTATTCATATGTACTGTTCTTTTTTAATAATAAATTTTATTATGTAGTTATAAATTATATTACGTAAATATTATTACATTTTTTGTATAATAACAGGCTAATTTAGACCATTGAACCAAATAAAGCTGATATATACACATAAAAGTGATAAAACACATGGTCAAACCCGTTTGTTAAACTGACTCTAATTTTGACTTGGGATCGGCTTGATTCAAATTTCTAACCAGTATTTATAATGGCTTATGAGCACCACCCCAACTTATTTAGACCCGTCTATTAGTTTAAAGTATTGTTGCCATTTGATAAATAAGCCTAAAATACATGCTCATTTGTAACAATACCTTATTAATTTGCTCTAATGATTTAAAAGTCTAGGTGTTTAATGTACAACAACTTAAAATTTATGAAAAGAAAAATGTGGATCTAAATCGTTGTTGTAATTAGAAGCATCAACAAGCGAAAAAAATGTTTAACGCGACAAGTTAAACATGCATGGTAATGCTAGACGATCTTGGATAAGTTCCAATGACTTGGATAAAACAAACCATAAAAAATGTTATAAATCAATAATTTGTAAAGTATAAATTTTGCTTGTAAAGGCAGGAAAACCACAAGGGATGTTGGAAGGTTCTCTGATAAAGCAAGGTTGTCTTGCATGATTACATGGCCTCAAATTGCAGAATTTCTATTATGAGAAGGCCAGGCTCGAGGACGCTCAAAAACGTAGAACCAAAGTCATAATATTTTTCTAAGGTATATTATAATTAGGTTATGTACACATGCTTTATATATTTAATTTTTACAATAATTTTAAAAACAAAGTGGTTAATGTTATAAATATATTTATTATGTTGTTATCAACATCAAAAATAGATTAGTTTTCTCTGTAAGTTTTGTACATCTATATATACCACTATTGTATCTCATTGTAAATCATACATATCAATGAAGTATTACTTCTTTTCTCCCTATAATTCTGCCAATATTCATGTGTTAATAGGCTAGTTTCACAACAGTTAATAATACAAATCCCCAACTAATGTTAAAGGGATCGGTTATTGGCACACTACCGCCCCTATTTATTTGGGCATCCCCTGGTGCCCTATACGTGTCGTATAGGGCAATACGTATTGTATAGAGACACCCTGTATGATACGTATATGCTTCTATGCACGTACATGTCTCCTGTATTTAAAGCCAATCAGGGTTATATTAAAAACTTATGTATCACTAGATGAGATTTTTAACTCTTTACCTGCAAAAGTTATGCATCTCGATTCCCATGTGGTTCAAATTTGATTATTATTATGGTATCTTTATTTTTGTTAAGTTTTCACTAGATAAATATATTGAATTATGTTATTAATGTATGAAAATGGATTATAATATGCTACTTTATGCAATTTGGCTACTGTATGAAAATTGATTCTAATATGCTAGTTTATGCAATTTTATTACTACATGAAAATTGTTTTTAATCTGCTTGTACTTCATTACACTTAAAATGGTATGAATGATTAAACTAACAAAACATATTTTATACCAATATGTGTTTTGTTAAACCAAAGTGAATTATTTAAAATTGTTGATTCATGAACCCAACACTATTGTAACATGTGTGTTTAGTGAACTACGTAATATAGCAATGTCTTATAAGATATGCATGTGATTGGTTATATCATGATAGATTATGAAATATCCATTTTCTTTACTTACAAGCAAATATATGTAATGTCATGTATTATATAATCTGAGTGTATGGTATGTAATGTATTTTATATGCTATCATATATATATATATATATATATATATATATATATATAGCATTCAATAAAATCATTAAACGAGAGTTATGGTTTAACACAACTATGATGAAAGAGTATAAATATGCTTAGACATGACACATGTCATACTTTCTAAATCTCATTATCAAGTTATAAAAGGTCGTAAGAGGTTGACTAATAAAGTTTATATGACTCAGTAATGTAGCTTTTTCTCAAATTATATAATGAGAAAAAAAATATTATTTTTTAAGGAGAAACTAGATAAAGTTTTCCATTTATCACATTTGAAGATATGCTCCTGAAGTAGTAATATCACATGAAAAGTTCATAATATGATTATATAGTGATCATTGAAAATGTCATTATCATGGACATAATTGAGAAAATTGTAATGATGGTCATACTATTAATGAGGTCAACCATCAAAAAATACAACAATGATTATGTTAATAATGAGACTGACCACCACAAGTGGCAGATAAAGAAAGTGATTCTATAAGAATAATATGTGGAAATGATATATATATATATATATATATATATATATATATATATATATATATACATATGTCTTATATCTTGTGCATAAGTGTAAGTAATACATTACAATCATAAAGTAGAAGTTTATAGATCATGATATTTGATTGGCATGACCGGTTAGACCATTCCGAGTCAACGATGATGTGAAATATGTTAATGAACTAGAAGATTCTTCATTGATAATTACCATTTAGTGTTTGATCTCATTGGATGTTGTTAATTGCCAACTAAGGTTGGATGTAAATTCCGATATATTATGGAATTGGAATAAGGATATAAGTATCCTCTCATGATACCATTTAGTTTGTTTTTAAATCGATGCATCGTCTAAATGGTTATTAAATTTACAACTTGAAGTTTGTGTGATTTATGGTTTAGCTAATGATATAACAAGCAGAATATTCCATATTGGCATATTCGTTTTGGTTATAACGGTGAATATAATTCACAAGTTATTAATAATCATTGAAGTCGTTTTTGTTGAGACAATAAATGAATGTCTACAAATGTTTGCAAAGTCAATGATCATGAGAGCACGAGTTTATGTTTGTGTTTTGATACATGTGATTTTTCATATAGTAACACTAGTTCACATCAAGCCAACAAGTTATAATACATCATCCCCATTATAGTTGGTTTTTGGTCAGGAACCAAAGATGTCCCTTCTAAGATTTTGGTTGTGCGGTATATGTATTGATCCACCACTACGCACAAAGATGAGACTTTAAAAGGTGTTGGGAATATATGATAACGAATAGAGTCTTCCATGAGATATTTATTTACGGCTCAATTAATTGATCTCCATCTTAATGGATTAACATTCCCAACATCAGGGGGAGATAAAAAGCAGTTGGAAATAGAAATGAGTTAGAATGAATCATCATTGATCCTCATACTAAACAATGTGAACCAGAAGTTCAAAGGATAACTCATCACAAAGATTAGGAAAATAATTACCAGACGTATTCACTGACCTGAAAAAAATGACTATTAAGTAATATATGTCAACTGCTAATGCTCCAATTAAGATAATTGTCTTAGAGGGACAATATATTGGTAATGAGTCTATGGCACGCCTGAAGCGTGGTAGACTAGTCAATTCCAATAATAAAATTCCTCGAAAGTTGGAGCAACTAATTAAGATGGTCAAGTCAGGGTTATATTAAAAAGGTCTCCTGAAGAGACGGTAGACATGATGGTTCAAGTAGAACCTCAGGTACCTGAAACTAAAGAGATCTTGATAAGTTGTATCATGTATAAGATATGTATGGAATCGAAATAAAATCGACGTCGTTATACTTTTGTATATAATATAGCGCTTGTAATGATGAAATGATAAGAATCAAGATTTGAGATATGCCTATGAACGTAAACATAGAAATGATTGGCCAAAACGAAAAGACGCAAATGAGGCAGAGTTGAATTCTCTATTGAAATGGAGAGTTTTTGGACCAGTAGTCTATACAACAAATGTTGTAAAACATATTAGAAACAAACAGGTCTTTTATGCGAATCAATAAATGAAAAGTAAATGGTATAAGGCAAAATTGGTGGCACAAGGATTTCGCAAAGACCTAATATTTATTATGAGGAATCGTATTCTTCAGTGGTGGATACAATAGCTTTCTAATATTTAACTAGTCTGGTAATAATATTAAAGAGAGAATTGACATGCGTCTTATGAATAATATTTATCACTTGATACTAAAAGTTTACATGAAAGTCTCTGGAGGATTTAAATTATCAAAATCATGTAAATAAAGTTCTTGAGAACAGTATGATCGTTGTATATTCATATTTGAATACGACTGAACTCCTGATGAGTTACCTAAAGGTGAATTGAAACATCTTAACGATGTAACTCTTGTGCACCAATAATGATACATAGAAAACTTGTACATGATGATTATGATATCTCAATAAATAGTGTACACGCATTGTACAATATGGATTTTGGAGATAAAAGCAACTAAGCAAGTGTTCATGACATTTTTTTTTTTGCATATAATATAGATATCTATGTGTTAAATGGGCAAATTTATGTAGCAAAATTTCTGAAGAGTGAAAGCACATGCATATTTGGATAAGATGGAATGAATTCCCTCATGGATTGATAATGCCAGAAGCATTGATGTCAAAACCTCAAGAACATACTAGATGATGTTAACAAAATATGTATGGACTAAAATAGTCGGGTCGATTGTTGTACAACTCGAGATATTCGCCTAAAGAGGGATATAAGTTTGATTAAATTAGCAATGTTTTATCAACATTCTACTTTCAAAAAGTTCACTATAATCGCAGTTTACAGTGATGACGTCTAGGCATTATTGAGAGAAACTGTCGAGCTTTTAGATGGAGAATTTTTGAAAGACATTGGCACAGTCTAATTATTACTCGAACTGCAGTTCGAGTATATATGTAATTATATTTTATCAATCCCTCAAGTACATCTAGAAGATGATGTTGGGATATTTTAATATGGACATTGTTGAACCTTAAAGTATGTTAAAGGTTCTTAAGTCACTTGTTATAAGAAATGCATATTATCATCTCCTACCAAAGTAGAGATTCTCATTCTAGAAGTACCATCGTTAAATGCATATGTGCACTAATATGTTTTGCTAGCTATGTATGGTTATAATATCTTTCACTTGAGCTTATTGTCATGATATAGCCTTTGTAAGTGAAGAGACGTTGGAACGAGTTCAAAGAAATATTAGATAATTGATTATATTTTACTAACCCATCAAAACAAGCTTGGTTAGTCTTGTAGATGCAGGAATGTAACAAAAGACAATCGTGGACATATGATATTTTTTTGGAAGGAGGCACCTAAAGTTGTAACACCCGTCTAATTACTACTTGAATATAATAATAATTCATGCAATTATACATAAAAGACGACCAATCATAACATAAGTTCCATAGATATAGTTGGAGAGTAGCAAAACATTAGTCAACTAACATAGTATTTCAAACATTCATAAGTTGTTTAGCTAATTGATTACATTTCAAAACATTGTCTATTAAATTTAGATGTTGCGGAAGCTTCTAAGTGTGCTCGGTTCTTCAAAACTTGCTTGACCGCCATCCGTAAGGTCCACATCGTCACCTAGGGTCAAAATCACTAAAAACATTAGTTTTGACATTAATATAGTACATAAAAACAAGATCCGACATCGAAATGTGAAAATAAAATACGTAGTTTTCTGGGCTCTACCGTAACTTACGGTGTAACTTACGATGTCTACCATAAGTTACGGTAGATGTTGTATGATTCTGGTCTGCCGTAACTCAGTAATGAATCACCGTAAGGTTTTTGTTTTCCACCGTAAGTTACGGTGGAGACCTTAACTTACGGTGGACGCTGTAACATTGCCATTTGACTATTTTGTGGATTTCACCCGAATCCACACGTCGTTTTAGGCGATTCTTTTCCTGTATGTTTGTAAATTCATTACGGACATATTCCTTACAACCATCATACCAAAGTTTGACTCACCGATCATACGGCTAAAATCCACTATACTATCATTCGACCCATTCTAACTTTATCTATTTTACTACATTTCACTAGTAAGCCTATGGCGCCTTATACCCATCATCCGGGGCTTAGCATCACTTGCGTTTCCTTACCAATTCCATGGTTTAACGCTCTTGTGATTGATGTCGCCATTGCTAACTAATTAGAACACCAATACTACAATTTACACCATTGTTGACCCGTTGGCTCATCTTGTGGAAATCCTCCAATGTGATGACTACCAAACGGTTCCTTATCGATTTTAACTCTATTAATTCAAGTAGCGATCATAGTCACAAAAATCAATGCAATTTCTATTCTAGATTGCGACTACGCATAATTTATTAACAATTCATTTAATGTAACGGGTCAAGTTACATACCTTCAATGTACTCCTTTCAAACGCAAGTCACCACCGGCTTGTCCGCTCGATGCTCCGGTATCCTTTCCTATAGAGTTCAACCATAGCATGTTTACAACTCCTTTATAATTACACATTACATAATCCGCCCAAACATCACAATACGCGTTTTTAACTTAATTCGCAGTTTTAAGCCTTCTTTGAGGCATTTCTACAAACACTTATAGGGCAGAATTTTATATCATTTATATTCTAGTTCATGGCTTGTCTCTTGGCCTCTATTAACATTAATTTAGCTACCACATATAGAATCAAGCATGAAAATTTCATAAATCAGTTTCTATGAATCAATTTACGCTAGGATAGCCTTCTAAACTCTAGTGTTCATCATTTTCTCACAAAACCCATGAATCACCTTCCATGTGTTCATGAAATTTTCAGAAATTAAGCATGATTTCACATATTGTTGTCTAGGTTTTACTCCTAGACACTATATCATTCCTATTCCACTCAATTAACAAACATGCATCATCGAATTTCAAATTTCCCAAATTCATGAGAATTTCGAGTAGAGAATTCTCATCAAATTTTACATACCTTATAACCTTCCTGCAATGAGGATCACGAATCTAAGCTCGGATTTCGTTTTGGATCAGTTTTGAACCTTCAATTTGAGAGTTTTGTTGAATGTTAGGGTTTTTGAGAATGGGGGTCGCCCTTCTCCTCCTTTTGATCGAACCAGACATCACAAAAGTGTGTTTGGTTTTTGTTTTATGTAACTAAGTTTCTTATTTAACAACATAGGTCCCTAAACTTTCAATTGGGTTTATAATTTAGGCTTTTACTTTATTCATGTGTTACTACAAGACCTCTAACTAACCGGGTTGTTTATCCTAGTTAGCTTATTCTTGTTTATTTTACACTTTATAATTCTAATATAAAGTTTTACATTTTCGGGGTGTTACAAGTCCACTCCCGTTAAAAAGGGTTTCGTCCCCGAAACCGAAATACATACCAAATAGTGTAGGGTAGAGCCGTTGCATCTCCTCTTCGGACTCCCAGGTGGTATCCGAACCCTTTCTGTGTTCCCATTTGACCTTTACTTGATTGATCTCCTTGTTTCTCAAGGTCTTCTCCTTGTGATCTAAAATCGCAATCGGCTTTACCGCGTAATTAAGACTATTATCCACCTCGATGTCCTCGTAATGGATATGAGCAGTTTCGTCGGGTAGACATTTTTGGAGATGTGACACGTGGAACGTGCTATGTGTCCCACTCAACTCCTCGGGCAGTTCGAGATGGTATGCTACCTTGCCAACCCGTTCTAAGATTTTGAATGGCCCGATAAATCTTGGGCTCAACTTTCCTCTTTTTCTAAACTGAATTATTCCTTTCCACGGCGATACTTTCAACGTTACCCTATCGTCCACCTGAAATTCAATCGGCCTCCTTCGTTTATCCGCATATGCCTTGTGTCGATCCTGTGCTACCTTCAAGTGAGTTCGGACCAATTCGATTTTCTCATTCGTAGTTCGGATTATATCCGTATGTGCTAGTTCGCGTGGACCCACTTCTCCCCAACACACCGAGGTTCGGCACTTTCTACCATATAACATTTCGTACGGGGCCATTCTATGCTCGCGTGATAGCTATTGTTGTATGAAAATTCGACCAAGGGTAGATAAACATCCCAACTTCCTCCGAAGTCGATAATGCAAGCCCGTAACATGTCCTCCAACGTTTGTATCGTTCTTTCGCTTTGCCCATCCATTTGTGGATGGTAAGCAGTGCTGATGAACAGTTTAGTTCCCATTTGTTCTTGGAACTCACGCCAAAAGTTTGAGGTAAATCGAGTATCTCTGTCAGACACAATGGATATCGGTACTCCATGATGTGCCATGATCTCATTGGTGTATACCTCCGACATTTTATAGGATGTATAAGTCTCACGAATCGGAATGAAGTGAGCACTTTTCGTCAATCTATCCACGACTACCCATATAGCATCAAACCCGCGGTTGGTCTTGGGCAATTTGGTCAGCAAGTCCATTGTAATTTGTTCCCATTTCCAAACTGGGATATCCAATGGTTGCAGCTTACCATATGGTCTTTGGTGCTCTGCTTTGACTTGCAAACATGTCAAACATTTCTCCACATATTTCACCACATCCCTCTTCATTCCGGGCCACCAATAATTTTGTTTAAGATCGTTGTACATCTTGGTCGCACCCGGATGAATAGAATATCGGGATTTATGGGCTTCATCAAGTAATAACGCCTTCACTCTGCAAGTATTTGGAACCCATATCCTTCCGGATCGAGTCTTTAATCCGTTCTTTCCATCCGACAAGTCCTTCAACTGGCCGATTATTCTTTCCTTCTTCCAGTTCTCCTCTTTCACTGCTTCTACTTGTGCCTCTCGGATACGTTCAAGTATACCCGAGGTCACCACAAGCTGCATCGACCTTACTCGTATTGGGACATAGTCCACTTTTCTGCTCAAAGCATCCGCCACCACATTTGCCTTTCCGAGGTGGTAGTGTATTTCGCAGTCGAAATCTTTCACTGTTTCCAACCATCATCTCTGGCGCATATTTAACTCCTTCTGATCGAAGATGTATTTTAGGCTTTTGTGATCGGTGAATATGGTGCACTTTACCCCATATAAATAGTGCCTTCATATTTTTAATGCAAATACCACCGCAGCCAATTCAAGATCATGCGTGGGATATTTCTTTTCATGTACTTTCAATTGTCTTGAGGCATAAGCTATAATTTTGCCCCGTTGCATCAAAAAACACCCGAGCGCCGACAGTGAGGCATCTGAATAGACCACTAAATCCTCGACTCCGTCCGGCAACGTTAATACCGGAGCTTGTGTTAGCTTCTCTTTTAGCGTCTGAAACGCCCTCTCTTGTTCTACACCCCAAATGAACTTCTCCTCCTTCCGGGTTAACTTTGTTAGTGGCGACGCAATCTTGGAGAAATCTTGAATGAATCTCCTATAGTACCCCGCAAGTCCTAAGAAGCTTCTAATTTCCGAGGGGTTCTTCGGGGGATTCCATTTTGACCGGCCTCGATCTTTGACGGATCCACCAACATTCCATCGGCGCTTATGATGTGGCCGAGAAATTGCACCTCTCGTAACCAAAAGGCGCACTTAGAAAATTTCGCATACAACCTTTTTCGTCTAAGTGTCTCTAACACTTCTTGTAAATGGTGTGCATGCTCGGCTTCACTTTTCGAGTACACCAAAATGTCATCTATGAACACGATGACCGATTTGTCTAGCATTGGCTTGCAATCCATGAAAGCCGCGGGCGCATTTATCAGCCCAAATGACATTACGAGAAACTCGTAATGTCCGTATCGCGTGCGAAAAGCCGTCTTCGGCACATCTTCCTCCTTGACCTTTAATTGGTGATACCCCGATCTAAGGTCAATCTTTGAAAACCAATTCGCGCCCTGTAACTGGTCGAATAGATCATCTATTCTCGGAAGCGGGTATCGGTTCTTTACCGTGAGTTTGTTTAACTCCCGGTAATCGATACACATGCGCATGCTTCCGTCTTTCTTTTTCATGAACAGTACCGGTGTGCCCCAAGGAGACACACTTGGCCTTATGAATCCTTTGTCAAGCAGGTCTTGAATCTGTGACATCAACTCTTGTAATTCCGACGGCGTGAGTCGGTATGGCGCTTTAGCTACGGCTTTCGCGTCCGGGATCAATTCGATTCCGAACTCTACCTCCCGTTCAGGCGGCATTCCCAGTAAATCATCCGGAAATACATCTTCAAAGTTACATACCACGGGTACGTCTCCAATCTTCGGTAGTTCTTTTTCGGGCTCATTTGCGTATATCATAAACGCTTTACATCCTCGCTTCATGAGCTTGTGAGCTTTCATCATTAAGCATATTATAGGATTGCCTCCCTTTTCGCCATAAATTGTAACGTGCTTTCCGCTAGGAGATGTTAGCTTTATCTCCTTACGGAAACACATGACCTTCGCGTGGTGCTGAGACAGCCAATCCATCCCAACAACTACTTGAAATTCTCCCATTGACATTAGGATTAGGTCTATTAAGTATTCTTCATCATCAATGTTTAATTTACAACTTCGACAAATATCACAAACTATGAAGCTTTTGTTGTCCCCTATTTCAACTTCTAAGGGCACAACTAATTTCGTCAATACAAATGAAGGGTGTCGAATAAATCCATGCGAAATGAAGGATTTATTCGCACCCGTATCAAACAATACACGTGCAGGAATCGAGTTAATCGTGAATATACCTGAGACCACGTCGAGTTCCGTTTTTGCCTCAGCCGCAGTAAATTGGAAGGATCTAGCCTTTGCCTTTGGGGCTTCTGCTGGAGATTCCTTAACATCCCTTCTTCCAACTAGGTCTGGGCATTCGGACTTTTTGTGGCCGGGCTGATAACATTTGTAGCAAACTGAAACTTTACCCGGGCATAGAGACGTCGTGTGCCCCGTTTTACTACATATTGGGCACGGCTTGTCTTTGAACCGACACTCTCTCTTGTGTCCTTTTCCACATACTTTGCAACTGGGCGACCCACTTTTAGCATCCGCCTTCTTTCCCGATTTAGCAGTTCGAGCTTTCTTTGTAGGGCTTGGATTCACATCCTGTGCCCTTCGCTCGCCCCTCTCAACTTGTTTCTTCAGCTCGATTTCCCGCTCCCGAGCGGTGTTGATAATCTCCGTGAGAGTTTCGTACTTTGACGGAGTCATAAACTCCCGGTATTCGGCACTCAGCATGTTGTAATAGTAGTATATCTTTTGCTCTTCAGTGGTGACTAACTCGTCACAGAATCTCAGCTTATCCATAAAGATGCCCGTGATCTTGTCGATTGTTTCACCTTTTTGTCTTAGTTGGATGAATTCTTCTTTGATCCTGTTTATAACCGCTTTGGGACTATGATGTTTAAGGAACGACACCGTAAACTCATCCCAAGTCATCATCCTCGCCGCTTCGGCTCCTATTTCCTTCTTTTTATTGTCCCACCAATCCTTGGCTTGACCCCTCAATTGACCCGTCCTGTAAGCAACAAAGTCGCCTACGTCGCAATGGGTCCGTTCAAAACCCCTTCGACATCACTTAACCACCTTTGGCATATTATCGGGTTGACCTCCGCGTTGTAGATTGGCGGTTTACACGCCATGAATTCTTTGTACGAACACCCTTTGCGTTCACCCGATTTTTCTTTTATAAGATTGACACTATCTTCCAACCTTTTGACCCGTTCTTCAACTAATGATAACACCGTGTTTTGTATTTTGTCTATAAACCCGGATAGACTACCTTCAATTGCCTTCCCCACTTCTTCGGCGATAATCTCTTTCATTTGTTCGGTGCTTGTCTGCACCGGATCATCATCGTTTCCTTCCGACATCTTTGAAACTGAAATGTTTACATTAAACGTTAAACATTTCATTTGTAACATAACTTTATTTGTTTCGGTTTAGCCAAGTTCCTAACTTGCTTTAACCGTTCACTTTTAGTGCACTTTTCCGGGTTTGAGTGAATTAACACACTCTTCCCATGCACATCTATTCACGTCTCCTTTCTTACTGCACAAGGTATAATCTACTAAAATAATAAGTTAATTCTTACCGGACGATCGATCAAGCTTGAACCGAACACTTTGTTGACAACCTTAAGCTCTGATTACCAACTTGTAACACCCGTCTAATTACTACTTGAATATAATAATAATTCATGTAATTATACATAAAAGACGACCAATTATAACATAAGTTCCATAGATATAGTTGGAGAGTAGCAAAACATTAGTCAACTAACATAGTATTTCAAACATTCATAAGTTGTTTAGCTAATTGATTACATTTCAAAACATTGTCGATTAAATTTAGATGTTGCGGAAGCTTCTAAGTGTGTTCGGTTCTTCAAAACTTGCTTGACCGCCGTCCGTAAGGTCCACATCGTCACCTAGGGTCAAAACCACTAAAAACGTTAATTTTGACATTAATATAGTACATAAAAACAAGATCCGACATCGAAATGTGAAAATAAAATACGTAGTTTTCTGGGCTCTACCGTAACTTACGGTGTCTACCGTAAGTTACGGTAGATGCTGTATGATTCTGGTCTGCCGTAACTCAGTAATGAATCACCGTAAGGTTTTTGTTTTCCACCGTAAGTTACGGTGGAGACCGTAACTTACAGTGGACGCTGTAACATTGCCATTTGTCTATTTTGTGGATTTCACCCGAATCCACACGTCGTTTTAGGCGATTCTTTTCCTGTATGTTTGTAAATTCATTACGGACATATTCCTTACGACCATCATACCAAAGTTTGACTCACCGATCATACGGCTAAAAGCCACTATACTATCATTCGACCCATTCTAACTTTATCTATTTTACTACATTTCACTAGTAAGCCTATGGCGCCTTGTACCCATCATCCGGGGCTTAGCATCACTTGCGTTTCCTTACCAATTCCATGGTTTAACGCTCTTGTATTGATGTCACCGTTGCTAACTAATTAGAACACCAATACTACAATTTACACCATTGTTGACCCGTTGGCTCATCTTGTGGAAATCCTCCAATGTGATGACTACCAAACGGTTCCTTATCGATTTTAACTCTATTAATTCGAGTAGCAATCATAGTCACAAAAATCAATGAAATTTCTATTCTAGAATGCGACTACGCATAATTTATTAACAATTCATTTAATGTAACGGGTCAAGTTACATACCTTCAATGTACTCCTTTCAAACGCAAGTCACCACCGGCTTGTCCACTCGATGCTCCGGTATCCTTTCCTATAGAGTTCAACCATAGCATGTTTAGAACTCCTTTTTAATTACACATTACATAATCCGCCCAAAAATCACAATATGCGTTTTTAACTTAATTCGCAGTTTTGAGCCTTCTTTGAGGCATTTCTACAAACACTTATAGGGCATAATTTTATATCATTTATATTCTAGTTCATGGCTTGTCTCTTGGCCTCTATTAACATTAATTTAGCTACCACATATAGAATCAAGCATGAAATTTTCATAAATCAGTTTCTATGAATCAATTTACGCTAGGATAGCCTTCTAAACTCTAGTGTTCATCATTTTCTCACAAAACCCATGAATCACCTTTAATGTGTTCATGAAATTTTCAGAATTTAAGCATGATTTCACATATTGTTTTCTAGGTTTTACTCCTAGACACTATATCATTCCTATTCCACTCAATTAACAAACATGCATCATCGAATTTCAGATTTCCCAAATTAATGAGAATTTCGAGTAGAGAATTCTCATCAAATTTTACATACCTTATAACCCTCCTGCGATGAGGATCACGAATCTAAGCTCAGATTTCGTTTTGGATCAGTTTTGAACCTTCAATTTGAGAGTTTTGTTGAATGTTAGGGTTTTTGAGAATGGGGGTCGCCCTTCTCCTGCTTTTGATCGAACCAGACATCACAAAAGTGTGTTTGGTTTTTTTTTTATGTAACTAAGTTTCTTATTTAACAACATAGGTCCCTAAACTTTCAACTGGGTTTATAATTTAGGCTTTTACTTTATTCATGTGTTACTACAAGACCTCTAACTAACCGGGTTATTTATCCTAGTTAGCTTATTCTTGTTTATTTTACACTTTATAATTCTAATATAAAGTTTTACATTTTCGGGGTGTTACAAAAGTCTTGTTAGAAGATTATACAACATTGCTCAACATAAAGGATTGCACATTAAGGGATCGAGCGACAAATCATTGACTATAAAAGCTTTGACCAACTTTCAAAGAGAGATGGACATACGTCACTTAAAGGATACATGTTAAAATGAGGGGGACACTTATTTAAGTTGCACTCTTTTTCCCTTGACTAAGTTTTGTCCCATTGGGTTTTCTTAGTAAGGTTTTTAATGAGGCAACAAAGCTGATCTAGAAGTATCAGGGGGAACTAATGCGCATTACACGCTCCACTCTTTTTCCCTTAGCTATGGTTTTGACCCACCGGGTTTTCCTAGCAAGGTTTTTAACGAGGTAGCATCAAGCGTATTATGTTGATAACCAAGGGGAAGTGTTATGAATATATTCATTATGTGGTTATCAACACCAAAAATAGATTAGCTTTCTCTGAAGGTTTTGTACACCTATATATACCACTATTGTATCTCATTGTAAATCATACCTATCAATGAAATATTAGTTCTTTTCTCCCTATAATTCTGCCAATATTCCCGTGTTAATAGGCTAGTTTCACAACAGTTAATAATACAAATCCCCAACTAATGTTAAAGGGATCGGTTATTGGTACACCACCGCCCCTATTTATCTGGGCATCCCCTGGTGCCCTATACGTGTCGTATAGGGCAATACGTATTGTATAGAGACACCCTGTATGATACGTATATGCTTCTATGCGCGTACATATCTCCTGTATTTAAAGCCAAACATTGGTTGTACCTCGTACCTATACAATGCGTATAGAGCTATACGCCCCATGTAGGATGAGGGTATTTTTTTAAACCTGAGAATGGTTCAAATCTGGTGGAAAACATTGGACCTATACGGCACATATAGGGCTATACGCGTCGAATAGGATTTAAAAAAAACTTAGTTTTTATAAAATGTTGTTTTTCGGATAGGCATTTTATAAATTGTTGTGAAATTATATAATAACAAATTACATATTTTTTATAAAATGTAGTTACAAATTGTATGTATATATATATATATAACTATTATTATAAAATTTCATATATAATAAGAAGTTTCATATTTTTTATAAAATTATATAATCATATAATTTGTTTCATTTCTAGGCTATGCAGGCTGTACCTTCTGCTTAATTGGTGTTTCTTTGAAATCTACACACGTTGCTTTTCTTTTACAACTCATACTCCCAAACTCACGCATACACGTCTACAGAGTGTGAGGACGGCGTCGCATCAGTGAGAGAAGCAGGATAAAGAGAGAGACCGATGAAAGGAAGAGGAAGTCGGCCACCCCAACCCAATGAAGGGGGTGATAGCGGCAGCTTATGGCTGAGGTCTTTATTCTGACAACCAGATTGGCAGCGATGTCCGCTAGGATTCTAGGGGTTTTGAAACCAGATCAACGCTGCTTATTAGGGTTCACCACGAATTCAACTCACCTATTAGGTATGAATTTTACCCTCTTCTGTTATTGATTGTGGTCTACTCTGTTGTCTGGCTTTGGCGGTATCTTTTGTTATTAAAAGCAAGTATAGGTTTGTTGAAAATTAGGGTTATAGTGTTTAATTTGGTGATTTATAGAAGCATTTGTAGTGAAATTTGAGTAAAACTAGTAACAAAATCTATGTTTCAAACTCTCAATTTCGATTGAAACTCATAAGAGATTTATTGCAACTTCATATGATTGTTTAGTGGTGGCTATGTATTGTTTTCCAAAGAATGATAATTTATATTTGATAAATTGTGTGCTTCACATATTCAGTATGTTTCAACATGATTCAAATTTTGAGTTTACATATACTTGCAAAACTAGAAGCATATTGTTCATCACTGTAAATGATGATAGTTGTTATGCTACTTGAGTATAGTGGAGGAATGGCAGCCAATGTACAAGCTAAAATATACTTTCTTGCTTCCATGATGGATCCAAACAAGTAGAATGTTATGTGGGACCCATATCATGATGACCAAAACTAGGGATTCAAAGGGTCCGAACAAGGGTTCATTTCATGTGATAGTTTCGACCAGATCGGCGGCAATAAAGGCGGTAAGCTGGTAACTGACGATTGGGGGCTTTTGTGGGAGTGGCAATGAGTTTTGGCTCGACACCGTCGACTCACGATAAGTTCAGGTCACGTGTTCTAGGGTAGCGCTCGGGCAGATGTCCTACTTTGTTTACATTTAATCAAGGTTGTTCCGTTTTCTCGTCACCAATGCTCTTGATTCGACTTCTTCAGAGATAATCATGACCAAGTGTTGTGTGTTATTGGAGGGTACGTGAGCTATGTTTTTTTCTTGTGCTAATTGAATGAATTTTACGTAGGGTTATTGAGAGGTTATGCATAGACGTTGCCGTGAATGGAAGATCAAGGAGGAAATAATGCATCGTAGCTTATCAGTGTTCGTTCTCCTCCTATTGTGGAGGTGCAGGTGCTGGTGAAGACTTGGTGTATAACTTATTACATAATAAATGTGAGTAAAGTTTGTATCTTTTTTAAGTTAGGTTTAGTTTAAATGGTTTATTCTTTACTGGTTGTTTTGCTATTACTTGATATATAGTTATTTTCAAGCTATTAAAAATCCAACTGTGGTTTTGGTAAGAAACGCTAATGAGCTCGAGGATTGGCATAACTATTTTGCCATAAGCCTATTGGACTGGAGCATTTTTTTTAACATTGCATAATGTGGTTATCACCACATGCTGAAGTCAATGGTCTCTATTTGTTTGTATCTAGGGTTAATGTATGTATTTATAATATATGTGTTTGTTTGTATTTATACATAGAAACTCTTGAATTCAGGTATTGTTATTCTGCTTCATCGATTGCGTGACACATTACGAATTTAGGTACTGCAATAATTTTGGAGACGATGTATAAAATTGTATTTCTTATTAACTTAATCGATTGTGTCTTATTGGTTAGCGTTATAAGTTTAGGCATAGGTTTTGCTACTCTGCTCGCATTTGAAGATTTAGGCCCTTTCCAGAGTTGCTTTTTGGTCGACTCATATTTGGCCATCCTTCTTGCAACTCGCTTTGATTCTTCGTCCCTCACTAGATATCGGACTCACAACCTAGGGGATCCAACTCATGGTAGGGCTTTAGGCCCCCGCTTGAGAAGGAATGCCGATTTCTATAGAAGAATTTCCTTAAACCCGGTGAATAGCCGGTTAGTTTTGTGATCATCTAACACCTTAAGAGGAACGCAGATGGCGAATGGACAATTGGAGGGATGCATCAACTGACGAGCAATTGGGAAGAAACGAAGGGGTGTGTAGCAATGAGGATCGATTCTGTCTCGAGTCTTGTTAAGTTTTTATTGTCGTTCACTCTTTCATTCTTTTGTTCTTCAACTCTCTAATTGAATTTCTCATTCAGGGCTGAATGACTGAAGTTTTTTATTCCTAAGAAGGCTTCTGTGATGTAGTGCCAATAAAATAAAAAAGGGTACTACTCATATATATCCATAATTTAAACTTAAAGAGTAGACAAACAGATCTTGTGGGTTAATGAAATGCGATATGAGTTGAAGGAGATTTATGGAATTGGTAATTCAGATTGAAATGATCCTGGTGAAGAATGTCTTATATGTTTATGAGAACCTCGGGACACTACAGTGCTTCTTTGTCGTCACATGATAAGTCTTTATCTTAATATATTTTACCGTCAAACGCGTTTTGTGTTGTATGAGGTATTAATAAAGTTGGTTTTGTTTCGGTTTATGTGCAGTGGGTGTTCTAAAGTTTAGAGGTTTCAGACTAACTAACCCGTATCCAACATGTCTGCAGCCTGTGGATAGGCTTTTAGAAATTAACGTGAGCAATAGAGCTGAAGAAGATTCATTATATCATTATAAATCATCAACATTTAATATTGTAATGTTGTTTTCCATAAACAAGAATCAGCATTTAATGAAGTAGCAAGTGAAACTGATAATGAAGCAGCAATAGAACCTTACATAAACAAGCAGGGTTACATTTCCCAATTTGTTGTGGCATTATGTTGTCCGGTAATGCCTCCTCCTTGTATGAAGAACCCTTACATATTAAGGATGCTTCAGAAAATGATGCGGACCCATTTAGAGACCACAAATCAAAATGTGAAGGTGAATACCTATTAACTTGCTTATTTTGTTGGGTGCATGATTTTAGTTCTTCAAAACAACAGCCCACAACTGAAATATCACACCTGTGGTTGATATGTATGCTTTTGCGTTTGGAAGTCGGTTTTTTTTTCTTCTGACCCTTTAGTATACTTTACTATCAACAGTTTTTTCCTGTTGCACTTGGATTTGTTGCAAATGCTTGCTGATCTCCTTCAAGAGATTATAGAGTCGGACCGTATTATTAACAGCAAACTTAATGAGCTAACCAAATTGGTTAGTAGCATCTGCCAAAAACAAGTTGCATTACAAGTTGAAGTAGACGTGCTTATAGCACACTTTTCAAGGGAAAACGATGTTAACGAAGAAAAAACGTATATGTTGTTAGTAGGTTAAATGGTTGTTAATTTTGGTTATCGAATGTAAACAATAAACAATTGTACATATATTTCAGTATTTATTGTAATCTAAGTTTGTAAACAAAATCACCAAAAGTTTGACAACATATTCTGAAGCCCCCGCCACATCGCGGCGGGGCACATATCTAGTTTTGTTATAAATTGTATATATAACTATTATTATTATAATGTCAAATCTTTTATTAAGTATTATTATAAAATTTCATATTTTTTATAAATAATTGCTTTTGTGATAATGGTTCGGTCTCGATAAATCGCGTGCCTTTAATTGTGTTTGACTTATCATTTATTATCCATAGCACAACAAGAGACGTAATACAAAATGTAATTGAACATCAATTGATATAATAACTAGAAAACACGACACTTTCATACGAAATGTAATACAAAGATAACCTAAACCCTAAATCGCTAACTGTTACATATTCTTAAATTCTTGTATAAGAAACCAGTGGGTCAAACAAAAGGGACCTAGACACACCGACCCTCTTGGAATTGTGTGGTATCCTAGGTTTCAAAGGGCTTTACGCCCGTCAAAGTATACATCAACACTACACCAAATAAACGACTCTTTTGGATTTTCTTGTGACAAGGCAGACTACCTCAGCTGGCGTCGCTTAAAGCTTAAAGCACTAGATGATGTAGTCCACTCCAGAACACACATCATCCTAGACTGACGTCCCCGTGCATGAATCTGCAATATGGTCGCATGTAGGCGTTTGAATCTGAAATATGAATGTAACGAACTTCTCCATAAGGATTATGCTACCACCACCGTCAAAACACCGACTTTCGAGCATTTTTTTAATCTTTAAAACGAGTATACTACTGCTATACTTTTGAATTTTTTTTCAAAAATCCAGATCGTAAAACGCAATGGTAAAAACTAGTCCGTAAAACGCAATTCGAAAACCCAGCTCGTAAAACGCAATTCCCAATGGTAAAACCCAGATCGTAAAACGCAATTCAAAACTCAGATCGTAAAATGCAATTCAAAATAGTAAAACCCAGAATGTAAAACACAATTCACAATGAGAAAACCCAGATCGTAAAACGCAATGGTAAAACCCATGCTGTAAAACGCAATTCACAATGGAAAAACCCAGATCGTAAAACGCAATTCGAATACCTATGTCGTAAAACACAATTCGAAAATCCAGATCGTAAAACATAATTCAAAAACTCAGATCGTAAAACGCAATTCAAAAACTCAGTTCGTAAAACGCAATGATTGACGAAATTCTTCAGATTTCTTACACAGATTGAAGCCGATTTCTTAGGATTAATTGAATGCTTGAAAAATTAATGAACAAATCAATTGATTCTCTTAAAAAAAAACGAGAAAAAAATATTTTTGAAAAATTTTACATTGCAACCTCCAAATCCTCATACTCATACACCTTTGTTTACCATTATAGGGTAACTTCGGTGTTCCATCCTTCAAAACCGCTCACTCGCTTTTTGTGGAAAATCTTTGCAACCAGATGTGTGCAAAATGTAACATATAATTACATCAAATGAGGCATAAAACTAACCCTTTTTAAGTACTAATGTTGGAAAAAATGTGTTTTTGTCTTGCTTTTGAATTTACAGGACCAAATGAGCTTAAACGAGCAAAAGGAACAAATATACAACCAAAACCAACATAGATATAAAGAAAAGGAATAAACGTGACATGTTCTACCCCTCGGCAGCATCCCCAAAGCAAAACAAGTCAACAGAAGACTGATCATGTCGCAATCCCCGACCCCTGCCTCGGGAGGCGGGCGGTCGCGGCCTACTCAGAGATGATGGTATCGGTGTTTATCATTATTTGGCAGCAGAAATTACATCAGGACCGTAGTTAGGAAATACTTTATCAGAGTAAAACACCACATTTTATAATAATGAATATATTGGGATAAAACCCAAGTTATCATTACAAACAGGTTTATAGGGATAAACCCTATTTTATTGAAATAAAACATCTTCTTTATTTAAGTAACTTTTATAGCCACTTTTCCAAGCCTTCAGTGCTGTCCAGCTGGCTTCTAGTTGGCTTTCACATTTTGTTACCTGAAATGCGTTTAAAAACATTTTGTCAGTGGGAAATACTGGTGAGTGAATCCCAATTTAATCAAGAGAGGTTTTATCAGTTTACAGTATTGAGGGCGATCTCGCAATTACATTTGTTTATTTTTCTACTTTAATTACCACCCACGGTACTGTCAACCCGACTTGTGGTCATGTTACTACTCACAGTGTAGTAACAAATTTTGTATACAAAACCCCAACATACCAATGATAATTGTTGAATTTACAAATACTCAATTACTGTGAAATATAATTTAAAACATTTGAGGTTTTGTAAAAACAGCTTACAAAAAGGTTTCATAAAAAGGAGATTACTCACATTGCTACATTAGGGTTTTCCTTTTTTGATTTCCTGGTTATTATCTATTAATTAAACAATGCACACGCGTTAGTATAATAATCCAAATTTTACATTAGTTATACCCTCCTCGAGGCAGAACTCCAACGACTACGTCGGGCAGAGCCTCAACAGTCGTTTACGGAGCGCTAGATCAATCAGGCAGCGTATTTAATACGTAACCGGGGGTTAAAATACTTACAACGAGGCAGAGCTTCGCTATTTAGGGGGTATTATGCCCGAATATTATGTCTACGCTACAGAATTTTAGAGAGAATCACGAATTTTGAACGACAGAAATAAACTGCCGATCGTTCCAATTTATAGGGCCTGAAATTGAGTTCCTCGCGCCCCACAAAAGAGACCACAAGGGTCTTCGCGGCCCGCGAGCTAGGGGTGTAGAGGCTAGGGTTGCTGATTCGCCGGTTATAGTCTTGACACGAGCTTGCCATGTGGCAGCTCAGGGGCTCGTCTGGTGTACCATCTCTCGCGCCCCGCATAAGCCGAAGACATGGTCTTGGCGGCCCGCGAGCGCCACTAAAATATTGATTTTATTTAATTTTTACAAAATTAAAGGTATTTAGGCTCATTTTTATGTATACGGGGTGTATTTTAGGACGTATGAGGATGTTATAATTATTTTAGGGGTGTCGGAAATAATTTAGGAGGGTTGTTACATCCTCCCCACCTTGTGTTAGAACTCGTCCTCGAGGTCTACTTGAACAGGTGTGGGTATTTCCACTGCATCTCTGATTCAAGTTCTCATGTGTACTATGGTCCTCTCTTGGAATCTCACTTCACTTTGACTAGAACTAGTCTCTTGTGTTTGAGATTCTTAATCTTTTTGTCATCAATTTGTAGAGACTTCTCTACAAACTTAAGTTTCTCATTTACCTCTATGTCCTTAAGAGGTACTACTAATGATTCATCGGCTAAACACTTTTTGAGATTGCATACATGAAATACATCATGTATTCCTGCCATTTCTTCTGGCAGTTGCAGCTGATAAGCTACTAGTCCTATCCTTTTGATAATCTCAAAAGGTCCAATATACCAGAGGCTTAGCTTTCCTCTTTTGATAAATCTCACCACTCCTTTCCAAGGAGAAACTTTTAATAAGACCTTATCTCCTACCTGAAATTCCAACGGCTTTCGTCTGTTATCAGCATAACTCTTTTGTCGATCACGTGCTGCCTTCAGTCTTTCCTTAACTTGAATAATTTTGTCTGTTGTTTCTTGTACTATCTCGGGTCCAGATAGTTGCTTTTCTCCAATCTCTGTCCAACAGACTGGAGTTCGGCATTTTCGTCTATAGAGTGCTTCGAATGGTGCAGCATTGATACTGGTATGATAGCTGTTATTGTAAGAAAATTCTATTAATGGTAAATGATCGTCCCAATTTCCTCCGAACTCAATTACATAAGCTCTAAGCATATCTTCCATTGTCTGAATTGTCCTTTCGCTTTGTCCATCCGTTTGAGGATGATAAGCGGTGCTCAGATTCATCTTGGTTCCCATTGCTTTTTGGAAACTTTTCCAAAAATGAGAAGTAAAACGGCTATCTCTATCAGAAACAATTGATAAAGTAATTCCATGTAATGAAACTATTTCATTTACATACAACTTGGCTAACTGTCCCATACTGAAAGTTTCCTTCATCGGCAAGAAATAAGCAGACTTGGTTAGCCTATCTACAATTACCCAGATTGTATCATTACCTTTTCGTGTCTTGGGCAATTTGGTGACAAAGTCCATTGTTATTAATTCCCATTTCCATATTGGCATTTCTAATTGCTGCAACAAACCTGAGGGTTTCTGATGCTCAGCTTTAACCTGTGAACAAGTTAGACACTTGGCAACATAAGCTACTATGTCCTTTTTCATTCCTATCCACCAGATATTCTTTCTTAAGTCTTGATACATCTTATCACTTCCAGGATGCATCGTATACTTAGACTTACGGGCTTCTTCTAATATTCGGTGGCGTAGGTTTCCTAGTTTAGGTATCCACATTCTTTTCTTATGGAATCTCCAAATTCCATCTGTTCCTTGTTCTAATTCCTTAATCATTCCTTTCAATTTCTCAGTATCATCCTTGATTACTGATTCTTGTACTTCTCTAATTTGCTCGTTTTAATCTATCTGCAGATTTAATTTAAGAGAACGTACTCTTTTTGGCTTTTCATGATACTTTCGACTATACTTTCGACTTAAAGCATCGGCTACTACATTTTCCTTTCCTGCATGATACTGGATATTACAATCGTAATCACTAAGAATTTCCATCTAGCATCTTTGTCTTATATTTAATTCCTTTTGCCCAAAAACATATCTTAAACTCTTATGATCGGTGAAAATGGTAAACTTACTACCGTAAAGGTAATGTCTCCAAATTTTAAGGGCAAAAATTCTGGCTCCTAATTCTAAATCATGTGTTGAATAATTCTATTCATGATTCTTAAGTTGTCTAGATGCATAGGCTATAACCTTTTGACGTTACATCAACACACCTCCATAACCTAACTTAGAAGCGTCACAATAGACTACAAAGTCTTCAGTTCCTTCTGGTAACGCTAGTATGGGTGCGTTGGTTAATCTTTGCTTAAGGGCTTCTTCTTGTTTTGATCCCCATTCAAACTTAACAGACTTACAGGTTAACTTTGTTAAGGGAATGGCTATTCTAGAAAAATCTCGGATAAATCGTCTATAATAACCGGCCAATCCTAGAAAACTTCTAACCTCGGTTGTTGATTCAGGGGTTTTCCATTTAGTAATTGCCTCAATCTTTGTGGGATCCACATGAATTACTTCATGGTTAACTAGATGTCCAAGAAACTGTACCTCTTCTAACCAAAATTCGCATTTTGAAAATTTAGCGTAAAGCTTTTCTTTTCTCAACAGATTTAGGAGTGCATGCAGATGCGCTGCATGTTCCTCTTTACTCTTAGAGTAAATGAGAATATCATCTATAAAGACAATTATGAATTTATCCAAATATGCCTTACATGTTCGGTTCATCATGTCCATAAATGCAGCTGGGGCATTGGTTAAACCAAATGGCATGACAGTAAATTCATAATGGCCATACATTGTTCTGAAAGCGGTCTTAGGAATATCCTCTTCTTATACCTTTAATTGATGATATCCTAAGCGTAAATCGATCTTAGAGAAAAATCGAGCTCCTTGCAATTGATCAAACAGATCATCGATTCTCGGTAATGGGTACCGATTTTTTATCGTGACCTTATTCAATTCTCGGTAATCAATGCACATACGCAATGACCCGTCTTTCTTTTTAACAAATAAGATCGGTGCTCCCCATGGCGATGAACTGGGCTGTATGAATCCTTTTTCCAAAAGTTCGTCCAGTTGTTTCTTCAATTCTTGCATTTCTGCTGGCGCCAACCGGTAGGGTGCCTTGGCAATCGGTGCTGTTCCTGGTAACAGGTGAATTCGGAATTCGACCTATCTATTTGGCGGTAGTCCTAGTAATTCTTCTGGAAATACGTCTGAAAATTGAGATACTACGGGGATATCTTTGAGTTCCTTTCCTTTAGTGTTAATGATTATGGAAATCATATACACTAGTGATCCTTTTCTTGCATAATTGGCCGTTTTCATCACAGAGATGAATTTTGTTGATCTAGATGGCTTATCTCCTTTAATTGTGATCTTTTCACCTTTTGGTGAATTCACTTGGATTGACTTTTGATCACATAGAATGTCGGCTTTATTGGCTACTAACCAGTCCATTCCTAATACAACATCAAATCCTGCCAGATTCATTGGATAAAGATTTGCAATAAACTTTTGATTTAAAAATTCTATTCTTGCTCCTTGCAAGATTTCAGTGATCTTAATAGAATCTCCATTTGCTGTCTCTACCAGACATTCTTGTTGGAGTTTAGTTAATGGTTGATTGAGAAGTTTGCAAAATGAAGTATTAATAAAACTATGGTTCGCACCAGAGTCAAATAATACTTTAGCAAAAACATCATTAACTAAAAACGTACCGGCAATCACGTCCGGGATCATCTTTGCTTCTTCGGCTGTCAGAACAAATGCTCTAGCATTTTAGTAGTCTTGTTGTTCATGGCTGGAGCTAGTTTTGGGCCGCTTGATATGCCCTTTTTTCTCCACAATTGAAGCACACTCCATTACTGGGTTTCTTCCTACAATCTTCTTCCTTGTGTCCTGTTATCTTGCAGAAGTTGCAGTAGGTGGAGCATCTTCCTGAATGCTTTTTCTTGTAGGCTTTACAGTAAGGTGCGGAGGTAGAACCTACGTTTTTCCCACGGTTGGAATTTCCATAGCGAAATTCTTGGGTAAGCTTTTGAGCTAGGTTCCTCCTCTGGTTCTCTTCTTGTGTACGTACTAATTCATCAGTCAAGGTGTTTGCTAGTTCTACAGCTTCTTCTATAGTTTGTGGTCTAGCTGCCTTGACTACATGTCTAATTTCAAAGATTAATCCCCAGATGTAACGGGAGATTAATACTGGTTCTGGTGATCGGTGAGGCTCAGCTTACTGGACCTGACCTCATTCTAGAAACAACAGATAAGGTTAAGAAAGTTCGTGATAACCTTCAGACAGCTAGAAGCTGTCAAAAGAGTTACGCGGACCGACGACACAAGCCCTTGGAATTTCAAGTCGGTGATCGCGTATTACTTAAGGTCTCACCTTGGAAAGGTGTGATCAGATTTTGAAAGACAGGAAAACTTGCACCTAGATATGTTGGACCATTCAAGATCGTCGAAAGAATCGGTAAGGTAGCCTACAGACTTGAGTTACCTCCTGAACTTGGAAATGTTCATCGAACCTTTCACGTCTCCAATCTCAAGAAGTGCTTAGCAGATGAGAACCTCCACATACCACTCGATGAGATTCGTGTTGATGACACGATGCATTTTGTTGAGAAGCCTGTGGAAATCATGGACCGTGAAGTCAAGTGGCTTAAGCGCAAGTGCATTTCTTTGGTGAAAGTTCGCTGGGAATCTAAACGTGGACCAGAATTTACTTGGGAACGTGAAGATCAAATGAAGGCAAAATATCCACATCTATTCTCACGAGTTTCCTCTAAATAAATTTCAGGACGAAATTTCCACAACTACGGGAGACTGTGTAACACCTCGAAAATTTACGTCCAATAATGTATTGACACGTGTCATAGACTTTGCATATGCGAAAACAAACTTTAGAGGGACTAAAGTTGACAAACGGTGAAAACTATGGAACGTAAGGGTCCAAAGTGTCAACAAGGGATAAATAGACTCTATGATAACCCTACATAATGTTTATAACCCTAAACGGATGGATCATGGATCATACAAAGCGGAAATTGCCCGAAAGTGAGGAATTACAAACTATAGGGGCTAAAAGTGTCAACATGTTGAATTTATACCTCTGAGTGAACTTTTGGCAAACCCGAAGCTTTGTAATGCTAAAATATACTCACTAGAATATGTGGTAAAAATTTCATAAAGTTTCGTTATCGTATGAGAAAGTTATGGCCAAAACCGTACTTGAGGGGTTAAAAGCGTCAACGTCGAATTTCATGGCTTTTCGGGTGAGCGCAAAGTTAACCGAGGACATTACCATGTTGGTAAATGTCCCAAGGTTCCTAAAAACCAAGATTTAGGGTTTACGAGTCAAGATAAGCAGCAAAAACATCGTATGCGAAGACAGGGACCAAAACTGCCACTTTTAAACAAAGTTTGGCAGCTGCAGACACCAGGCGGCCCGCCTGGGCTGCCTAATGCGGGCCGCGACCCACTATCAGATGCAGTAACTCGCGAATTGAACTATTTGGGTCCGATTTTGTGAGTTGTTGCCAGCTTTCTCCACCTCCCAAGCCCTCCAATAAGATTACATGCAAAGTAGGACACTTGTGGACTTCTTAGAACATCTGGAACTCCATAAATCAGATCAAATGCTTCATTTTGTGGGTCTTGAGCTAGAGAAACAAGAACATCACAACTATCAAAACTTCACAAGGCATTCCAGGAGCTTTCTGGTCGTCAAGGCAGCCTCATAGTGCTATCTAAGCTTCATTAGGACCCTTGTAAGCATTCATCTCATTCTCTAATTCATTCTAGCTTTGATTAGTAGCCAAAAGTCAATCCGTTGTTCATATAGTTTGACTTTTCGATTAAACGAATTTGGCTCTGTCATTTCTCAAATTGAAACCACTTATATGTTGGTATTTATGTGGGAAACAAACCCTCAAAAGGGTATTCTCTGATTCCCACTCTAAGCATGCTAATTGTCGAGTCAAAGTTGTTCTTAAAAAGTCAACAGAAATTGTTTTTGTGAAATATAGCATAAATGGTAATGTAGATGACATGCAATCAGTTTGATCATCAAAAATAACTTTATAATGAATATAAGAATATGTTTTATCATGATCAACTCGACAATCTTTAATATAAACTCGGATCGGAACCGAAAGTCTTATAAAACGACTTTTTCGTTGACTCTCGATTCGGATCCGTGCATGCATGTTTGAGATCTGTATTAGAGTATATTTTTGACCATCTATATTTAAGTTTAACTCTCTGGAACTTTTACAACTTGAGTCTATGCTTAACCGATTCATATGCATGTTTCCGATTTATGCTTAAAGTTGACTATTTTGCCCTTTTTGATATAAAACGTGATTTTTGGAAAAGTGAAAGAGTAAAAATCTTTATTACTGATTTATAAACTTGCACCGAAAATTTCATATCAGTTGATGGTCCAGATTTTGAGTTATGGCCGATATCGTAAAACCATAGCTTTATGTTAAAGAAACGGCGCATTTAGCGTATAACCTATTTAAGGCCACTTTTTGATATAAAACTTTTTACCCACTGATGTTATATAATATTTTGGGATTTTTGAAGATTTTTTTTATTTAATTTTTGGCTGATCGTATCATAGGTCGCTAAGATGATTCGGTTAATGCCGGTTTTGACCGTTTAAGCCATAAAATGAGTTTTATAAATCCTTTTGACCCCAAACCTTTTTCTACTGATTTTGTTGGTTAAATAAATTATTTTGAACATTCTGGAAATATAAAAATCTCAGCTTTCTTTTGAAAACCCGGAAACAGCTCTAAATCGCTTTCTAAGCGTTTTTAACGCATAGTATGCGTTATACCCATATTTAACATATAAGGATTATACCTACTGATGTATTTAGCATATTTTTATAAAATAACAGTAAGTATAAGTTTTTGAACTCAGATTTTCATTTTTGACATTTTTAGCCCTTGTGAAATTACCAAAATACCCCTAAGGTGCATAGTTTGATTTTAAATGATAAGTTTTGTATACGGGTCATACCCTACTGTTATAATATGTCAAAATAAGTATGTTTACTGTATAAATCAGACCTGTAACACAGATTTCCAATTTAACTCTTTTATAACATTTTAAATGACCAAAATGCCCTTATAAGACATAAATTGAGTTTAAATTCATTCGGGGCATAATGGAACATAACTTGCTGATATTATATCATATTTAAAGCATATTATCTCAGGGAACTTACATATGACGCTTTTGGCTACCCGTAACGCTCTTTTAGCGCTCGGTTTGGTTTATGTAACTAGTTTGCATAAATGGACCGAAACGGGTCAAACGTTATCATTTTTGTCTCAAAATCCAGAGTGTATTTAGTATACCCATATTATACAAGTATTCAAACTTGTCGGGTCTAAATCACATTCTTTCCGGTCTTCGCTTAATCGTGCGCTTGAACCGTATCGTCCTTAAACTAACCGGTCTAAGCTTAGGCTTAAATAAAAGACCCGTTAGGAATCTAATAGGTTATTATAAACCTTTGTTCCAGAATAGGAAGCCCAGTAAAAGCTACCCTCACTTGCCAATTGTGATTCATACTTACTCAGGTAAATACTTTTAACTTATTTTCCCTATACGGGCTTGGGTTACGGTATATAGAATACCGCTTGATCGAGCGTACAAAATCTTGCACCCTTGGGTGTTCAATTGAATAATTTTGATCGGCTCGTTTAAACAGTCTTGTTTTACTTTAAGCCTTTGGGGGGTTAATGACCATGTCCCGGATATCCTTGGCATTATCTTACGAGATGGCCACGACCAGAGCACGGGGTGTAGGCGTACACCCGTCGTGTATAACTCTTTAATGTGGTGTGTCTATTAATCTTTAACCCGGACAAGATCCCGGGCTACTGAACACACGAGTAACATGTAATTCGTTCACAAGATTATATTGCATAATTAGCCCAAGTTATAAAAATATTTTTATGCCATGTGCATTTAAATCGATTTTCAATCATTTTCAAAATGAGTCAGTTAATTTGTATTTACCAGTGTAAACTGACGTATTTTCCCAAAAAGGTTAAGTGCAGGTACTACACGTACTAGGCTGGCTGTTTCCTAGAGCGTCCACAATAGTCTCGCAAGCTCGGACGACAATAAAACTGTTGAACAATTATCTTATTTTATTTGATCCGCCTGTGGATCCGTTTCAACTACTCGTGATATTTAATATTACATTTTATTTAAAGTTGAAATGAATCTATTTCTGCTTCTGCTGTGCATTATTATATTGTGTTGTTTGTCTATGATGATGCCAACTACGTCACCATACCCCACGCCGGGCCCACCGGTGACACGTGGAAATCGGGGTGTGACAGACTGTGACACCTGTGCTTGTAATCATTGTAAACAGTTTAGTTATCAATAAAACAATGTTATTTGATCCCAATGTTTGTTTGTTTATGTTTGACATTTTGCATGTTTTGATTTTCGTTCAATTTCAAACTCTATATCGCTTTCTGGAGAGTTATACGCAAACTGGTGCATAAACGTAATCAGTTTAATGCGACAAACACCCCGGAACATCAATTTATGCTTAACATACCTTAAATAACCTTTACATAACTTAGAAATAACTTTTTAAGGCTTTGGTATGGCAAAATCAAGTTTATTCGCTTACAGGGACTAAATTCGACAAACTGAGAAAGTATGCCAATTCGTACTGTAACGGACATTCCGGAATATGATCATAAGTTAAGAATCCCATAAATATCCTTTACATAGCTTAGAAATAGGCTTTGAGGAGTTCGGTGTGCTAAAATAAACTTTTTGGTCATTCAAGGACTAAACGCGTCAAAAAGTCCATAAGTTTGCATTTCGCGCATAACTTACGTTCTGAATACATCCGGACATCCAAAAATTTTTGTAATCATTAAAATATTTTATTTTAGTGATTGGTATGCCAAAACACGTCAATACACGTCAATACAGACACAGGGACCAAAACTGACATTTTGCGAAACTTGCTGGTCTGCAAGGACCATACAGACCATAAGGGACCTTATACGGTCCATAAAGCATCCCCACTTCAGTAGAAATGGTTTCCAGCTTGTTCCAGCTATTTCCCTCTTGTGCAAATGGTTTTTATGATCCTATGGGCTCTTTTGGAGGTGCCCATGGTATTTAAATCAGTGGGTGCAAGTGTAAGGCTCAGATTGAAGCTTGGGTTTCAAGAAACGATCCTTACGGTTCTACGAAATCTATATAAACCCAACCCCATTTGCTCCCAACTCACACTTTGATCAGATTTTTCTCTAAGTTGAAGGATAAAACCTTCATACCTGAGAATTTTCAGATCAAAACCTCCATTCTTGGACCCGTTGTAAGTATTCTTTGGTTCTTTGATGCGTTTTAAGCGTGAAAGTCAAACGTTGTTTGACTTTCAGCTTTGACCAGTTTATGGTCAACACGAAGTTCGTTTGAACTTCGTAACGTGAGCGTAATCACGATGGTTATAGTCCCTTGTGACTATACCTACTGATTACCACGTTATTTAGGCATAGTGGCGAGTTATAGTTTCGGTCAAAATGCGCGTTTATGCGTATTTTGCAACCAAACTATTCTTGGGTATCAAAATGTTTGTTTTGATATCAAACCTGTTTTCAAACTTCGTTAAACATGTTTTAACATGTTTAACTCGTCACTTTAGGTTTAGTGCTTATATAGGGTCTTAAGGTAAGGGGTCTAAACAACCGCTTAGACTTTCGAACCCGACCCGTTTGGTCGATCTTTAGGATCCGACCAAACACATTAGGTGACCATAGTTGTATAGGTAATAACCTTCCGAGGTTATACCTTATGCTCACTACGTTTAGTTAGTTGTATGATAGGTAGTTTATATGCCTTAGGAAAATTATCAAAATGCCCTTTTCACGCATAAATTCATTTTAAGCATATGTAACCTAAATTTTGACATCTAAACTGATTAGGCAACATTATTAGACATGTTAAGGCATATATTACTTGTCGTAGGACTAGTTAGGCGGTCCGAACGCATTTTACGCGAACGACGCGTTAAAGTAGCATAAGCTACCTAAACGAGTCGTAATGGGTCGTAAGCACTTAGGATAGGTTTCATTTTAGAATGTAGGCTTTGTTAAACCATATTACATGAGTTCCTATACTCATTTGGTTTACGAAACCACATTTTACCCGATCCTTCGATTTAGGTCCGTTTATTAACGTAGCTACCTATATTAGGTGTCGTTTGATTCCGTGATCTTTCTTGCTTTGCTTGGTGGTTATCTAAAGACTATTGAGCAATCTCAACTGAGTACATAGTCCCCTCTTTTTACTGTTTTTCAAACATTTTGGGTGAAACACATGTGCCTACTTGTTACTTTCGTGCTTTCCATGTTTTCATATCATATGCTTGTTATGCTCATTAGTACACTTATAGTACATAATTTCATTATGTTTTTGCTATGTATGTCCATTTAGCGCATACCTAGTACATCGTTTTACATTACATTTTCTGCTATGTATGTCCATTTAGTGCATACCTAGTACATCGTTTTACATTACATTTTATGATATGTATGTCCATTTAGTGCATACTTAGTACATTGTTTTACATCACATGCTATGTATGTCCATTTGTTGCATACTTAGTACATTTGTTTTACATCACATGCTTACATTTTGGTATGACATTTGGTTTGTTTAAATGGGACAAAAATACATTCATTAACATTAGCTACGCCGTTCGTTAGTAGGTAGTGGTACCATAGGAATTGACAACTCCCGTTCCTGAAATCCTAGGTATGTTTGGATGGATGGAATGACCGAATTCGATACAAATAACTCAGATAAACCTTTAATTTGTTTAAGGGTTTGTCGCCACAGTCTCAAGGCTTGAATGTATGCATTTTTACAATACCGCATAAATGTTTGTATCAGTAGAGCATGCATTTATTACACAAAACATAACTTTGATTTAAAATGTGTTTTACTTCAACACTTTGTTTTGTGCATTTTTTGTTTAGTTGATATATTTCACTTGCCATACATGATATTTGTTTACACATTACATGATTTACATTTGACATATACATCTTGACATTGGTTTACACATACATAATTTACATTTTGATAATAGACAATTATTTACACATAAACATTTAGCAATCAGTTTAAACATGAACAATTTACATTAGTGGTTTGTTTGGGTAAGTGATTTAAGTAAGGAGGCGTATGTAGTATGATAAAAGCATGGTGGATACGCCGCTGGTACTTCCTATATATAAGTGCTTTTATGATATTACATATCGTAGCGTTATTTAAATCATTTCAATTTAAACGTATTACATTTTACATAAATAACATATTTTTTACAAGACATTGTTTTACAAAACAGTTTATTTTATACAACTCATTTTACTTGGTTATTTAATTAACCATACATCTTTCTTTTATATAATCTGATTTCTTATCACATTTTCGTATGATTTATAAAAGAAAAAACTTAACAAGATTCATGACTAATTTTTATTAAACATTTCTTTAAACTCAAGTCATGAATCCTATTTTCACAAAACCTATGTATCTCACAGGCATTTTTATGCTGACGTACCTATTTTCACATGTGTTTTCAGGAGCTGTTGCATAGGATGATCGAGACACACTTAGGGGACCTGTGCCTTAGTGACTTAAAATGAAGCTAGACTAGTTAGATCATGCTATGTACTTTTGTTTCCTTCATTTAAGATAATGTAACCCTCGTTTGTTAATAAATAAAACATAACTTTAATTACCATGGTTGTGAAACAATAATTCTGTTACAACACTCCCCGACGTTTCCGCCACGATTTAATGTTTTACGTGGTCGGGGTGTGACACTTATTTTCAAGACTGCCTCAGTCTTTTCTATCCAGCGTAGAGCTGCAATGGCTCCTTCATTCCCCGGGAATTCTATTGGTTTACAAGACCAGAATTCTTTGTAAGAACAACCATAAGACATGGTTCTTCTTCTTTTTGGAATGGGCACTTGAAGTATTGGTCCATTGTTTACGCTGTGACTAGGTTCAGTAGGTGGTCGTTTACTTCCACTATTACTTTTATTATTTTCCGCTTCCTTAACCGTTTTGATAATATATGGCATTGCGTCTATAATCCCTTGTGCCACTATGTGTTGGACGACACTGTTATCTAATTGGTTTCCGTTATTATCGTTATTCTGGTTTTCTTGATTCACTTCGTTGTCCCTCTGGATTATAAACATCTACTAAGTATTAATATCACGAAACAATATTTAATGCGAATAATCACACAACAACACATTGATCCAAAATCAACGTACATTGCGACCTTTACTCTATTATATATATATATATATATATATGTATCAATATCTATTACAACCACAACTGGAATTTGAAAATACAATATTAGTATGCATCAGTAGCTATAGGATTATCTATTTTAAATGATTATTATATTATATATATATTTTTTTAGACTTACACACACACACATATATATATATATATATATATTTTATTATCATTATTATTATTATTATTATTACTATTACTGATAGGGGTTCATCCAATATTGCATGTTGCGCTCGTCATATTTCCAGACGAGTCTCTCCTCTATCTGTCTCATTCTTTCACTTCCTTCTAATATCTCCTCACCAAAGGTGCGGAGTTCTTGCACATTCTCAGTGCTCATGGGTAGTGCAGGTGCTGGTATCGGGTCAGGGTATTATGGCATTGGTTCTTTATAAGGGTACGAGTTCTCTAGAATCTCCCTGATGTATTGGTCATTATCCTAGTATGGGTCTAGAGGGTCAAGGTCTGGGTAGGGTGCTACTAGGTTTTGCATGGGTTCGTCTTGTGGGTGGAGTTCTGGGTAGCTCCTATGGTCATCAAACTATGGGTCATAGTCTGGGGGATGGGGTGCTAGTACCCTAGGGATTTCAGCTGGGTCGAAAGCAGGTGGCGGAATTTGGTTTCCTGGGTTGCGTTCAATTTCCATAGGTTGTGTTGGGAATAAGGGTAGTGGATGTGGTGCTATGAGTTGTTCTAGGTTCGGGTCTGCGGCTGTGGTAGCGAGTATGTGGAAATTGGCTAGTCTTCTATTGATTATGTCCTGAGTTTGAGCATTCATTTCTCTATTCGCGACTGCTAAAACTCGCTGCTGCTGTAACTTTCTCATACGTTTTATACGCTCGTGAGCTCCTCTGCTGAACCATCCTCTCTTCTTGGGAGAGAATGGCTCTTCAGATTGTGCTTTGAATACGAAAATCCCTTCATTGGTGTCAGCCAAATACCCCGAGGGGGTAGGCTGGGAAGAAGTTCCTTCGTCCCTAGGAGAGCTGGACAATTGACGATAAGCGTCTGATGGTCCTTGATCACTTATACTGTAAACTAACAAATTGTCAAATAAAACAAAACAATAATATACAGATATGCACATAATCACGATGATTACTTCCTAACATAATGAATAAAATTTTGGTGTCAGCAGAACACTTCAGTGGCTGAAATCAGTGGCTGTAGCTCTGATACCACCTTCTGTCGCAACCCCCGACCCCTGCCTCGGGAGGCGGGCGGCCGCGGCCTACTTAGAGATGGTGGTATCGGTGTTTATCATTATTTGGTAGCGAAAATTGTGACAACTCGAGTTTCCAAGATTTCACTTTCGCATTATTGCACGTTGGCTGTTTGGTTGTTTACTTAATTGACTTGTTTGCTTTGTAACTATATACGCTGTGTTATGACAAAACGTAGTGTGATTATTACATGTTTATGTGCTTGGAATATAATATGGAACTTGTTGAAAGATCTAACTATTTAAACTATAAAATGGCCCGACGAAACAAGATGTGTTTCGCCATAACCTTTACCGACGAAAAGGAGTTTGTTTCGTCACTCCTTACCTCGACGAAATAGAATGTTTCGCCGAGCCCAGTTTCGCCAAAGCCCAGTTCGGGCCCAGTACGGTAATTCATGTATATTAACGAAATCGGTTCTCTATTTCACACTTTTAACAAAAACCGAAACCCTAGAGCTCTCCCTTTGTGTGATGGCAGCTTTGTGTTCTCCCTGGCTCCCTCTAGCAATCAAACCATCGTCTTTGGTATCTTGGTTAGTTATACGATTGTTAAACCGACTGCGTAATTCTTTGATTGCTTGTTATATTGATTAAAAGTTGTTTGATGAATGTTTTGCTATGATTAATGCTTGGGTTTAGATTCATGAAATTAGGGTTCGATAGTTCGTAGTTAAACTGGGAACCGGATCGAATGTTGTGATTGTATTAATGCATGACTCACTATTCAGAACTTATGTGTTCCCGATTGATGTTTATTTGGTGTGTCATCAACTGTTATGTATGTTTAAAGGGTCGATGTTATGAATATGTGATGATGTTGAAACTGTCATCGATGAAGTAGGGTGCATGCTAGAAATTATGAGCCATGATGATGATTATGATCTACTAGTGATGATGATCGATGATGTTGATGACGGCTGTAGCAATGATTAGGGTTTCTGTGTTTATCTTTGTAACTGATATGTTGTGCGACGTAACTGCCATGTTCACGAAACGGAACTCACGGCGAAACGGGGGGGGGGGGGGTGTTTCGCCAGGAATATATACGACGAAACAGTGGACGATTCGCCGAAGGGGTCATGACGAAACGAGGGGTGTTTCGTCAAAGGGTTACACGACGAAACAATTATGTTTCGTCGAAAGGGAAAATCAGCACAGTAACTTAGTTTAATTATGAGTTAACCTGGTTAGTTAACTGCCGTTAAATGTTGTGCATGACTTGTATGATTATGAACACGTGCAATGTGCTACTCGGTGATTATTGATGCATTGTCCATTGTGATTGTACTTATATGCAAACTTCGTGAATACAAACTGATTATGTATACGTGCACTTTAGGACTTGATTGATTAACTGTGAGCATATACTTTAGCATACCGAGCAAACCAAGGTGAGTTCACACTCTTACCAAGGCATGGGATTCCCAGGGTAGGGAATGGGATTGGGATTGGATGATTATCTGTACTTACGTTGTTATTGGGAATTATGGATTACTAACCCCGGTTGGGAAAGGTCACTTATAGATACTGCTAGACTAGTCATACATGGGGAAGCCCCCACTACTCTTCGTACACATGCCTGGAATGGCCGCGATACTAATACTGAACTTCGCACACATGCCTGGAATGGCCGCGATACTGAAACTAAACTTCGCACACATGCCTGGAGGGCCGCGATACAAATATAACTAATCTACAATATAGGGAAATTCCCACTAATCTTCGCAAACATGCCCGGAGGGCCGCGATGTAATTATAAACGATACATGGGTTACTAAACAAACAAACAGTTTACAAAATGAACATTAATACCAAATAACCCACTGTGAACTCGCTCAACTAGTTGTTGACTCTTTGTTACATGCCTTGCAGGTCGTTAGGTACATGGAGCTTGCACAGGGAGGCGCTGTCGTTGTGGACAAGGATCGTGAATGTTTTGTTAAACATTATGACATTTCATACTTATACTTATGATGGGTTTACTTTTATGCTTCCGCTAAACATTAATATTATACTTATGTTTTGAACACCTTTCATATTGGTTTGGTTGAATTACATGTACTACATTTATTGTTCAATATGATTGGTGGCTTGATCCTGGTCAGTCACGCCTCCTAGCGGTGTTACCCCGCGTGTGGATTTTGGGGGTGTGACAACATCAGGACCGTAGTTAGGAAATATTTTATCAGAGTAAAACACCACATTTTATAATAATGAATATATTGGGATAAAACCCAAGTTTTCATTACAAACAGGTTTATAGGGATAAACCCTATTTTATTGAAATAAAACATCTTCTTTATTTAAGTAACTTTTATAGCCACTTTTCCAAGCCTTCAGTGCTGTCCAGCTGGCTTCTATTTGACTTTCACATTTTGTTACCTGAAACGCGTTTAAAAACATTTTGTCAGTAGGAAATACTGGTGAGTGAATCCCAATTTAATCAAGACAGGTTTTATCAGTTTACAGTATTGAGGGCGATCTCGCAATTACATTTGTTTATTTTTCTACTTTAACTACCACCCACGGTACTGTCAACCCGGCTTGTGGTCATGTTACTAGTCACAGTGTAGTAACAAATTTTGTATACAAAACCCCAACATACCGACGATAATTGTAGAATTTACAAATACTCAATTACTGTGAAATATAATTTAAAACATTTGAGGTTTTGTAAAAACAGCTTACAAAAAGGTTTCACAAAAAGGAGATTATTGGGGGGGGGGGGGGATATTCCACGGTCCTCCCAACCACCGAGGTGATCCCACCTCGCAGACCGCCACCCAGCAAGCCTGAGTCTGGGGGTAAATCCGCTACTGTAGGGGCATTGGGAACGAGCAAGACTCGAACCCGCCACCTCCGGGTTAGAATGCGGGCTGGTGGCCATTGGGCTGACACCCAATGGTTCAAAAAAAAGGAGATTATTCACATTGCTACTTTAGGGCGTTCCTTTGTGATTTCCTGGTTATTATCTATTAATTAAACAATGCACACGCGTTAGTATAATAACCCAAATTTTACATTAGTTATACCCTCCCCGAGACAGAACTCCAACGACTACGTCGGGCAGAGCCTCAACAACCGTTTACGGAGCGCTAGATCAATCGGGCAGCGTATCTAATACGTAACCGGGGGTTAAAATACTTACAACGAGGCAGAGCGTCGCTATTTAGGGGGTATTATGCCCGAATATTATGTCTACACTACAGTATTTGAGAGAGAATCACGAATTTTGAACGACAGAAATGAACTGCCGATCGTTCCAATTTATAGGGCCTGAAATTGAGTTCCTCACGCCCCGCGAAAGAGACCATAAGGGTCTTCGCGGCCCGCGAGTTAGGGGTGTAGGGGCTAGGGTTGCTGATTCGCCGGTTATAGTATTGACACGAGCCTACCACGTGGCAGCTCAGGGGCTCGCCTGGTGTACCATCTCTCGCGCCCCACGTAAGCCGAAGACATGGTCTTCGCGGCCCGCGAGCGCAATAAAATATTGATTTTATTTAATTTTTACAAAATTAAAGGTATTTAGGGCCATTTTTACATATACGGGGTGTATTTTAGGACGTATAAGGATGTTATAATTATTTTAGGAGTGTCGGAAATAATTTAGGACAGTTGTTATAGACCACGGGGTCGTGCCCACTGGACACGGGGGCGTGGTCAGATGCCTGCAGAAAAGACAAAGCTATAGAAGCTTCCACGCCCACCACGGGGGCGTGCCAAGCTCGACACAGACCACGGTCAATGCTAAGATACGCAGAATCTTGCAAAATCTTGATAATACAAATACGATTCTGCCCACGGGCCGTGCCCGCTGGACACGGGGCCGTGTGGGGCCCTCTGCTGACAACTGCATTTAATAAAAGAAGAGAAAAGACTGGCCACGGGGGCGTGCCCACTGGACACGGGGCCGTGGCCAGGGCTCTGTGCAGGCTATAAATAGAGGTGCTTGGTTCATTTCAAAGGTATCCCTTGGCAAACCACTACTCTCCCACTTTGCCACCATTCCACCACCACTACACCACCAATACCCACCACCATCATCCATCTTTAGAGTGTGTAGTAGTCTCGGGATCCAAGATTGATCGTAAGAGTTCTTGCCAATCAAAGGCCATGTTTGGCTAAGCCTCTTACATCACTTGGTGAATACAAGTCTTTTATGTATTACTTTTGATTTTTAATATTTCGGCACTTTTTATTTGGTTTTGTATTAATGAATTTAATAACTAGTTTCTTATGTTGAAGGTGAATTTTCTTTATCATTTGTCCGTGGTGTCTTGGCGTTACTTTACTGTCTATATAAAGTAAAAGATTTACACCATTCATGTCTCTACGGTCTATATAGAGATATGTTGGCTACCTGGTCGGGGGTTAAGGGAATGGTTTAGTAAGGTTCTTGCCTTGTTCAGTGTATAGATCCTGCAAGGACCTGGTTCAAGCTTATTAGGACCTCCTTCAATACCCACTGGTATTGGATGGCGGGGGTGCGAATGGCTTGAACCCCTCATATGTAAACTACTATTAATACATTAAACCGGCTACTTGGGATTCCCCGGCTGACTCAAACCACTTAGCCGAGGGTAACATCACCTTCAAAAGAAAGGCCTACCACTTTTCGCATTAATAACTTAATTAATTATCTTTCAATATTCCGACCCTTTGGGATTGTATCCTTGCTGACTTAAACCACTGGGTTGAGGGTAACATCACCTTCAATAGAGGGGCTTACTACTATAACTAAGATAATCTCTTAAAAAGTCCGAAAGTGCGAAAATAATCAAAGGATACATTGAAGGCGAGTCGGATCCAAGTGATTCATCTTGTCTATCTGTTTTTATTTTATTTTATTTCTGCATTTTTAGTTTTTAATTTTCATGTTTAAAACCTTTTCTCAAAATTTTAGATTGATTAGACGTTGAGGATAAACCGGTACTAAAAGCTCTTGTGTCCTTGGACGACCTCGGTATTTTACCAATGCTATACTACGCTCACGATGGGTGCACTTGCCCAAGTGTGTGTTTAGTGTTAGTAGAATATCGTGTTTAATAAATTTAAAACTTGACTAATGCGAAAAATGGGCTTAAAATATCAATAAAATCATATCACGCTTTGTACATACCACAACCCGTGAGTTTATACTTGACCCATTTTACACTTTAAACACAATTTGGGTTGTAACATGTATCCGTATTAAAATCACAATCAAATCACACATACAATCAAGCCTATGCAAACACTCAATCCTTAAACATGCTTACTTGTTATGCTACTTTTTTATACATATAAGAACAAATCTTATGCATGCTATCTATCATTAACTTTAAAAAGTCTCCTTTAACATGTATAGCGCTGTAGGAGTAGCACGACACCCCAATTGTTGGGTCATTGTTAAGTATTCAATCTTTACGGGTCTTATTCACTTCGGTGATAAGGTTACGCTCGTGGAAACTTTGGGTTGATATATAGCCTTGTATGCTAGTATGATTATATGATTTAGTATACAATTAACATGTGGATTTGGGACTTTATTCATACTTATGCTATGTAGACAAACTAGTATGTTCACCGACATAATTTGCGAAGACGGATATTTTATACATGTTGCAGGAAATATTTGATAAAGCAAGAAATCTACTTATAGTGGATTTAGAAACTCACCAAATTTTATCTTGTGCATTTTTACGTTTAATCTTGTTACTTGAAATTTGTTGTATTTTACTTTCGAGACAACGTAATGTTTAAATTTGATGAAATAAAATGAAATTTTTAATTCAGTTTGTCGTTGCAGATTTAGTGTTATGTTGTCTTTGAGCAATCTATTACGTCTCGCCTCGATGTTTCCGTCATCGGTTGGGGTGTGATACACAACGCAGTAGAAAATGAGGGTGGTGACTTTGTGGAAGACAACATCATACAAGTCGCTCTCATCAACTACAGACACACCTACAAACGTGACTTCAGACACGTTTCGGCGTGACAAATAATTAGATTTTTTTATTTAATTATGTTTAGGTTTAACGTGTTATTTTAATTATGTAATCTTTATTTAGCTTATTTCATATGTTTTTTTAGTTTTGTATTTTTAGTTATGTATGTTTTTATCTTTTAAATTATGTAATGTTTTATTATTAATGTTATTTGTTTAATTAGTAATAATGTTTTTTAAAAGTCAAATAGATTTTATATAATTTTGAATAATAAATTAATAATAAAAAATGGGTGCCATGTGTCGAATGACGCAACTCTTTCACGCCTCATCCCACTCTTCCCGTTTTTGCATTAGCAACTTTTTTGACTTGTGCTAACGTGTGTCATCCACATGTCACATAACGTCTCATTTTCAAGCCCCCCACTGCGTATAGTCTAAAGTGATGCCATTTACTTTTTTCATTATTTTAGTAAATAAAATATAACATTCTACAAAATTTGAATAAACCTTTGTCACGTGCTTATTTTTATCTACGACTCAATAAAAGTTTAATTCAAACAAGTCAAATATAGTTGTTTTGTTACCATGACTAACCAAATTATTACAATGCGAACAACAGCTCTGGTACCGTATTCATTTTTATGGTTTTCATGAGCAGTGTAAAATTCATTGAAAACATATTGTATTTACAATAGAGTACTTTTTGGTACCATAAGCTATAGCGAATGTCGATAGACCCGATACGATAACAATTTCGTGACGAACCAAACCAACATCAACCGAACATATTCATTCTTATAGTTTCGATTAATATAAAACACGTTGTCGATATCATCTCGAACATATCTATTTTTATACTATTAGATTATTATTTTTTTTTTTAAAAATGTGAAAATGTCATAGAAATATAATAAAATAAAATACAAGAAATAATAAAAAGAAAAACAAGGGATCGTCTCTGGCAGCAGATTGACCTGCAACTCCAAAGTCCAAAACCTTCACAGAGCTCCTACACCAATGGCGGAACAACCTTCCCGATCGCCATGACCAAACCTTCATCTTCCGATCATTCTCCGTCATCGCCGCCATGATCAGTAACGGCGCCACCTCTACCACCACCACCGCCGCCGCTTCTTCTTCCTCCAACACCGCCGCTCAATCTCTCGGTCTCAAAAACTTCTTCAAAACTCCTGAAGGCCGGTACAAGCTTCTGCACGATAAAACGCATCCGTCGTCTCTTCTTCCGTACGCACTCGCTAAATCTATTACTCAGGTAATCAGTTAATCATATTGTATGTGTAGGTGTTTGAGTTTCTGTATGATTAGGTTAATTGAGTTAGTTAAGTGATATTCGTATATGTAGATAGATTTGAAATTGCAGTTATAACTGTAACAGAAACCCTAGCTTACCTACCTCTAGGATCAGTGTTAATTTAGTTATAACTGATGCAAAATTGTAGTTGTAAGGGATTGATGATTTTTTTGGTGAGTGTGTATGTAGTTAATATCCCGATATATCATATATCGGTTACTGGTCCTGTGATATCGGTGCAAAATATCAGTCAGAGTATTGGTACCGATAATATCTGCGATATTGACTGATATATCACCGATTTTAACGATATCAGTACCTTTCTTCTCATTTCAACCATTCGTCTTCCTTCTTATTGCTGCTATTAGTTTTTTAAGTCTTAATCGTTAGTTGTTAGTGTTAAATGTTGGTGTTTTAAGTCTTTAGTCAGTTTCTACTTGCTACAATTGTTAGTGTTTTGCAAGTTGCAAAAGGTTAATTTGTAATTGTTAGTGTAAAATAGCTATATATATGTATATAAATTTAGCATGGTATTAAAATTACCGATATCCCACTGCGATAACCGATACCTCAAATATCGGTCCTTGAATCTGAGTGATGATTTTTTTGGTGAGTGTGTGTCGGTTAATTGTTGGAATTCATCTATGTAGATGTGAAATTGTGATTGAAGTTGGAATTCGGTATTGGCTTTTGACTTCGATAAGACAAACCCTAGCTTACCGCAAGGATCAGCGATATATATGTTCTGGAAATAAGCTAATCCTGGCATCTTTCCTGAGCAAAATTAACATGAGTTTTGCTGCAAATTGTTACAAAGATTGAGTGATTATTTTTTGAAGTGTTTAGTTCAATTATCTAAGTTCATATATGTAGGTGTGAAATTGGAATTAGGTATTAGCTTTCGATGTTGATAAGACAAACTGATAGTAATCAAAGTAGGCAATGGATAGCAATATAAAAAACTGAAACACAAGGGTAATTCGAGATATAGAAAACACCACCCGAACTAGTCGTTGAGCAAATTTTAAACTCAAATTGAGATACAGTTACTCCACTCAATCCTAATTTAGATTCCAAAGAACACCATTAAAGCTTGCTAATCTTGAACTAGCAAAGCAATGGAAGAAAATTAATTCAACTCAAAATCTATTGAGAAAAATTTAACCAAAGAGAGAAAATTCTTATACTCAAAAACACAGTCCCTTTTTCATATAAATGAAAGAAAGAAACAAAACCCACCCACGTTTTACATTTAGGGAATTAAAAACAACTGACATTGAAATGGAAATAAATAAAAATAACATAGAAAAGAAAATAACATTGGTGATGTAAACATGGGAACGTGGGTGTGCATGGAATGGTCATGCATACCGGGCTGGGTTGCGGGTCTGTGGACTTGCTTCTTGGCGCTCCAACCGGATCCGTTATGGGTTGGCTATCACAAACCCTAGCTTACCGTGATGTTTTTATTGTGAGTGTTTAGGTTATATGTCAGAATTCATTAATGTGGATGTCAGATTGTAGTTGAAATTGGAATTAGGTATTAACATTTGATATTGATAAGACAAACCCTAGCTTATCTCAAGGATCAACAATTATATTCTGGAAATAAGCTATGATTTCATCGCTAATGTTAATCTTGGTACCTTGCCTGATACAAAATTGACATGAGTATTGTTGCAAATTGCCAAACTGTAACACAAACTGAGTGATGAAAATATGTTTTTTTGTGAGCATTTAGATAACTTTAGCACACCTCAAGGATCAACCGGTGCAGGCTACAGCAAATTTGCCTGCCTTGCAGCCTAGCTCAACCTATAGCGTTGCAAGTAGTGGAGTAAAATACGTGACATCAAAGTTCTTAGGAAGCAGCGGAAATGGCAGTCGAATGCTTGGATTTGTTGGAGGAAACGGTACTGGTAGTAAAGCTAATGGCGGAGCAAGTAAGAGTGCCCATGTGGGTGCGTTGAGTAATGGCGGAACTGCTACAATCGGTTCAAATACTTCCGATGGTAAAGGGACGTATTTGATATTCAATGTTGGAGATACTTTGTATATTACGGAGCTCAATTCGGAAGAAAAGGTACTTATGATGCTTTAAAGTTTTGAATGCAACTTGATGGTTGATGAGTTTAGGGCTGTAAATGAACCGAACGTTCAGCGGACAGTTCGTGAACCGTTCGGCGGGAAGTTTGTTTAATAAACGAACGAACACGAGCAAGAAATTTCATTCATTTAGTTAAGTGAACGCACATGAACAGAGGACACGTTCGTTTATTTATGTTCGTGAACGTTCGGTAAGGTGTTCGTTTCTGTTCGATTGTTCATTAGTGTTTTTTAGTTTTTAGATTTTCTTTAAATACTTCAAAATTCCGACAAATAAATTATTAAGTATCAATGTATTATATAATCTGTTCATGAGCTCTTGTTTGTGTTCATCTGTGTTCATGAATGTTCGTTTGCAATCGTTGCCTAAAATTAACAAACGAACATGGACACGTTCATTTCTTTAACGAACGAACACGGACATAAAATCTTGTTCAGTAAGCGTTCATGAACGGTTCGTTCGGTTCGTTTGCAGCCCTATTGATGATATTTTTTTTGTACGAGTTATAACCGACATAACGTATTTCTTCCAGGACCCAATAAAATCAATTAGTTTCGGTAACTCAAACCCTATTTGTCATGCATTTGATTCCAAAGCCAAAGACGGGCATGATTTGCTAATCGGGTTGAATTCAGGAGACGGTAACACATTTTCTGTAATTTTTATGTTCCAAATGGGAATTTCACATCGGCCTCCTCACTTATTTTGTAGCATTTATTGTTTGTAGTATACTCGGTATCTTTGCGATTGCAGTTGCAAGATGTTGGAAAGAAACTAGTTGGTGCTCATCATTATAACAAAGATGGAACCCTTAACAACAGGTAAGATATCAAGAGAAATACAATTTTTATTTTTGGTAATTCATACTTTCTTTGATATAAGGTACATTTGACTTTGACTTTGACTGCATTAACCGTAATATTTAACCGTAATATTTTTATTCCATGCGAAGTAAATTTTCAATTATACATGTATAAGGCGAGTAAAGTACATGGATGGTCCCTTAGGTTTATCTAAATTTTGGATTTGGTCCCTAGATTTCCAAATGTACACAGATCGTCTCTGTGGTTTGCACTTTCTAACGCATTTAGTCCCCAGCTTTTTCCAAAAGTACACGGATGGTCCCTGTAGTTTGCACTTTGTACGCATATAGTCCATAACTTGGACATGCTAAAACCTTTAGATTTGTTGGCTGGGGTCTAAATGCGTTACAAAGTGCAAACCACAACAACCATTCATGTCTTTTTGGAAAGTTAGGGACAAAATCCAAAATTATGGTAAATCACAGGGACTATCCGTGTACTTTACACTGTATACCATGTCTAACATGTCATAAAGGGTAGAAAATTTTGATCCGACCCGTTTTTGGCCCCCACTCACGAAAAATCCCGGATTTGCCACTGTTAATAAGTATGACCGACCTTTATAGTTGACCAACTGGTCAACACATCGTTGTAGTTGACCACATTCATGAATAATTGTCACAATAATCAATCAAGTGGCCTTTTGTTAACAGTCGATGCACTAGTGTTGCGTGGATACCTGAACGTGATGGTGCTTTTGTCGCTGCTCATGCTGACGGAAACTTGTATGTTTACGAGAAGGCAAGCCTTCTATACCGTTCTAGGTGCTGCTTGCTTGTTTAACTGAATTTCATTTAATAGGTCGTTTTTTTTTTCAAATATATAGAGCAAAGATGGTCCTGGTGATTCTACGTTCCCTGTAATCAAGGATCAAACACAGTTCTCGGTTGCACATGCGCGTTCTAGCAAGGTACATAACCAACTATTCTTGATTACAATATGATATGTAAACAATATAGTTTCTGTACTGTCAACTGGTTTATGTTAACTGATCAGAAATGATGTCAACTGGTTTATGTTAACTGATCAGAAATGATGTCATACTGGTGATTTTTAGGATGAATTAATTTGTTCATTTGTGAAATTCCGTTAACTGAATTTACAATGACGTTTGTATAGGGATGGAAACGAACCGAACAGACATGGACAAGAACTTGTTCATGTTTGTTTGTTAAGGAAATATATGTGTTCATGAACACTTACCGAACGAGAGTTTTTGTTCGTGTTCGTTCGTTAAGGAAATGAACGTGTTCGTGTTTGTTTGTTAAGGAAAGATATGTGTTCACGAACACTTAGCGAATGAGAATTTTTTGCCCATGTTTGTTCGTTAAGGAAATGAACGTGTTTGTGTTCGTTTGTTAATTTTAGGTAACGTAATAAATAGTGTATATACACTATCTATTATAACGAACGTTCATGAACACAAACGAATACAAACTAATGTTCATGAACACAAACAAGCGTTCATGAACAGAATACACTGATACTTATTAAATATTCTATTTGTCAGAATTTTGAAGTATTTAAATAAAAGAGTAAAATGCCAAAATGGTCCCCGAGTTCAGGGCACTTTTGCCACTTCAGTCCAAAAATGGAACCTTTTGTATCTAGGTCCCTGAGGTTTCATTTTTGTTGCCATTTTCATCCGATTGGCAAACTGGGTTAGAATTTTCTGTTAACTTCTCCCATTTTTCTCATTTAAATGAATGGTATAATCGTCATTTTATGCCATAATATATTTTAATCAAATGAGGAAAACGACAAAAAGGGGAGAAATTAACAGAATATTCTAACCTTGCTTGGCAATTGGATGAAAATGACAACAGAAATGAAACCTCAGTCCTCAGGGACCCAGATACAAAAAGTTTCATTTTTGGACTGAAGTGGCAAAAGTAGACTAAACTCAGGGACCGTTTTTGCCATTATACTCTAAATAAAATTTAAAACACTAATGAGCTATTGAACATAAACAAATACGTTCACGAACATTAATGAACGGCACGGTCTCTGTTGATGTTCGTTCATTCATTACACGAACGGACACAAACGAACTTCTCGGCTCCCGCCAAACGGTTCGCTGTACGTTCAGTTCGTTTGCATCCCTACGATTGTAAATCCAACTCTATTATCTTGTGTCCATTCCATTCGTATTGTTTTTCTTTTTGTAAAGGGAAGTTAACAAATACAAGTGGATATAAAATAATAAATATCACGGTTACCATTATTTAACTCATATATCTCGTCAAACAGAGTAACCCCATTGCTAGATGGCATATCTGTCAAGGTCCTATTAATGCAATTGCGTTTTCAGCTGACGGAAGATATTTAGCGACTGTTGGCAGAGATGGTAAAGTTCCTTTACGTGCTATGTAAAATTAATAATATAACATATAAAGTCACTTTATTCAATTCTTGTTCTTTATATTATTATTTTTTTTATTTAGGTTATTTACGGGTATTTGATCTCTTAAATGAACAACTAATATGTGGTGGCAAAAGTTACTATAGCGCACTTCTATGTTGTGCATGGAGGTAATAGCATCCCTGATGACTCTTACATAATTTCTTCAAAACATGTTGATGTTTGTTCTTGGTGAAGTGGAAGATAAATTATTAATTTTTGTTTCTACACAGTTCGGATGGAAAATACATTTTGACTGGTGGAGAAGATGATCTCGTTCAGGTTTGGAGTATGGAAGACCGGAAAGTAGTAGCCTGGGGAGAAGGTCACAACTCATGGGTAAGTATTTTTGACCCGTTTACTTTATAACTGGTCAATTCAGATTATGTTTTATTTCTAACTGGTTGAACTGGTAATATAAAATAAAACAATAATATTTATTCAAGAAATACTATTATTGAAATGAAATAATTTATTGGACAAAAAGTTATTCAGCCTACCCAACCCATACCAAAAATAAAGAGTAAAATGCCATTTTCGTCCCTGAGGTTTGGCCAATTTTGCGACTTTCGTCGTAAGGTTGGTTTTTTCCGCATCTGAATTTAAAAGGTTTGAAATCTTGCCACCTTCATCCGGCTCGTTAACTCTATCCATTTTTTCTCCATTAAGTTAGGCGTATTTTCGTATTTTTTCTCTGTTACGGATATTTTGAATATTTGTACATTATGCTAAATGCTTGTACAGATAGTGAGAAAAAAAACAAATTGCCCTTTAAGTTAACGAAAAAAGACAAAAAAACACCCCTGACTTAAATGGAGACAAATGGATGGAGCTAACGAGCCAGATGAAAATGGCAAGATTTTAAACCTTTTGGATCCAGATGCGGAGAAACAAACCTTGGACGAAAGTTGCAAAACTGGCCAAACCTTAGGGACGAAAATGGCATTTTACTCAAAAATAAATTACTTGTTCCAGTCTTGGTTTAAAAAAGCGCGCCTTAAGCGCGCTTAAGCGCAAAGCGCATCTAGGCGCAAACCCCATCGCCTTGTGTGACATAAGGCGCACGATGTACAAGAAGCGTAGCTGAGGCGCGCTTTTTAGGGTGAAAATCGACCTAAGGCGCAACTGAGGCGCTCGCTTTTTGTACATGGGGTGTTTCTATGCTTCTGAGTGTTGTACAACAGGCTTTTTATGCTGTACATTTATGTTTTTTTCATTTTAAAACATATATAAAGCTTAATTATAGCTATATCATAGGTATTGGATGCTAAACACTTATGGGAGCTTTGCGTACGAAAAGCTCACCGCTTTTGCGCTTCGCTTTTTAAAAATCGGTTTTAGACCTCATCGCTTTTGTGCGCTTCCCGCTTTTTTAAACCAAGGTTCCAGTTCTTTGAATGAGCCATTTCTTTCTAAATTGCGAAGGCTCTTCAAATTTTCAAATGAAAAAAATATTATGATATTAAATATGAAGGATTTCTTTTATTGATTTGGATTGGATGACTTGCAGGTTAGTGGAGTTGCGTTTGATCCGTTTTGGTCGCCGCAAACTTCAGAAGACGAATCTGAAAATGCAGTATACAGATTTGGTTCTGTTGGTCAGGTATGTTCTTAAATTAATGCATACAATCTCCTAAATTGTTCTATTCAAAGATTCGAACATCATATTGTTTCTGACTTCTCGTATCATAATTAGCACATCAAATATTTATGAGTAAAATGCCATTTTCGTTCCTCTGGTTTGGCCAGTTTTGCGACTTTCGCTTAAAGGTTTGTTCTTCTGCACATGGTCCAAAAGGTTTGAATTCTTGCCATTTTCATTCGGCTCGTTAACTCCATCCGTTTTTCTCTGTTAAGTTAGAGATATTTCTGTCTTTTTTGTTAACTTAAAGGGCAATTCGGTCTTTTTCACACCTATCCAACGAGTTTACATAAAGTGAAAAGGACAAAATTGCTCTTTAAGTTAACAAAAAAGACGGAAATACCCCTGATTTAGCGGAGAAATATGGATGGAGTTAACGAGCCGATGAAAATGGCAAATTTCAAACCTTTTGGATCCAGATGCGAAAAAACAAACCTTTGGACGAAAGTCGCAATACTGGCCAAACCTCAGGGATGAAAATGGCATTTTACTCGTTATTTATAGAAAAGAATTATAAAAAAGAACAGAAAGCGGTTTACAGATCAACTCGACGCTGCCCATTTTGACTGGTACAAAAAAGACAAGTTTTGACCCGCTTGACCGTCCCTGCAGGATACACAGCTTTTACTTTGGGATCTTGCAATGGATGAACTTGTAGTGCCACTTCGTCGACCACCTGGTGGGTCCCCCACATACAGTAGGACCCAGTCATCTCATTGGGACAGTGTGGTCCCCGTAGGTACCCTCCAACCGGCTCCCAGCACGAAAGACGTCCCTAAGCTCGCACCATTGGTGGCTCACCGTGTCCATTCAGAGCCTTTGTCGGGTCTAATCTTCTCTCAGGAGTCCATCCTCACGGCTAGCCGGGATGGACATGTAAAGATTTGGATGAGGCCCGGATGTTCTGATAGCCAGGTCAGCAGTTCCGATAATTGTACACCTGTGAAACCTGCCGGATCTGGGTTCAGATAAACGATTTAGTAATTTGTGTTCTCATAATTTGTTGTCTGTGATTTTGACCGTGTTACGAAATGTAAGAATAATTGGTTATGGGCATTTGAAGACCATACAACTATAATGTAGCATTGGTTTTTTTTTTTTTTTTTTTTTTTTTTTTTTTTTTTGTGTTAATTAATGATATGAGAAAATGCAAGTGTGATGAGCCTTGTTTCTATGATTTAATATAGTATCTATAATGTACACAATTTGTAATTAATAAAATTAATTATTAATGCAAAGTTTCTTAGCTTTTTAAATGTAAAGAAATTCAACGTTCCTTTCAAATTGTGAAGAAATTTGAAAGATGTGGGTGTGATTTCATGAGTGGGCGTGAAGGATGTGGGGCTTGAGTGCTTTCACCGACGTAAGACCCTCTCTTTTTTTGTTTTAGCCAATCAGTTTCAAACACATCACCTCGCATCTTTTAAGTTTTTTTATTTATGTACTTTAAACATTATTTCTTGAGTGGTGGATAGTTAAATCGTTACGCACAATGGTAAAAAAAAGGTAAGTGGAAACTCATGCTTATATGACAGTGATATTGATATTGATATGATAGTCAAGAGTGGAAGAAAATAAAACATAACTCATAGCCTAAATGTGTTACAAATTTAAGTTGTCTATATACTTATCAATTATCATCAAACATCCTTTAGTTTGACTTAAGGCATGAGATGTGTGTCCACAAATCGCATAGTAACTTGATTATTATTGTATATGTTTCAAATTTACTATGAAGAACCATTTATTCTACTTATTGTTCATATTTTTTACTTCTCACCTTTGAAATTCATATATAGTTCAAGTAGAAACAAACGATCAATCATCATGAAAACAAATCTCTTTTTAACCCATAATTTGGGTTTTTAAATAAACAATTTGCCAATGTGGAACTAGCCCACTTGATAGAGGCATTGCCTCTTAAAGGAGAGGTCTCAGGTTCAAACATGTGCATAGATGATTAATTTAGAATTATTAGTGTAATAGAGCAGGAGCTTGCCATTAAAAAAAAAAGTAAATAAATAAACAATTTGAGATCTCCAACTATAGGTTGATGTCATTCGAGAGGAGTAGAATAACGATTTAGATCCTACGATGTAATATTGATTTCATATTTTATTTTATTTTGTAGCCATCTATCATTGTTTGCTTATTGATGATATTAGGTTGACTCAATCATTTTAGAGACTCTAGGCAAAACGAGCGAGACTCTTTTCAACATTTCATTATTATTTTTCTGAAATAAAATAACCGAAAATGTAAAATTCAATATCCATTTTCCTTATAAAAAGAATTGAAATCATGATTTTCTTCTAATTGACTAATTATTAATTACTTTTGTAAATGTTGATGCTAAAGCCTAACCTTTCAATTGACAAGATTTCTTCAAAATTAAATCATAGTAAGTAAGTTCGTGGGCTTGGATTTTCTATTTTTGCAAACAAAATCCCAATTTAGAGTCATATAGAACAACTTTTGTTAGACTCTAGTGTCATAAAACTACAAGTCTAACCCTGAAATCGGTTATGATGTCGGTCATGTATCCATCTTCAACCAATTTATAAGCATATAGCTTTCTCTTCTCTCGAGTTCACTCTTTTCCTATCATGGAAGTTAGCTCAAAACCAACTCTTCTTTCTAGCTTGGTAATCCCTCACTTTATCTACTTTTTTGATTAACATGAGATTGTCGGAATATGAAGAAACATCTCTCAAAAGCATAATGCAACCATTAAAATGAAGTTCGACAACCATTTGATAAGCATCAATGAATGCAATTCATGTCTCAACAAAGCAAATTCAAGACAACATTCTTTTATTACACATCAAATCTTGACAACATCAAAATGCACATTACTTTCACAAGAGTTAATATAATCTAACATTACACAACATGATTCGTGTGACATCTATCGATCTAAAGACATGTTTCAATCCTCTACGGCTTGTGCTTCAACTAATGCATCCTCTGCTTTCACTTTCTCCGGAACAAAATCTACATGCAAGATGGTATAAATATAGTACAAAACATGTCGTTTCAGAGGCGCTAAATAGATATCATAATGCACTGCGACAATCTAAGGTCCCAACACTAAGGTGGTAAGTGGGTCAAAACGAGTAACTCTTTGGTCAGGTGTCCAAATTATTATATTTTCATAAATAGTTAGCGAAATTAAATTAACATCTTGACATAAAATGATTTAGGAGGGTTTATGTATAGAAAAATATGCATTAGTGAAGTTTTTCACATCTTTAATTTACCCGTTTGACCTGTTAGAGACATAGTTAATAATCCAAATCTAAGTAACTAGTGTATCGTAAGCACCTCCCAAAATAATCTAACATCCCAAAGTAAAATAATTTAGGAGGAATCATGCATTGAAAACACACATTGGGCAAGTTTTTTCTGATCTGTACTATTCGCAACTTAATTTACTCGTTTGACATGCTAGAGATAAATAACCCAAATCTTACTCCATTCAAACAAGCCTTGCCATGAATACCGCTGGAATTTGCTAGATTATATAAACCTCACGATACCCCCTATGTATAGTGCCCACATGAACTGAGGAAAAAAATAAGCTTGGTATTAAAAGGTGCCGCGCCTAAGGCTCTTAGGTCATTAGGAAAACACATAAGTGGCTTGAGGCAGTGCCTCATGTACTTCTCGGTCAACACGGGAATATCAGAGGAATATGCTAAAGATGAGTCATATTTTCATTGATTTCGGACTATTCGCTGCCAAGAAACTAGCCGTTACATGCGGACTAGCCGTTACAGAGGTGACGTCATCGACAAGACCTCTCTTGCAACAAACATGATTATATATAAGGAATAGATAGAGATGAGATTTTCATTTAAAACTTGATCTTTGCAATTTATAACCGCAATCCGGAAGTCTCAAGGTATTCTCTCTCTTCTCTTCCTTTAATCCTTAATCTTTTCTTCTTCTTTCTCTCTCAAAATCCATGGCGAAGATGGTTACCCGGTCCTCACCGATGAAGGATCCTGAGAATGATAGCCCACCAAGGAGTCAAGGTCTCCTCAAAAATCCTTCCCTGGAACTTTGTCGTTTCACTGATCCTTAAATCGATCAGATACGCCATTGCTTCCTGGAGGGAACAATCCTCAGACCTTTTGACTCTTCGATGAAGAGTGATTGTATATCCGACATCTGGGTTTCCTTTCCTGCTGCCCATTCCAGATCGGTTTTTCTTACCCTTTTCCGGCGTTCACAAAAAGTTTTTTCACCTTGACCGGCCTATGCTACATCCAGGCTATGCCGATGTTGTGGAGAGTACTGTTCACTCTTGAACAGATCATTGAGCATGAGGGTATAGACCTAGGGCTCTCTGAACCGAACCACCTGTACAACCTGGTCAGCCATAGGTCTTATCGTTTTCTTTTCAAAGCCAAGCCACAACACCCCCATCCACTCCTTAAAGTTACCAAGAACGATACCAACTGGAGAAACCAGTTCTTTTTTATTAGGAGAGATTTTATTCCCAATGGAAATCATCTTCCTAAAAAATGGAACATGAAGGGTAGGATATAGGATCCTTAGGCTAGGACCATAGAGAGTTTCTTTCTTTTCTGAAGAGAATAACCGATCCTTGTTTTTCTTGTTTATGCAGCTATCAGCTTAACAAACTTGCAGGATACACCCCCCACATCTGAGAGACTCACCGCTTTCTAGAACCTGGACTCAACTGTCAGGACATACCAACCAAGGATCAAGGATTCAGAAGAAGCTTCATCAGCCTCCTACACCATGTCAAGTAAGTATCCACAGGTATATGTAAATATTTGATAAAAAGTAAATTATGAATACTTATCTGTATTGTGTGCTTGTAGCTACTGCTAAATCATCATCCAAATCTGCTCCCCGCTTCAGAATGGGTGACATTGAAGGCATCATGTTAGGATCTGAGTTTGGATTGATTGTGATTTGTGTTTGAATTTAGATGAACAAATGAAAGAGTAGTGCAGCGGAATTTAATGGAACCAAACTTTTCACAATCAAACAGAAGAAATGCTATCAATCATACATTTTCTAACACTGAATCAAATGATTAAATTTATTTTTAAACTCTGATTACAATGTGTGTATGATATGCAAACTCCCCCTCAGCCTGAGCTCAGTGTTTGTTCGTGCAGAAAGAAGATGGTGAATGAGCTAAACAGAACAGTACAGAGTACTGTTCTATTTATAGGCACTTGCAAACCACTGAGCATCAAAGCGGACGTCACCATGAAAGTGACATCTAACGTCCTAAAAAACTCTAACCTCTGATCTATACAAACACTGCTATGCTAACTACTGATATTACATTTCAATGCATAAACTAAACATAAACTGCTGCTGCATCCTTCCACTGCTGTGAACCTAGCAGTACTTGTCATGATCAGCAGAGCTTGAACCAAGGCAGTAGATTGAGCAGCAGAGCTTTAGTTCTTCTATCAGACTTTGTCTTGGTCAGCAGTTATAGGTCAGCAGATTGCATGATCAGCAGATAGGAGGTCAGCAGATGTTGAAACCACTTTCAAGGGGAGAGACTTGCAACCAGACATCTGCTTATTTTGAATCTACTGCTGTGATCCAGTTTTGGCTTTTATTATCTGTTCCTTTGGTAGGGTTCAATCCCAACAATCTTCCCCTGGAACAGATAATGCCAAAACTCTCCATTATTGTAGATTTTTATTGCCTCAATAACAGTTCCCTTATTTTCCCTTTGAATTGTAGTTCGAAGGTCAAGGCATCTGTATCATCTTCATCCCTGCTAAGTGGAAGATCAAGGAGATCCTGCGAATCTTCAAGTCTCAGGCCAAGAGCTTGTTCCCTTGTAAATTTCTTCACTTCGCCATCTGCCCTGACCATAGTCAATACGTGGTTCTGTTTGTCAGTTTTCCACTCTTGTATTTTTAGGCGAGATGGGTTTCTTGGGAGTTTTTTTATTTGTTGAGGAGTTTGGTGAGGCTGGCCTATTCATAACTGGCTGAGCAGTATGTGCAGATTTTTCCAGTTCAAATTCTTCTTTCAACATTAGCACCGTGCCCGTTTTCACAATGGCATTTCCAGTAAGAATCTCTTGAACTGTTTCAGAACCTAACTGGCTTTGTCTCCTTCTTTTGTAGATGGCAGTACCAGCAGGAGCAGTGGTTCTTTTAAGATGTGGCTTTGATGATCCTTTCAAAACCTCTGCTTTAGAGTAGTCAGGCTTTTGTGGAGCTTTTGGATCTTTCTTCCTTAACTCTTCCAAACTCTTGTAGGTGGCCCTAACCCTCGCTTCTCCCCACTTAGACACAGAGTTCTTTGACCCATATTCAGCAATTGTCAGCTCCTCTTTCATTCTCTTCAGCTCTAAGGCCTTATCAGCTTCAACCCTTTTAAATTTTTCTGGGGGAGTCTGTTTGACTTTATTCTTGATCATTTCATGAATCCTGGCTACTTCCTTTTCAAGCTCAGGAATAGTCCAGTTTCTGAACATGTGCTTCTCCCCCTTGTATGTCTTGTAGGTCATGATGTTTTCAATGTAGTCTTTTCTCAAGGACTCATCTGCCTTTTCTGATATTTGCTGACATACATTCTTTGCAAACTGTTCCAAAGCTTTGACCTGTGTAAGCAGAAACTGATAGTTTTGTTGATACTCTCTATCAGATTTCCCTTGTTTGTTTTTGATTGAGATATCCTCTGCTTGCTTGGCCTTGATTTTCAAGTATTCTTCAATATTAGTTGGCCTGGGATATCCTTCAATCGATGGCAAGCTCCTTTTGGCAGGGTCATCCTCATAGTAGAAGGACTTAATTTCTTCTCTGACTGTTACAAGTTCAAGAGGAAATTGAACACCTGCAGGAGGTAAGGGTTTGTACAGTTGAGCTGAAGAGAGAGGAATGGGTTTTGAAACTGTGACAAGTGCTTGGGATTTTGAAGCTTTTGGTGGTGGTGATGGAGAATCATCATCTGATATGACAACCCTTCTCCTTTTTATATTAGGGAGGGCAGATGATGTTTTGGGTGAATCAGTGATTTGTGGTTGACTAACAGCTGTTGAAACAACTGGTGTTTCAACCACTGTTGTCATTACAACAGATGTTTTGTCATCTGCTGTCTTCTGCTTTAGGGCAGGAACAGATGGTGGTGGTAAGGCAGTGGTGATGGTGTGTGTTGAAGTGGTGTGTGTTTGAGTGGGAGCAGTTGTTGTAGCGACTATTTGGGTGGAGGTTTGATGTTGGTGGCTTTTGGACAGTGATTTTGGAGTGTGCTTTTGAAGGCTGGATGGTGTGGATTTGGGTTTCCTTACTTTTCTAGTAAGATTTCTTTTTGGAATCGGATTTTGATCATCCTTTTCACTAGAACAACCCTGCGCATTCAGCTTCATGAAAGCTCTTTTCTCCTCATTCCACCTTGCTAGATCCTTTGCCACTCTATCCTTCTTTACACTTATGACAGCGTCATCAAGTGCATTTTTGGTAACATCAACCTTTTTACTACCATCTGGCAAAGGAATATCTCTGAGCATTGCATCCTTTTCTGTGTCAAGGTATAGCCCATTATCAATCCCCTTCTTTACCCACTCCTTCATTTTCTCCCCCTTTTTGGCATTATCTGCAGGGAGGTCATCAATATAAAGTACAGTCGGAGGAGCAGTGCCAGTGGTTTTCAGCAAATGGGCCTTAAGAGCCTTGATGTCCTCATTTGTATCCCTGAACCTAGACTCCATTGCCTTTTTGAGCTCTTGAACATGTTTGGCATGTTGGTGCTCGGCCAACTGAAATTGTTGATGGAGAAAAGGTTGAAAGAGGTTCCAGAGCTCATTTGTAACATCTGCTGGTGGTGGAGCAGGTGTTTGAGATGGAACCGCAGTGGATGGTACCTTTTGAATTGTTAACAACTGTTGCAGCATTTCTCTAATTTCTGCAACAGATGTGTCCAATTTTTCAACACGTTCCGTCAATTCTTGGTACTTTAAACCATCACCCAATTTAATGGGATCATCTGATTTCCCACTAGCAGTGGTTTTATCAAAAGTTGAAGTAGGGAGTGTACTCCAAACATCAACAACTGATGCCCCTTTTTCTTGGTACTGGGGTCTTCTTCCTTCAACACTTGATAATCTTTTGATGTTACCAGTGGTTAGTACAAACTCACTGGCAGATAACAGAGGTGTTATAGAAGGAATTGCCTCCAAGGAAGTCTTATTGATGTAACCACTGTCCAAGTGTAAACCTGTAGGTTCAACACTTGTAGTGATTGCTTCACTTGGAATACCACCAAGAGTTACATGTAACTCAAGGGGTGTAACCTCCTCAGGTTGTGTTGGTGGGTTAGCAAAGATTGATACATCAAGCCTAGTCTCTTGTTGAGGTATTTTCTCATGAACAGGTGATTGAGAAGGACTGGTTTGTGCTAGGTTCAAATCAATTGCATCCAACAGCAGTTTGGTGTTTGGTGGAATTGGGGATGTGAAAGTAGGTTTAGAAAGCGGAATTGCCCCGGGTATTGGGCTGTGGAGGATGGAAACGAGTGCTTCCAGAGCCTCATGATGTGGTGACCCTGTGTGTACAACCTGTTCTTTTTGTGAAGAGACAGGAGGAGTTTCAGGTATAGGTTGAGATATTTCTACCAACTGTTGTGAGGAAGTAGCAGCAGTGGTTTGTTGTGATTTTTGTGCAATCACTGGCAGTTGCTCTGGTATCTCATCCTCCAGAGTTGCCTTTTTGATGGGTTTGGGGGGTTTTTGATTTTTCTTTTTCTGTGGCTTTTTGGTGATTTTAGGTGTGGGTTTCAAGACAATTGTTTGGCTACCTTGATCACCTTGAGCAGTTGGCTCAGCAGCAGATACCTGAGGAGCAGTGTTTGCTGCTAAAATCTGCTCAGGCACCTCTGCTCGTGTTTTACAAGGTGTTGACATTCTTGAAAAAGTTTCAGCAGTTAAGCTGTTCATTTGAAAAGAGTCACCTTGGTTTATTACCGCAATATCATCCTTACTGAACTTTTTCTCAAAATAATAACTTAAAAATCTTGGGAACAGTAAGAATGACTTTGTTTCAACATTTTTAACCAAATCATTGAAAATTGCCTTGGAGTAGTTAAGATTTTCTTCTTGTAAAATAGCATACCCCAAGTTTTGAATTTTCATTGGTATTTCATTAAAGAAGTGGTTTTGTTTGAAACACACATGAGAAGGGTATGAAATAAAAATCTGGTTGCAGAAGGGAAGAAACCTTTTTCTAAGGTATCCCTCTTCATCATTGTGTCTGCATACCCTCTCTCAATGAAGTCAATTTTTAACTCGGTTTTAGGGAAAGAGTCTTTACCTTGCAGATCATCGAGTTGAAAGACTTCAGATTTGGATTGCGGTGTTATTTGGACTGCTTTCTTCTGCAGAGTAGAGTTAATGGCTATGACATCTTTTCCTTGTTTTTCAAGGGTGGCATTTTTCCAAAACTCTCTCTGAGTTTGCAGGTAAATTGGTGCATCAGCGGTCAACAAAGTTTTGTACTTTGAAGCGTTGATAATATCGAGGATGGAATCAAATGTATCGATATTGCCGGGTTTTGTGAGAAGACCCAGTAGATTGTGAGATGGTTTGTGTGGGATGTCGCTGGAGGTAGCCTTTTGAGAGGCCCCTTTTGAAGAGGATGATTTCGATTTTGTCATTTTGAAGATGAGGATCGAAGATGAGATTTTGGAGTGATTTGAAGAAATGTGATGAAAACTGCTTTGAGAAGAGAATTTTTGAGAATTTAATTTGACAGTGAAACCCTGTTTGGGTGTTGAAAGGGGGTTTTATAGAGGAAGAGTGAATGCTGACGTGGCAACAGTTACAAAAGGTCTGACCACTAAGTACTGTTCGCATGCCATCCCCTGGTGAAGTGAAGGACGGTACTTTTGAACAGTACATTTTGTGAAAACAACTGGTGAAAGCAGTAGTTACAATGGAAATGGAGGACAATGGATGCTTTTCACTATCAGTAGATAGCTCAACAGTGGGTGTATCAGTGGATAGAACAATGATTTTAAACATCAGTGTTTTTGAACGAGCAGGGGTTGACTATTAGCAGTGGACACACTTTAGAGAACAGATGTTGAGGCACAACAACATTTAAGGAACAACAGTGGTTGAAAACAATAATGAGGATCATTTGTGTAACAACTGTTTGTGTACAATGTTGGTTGTACAAGATGAAAGGATTGAATTGAGGAGGAGAACTCACTCAAAACGATCAAATGTAACAGTACAGAGTACTGTTACATTTATAGACAATCCAAACCACTGAAGCATCTCAACAGTGGATGCAACACTGATTATGATTATCAGTGGTTATCAAGAAAAATGAGAACAGGGGATGACTTTCAGCAGTGGACAGACTTTTGTAGCAGCACAGACTTTTGAACCCATCAGTGGTTATGGCAGACTTTTAGGATTTTAATGAAAAATTCATTTTTAGCTATTTTTAAGGATGGATTTTTGATTTTCTGAAAACATTTTAATCTTTTATTCATAGAAAAACAGGATTTTGCCTGTTATTCCATGTTGAGCATGCCAATCCTAGAGATCAAGCTTTCAAAGGTAGATGTGTCTAATGCTTTGGTTAGCACATCTGCCAGCTGATCCTTAGTTGGAACATGATGCAGAGAAATCAAACCTTTTTCATAGAAATCCCTCACAAAGTGATGTCTGATGTCGATATGTTTGGTGGTTGAATGGGAAACTGGATTTTTGATGATATTTTCTGCTGTCTGGCTGTCCAACATGAGTAGTGTTTTCAAGGCAGTGATACCAAAATCCAGTAACTGATTTTGAAGCCAGAGAGCAGTTGGGCTGTACAGCTTGCAGCAGCTATGTATTCTGCCTCAGCAGTGGATGTGGAAACAGCTGCTTGCTTTTTGCTTTGCCAAGACACTAAGCAATTGCCTAGGAATTGGCACCCTCCTGAAGTGGACTTCCTTGTTTTGTCACATCCAGCAAAGTCACTATCTGAAAAACCTGAAAGCTCAATTTTACTATCAGCTGGATACCAGATACCTAGTATGGGAGCACCTTTGAGGTATCTGAATATCCTTTTTACAGCAATAAGGTTTGACTTTCTAGGGGATAATTGGGATCTTGCACAGACACATGTTGCAAACATGATATCTGGTCTAGATGCAGTTAGGTACAATAAAGACCCAATCATGCTTCTATATAAGGTCTGATCAACCAAATCATCCTTTTCTTCAGACATGACCAATTTGTTGGTTGCAATGGGTGTACTACATGGCTTACAATCATCCATATCAGATTTCTTTAAAAGTTCTTTTGCATATTTGCCTTGATGGATGAAAGTGCCATTTTGCAGCTGCTTTACTTGAAGACCAGAAAGCACTGTAGTTCACCCATTGCACTCATTTCAAACTCAGCTGTCATGAGTTGTCTGAAGTCTTCACACATTTTATTACATGTGCTTCCAAAAATGATGTCATCCACATAAATCTGGACAATCATCAAATCCTTTCCTCTCCATTTTAAAAACAGTGTTTTATCAATCCTGCCTCTGGTGAAACCAATGGAAAGTAAAAAGGTGGAAAGAGTTTCATACCAGGCTCTGGGTGCTTGTTTCAAGCCATACAAAGCTTTGTTTAGCTTATAGACATGATCTGGATAAAATGGATCCTCAAAACCTGGAGGTTGACAGACATATACCTCTTCTTGAATCTTACCATAGAGGAATGCACATTTTATATCCATTTGGTACACCTTGATATTGTGGTTGACAGCAAAGGCCAGAAAGAGTCTGATTGCTTCAAGTCTTGCAACAGGAGCAAATGTTTCATCATAATCAATTCCCTCTTCTTGTCTATAGCCTTGAACCACAAGCCTGGCTTTATTCTTGACAACAATGCCCCTTTCATCAGTTTTGTTTTTGAAGACCCACTTTGTGCCAGTAGGACTTACATTCTCTGGCAGTGGTACAAGCTCCCATACTTGTTGTCTTCTGAACTGTTGGAGCTCTTCTTGCATGGCCTCTACCCAGCTGTTGTCTTTCAGTGCCTCTTGGTACTTGATTGGCTGATGGAGTGATAGAAAGCCAGCAAAAAGACAAATGTTTTGGGATTGCTTTCTGGTAAGCACCCCTTCATTGATGTTGCCAATGATTTAATCTGGTGGATGAGATTTCAAGAAGATTAGCTCTCCTTGGTAGGGAATGATGGTATTTTGTGGTGAAGGCTGCAAATGTGTATCATCTGAGCTAACCACTGCTGGTGACTTTGATGACCCAACAGTGGCTTCAAAAGGTGGAGGCATTGGAGGTAAAGGTGTGAACACCTGCTGACTTTGATCCACTGTTTGAGGACTTTTGTCAGCAGTGGTTGGTGAGGTGGAAGTAGTGGTTAAGGGGCTACTTTGGTCAACAACTGTTGAGGTAGCAGTGGTTGAGCTTTGACAACTGTTTTGAACAACTGATGCTCCCCCTCTTGAGGCAGACTTTTGAGGAATGATGATTTCATATCCATAGTCTGGTGATGAATCCTCTGATGGACCTGCAGTGTTAGTCTTGACAGCAGTATTTCAAAAGTGAATTTTTCAAGATCAAACAATTCTGCAGGATTTGCAGGGATTTTCAGTGATGAAAGTTCATTGAACTTTACATTCAAGGTCTCTTCCACTGCTTTGGTCCGTGTATTAAACACTTTGTAGGCCTTAGCAGTGGATGAGTATCCCAAGTGATATCCCATATCGATTTTGGCTGCAAATTTTGAGATAGAATCTTTTAAGTTCAAAATGAAGCATGGGCAACCAAAAACTTTGAAATATGAGATTAATGGCTTTATTTTATACAGAATTTCATAAGGAGTCTTTTTGTGCCTGGAGTTGATTAAAACTCTGTTTTGGACATAGCAAGCAGTGTTTACTGCCTCTGCCCAAAAAGTTAATGGCAAACCTGAATCTGCAAGCATGGTTCTGGCAGCCTCAATCAATGTTCTGTTCTTTCTTTCAACAACTCCATTTTGCTCTGGTGTTCTCGGAATGCTGTACTGCCTTACAATCCCTTTCTTCACACAGAAAGCATCCAACTCCTTATTTTTGAATTTTGTGCCATTGTCACTCCTGAAGACTTTTACTGGAAGGTCGAATTGCTTTTCAACCTGTGTAACAAAGTCTTGCAAAATGCCTGCAGTCTCATCTTTAGAGTGTAAAAAGAAGGTCCATGTAAACCTAGAGAAGTCATCAACAATAACCAAACAATATCTTTTCTTTTTGAGACTCATGACTTGCACTGGGCCAAACAAATCCATGTGCAGCATCTGCAAACACTGGGTTGTTTTGGACTCTTCAATGGACTTAAAAGAGCTCTTGTGCTGTTTTCCTTTTAAACAGGAAACACAGTGTTCAGGACATGAAAACATTTTTTGTGGTAAGCCTCTTACTAAGCTATTTTTTGAAATTTCATTGATTGTTTTGAGATTTGTGTGTCCCAGTCTTTTGTGCCATAGCTCTGTCTCTTTGTTAGAGGCAGCTGAGAACAGACAGGCATCAGCTCTGGGACGCTCTCTTGACATGTCAACAACATAAACATTGCCACTTCTTTGAGCAACAAGTTTTGTTGAGCCTTTCTTGATTATTGCTTCAATCTTACTAACCATTTCTGGTCCGACAATCCTACAACAATCCTTTGTGAAGAATGATCCAAACCCTTTATCACTCATTTGAGACACACTCAGGAGGTTGAATTTCAGATTATCAATAAGATTGACATTTTCAAATTTTACATTTCCAGACTTTACAGTACCAGACCCCAGAACCTTTCCCTTACTATTATTACCAAAGGATATATCACCCCCTCCATGAATTTTGAAATCTTGAAGAAGGGCTTTACATCCTGTCATGTGCCTGGAGCCTCCACTATCTACATACCAAAGACTATCTAAGCATGCAGAAGCTCCCTGCACATGAAGTAAAGGATTAGTTCAAAAAGGTTTCCAAAGACAACAGGGCTTTGGATGGGGTCTCAACAGTGTCTGGGATGGAGGCAGATGCATGGACAGTGGTTAGCTCAGGGGTTTGTACATTTTTGGGAATGTATTTCTCTAACCACTGTTGGGGGTCTTGACCTATCATCTGTTGATAACCAAAAGGATGCCTGTTCACTTTTGGTTTAGAGGGCTTTTTGTAAGTCTCATAAATGTGTGGAATCCTTTGGTATGATGCTTTTTCCTTGCCTTTTCTGAATTGATTGGCTGGAGGTGCATCTGTCACCTGTACATCCCTTTGAACAGATGTTTGGTTCAGCTGTTTTGTGAGAGCAGTTTGGACAGGGATGAACAGTGGTTGTTTCTTGGTGAACTTAACAGATGATGCTGATAAACTTAAGGATGTTTTTGCAGTGTACTCTTTCTTCTTTTCATCAAAGTTTTTGAGATACACACATTCCTTAGTTTTGTGGTTATTTTTACCACAGATGGTGCAGCTGGCAGCAGGTGAAATGTTGCTTGTTTTGTTTATATCATATGCTTTTAGATGAAAACAATCTTTTGTTAGATGATTCTTCTTTTCACAGAATTCACAAAACAAGTTTTTGATCTTTTCTCTTTTCTTCCTTTTCTCAGATTCCTTTGCAACAGAGTTTTGAACCTCTGTTGGGATATCTTTGATAGGAATGACTCTTGCTTTTGGAGCTTTTACACCATCAGTGGTTGTGAAATCCATTGGTTTGAAATTTTCAAGGATATCACACTCATCAGACCATGTGGGTTTAAATTGGTATTTCTCAATTTCCTCAAAAGTTGAGGATCCCACAGATCTTTCCAGAGTAATTTTGTTACCAAGTTTGTCAGTTATTTTAACCTCTTGGCCATTTTTGTTGGTAGGTATGATTTCAGAAGAAACAGCTTGCATTGCAGCAGTGCTTGCAATGTCATCATATTTTCTATGACCTATACCAAACTTGACATTGCTTTTAAGCTGTTTCTCAAGCATAACCTCATACCCTTTGCAAGATTCCACCCACCTTTCACAGGTGATCTGGGTAGACTCTAACTCCTTTTTGCAAACTTGGTATTTTTCTACCATAGTTTGGAGTTGAGTTTTGGTTAAGCTTTGTTCTTCTTTCAAACTGCTGATCTCTTTATCTTTTTCAGCCAATTTGTTTTTCAGTTCTTTCAATGACTTTTCAAATTTGACCTCATCAGACAAGATTTTACCTCTAAGGTTTTCATTCACCTCTTTAATGTTAGCAAATGCAATAATACAGTTGTCTGAACACAGTTTTTCAAGAACTTGAGGTGATACCTTAGCAGCAGCCATCATGGCACAATCACATTGATGATTATCTTCTTCATCAGCTCTCTCTTCTTTATCACCAGCTTTCTTCGGCTCTTCTTCCTCTTTGTCTTCTTTGGACCAAGGGTCTGTCAGTGGTTCAATCAGGGTTTCTGAATTTTCTTCCAGCAGTAGTTCACCAGTAACTGCAGTAACCACTGCTTCAGCAACTTCATCCACTGTTTCAGCACTTAGCTGTTCACCTTCAGCTTCATCCCCTTCTGGTATCGACTCTAATGCCATCAAAAAAAATTCATCATTACAAGCATCATTAGAAGCATATAGTGCAAAATTTTCATCACTAAGCTCTTCAGGCATGCTGCTTCAATCAACAAAGCCTTGTGTGAAAAAGCTTTGCTGATCTAGTTGTGTCACAGTTGGAGCAGCTGTTTGAGGTGCAGTAGGTTGCACTTGTGCCTGAGGAACAGGGGCTTGAACATACTGAATTTGTGGAACAGTGGTTTGAACATAATGCACTGGCACAGGGGTTGCAGCATAATGAGCAGTGTTACCATGTGCTGCAGGGGCATATTGGGTATAGTGCACAGTGTTTTGTTGTTGTGGTCTAGGATTTGTGCTAGGGTGAGTTATTATGGGACCAGTAGTTTGACTCCTACATTCTCTAGCAAAGTGACCTAGCCTACTACACTTGTAACACTTGATTTTCGATTTATCCAACCCCACCCTTAAATTTCCATGAAGCCCTGGAAATTTTCTCCCTGTTCTTGTAACACCCCGAAAACCCGAATGCTTATATTTGTCGTATGTTCCTATATGACATATCATGAAATAAATGACTAGGCTATTTAACCTAGTAAATTGTATGATAAAAACTATTTAAAAGATGAAAGTTGTGCCAATTATGTTTTAATGGCAAACATGGAGGGGTTAAATGGGATATAATGAAAGTTGGGTTACTAAATAACAAAACACACACACAAACACACACTTCGCGTGTGTTCTTGATCGAGCAGGAGACTCCCATGGAGTCAAGAACCCTAACTTCATCATTTTCATCAAATTGGAAGGCTAAATGATGCTTAAACTCATAACCGAGCATGGATTAATGATCACCAACACGAGGGGATCATAAGGTATGTCTTAAATCTAAGATTTGTGATTATGGGTGAAGTGGGTTATGCTCTAATCCGTGAGATAATATGAAATTGATCATGTATAAGGGTTAGAAACATCATATAGAACATGGGTTATGTAAGGTTTGTGTTAATTTGAAGTTTAGATGTGAAACCCGTTTGCTATGGTGAGGATGATGACTTGAATCACCATTTATGTTTAATTCTTGTTGAAAGAATGATGTATTATGTGGGTATGATGAAAGCTTGTTAGATGAATTAGGAGAAATATGATGTTGCTATGTTTGATGTTTAATTGGAAAGGAAACATGATGATTAGTAGTAGGTTTTGATGGGTTATGTATGAAATTAGAAGATGCATGTATGAATTAGTTGTACGTTATGCTTAAAAGGTGGTACACGCACATCAAGTGTATGATGAAATGCATATAGTGTTGTCCGTATAAGCTATTGTGATGTTACGGGTATATGATGATAAGTCGATAGTTAAGTATGGTTAATAGTTGACTTTTGAAAGTCAATTAAGTATAAGAAACATGATTTGACTCGTTGTCGTAAATGTAGGTTGATGGGAAGTCGTATGGTACATGTTATAGCAATCCGTGTTAAATGTAATGACATGATGAGTTACATGAGTTTAAACGTATACGGGTATGATTATATGAGTTATGTTTGTTAAAAATGAATAATGAAGGTTAAGTGTGAAATATGTGATTGATATGATTGTTATCATGTACGAATGCATATGCTAATAGGAGCGTGATTTTGATGAAAAGAGAATATAGGAATCATGTCAAGACGGACTCAAGCATGAAAGGATAACGGGTCAAGAAAAGGCGAGAACTCGGATACGAGCACGGACGCATAAGGTAAGTGATTTCCGTAATCACTTCGTAGTACAAGTAAGAAATAAAGTGTTGTAATGAATTAAATATGATGTTTGAGGTCAAATATGTGTTAAAGTCTTTCGTCGTAAATGATGGGTTTAAGGTTGACCAAAATGCCCATGATGGGTATTTTGGGGTAAACGAACTTAAAAGTGGTTTAGAAGCAAGTTATTCGATTAGAGTAATGTTTTGGACAAGTATGGAAGTGGGGATGATGGTTTGGTCAGTCATAGACCAATTAATGCGCGAATACCCTTAACGGGTCAAATAGTTAGAAAATAGTTGAGTCGAATGTATGTAAGTTAAGAATTTCCGTAATCCGGAGGTAAGATTTTAAGTCCATATGGTAGAATGTGAATTTACAAGCATGTGGGAAGAAACGGGAGGTTAAACGGGTAAACGGTTCGAAAGTTATGCAAGTTTTAGCATTTTCGGACATTGAAACGGATCTGCAGCGAAATGGCGCATGGTCATGCTCCTGGCCGCATGGTCGTGCGCTTGGCCGCATGGTCGTGCGCTTGGCCGCATGGTCGTGCGATCTCGAGCAAATCATTGCACTAGCTTGTGCACTGCCAGTGCCCTCATCGTCGTAGGAACTGCATGGTCGTGCGGTTGGATGCATGGCCGTGCATCAGTTGCCACTGCACGGTCGTGCGGTTGGACGCATGGCCGTGCATCAGCTGCCAGTTCAGTATAATGTGCAGAATTCGTACAGAACAGTCCCGTAACCGAAAAGGAGTCCCGAATCGTATTCTAAACTTATGATAGAATGTTTATGGGATGCGATAAGCGTGTATGTATATATACATGGAGCGATATAAGTAGAAAGGCATAGGTAAATATATAGGTGGGTGGCTGATTGGCGAAAACTGTTCGTTTGCTCTGTTTGTATTGTGAACTCGTTTTAAACGCGTTTCAAGTTACGTAAGACTAATTAACCCCATGTTTTTATAAGTTTAAGTGTATGTACGTATGTAGATGTGTATGTATGTATGTATAAAGGTATGTATGAGTGTATGCATGTATGTAAAGATGTAAGAAAGGTATGTACGTATGTAGATGTGAACGTACGTATGTATAAAGATATGTATGAGTGTATGCATGAATGTAGAGATGTAGGAAAGGTATGTATGTATGTATGTATGTATGTATGTATGTATGTATGTATGTATGTATGTAATTGTGTATGTATGTATGTGTAAAGACATGTATGAGTGTATGCATGTATGTAAAGATGTAGGAAAGGTATGTATGTATGTACGTATGTAATTGTGTATGTATGTATGTGTAAAGACATGTATGAGTGTATGCATGTATGTAAAGTTGTAGGAAAGATATGTATGTATGTAGATGTGAATGTATGTTTGTATGTAAGTATGTATGTAAGCATGATTTAGACACGTTGAGTGTTAACGTTTTAATGGTGTACCTTGAGAATGAAAAGTAATGCAGGTACATTACTGAAGCCTCACCAGGAAATGGATACGCAGATGTAATGCTTAAAGTTTGAAAAATGACGAATAGTGAAGTGTTCGTGAATGAATCTTGTTTATATAATGTGTGCTAATGTATGAATGAATGTGGTGAGTGCAGGTTGTACGAGTCACGAGGATCTTCAAGGATTAGAGATCGAGGATCGAGTCACAAGACAGATTGTACGGGAACGTTGGTGTTGAAATTTAGAAAACCCATGTCATGTATTTAATTGTAAATGAGTCAATTGATGACTTCATGTGAAAAAAAAGGTTGTATTAAAAAGAAGTTTTAAGTAAGTCAAGGTAATTATAAGGAAAGAAATTTTATGGTACGTGTTTCCGCTGCGACTTTAGTCAATTACAAAATTAGGGTGTTACAAGTTGGTATCAGAGCCCTGGTTTGAGGGAATCAAGTACGAGAAGGTAGGTACTTGAACTCAAACCTATGTGCTCTTGTGATAAGGAACCTGTACAATCCATGACTCGATCAAGATCTAAAGGTAGAAATGGAATGAAAACGTGTACGTATGTATTCATATGAAGAAGCTAACGGTTTGCTATGTGCAAGGTAAGCTTAAAGGTTTGGAGAGGATGATCCGTGAATGCAGTCTAAGGTGGATGCTAAGGCAGGCAAGGATGCGAATGGACAGACGGACCCCAGGTACACAATGTTGATATGTATGGGTACCGTTGTTAAAAGAAAAAGGAAGAAGTCTCCTTGGGAGGGTAAGTACTAAACAGAAGACAACGATATTGTCTTGGTAAAATTGTAAAAATGTAGCACGAACTGAGACCCACTAATGCGGACATAAGGCGATGATTACCTGAAGGCACGGAATTAGTATGTGAATTGCGCACCTGGCCAGTACGCAAGAAGCATATGACGTTCGTGAGACCGTGGTAATTATCGCAGGTATATCTGTTAGAATTGGGTAGCAGGTGGGCGTGCGGGTGAAGTGGGTAGTAAGGCTCTCGGGAAATTGAGAGTACCATGTAGGAATGAAATGCAGAAAATGATATGTTTGAATCTGTGAGACGGATTCAGCACATGTAATGAATGAAAGATGTGAATGGTAATGTAAATGAAATGTTTGAATCCGCGCAAAGGATTCAAAGCACGAAAGGAAGAAAATGTATGAACGGTATGTTTGGAACCGCTAGACGGATTCAAAACATGAAAGCAATGAAAGGCATGAATGTGACGTTTGAGTTCGCGGGACGGATTTAAAATATAAAAAGGATGAAATTAATCCACATCACAATGTGTCGACAGTTTGACCATGGTTGTGTCAAACGAGTCATACGGGTAAATGTAAAGTAATAAACAAAAGAATGATCGTAATGGGCATGCAAACCTAAATTTTAAAGCGAAAGAAAGAAGTTCGAACAAGTTATGTGTTAAATGTGTTAGTAATGGACTCTTAGGAGTCATAATGAATGACGGGCTACGACCCGGACAATGATTTAAGTACGAACAGGTAAGTTTTGTTAAGAATACCGAAATGATGTAATGAATGTCTTTGCAAGTAAGCATGAAGGGAAAGAAGTACGAAGAGTACCTCAATACATCTATGGTAAGTAAGAAATGACAGTCTGACCTGGAAAGGTCAAACTACAAAGGTTGATGAAATGAGGAACTAGAATAAAAGAATTGCAAGTAAGGAATGAAATGCGGAATGTGTTAAAGTTTGTACGCAGGACGTTGAAAAAGGAAATATAGGTGAGTAATCACCTAGTATAATGAATGCTTGAATGAAATGTGCTAACCGCTAAAATTGTAGATTATAATGTTAGGAACTCTTGATGTGATGAAACCAAACGAATTGGTGGAAGGATGTGCACGGGCGAAATCACATTACGCGGATGAATGAAATCTAGCCTAGTATGGCTAGTACTCGTGAAGAATGCGGATCGATCTGGGTTGCGGATCGTCGATTGATGATATGAGATGAGGTCAGTAAAAAGTTTAACTTATGTTAGATAAGTATGAATTGGTTAATTGGCACAATATGGAATGGGTATTATGGGAAGTTTGATTTATTCCAAGAATTGGTTAATTGGGTACGACCTACGAAATGAATGATGGAATGGGTATGGTATAATATGGGAAGTTTGATTTTTTTTTTTTTTAGTTGACATAAGAAGAAAGCTATGTCATCAAGAAGCGAATCTTAAAGGTTTTGAGTGAAAAGCTCGAGTATTGGTTAAACTCTCATGAAATGAATTGTACGACACGTATGCTTATGCAAAATAAGTAAGACACGAAATGAGAGGTTAGTAATGTGGAACGAATGAGGCAAGTTGAAGGTAACGTAAGGATATGTATGGTACAAATGACTATAGAAAAGTAGAATGAGCTAACTATGGAGTTAAGCATGTAGGTGTAACTATGAAGTAGTAGTTTTGTGGTGATAACAAAACAATAGTTAAATGTTATACAACGTGTGCATGGAATGGAATCTTAAAGGATGAGGCAAAAGTATTAAATCTATTTTAAACAGATCATATGAAGGTAAGCATTATTATAAGTTTAAATGAATATGTATATTGACCTGCTACTAACGGGTCGAGGAAATGAGAATGTTATGTGAAAGTATGCCATGGAAAGTATAGACTTGTTAAGAAGAAGTCAAGTGTATGAATAATTATGAAATGAGATAGGACGATTACTTATAATTATAATGTGACTATTAAGTCAAAAAAAAAAAATAGATGTGTGTGTAAGAGGAAATGAGAAAGGTTTCGGGGACGAAACCTCATTTAAGGGGGGTAGACTTGTAACACCCCAAAAACCCGAATGCTTATATTTGTCGTATGTTCCTATATGACATATCATGAAATAAATGACTAGGCTATTTAACCTAGTAAATTGTATGATAAAAACTATTTAAAAGATGAAAGTTGTGCCAATTATGTTTTAATGGCAAACATGGAGGGGTTAAATGGGATATAATGAAAGTTGGGTTACTAAATAACAAAACACACACACAAACACACACTTCGCGTGTGTTCTTGATCGAGCAGGAGACTCCCATGGAGTCAAGAACCCTAACTTCATCATTTTCATCAAATTGGAAGGCTAAATGATGCTTAAACTCATAACCGAGCATGGATTAATGATCACCAACACGAGGGGATCATAAGGTATGTCTTAAATCTAAGATTTGTGATCATGGGTGAAGTGGGTTATGCTCTAATCCGTGAGATAATATGAAATTGATCATGTATAAGGGTTAGAAACATCATATAGAACATGGGTTATGTAAGGTTTGTGTTAATTTGAAGTTTAGATGTGAAACCCGTTTGCTATGGTGAGGATGATGACTTGAATCACCATTTATGTTTAATTCTTGTTGAAAGAATGATGTATTATGTGGGTATGATGAAAGCTTGTTAGATGAATTAGGAGAAATATGATGTTGCTATGTTTGATGTTTAATTGGAAAGGAAACATGATGATTAGTAGTAGGTTTTGATGGGTTATGTATGAAATTAGAAGATGCATGTATGAATTAGTTGTACGTTATGCTTAAAAGGTGGTACACGCACATCAAGTGTATGATGAAATGCATATAGTGTTGTCCGTATAAGCTATTGTGATGTTACGGGTATATGATGATAAGTCGATAGTTAAGTATGGTTAATAGTTGACTTTTGAAAGTCAATTAAGTATAAGAAACATGATTTGACTCGTTGTCGTAAATGTAGGTTGATGGGAAGTCGTATGGTACATGTTATAGCAATCCGTGTTAAATGTAATGACATGATGAGTTACATGAGTTTAAACGTATACGGGTATGATTATATGAGTTATGTTTGTTAAAAATGAATAATGAAGGTTAAGTGTGAAATATGTGATTGATATGATTGTTATCATGTACGAATGCATATGCTAATAGGAGCGTGATTTTGATGAAAAGAGAATATAGGAATCATGTCAAGACGGACTCAAGCATGAAAGGATAACGGGTCAAGAAAAGGCGAGAACTCGGATACGAGCACGGACGCATAAGGTAAGTGATTTCCGTAATCACTTCGTAGTACAAGTAAGAAATAAAGTGTTGTAATGAATTAAATATGATGTTTGAGGTCAAATATGTGTTAAAGTCTTTCGTCGTAAATGATGGGTTTAAGGTTGACCAAAATGCCCATGATGGGTATTTTGGGGTAAACGAACTTAAAAGTGGTTTAGAAGCAAGTTATTCGATTAGAGTAATGTTTTGGACAAGTATGGAAGTGGGGATGATGGTTTGGTCAGTCATAGACCAATTAATGCGCGAATACCCTTAACGGGTCAAATAGTTAGAAAATAGTTGAGTCGAATGTATGTAAGTTAAGAATTTCCGTAATCCGGAGGTAAGATTTTAAGTCCATATGGTAGAATGTGAATTTACAAGCATGTGGGAAGAAACGGGAGGTTAAACGGGTAAACGGTTCGAAAGTTATGCAAGTTTTAGCATTTTCGGACATTGAAACGGATCTGCAGCGAAATGGCGCATGGTCATGCTCCTGGCCGCATGGTCGTGCGCTTGGCCGCATGGTCGTGCGCTTGGCCGCATGGTCGTGCGATCTCGAGCAAATCATTGCACTAGCTTGTGCACTGCCAGTGCCCCCATCGTCGTAGGAACTGCATGGTCGTGCGGTTGGATGCATGGCCGTGCATCAGTTGCCACTGCACGGTCGTGCGGTTGGACGCATGGCCGTGCATCAGCTGCCAGTTCAGTATAATGTGCAGAATTCGTACAGAACAGTCCCGTAACCGAAAAGGAGTCCCGAATCGTATTCTAAACTTATGATAGAATGTTTATGGGATGCGATAAGCGTGTATGTATATATACATGGAGCGATATAAGTAGAAAGGCATAGGTAAATATATAGGTGGGTGGCTGATTGGCGAAAACTGTTCGTTTGCTCTGTTTGTATTGTGAACTCGTTTTAAACGCGTTTCAAGTTACGTACGACTAATTAAACCCATGTTTTTATAAGTTTAAGTGTATGTACGTATGTAGATGTGTATGTATGTATGTATAAAGGTATGTATGAGTGTATGCATGTATGTAAAGATGTAAGAAAGGTATGTACGTATGTAGATGTGAACGTACGTATGTATAAAGATATGTATGAGTGTATGCATGAATGTAGAGATGTAGGAAAGGTATGTATGTATGTATGTATGTATGTATGTATGTAATTGTGTATGTATGTATGTGTAAAGACATGTATGAGTGTATGCATGTATGTAAAGATGTAGGAAAGGTATGTATGTATGTACGTATGTAATTGTGTATGTATGTATGTGTAAAGACATGTATGAGTGTATGCATGTATGTAAAGTTGTAGGAAAGATATGTATGTATGTAGATGTGAATGTATGTTTGTATGTAAGTATGTATGTAAGCATGATTTAGACACGTTGAGTGTTAACGTTTTAATGGTGTACCTTGAGAATGAAAAGTAATGCAGGTACATTACTGAAGCCTCACCAGGAAATGGATACGCAGATGTAATGCTTAAAGTTTGAAAAATGACGAATAGTGAAGTGTTCGTGAATGAATCTTGTTTATATAATGTGTGCTAATGTATGAATGAATGTGGTGAGTGCAGGTTGTACGAGTCACGAGGATCTTCAAGGATTAGAGATCGAGGATCGAGTCACAAGACAGATTGTACGGGAACGTTGGTGTTGAAATTTAGAAAACCCATGTCATGTATTTAATTGTAAATGAGTCAATTGATGACTTCATGTGAAAAAAAAAGGTTGTATTAAAAAGAAGTTTTAAGTAAGTCAAGGTAATTATAAGGAAAGAAATTTTATGGTACGTGTTTCCGCTGTGACTTTAGTCAATTACAAAATTAGGGTGTTACAGTTCTTTTGTAGAACTTGCTTGTTCTTACACTAAGCAAGGCCAACTGATGCAATATGTCCATTTCCTCTAAGTCAGTGGGATCAAAATGTTGCAAATCATTCAGCTCAAAACACAAATTATCTGACATCTGGTTTTCAGTATTTGCTGTGAAAGCATAATTTGTAGAGTGAGAATCAGAGTTGACGAAGTTACCCCCAGCTGTTATGTCAATAAAATGATCATAACTCTGATCCTTACTACTACTGCCAGATTCTTCCTGACCAAACAGAGCTGTGCTGCCGAATGAATAATCATCAGCAACTTTACCAGACTCTTGCAACCTCCTTTTCTGGTTCAACTCCATTTTGTAGGTCAGGAGTCTACCATGGAGTTGGGTCAGGGTCAGATCTTTGAATTCAGCTGAATTCCTGGTGACAAAAACAGTTGTGTCCCATTTTTCTGGCAGTGATCTAAGGAACCTGCTATTTTGGGTTGCATTTGGAAATGTAACCTTAACAAGCCTTAGCTCACTGATGAGACAACTGAAACGTTCAAATTGTTGGGTTAGTGATTCCCCTTTGATGTGACAAAACGTTTCATACTGCTGATTCAGAATTTCCCTATTGTTTTTGATAACCTCCTCTGTTCCTCCGAACTGTTCCTTCAATGCATCCCACAATTCTTTTGCACTGTCACAATGTAACAGTCTAGCATATATTTCGTTGGGGAGTGCAGAGGCTATGATGCTAAACGCTTTGGCATCCAGTTCAAACTTCTGAAAATCCAATTCAGTGTAATTTTCAGTTGGTTTAGGAACGGATTTTTTGGCGTCCTCTGCGCTTGGCACCATAGGAACATGAGGACCGAAAACGACATACCTCCAACATCCAGTGTTTTGTTGAGCGAGGATGTGACGCATCCTACGCTCCCAGATGTTGTACTCATTTCTTTTCAGCGTAGGTGGTTTAAACAAAGAGCCAATGTTATTTTTATCATCTTGAGATTGCGACATCTTTCCGGTTGTTTTACAGGTACTGATTAATCAACTTTATCGGTGATTAAACCTTACTCTGTTTTTCAACACAACGAACAAACGATCAGTATCAACAATTTCGAGCTGAACTATTTACGTCAAAATGATTGTTAAATCAAGTTTGACTGTCCAAGCTCTGATACCAATTGTTAGGATCTGAGTTTGGATTGATTGTGATTTGTGTTTGAATTTAGATGAACAAATGAAAGAGTAGTGGAGCGGAATTTAATGGAACCAAACTTTTCACAATCAAACAGAAGAAATGCTATCAATCATAGATTTTCTAACACTGAATCAAATGATTAAATTTATTTTTAAACTCTGATTACAATGTGTGTATGATATGCAAACTCCCCCTCAGCCTGAGCTCAGTGTTTGTTCGTGCAGAAAGAAGATGGTGAATGAGCTAAACAGAACAGTACAGAGTACTATTCTATTTATAGGCACTTGCAAACCACTAAGCATCAAAGCTGACGTCACCATGAAAGTGACATCTAACCTCCTAACAAACTCTAACCTCTGATCTATACAAACACTGCTATGCTAACTACTGATATTACATTTCAATGCATAAACTAAACATAAACTGCTGCTGCATCCTTCCACTGCTGTGAACCCAACAGTACTTGTCATGATCAGAAGAGCTTGAACCAAGGCAGTAGATTGAGCAGCAGAGCTTTAGTTCTTCTATCAGACTTTGTCTTGGTCAGCAGTTATAGGTCAGCAGATTGCATGATCAGCAGATAGGAGGTCAGCAGATGTTGAAACCACTTTCAAAGGGAGAGACTTGCAACCAGACATCTGCTTATTTTGAATCTACTGCTGTGATCCAGTTTTGGCTTTTATTATCTGTTCCTTTGGTAGGGTTCAATCCCAACACATCATCTCCCCCAAGTCCATCAAGAAAGAGCTGGCCGCAGGCCAAAGCCTCCCAGAGTTCAAAGGCACACTCACCAGGGCCAAAGAAGGAAGCAAGAGGAAGAAGCCCAACGAGCCCTCCGGCGACACTCCCCAGATTGAGCAACAGTTCCATGACTTTGTCTCCGAGGTAAGGATCACGTATCCTAAATTCTGTATTCCGTGCATGGATCATTGATTCTGAATACCCTTCTCTTTGTTGCAGAAACTTGCTGAGATCCACACCATCCTAAGCAAGCGCATAGCTGAAGCAGAGGAGGGTCTTCAAGACCTTCAATCCATGTCCGATGCTAAGGATAAGAGGATCTCCCACCTGGAGAAGGAGAACAGGGGCTTGGAGAAGCAGGTCCTCGTTGCTGAAATGAATGCTAACAGGGAGCGGCTGGAGATCACAGAAGAAGCTAAGCAGTCTGCGACCATTGTGATCCTCAAGACCAAGCTCCGAATGGCTAGAGAGGTTGCTGATCCTTCCTTCGACAGGGCTGAGTGGGACACTACTGGCTGGAGGCAAAGGCTGCATGAGCTTGGGGACAATGAGGAGCCTGAGGAGGTGTTGACTGCTGAAGCTGGTGCAAGCGGTACCAAGGATCCTGAGCAGGTGTGTCACAACCCCCGATTCCTAGTTCCCGGGAACGGGCGGCCGTGAGCCAGTTTTGGTGGTATCACGTTTATTTATCCAATTTGGCAGCGGAAATTTTCATCAGGACCGTAGTTAGGAAATATTTAATCAGAGTAAACCACCATGTTTTATAACATTAAACATATGGGTAAAACCCAAGGTTTCAATACACACATTTCATAGGAATGAATCCTATTTATTTAATAAAAACATCCATTTTTATTCTTAGGTAACTTTATTGCCACTTTTCCAAGCCTCCAGTGCTGTCCAGCTGGCCTCTATTTGGCTTTCACATTTTGTTACCTGAAACGCGTTTTAAAAACATTTTGTCAGTGGGAAATACTGGTGAGTGAATCCCAGTTTAATCAGGTTTAAATAAAATTCACAGTGAACAGTATTGAGGGCGATCCCGCAATTACATTTGTTTCCAAGTTATATCAATTATCACCCGTTGGTACTGTCGAAACCCGACTTGTGGAAATGTTACTCCTTAACCAGGTTGTAACCAATTTTGTATACAAAACCCCAACATACCCACGATAATTGTATTCTTACAAATACTCAATAACTGCTTTGTATATATTAATTAAGTGAGGTTTTGTAAAAACAGTAACCAAAAAGGTTTACAAAAAATGGATCAACTCACATTGCTGTCTTAGGTTATTCTTTAGAGTTTCCTGGTGAGTATCTATAATTTACACAAATGCACGTGTGTTAGTATAATAACCCATTTTAACATTAGTAATACCCTCCCCGAGACGGCATTCCAACGACTATGTTGGGCAGAACCACGACAGCCGTTACGGAACCCTAGATCAATCGGGCAGCGTATCTAATACATCTCCAGTGGTTATAATACTTACATCGTAGCAGAACCTCGCTAATTAGGGGGTAAAATGCCCGGGTATAATAACGCCACTACAGAAATTTAGATTAAGAAAAGAAAGTTGAACGAGCAGACTGAAGGCCCATTGCCTTCTATTTATAGGGCTGTAATCGCACCCTCTCGTGGCCCGCGTGAGATATGGGCAGGGCTTACGCGGCCCACATGGCCTAGGGGTCTAGGCGTAGCTGATCCGGGTCATCACTAGGTCCAACACGCGTTATGACACGTGTCATCACCGGGCTGTGCCACAACCTGGGTCGCTCGCGGCCCGCATTAACTTAGACAAACACATACGCGGCCCGCATGAACTAAAGATTTCAGCGGAGTCCATTTACATATTAATGCGGCCCGCCTTAAGTTGAGGTGAGGTCATACGCGGCCCGCCTCAACTTAAGATTTAGGGTTTTTAATTTGTTTTATGTATTATATTCTACTTTGGGCTCGGTTTTCACATACGGGGTGTATATAAAGACATGTTGAGACATTTTAAAATATATTAGGGTGTCAAAATTATTATGAGGGTGTCGGTTTACATTTAGGTTGTTATATCCCCCCCTCCTTGTTTTAGAGCTCGTCCTCGAGATCTATTGGAACAAGTGTGGATATTTCTTTTGCATTTCTGATTCAAGTTCCCATGTGTACTCAGGTCCTCTTTTGGAGTTCCACTTCACTTTGACCAGAACTAATCTCTTATGTTTGAGATTCTTAATTTTCCTATCTTCAATTTGTAGAGGTCTTTCTACAAATTTGAGTTGTTTATTTACCTCTATATCCTTGAGAGGTATTACAAGTGACTCATCAGCTAAGCACTTTTTGAGATTAGATATATGAAATACATCATGTATTCCTACCATTTCCTCTGGTAGTTGTAGCTGATATGCTACAGGTCCTATTCGTTTAATAATCTTAAAAGGTCCAATATACCTGGGACTTAGCTTTCCTCTTTTGATGAATCTTACCACTCCTTTCCAAGGAGAGACTTTTAATAACACTTTATCGCCTACTTGGAATTCCAATGGTTTACATCTGTTGTCAGCGTAGCTCTTTTGTCGATCACGTGCTGCTTTTAGTCGTTCCTTGACTTGAATGATTTTGTCAGTAGTTTCTTGTACTATCTCAGGTCCAGATAGTTGCTTTTCCCCAATTTCTGCCCAACAGACTGGGGTTCTGCACTTTCGTCCATAAAGTGCTTCGAATGGTGCAGCATTGATACTTGTGTGATGACTGTTATTATAAGAAAAATCTATTAAAGGTAAGTGATCATCCCAATTACCTCCGAAATCAATTACACAAGCTCTAAGCATGTCTTCCATTGTCTGGATTGTCCTTTCGCTTTGCCCGTCTGTTTGAGGATGATAAGCCGTGCTTAAATTTAACTTGGTTCCCATTGCTTTTTGGAAAGTTGACCAAAAATGAGAAGTAAAATGACTATCCCTATCAGAAACAATTGATAAAGGAATGCCTTGTAAAGAAACGATTTCATTTACATATAATTTGGCTAATTGTTCCATACCGAAGGTTTCTTTCATTGGTAGGAAATGAGCTGACTTAGTTAGCCTATCTACAATCACCCAAATTGTATCATTACTTTTTCTTGTTTTGGGTAATTTGGTAACAAAATCCATGGTTATTAATTCCCATTTCCAAACTGGCATTTCTAATTGTTGCAATAAACCTGAGGGTTTCTGATGTTCAGCTTTAACTTGTGAGCAAGTTAAACATTTAGAAACATAGGCTGCTACATCCTTTTTCATTCCTATCCACCAGAAATTTTTCCTTAAATCCTGGTACATTTTATCACTTCCTGGATGCATCGTATATTTAGACTTATGAGCTTCTTCTAATATACGGTTACGTAAATTTCCTAATTTAGGTATCCACATTCTCTTTTTATGGAACCTCCAAATTCCATCTGTTCCTTGTTTTAATTCCCTAATCATTCCTTTTAATCTTTCAGTATCCTCCTTGATTACTGATTCTTGTGCTTTTCTAATCTGATCATTTAAATCTGCTTGTAGATTTAATTTAAGAGAACGTACCCTTTTTGGCTTTTCATGATACTTTCGACTTAAAGCATCAGCCACCACGTTGGCTTTTCCTGCATGATACTGGATATCACAATCATAATCACTAAGTAATTCCATCCAGCGTCTTTGTCTCATATTCAACTCTTTTTGCCCGAAGACATACCTTAAACTCTTATGTCTGCAAAATCATCATTATAAATAGGAGTTAGAGATAGGGATCAATCCGCATTTAAATTCAAGAGAAACTCCCTTTAAATTCATATCCGAAGATCAATCATGCACTTCTCTTCCTCTTCTTCCTTTATGTTTTCTTTCTCTGCTCCTTCTTTCTTCACCTTCCTCGTAATCAAGATGATGTTAAGATCCTCTCCTGCTAAGGATCATAAGAAGGACAGTCCTCTTAAGAGCCAGGGGATCATCAAAGATTTGGTGAATGAAAGATGCTACTTCACTGATCCACAAATAGACAGAATCCGGCATTGCTTTTCGGCGAACACCTATTTCAAACCGTTTGACCCCACCGTCCTGAGTGATTACATTTCTGAAACTTGGGTAGCTTTCCCGGTCACTCCTTTCTCAATAGGATACTCGTATCCTTTCCCTGAATTCACCCAGTCTTTCTTCTCCCTCACTGGTATCTCCTATATTCAAGCTATGCCAATGATCTGGAGGGTCTTATATACCCTTGAGAGGATCATTGACTAAGAAGGAATAGATCTAGGAATGTCAGAATTGGCAGAGATGTATGACCTCACAACATTTGGATCCCACCGATATCTATTCAAGCGTAAACCCGGTGAAGAACATCCCATCTTCAAAGCCACTAAGAATGATACAAACTGGAAACGGCGATTCTTCTTTGTCAGAAGGGATTCTATCCCAGATGGAAAGGATCTGCCAAGGAAGTGGACCACCCATGGTAGGATAGAGGATCCTGAGAAGGATCACCAGATAACCTTGTTGTTGTATAAGGATCACTAACACCCTTTTGTTTCTGTTGTACAGTTGTCTCTGTTTCGCACCTTATACCATCACCTGCCACCAAGGAAAGGCTTGCTGCTTTCAAAAGACTTGATCCTGCAACAAAGTCATTCAAAACAAACACCCAGGACTCACAAGAAGTATCCTCAGGTTCTGTCACTATGTCAAGTAAGTATCCTGTTTTTTGTATAGTTAAAGATTTAAGTAAATAGTTAAATAGAAATAGGATAAGGATACTTATCTGTTTTGAATGTGCAGGTGCTGGTAAATCCTCAAAGTCTGCCTCCAAGTTCAGTGTCACTGATCTTGACAATGTCAGATCCTCAAAGAAAAAGTCTGCTGCTAGCCCCTCCGTCGTAATCACCAAGGCTACCACTTCAAAGGGAAGAGGTGGCAAGAAAAGAAAGAGCTCTGAAGCTGACAACCTTCAAGGCTTACCTCTGATCCGTCATCAATTCCTCGAGTACTTTAATGATGTAAGGATCACAGACTTAGCTTAGTTATCCTATCCACTTGAGGATCACCTGACTCTAATCTTTGCATTGTCTTCTTTGTAGAAATTTGCTGAGATTGAAGACTATGTTGGGAACGTTGAAGAGCTGGACAAGAAGTATGCAGACCTTCAGCAAGTTGCGATGCTCAATGATCTCAAAATTGCTGACCTCCAAAAAGACCTCCATGATGCCAAAACTGAGACGGCCAAGGTTCTGATCAATGCTGATTACGAGAAGCACGAGATCACACAGGATGCTAAAGTCTCCGCTGCCATTGCCATGTACAAGACCAAGATACAGATGGCTCAAGAAGCTCAGGATCCTGCCTTTGATAGGAGCAGCTGGGACATGGAGGGATGGAAGGCTAGGCTGGCTGAGTTGGAGAATGATGAAGAGGAGGCTGACGAGGTTCTGGCAATCGAAGCTGGTGGCAGTGGCAAGGATCAGGCGAAGGATACTGGAGCTGGAGGGGATGATGGGGCAGCGAAGGTGTAGGCTGCATGAATGGGCGATGAAGGACACTTCTAGACATAGACGGAGCCCATTTTTTTAAATTTGGTAGTGGTTTTTTGGTTGTGATGTTTTAAACAATGATGGTCTGTACTTTGAACAATAGCTTTAGGTTTAAGGATCAAGGATCCTTTGGACAATAGGTAGGATTACAAATGATGGAGGGATCCTCTGTTTGGGGGATGAAGCCATTGTGATCCTGCCGACTTTTATTTCCTGCACTTGCTATGACCGCATGAACAATGGACACCCTTTGCCAACCCATGTGGACGGGCCACGTTTTGCTGGTAGAAACGTGGGTTGGCAATTTTGACAACCTCAAAAGGGTTAAATATTTTGTTAATAAATAAAACTTTAACTTTTGACTTATCCTGTGATGTTATCCTTGTTAATGTTTTATTTTCCAACTGTTGTAATGTTCATTTTGTTTAAACTTATCAAGCTTTGAATAAATTTAAAAAATATCCCCAAAAAGTTTAGGATATGATCAAGGATCACATATCCCATAATCGATAAGTTCTGAAAAGTAATATAGTTTAAGAATCATAAGTTCAGTTGTCAAAGGATAAGGGTTATTCAAATAAATAATGAATAAAATCAAAATAGTTAAGGATCATACCTGAGAATCCAAGTTAGGATCCTAACCCTTAATATTATAATCAGGATAACCATAAGACAAACCTTAGTAAGAGGTAAGGATCAAGGATCCTTGGTTGCTTAACTTCAAAAACCTGAAATAGAACGTAATTTGGGACTAAGCCAATATATAAGACAAGTTAGTAACTGGGGACAAGCCCAAAGGATAACTGGGGACAAGCCCAACGGATAACTGGGGACAAGCCCAAAGGATAACTGGGGACAAGCCCAAAGGATCGTGTGTAAACTGGAGTATGGCCCTTACTGGCGACTATCCAAACTTAGTGAGATGAAAATGCCAAAACCTTAGCTAACGTGAAAACGTTAGAAACCTTAGGAACGGATGTATGGTACGTCTACCATTATACATAGGATCCTAGGTATAGCCAGTACAATGGAATTGTCAGCCCCTAAAGCAAGTACTGGTCCCATTGCCATGAACTATACCAGGATCATCGTGCGCTACTGGTGAAACTGGGGTCAAGCCCAAATAACTGGGGTCAAGCCCAAGTAATTGGTTGCTTCTGTGGATAACCAACCCTTTGCTAAGGATACCTGAACCTTCAAAACTCAGAATTAAGTGAAAGGTGGATAAAGGATGCAGGATCCCTATCCTTATATGAGAAAATAAAAGAATGAAATAGTTTGAGATTAGAATGTTACCAAAATAAGGATCATCTATGCTCTAAGGATCCTTCAAGGATACTTATCATGTGAGGATCACGGATCCTTGTCACATGAAGTATTTCTTCAAATGGACAGCATTCCAGGCTCTAGGTAGCAAATCACCTTCCATTGTTAGCAATCGATATGCCCCCTTTCCTGCCTCAGCTTCAATCAAGTAAGGACCTTCCCATTTTGGTGCCAACTTTCCATCAGCAGGATTGGTGGTATTCTGAAATGCTTTCCTTAGTACCATATCACCAACTTGGAACTTCCCGATCCTGACATTTTTGTTGTAGGCTCCAGCCATCCTTTGCTGATAACTGGCCATCCTTATCCTTGCCAAATCCCTGATTTCTTCTATAGTATCCAAGTCTTGAACCAAGTTCTCATCATTTTCTTCAGGATCACGAATACTTGTTCTTGCAGTTGGAACCACCATCTCTGTAGGGATCACTGATTCTGCCCCAAATACCAAAGAAAATGGAGTTTGGCCTGTAGCATTCGTAGGAGTTGTCCTATCTGCCCAAAGCACATAAGGTAGTTCTTCTGCCCATTTTCCTTTCTTGGATCCAAGCTTCTTCTTCAAATTGTTGATGATGATCTTATTGGATGATTCCGTCTGACCATTAGCTTGTGGGTGGACTGGTGTTGATGTTATCATCTTAATCCCCCAGCTGTCACAAATGTTAGTAGTTCTGCCCCCAATAAATTGGGAACCATTATCACATATAATTTCAGAAGGAATACCAAATCTAGTTATAATATTTCTTTTAATGAAGGATATAACTTCCTTTTCTCTGACTTGGGCAAAGGCTTCAACCTTTATCCACTTGGAGAAGTAATCAATCATAGCAAGCATGAACACTCTTCCACCAGGTGCCTTAGGAAGCTTACCAACTATATCCATACCCCCATCTCATAAACGGCCAAGAGGAGGATATAGGATGCAGGAATTCAGCCGGTTGATGAAGGATATTGCTGTGTCTCTAACAAGGATCACATTTCTTAGCATACTCCACAGCATCTCTCTTCATAGTTGGCCAATAGTATCCTGTCCTTAGGATCCTTGAGAATAATGCCCTGCCCCCAGTGTGGTTTCCACAATCTCCTTCATGGAAATCCTTTAGGACTTCTTGGATTTCAGGATCCTCAATGCATCTTAAATATGGTCCTGCAAGAGATCGTTTGTACAACATATTATTTAATATTGTGAATTGGGATACCTTAATTTTGAAAGCCCTAGGGTTTTCTCCTATAGGAATCTCTCCATGTTGTATGTATCTCATGATTGGGAGAATCCATGATCCTGAATGAGATTGAGTATCATCACTAGGGATGATTGCAGAATCCTCTCCTATCTCCATAGCCACATGATCCTCGATGGCAGGGGTCAGGATATGGATAATGGGGATACTTATATCCTCCGGGATCTTCAAAGATGATCCTAGATTAGCCAATGCATCGGCTTCTGTATTTTCCTCCCTTGGTACCTGTGTCAAACTAAAGGAAACAAAAGAGAGTGCCAATTCTTTGACTATCTCCAAATATTTGGTTAGGTTTTCACCTTTAACAGCATAGGATCCATTAAAGTGATTAGTGATTAATAATGAATCTACATGTACCTCAAGATACCTGATCCTCATATGCTTAGCAATTTGCTAACCAGCTATCAAGGCTTCATATTCAGCCTCATTGTTAGTAGTTTGGAACTCACAAGCTATAGAGTGGGGTATTATGTCCCCCTGTGGTGATTTTAGTAGTATTCCAAGCCCTGTTCCTTTGACATTAGAGGATCCATCTGTATAGAGTATCCAAGGATCCTTAGTCTCCTCTAGCTGTTGGACTTCTAATTCGGCTTCCTTTTGCGAGTCACTACTGAAATCTGCCACAAAGTCAGCTAAGGCTTGGGATTTAATGGCTGTCCTAGGCTCATATCGTATATCATAAGCACTAAGCTTCACTGCCCACTTAGCCATCCTTCCTGACATTTCAGGTTTCCTGAGAACATTCTTAATTGGAAAATTAGTTTGAACAATAATGGCATGAGTTTCAAAATAATGTCTTAATTTAGTAGATGCCATGATTAAGGCAAGAATAAGCTTTTCTAAGTGTGAATACATGGATTCAGCATCAAGTAAACTCTTACTTACATGATAGACAGGATGTTGTGTACCTTGGTGATCCTTGACAAGGACCGCACTTACTGCTTTTGAGGATACTGCTAGATATAAGGATAACACATCTCCTTTTTCTGGTTTCATCAAGGCAGGAGCCGAGGACAGGTAATCCTTAAGAGCTTTGAGAGCATTTTCATGCTTTTCAGTCCAATCAAACTTTTTGTTCTTCCTCAAGATATCATAGAATTCTTTACATTTCTCTGAGGATTTGGATATGAATCTGTTTAAAGCTGCAATCCTGCCTGTTAGCCTCTGAACATCCTTAGCATTGGCAGGGGATTTGATGTTTATTATAGCTTTGATCTGCTCTGGACTGGCTTCAATGCCTCTCTTTGTCACCATATACCCTAAGAATTTACCTGCTTTAACACCAAAGTGACACTTTGAAGGGTTAAGTTTCATGTTATATTTGTCAAGGATATTGAATGCTTCCTCCAAGTCTCTGAGGTGATCCTCAGCCCTTTTAGCTTTAACCAACATGTCGTCTATATAAACTTCCATAGTGTGTCCAATCTGATCCTTGAACATCATATTCACTAGCCTTTGATAAGTTGCACCTGCATTTCTTAGTCCAAACGGCATAGAAATATAACAGTATATACTAGTTGGAGTCATAAAGGTTGTATCCTCTTGATCAGATGGTTCCATCTGAATTTGCTGAAATCCAGATGAAGCATCCATAAAAGTTAACAGTTCATGACCCGCAGTTGCATCCACCATGGAGTCAATGTGGGGTAATGGGAAAGGATCCTTGGGACATGCCTTATTTAAATCTGTAAAATCGACACATACCCTCCACTTTCCGTTTTTCTTTTGAACTACAACCACATTGGCCAACCATCTTGGAGACTTGACCTCCCTAATCATACCTGCTCGGAGTAACTTTTCTACCTCTTCCTGGATAATGGCATTTCTTTCCGGTGCAAACTTTCTCCTCTTTTGATGGATTGGTTTGAACGACCTGTCAATGCCAATTTTGTGAGTGATTATATCTTTAGATATACCTGTCATGTCTTCGTGTTTCCATGCAAAGGTAGTTTTTCTCCTTTTGAGGAAGGATACTAGGTCTTCTTTCATTTCGCCAAGGATCCCTGATCCTATGTAAACTTTAGATTCAGGATCATCAGGATCCATAAGGATTTCTACTACATCCTGCTCTCTTGCCTCCAAGACATCTCTCAGAGGTTGCTTTGATTGCTATTGCTCCCTTGACTTTGAGGCTGGTTTCATTGATGAAGTGTAGCAGTTCTTAGCCTCCTACTGATCACTATCAATTTTCACTATCCCCCATGGGCTAGGAAGCTTCACACATTGATGATTAGTGGATGGGATTGCCTTCATGTCGTGTATCCAAGGCCTGCCACGGATAACGTTACAACAAGATAAACAATCAATAACACAAAATTTTTGGTAAGAATGTAGCCCTTCAATATAGATTGGGAGCTTAATGTCCCCCAGAGTATTCTTAGTCTTGCCACTGAATCCCACAAGCACTGAGTGTTTTGGTCAAAAATCACACAAGGATAATGCAACCAAACTCTAAGTAAACGGGGAATGATGCTTGGTTTGTTGGAAAAGTTAAGGATCACTTTGATAAGAAATATGCAAATGACACAAGGATTTATACGAGGAAAAAGCCCTTGATCAATGAATGATCTCCGGCATAAAAAACCTCGGGTGATGGCAACTACCGATCACCAACTTCAATATATCAAAATATGGTTACAACTTCGGATGATAATGAGCTGAGTACAAGGATCACTATCGTAATGTGTGTCTAAGCGTGTAAGAACTGTGTTGTGTGTCTTCCGAATGGGGAAGAGTGTTATATATACAAGTGTAGGTGGCCTATTTTAGGTAAAAAGACTAATAATCAGCTCATTACCCCTTTAGAAATAAAAGTAAATCTAGCCTAAATTATCGCCCTTAAATCATGCCAAGTTTCCATATCCTTCACAACGTCCATCTCCGATTAAGCACATGCTATAGTTGTAAAGACGCGTCCTTTGATTGTGATGCTAAGAGCGGATCCTGCTAGATGTCCCTGCAAAATAACTTTAAATTCAATGAAAGAAACTGTTAGCATGAGGATCCTATGATGGTCCGTGATCCTGATCCTGAAACTCTGCTGAGGATCACTATCTGCCAAAGAAATAAGGATCATTGGTTAGGATCACATGTAAGGATCATGTATTATAAAAATCCAGCCCTAACAATTGCCCACAAAATATAAGGAGTGATTTTGTAAATAAATGAGTTATATTTTGCTTTGATCTTATCTGCAACGAACGATTCGGATAACTAGCCGTTAAACTCGGACTAGCCGTTGCAACCCTTACGTCATAGACGTGACAATCCTGCAGATCATGATTATAAATAGGAGATAGAGTTAGGATCAATCTGCATTTAAATTCAAGATATACTCCCTTTATAATCTCGTCCGAAGATCGATCAGGTATTCTCCTCTTTTCTTTCTTCCTTCTCTTACTCTGTTTTTCTGCTCCTCTGTTTCTATTCTTCTGTGAATATGTTGCTCCGGAATTCCCCTCACAAGGATCACAAGAAGAACAGCCCCTTGAAAGGTCAAGGGATTATCAAGGACTCTCCTACTGAGAGGTGTTGCTTCACCGATGCTCACATCGATAGGATCCGTCACTGCTTTCCGGCGGATACTATCTTCAAGTCTTTCACTCCCACCGCTCTAAGTGATTTTGTTTCTGACACATGGGTAGCTTTTCCTGCAACTCCGTTCACCATAGGACATTCGTATCCCTTTCCAGCTTTCACCCAATCTTTCTTTTCCCTGACCGGCATGTCTTATATTCAAGCCATGCCGATGATCTGGAGGGTTCTGTATACCCTTGAGAGGATCATTGAGCAAGAGGGGATTGACTTAGGGATGTCGGAGCTGGCTGAGCTATATGATCTTACCACGTTTGGTTCCTGTCGATACATGTTGAAACGGAAAGCTGGGGAGGATCACCCTGTTCTTAAGGTCACCAAGAATGATACAAATTGGAAGCGACGATTCTTCTTTGTTAGGAGGGATACCATCCCTAATGGGAAGGATCTGCCCAAGGAGTGGGCTACTCATGGTAGGATAGAGGATCCTGGAAGGATCACCATCAGACTTGTTCCTTATGATGAGGATCACTAATGTCCTCTTTGTCTTTTGTGCAGCTATATCCATTGCTCATCTCAAGTTAACCCCTGCCGCAAGAGAGAGGGTTCTAGCTTTCAAGAAGCTTGATCCTGAAATCAGAAGTTTTCAAGTTGCCATTCAAGATTCACAGGAAGTATCCTCCGCATCTGTCACAATGTCAAGTAAGTATCCTCATTAAAAAGTAGTTCTATGTAGGATTTTTAAATTAGTTAAAGTACTTATCTTGTTTTGATTGTGTAGGCGCTGGGAAATCTGTCAAGTCTGCCTCCAAGTTTGGTATTGATGAACTCGCCAATGTCAAGCCTTCAAGGAAGAAGACCCCTGCTGCTAGTCCCTCTGCTTCAGCCCCTAAAGCTCCTATTAGGGGTAAGGGAAAGAAGAGAAAGACTTCTGAGGATCTTCAAGGATTTCCCCTGCTTCGCCAACAGTTTCTTGATCACGTTAACGAAGTAAGGATCACTGCTCCAGCTCGTATATCCTGCTTGTTTGAGGATCACCTGATCCTGAACTTACCCTTTTCCCTTCTTGCAGAAATTCGCTGAAATAGAAACATATATTGGCCACGTTGAGGATCAAAACCGCCAAATTGCCGACCTCCAACAGATGGGTGTGCTGAAGGATCTCAAGATTGCTGATCTTGAGAAGGAGCTCCGGGCCACCAAGGATAAAGCTGCCAGGATGCTGATCAATTTTGATTATGAGAAGCATGACATTACCCAGGATGCCAAGGTCTCTGCTGCGATAACCATGTATAAGATCCAGCTGCAGATGGCTGCGGAAGCTCAGGATCCTTCCTTCGACAAGGGCACCTGGGACGTGGAAGGCTGGAAGGCAAGGCTGGCAGAGTTGGAGGATGATGATGAGGCCGAGGAGATCCCTATGCTTGAAGGTGGTGATGCTGGCAAGGATCAGGGGGAAGCAAGTGGAGCTGGTGGTGAAGATGCAGCGAAGGTTTGAGCTGCAGGATTGGGCAATGATGGAAATTTCTAGACATAGCTGTTAGGGCTGGATTTTTACTATGAATGATCCTTATACGTGATCCTAACCAGTGATCCTTATTTCTTTGGCAGGCAGTGATCCTCAGCCGGACCTCAGGATCAGGATCACGGGACATTGAGGTGATCCTTATACTAACGGTCATTTTCGATTACTACAATATTATTTTGCAGGAATATCTAGCAGGATATGCCCTACATATCATGATCCAGGGACGCGCTTTTACAAATATGGCAAGAGCTGAATTGAAGATGAACGTTGTGCCGGATATGGAAACATGGCTTGATCTAAGGGCAGCAATTTAGGCTAGATTATCTTTATTTCTAAAGGGGTAATGAGCTGATTAGTGGTCTATCTACCTAAAATAAGTTACCTACACATGTATAAATACCCATCTTCCTCATTCGGAAGAACACACACAACATACGACACAACTCTCACACACTTAGACACTCAGTGATCCTTGTACTCAGCTCATTACTATCCGAAGTTGTAACTACATTTTTATTATATTGAAGTTGGTGATCGGTAGTTGCCATCACCCGAGGTTTTTTATGCCGGAGATCATACATTGATCAAGGGCTTTTTCCTCGTATAAATCATTGTGTCTTTGTATCTTAATCACAGAAGTGATCCTTTACTTTCATAGCTAACCAAGCATCATACCCCGTTTACATAAAGTTTGGTTACATTATCCTTGTGTGATTTTTGACCAAAACAGTTTGGCGCCCACCGTGGGGCAATTGGTGCTTCATTCATAAAGAAAATCTTTTATTCGAAATCATTTCAAAGAGTTACATGGCTTCATCATTGAAGAACACCTCCACGGCGATGTCTGCAGTCACCTCAGCACAAACCACTCTACCTCCTCCACCGGCAGGATCCCAGAGAAATGCTGAGAAGAGACCAACCCCTTCTTTCTCTAAACCTCCATCTTCTTCTGCTATGAATTCTTCTACTCCCAGTACTAGTGATGTGTTTGCTTTAATTTTGCAGATGAAGGATCGTATGCAGCGGCAGGATGAAACTAATGACAGGATCCTCAGGGAGATTGGAGATCTCAAAAGACAAAAGAAAGCGGCAGAGGATCATTCCCCACTGATGCCAAAATCCTTGAGTTTTGAGACTCCAATGGTCACCTCTCAGCCATCAGGGATCCCAGACGTACAGATCACAGGGGAGACGAGAGGATTACATCTCAAGTCAGCAGCAATGACTCGGACATCGGGCTCGTATTTTCAGCCAGCAGGATCCTATCCTCAGTATGTGGGATCCTTCATGAATCCGGAAGCCTATCCGGGGGCACAGCAGTTTCAAGGATCCTACTTTATTCCAGGATCGTTCCAGGGCCAAGGATCCTCCTTTGTTCCAGGATCATCCCAGGTTCAAGGATCCTCCTTCGTTCCAGGATCATCCCAGATACCAGGATCCTTACAGATGCCAGGATCCCTAAAAAGTTTGCAAGCAGGGAATCTAGATGTCCATCAAGGGGACTTCATTCCAATGCAGACCATTGCTTCCACTGGTCCCTCCGTTGTTCCAGAATCCCAGCAATACGGATTCCCTAACTTGAACCCAATGGGAGGTAACACTTTAAATAATTATCCTACCACTAACCATGGATTCATGCAGGATACAGGTACCAATCACGCTATGGCCAGGGAGTTACAGAAACTAAAGGACATGATCTCAAGTGTTCCAGGGGTAGTCAAGCCTATCCCAGAGATTGCAGATGGAAGCCACAAGGTATCACGCTTTGCACCACCAATTTGTGATGCAGAGGTGCCCAAAAGGTTCCATATCCCTACCATGAAGCTGTATGATGGCACAACGGATCCAGAGGAGCATATAGCACAATACAGGGAAAGGATGGAAATCAATCCTATCCCGGAAAAGTTAAAGGAAGCATGCCTATGTAAAGGATTTGGATCCACTCTAACTGGATCAGCTCTTAAGTGGCTGCTAAGTCTTCCCCCTTACTCTATTACTTCATTTGCTAATTTAGTTAATTTATTCAATAATCAATTCTCTTGTAGTAGAAAATTTGAAAAATTAACTAGTGATTTGTACAGGATAACTCAAAATAATAATGAATCATTAAGGGATTATATAACTAAATTTAGTAAAGAATCCTTGGATATTCCCAACTTGGATATGGCTACGGCTGTTGAAGCCTTCAAAATGGGACTACTTAAGGATTCATTATTCTATGATGATCTTGTTATGACACCTTGCAGGAATTTAGATGAAGTAAGAA